>NC_140934.1:100424321-101024321 GCF_014529385.1 Adiantum capillus-veneris | reverse complement strand
TGATGTACTTGATGAGGAAAGGTCTGAAAATGAGCAGGCTAGAGGTATGCCAAAATGGCTGGTGCACACTTTGCGTGACAGTAAATTGGATGCACCTTTGTCTAGTCGTACTCATTCAGGCTCTCGCCATGCATCTTATGCATCAGATTGTTATGCTTTGGCTGTGTCTAGCTTACATGATGTTGAGGAGCCTCTGACTTTTGATGAAGCACAAAATTCAGAAAATTGGATGACTGCCATATGCAATCAAAATATGATGCACTTATAGAGAATGACACATGGACTTTATGTGATTTGCCTCCTGGCAAAAAGGCCATTGGTACGAAGTGGATTTACAAGTTGAAATGCAAGCCGGATGGTGAGATCGATCGCCATAAGGCTCGACTTGTTGCAAAGGGTTATGCACAGCAAAAGGCATAGATTATGAAGAGACTGTTGCTCCCACTTGTCGTATGACTACTGTGGGTTTTCTATGTGCATTGGCAGCTCATTTTGGTTGGGATGTACATCAATCAGACATTGTTACTGCTTTCGTGAATGGTGACATATTTGAGGAAGTTTATGTAACGCAGCCTTGCGGTTTTGTCATAAAAGAACAAGAGGACAAAGTGTGCAAATGTAACAAGGCTTTGTATGGGTTGAAGCAATCTCCTCATGCTTGGTATGAGAAAGCTGACACTCATTTGGTCAAGCAAGGCTTTCGTAACAGTCCAACAGAAAGCACATTGTATGTAAAGCGTGAGGGTGATGTACTTCTCATTGTGGTTCTTTATGTTGATGATATGCTGATCACTGGACCAAATGAGAGACATATTGCTGAATTTAAGGCTGATTTGAATGCTACTTTCAAGATGAAAGATTTGGGGCTGTTGCATCATTATTTGGGTATATAGTTTAAGCAGTGTGATGGTGGTATTGCCTTGTGTCAGAAAAGTTACATAGAGACATTGCTATGTAAGTTTGGACTTGAGGATTGCAAACCTATTGCCACTCCCATGGAAACAGCTTTGAAGTTGAGTCTACATGATGCTGATGATCCTGCTGATGTCACTCTTTACCAAACTGCTGTTGGCTGCCTCATTTATGTATGCAACACGAGGCCGAATATTCAGTTTGCAGTCTCACATGTCAACAGATTTATGCATAGCCCAGGGTCTAAGCATTGGTAGGCTGTCAAGAGTTTTTTCCGCTACCTTAGTGGCACTTTACATCTTGGCTTGTTTTATCCCAAGGGGGGATCATTGCCGCCAGACTTACATGCTTTTGTGGACTCAGATTGGGCTGGTTGTTTTGACACGCGAGTGTCCACAAGTGGTTTTTGTTTCATGCTTGGCAGTTCATGTATATCATGGTTGAGCAAGAATCAACCTACTGTGGCCACTTCGAGTTGTGAGGCTGAGTACAGGGCAGTCTTCACAGCTACGGTTGAGTGTGTATGGCTCAGACGCCTTATGGCTGATTTGGGTGTTGGACAGGACACTACGAACACTATCTACACTGACAGTCAGAGCGCATTGGCAGTTGCGAGGAACCCAGTTTTTCATGCTCGCACAAAGCACATTGAGGTGCATTACCACTATGTCAGAGAGAGGGTCTCAGCAGGAGAGATCAGCACAAAGAGCTACCTCTTTGCTCCAGCTTGTAATCATCGCTTCTGTTGCTACGGTAATCCAAATTCAGTTTTGTTTCTTGCATTGTGTTCCTCTTACTCTGCTCTTTCATTCAAGTGTAAGCATTCAAGATTTGGTGAAGGTTTCAAGCGCATCCGTTTAGGCCTTAAATCGCTGTTTTCAGTGTTTATATGCGTATTTTATGTTGTTTCCACCCTAGGAGAGGCTTTAGGGACCTAAAAACGACCCTTTAGGATCATCTGTTTACTGTTTTTGCGTACTGTGGGACGAACGATCATGATCGTTGTACCTCTCCAGAATGCTGTGACAGTGTTACGATATGTTCCTGATAGTCCCCTGTAGCTTCCTTTCAAGTTTCGTGCGATTTCGATATGATTTGCATGGTGAACGGGCGTGATGACTGTAGAGCTGTGTAGAAGGACATAGACAGATTACTTGGCTTTCGTGCATTTGATTTTCTTGTAGAGTTAGTAGTTGCATCTCTTCGAGTTCACTTCATTAGGATTGACACCCTAGTGAGTTTCCATGCCTCATCCGAGTCGCTTCCCCTATATCGATAATTTTATGTTGATGCTTGAGAGCTATGCTATGGACGTCCGTCGCGGCGACCCGCAAACATTGGCGCCGTTGCCGGGGAATGAATCTTAGGTGATGAGTGATCGAGTGCGTATTCAAAGTTTTCTTATTTTTCCAAAAGATAATTTCCATTCCATTTACATTTCAGTGAAGCATCTAGACAGGGCTTTAGTGCTTAGTGGAGTCTAGGGTCGGTGGACTGGCTAGATCTACTCTTGAGAGATATAGGGAGTTGGGAGTGAGGTTGCTTTAAGCATTTTTTCTCTTCAAATTTCTTTGTATCGATTGAGTACTGATACATCATCCGTTTTTTATCCTGTTTGTTTTGTTTAATTCATTTTCTTATGTTCTTTCATTTCTGTACTTAGAAGTAGGATAAGTAAATAACATTCCAGTCAGATTTGGGGCAAAAGTCAGAGCCAAAAAACCCAGAAAAACCATAACTTTGGCAAAAGGGCCATAAGACTCTGAAATTAGAAAATCTGACCAAACAGAGCTGAAATTGATTCAAATCACAAAGTGGTAGCACCAAACATTGGGAAACACTTGTCAGAGGGAGTAGACAAAATTTCATCAAATTTGGGCTCAGAAATACAATCACGATCGGTGTACCTCAGTGTCAGAATTGTACAAGATTTGACATGTGCCTTCCTGATAAGATTCTAAACAAGTTTGTCTAAAGCAACCACACCCAAAAACAGCAAAAATCAAGGAAATCAGGCCACTTGGACAAACCCAGCCTGACAGACCCAGAAACTGCAAAATTTTGACTTTTGGTGATCCAAATGCAAAAAGACTTGGGGGATAGCCTTAAAACATCAGTGTCTACAAGCATGCCAAATTTGGTCTAATTTGGGCTCCAAAGTACGATCGCGATCGGTCTACCTAAGTGCCAGATTTTGACCAGATTTCATCTGTGGGATCCTCAGGTGTATACAAACATAAAAGTCTAAAGGACCTAGGGTCAAAATCCACAAAAAACAGGTCAAAACCACTGAATATAGATCCGAGTAAAAAACTACTAAACTGGCATAGAAATTGACTTTTAGTAGACCAAAACACATCAAAACTGAGAAGAAAGCATACAGAGGGATAGCCTGTACACAGGAAAATCCCAAATAACTTTCATTTCCTAAAACAAACACCAAAATCAAGTCAAACTGACAAATTCTAGAAATTAGGCACTTCAGACCAAGAAACTGCAAATTCTTGACTTTTTTGAGTCCAAATTCAAAAAGATTTGACAGGTAGTCTTAAAATAGCCTAGTGAACAAGCTGGTGAAGTTTCATCCAATTTGGGCTCCAAACTACGATCACGATCGGTGTACCTCAGTCCTAGATTTTGACCAGACTTTACCCACACATACACCTACATTATATAAGATATGAGGAGTTTTCAAAATTCAAAAAAGTGACCAAAATAGCCAAAAACAGCAGGCAGACAGAAAACCACTGCAGCAGACCAAGATCTGGTAAAAACTTGACTTTTTCTTGTCCAAATTCAAAAAGACTTGGGGAGTAGACTGTACACATCATTTTCTACCATATCCATAAGTTTCATCCAATTTGGGCTCCAAACTACGATCGCGATCGGTGTACCATATTGACATTTTGAGTTGAGACTTGGTGAGTAGGTAGCTGATGACTAGACAATCAAATTTCTCAAAAGAACCAGGGTCAAAAAACCAAAAGACAGTTGTCAAATAGGGCAAACACTGATCACTGATCCTTCAAACCAAAATTTTGAGAAAATTCAATTTTTTGTGATCCAAATGCAAAGTGGGTTTGGGAATAGACTAAACATACCCATGTCTATCAACTCCTAAAATTTCATGCAAAAATGAGCTGGAACACCGATCGCGATAGGTGTATCTCAGTGACATTTTGGATTGAAAATTTATGGTAGGTAGCTGACATCTAGTGCAACATATTTTCCAAAAGAAGCAAGGTCAAAAAAACAAAAGAAAGCGATCAAAAGTCCCAATTACACAATCAGGCCAATAACTGCAAAACCACCTGGGATTTGGGTTTTCATTGGTCAAAACATCTCCAAATTCAAAAATACAAAGACACTTGGTGTCGAGACATCCAGGGCTAGCTACTGTGCAAAAATCTTCCAAATCTGTGACATGGGGTCAACGATCGCGATCGGTGTAACTCTACATAGTGGGGGTATCTGACTTCATAAGTTTGTAGACCTACTTGAGTACATCCCAAATCTCAAGTTTGAGTGAAAAATACCCTCTGGAAGCCAAGATACAAGCCAAATTTCCTGTGTTCTGGTCCTGAGACTGTTTTGAGTGCTGTTTCAAGAGCAGTTCACCGAAAGTGCTCTAACTTTTAATAGACAACTCCAAATTGAGTCAGGTATAGCTAGGAAGAAAGCTTGTGGGCAATAGCATTTTACGGTTTTAGAGCTGAATTTTTCTAGGTTTCCTAAATCCAAACTTTTAGGGTACCCAGAACCAATTTCCAGAGACCAAAAAGTCATAAATTCCTGACTTTTTAGAGACTTGACCAGGGGCAAAAAGAGATTGTGTGCACTAAGCCAAGGTGTTCTTATCAAGGACCATCTTGAGAGTATTGAGTGAGGTTTAAACTTGACAACTCATCCATCATTAGGGTTTCCCACTCAACTCAGAGCTATGACACCTACACAAGCAGCCAGAAATGTTGCAACACCTATAACCAGATGGTTGAGATAAGACCATGAGGCTTATCAATCATATCAAGCCAAACCTGAAGGCATGGCTCATGGATATTTGTCAAGTGATCATGTAGCTCACTGGAAACCAAACCAATCAACTAAAATGTGAGAGTTTGAAAGAGCAAAAGTGGAAATTGCTGGAGACTTAGAGGAGAACCATCCTCTAATCAACAAAAGATGAGAGAGTGAAGGAAGCATCGCTACACTTCAAACAATATATAGAGAGATGTCCTGAACGCGAGTTAACACAGGATGAAAGATTATCAATTCTCTTCATAGAGGGTTTGAAAAATGAAACTCTCAAGAAAGATTTTCACTTAAAAGGATGTACTTCCTTTGAACAAGTCACGAGAGAAGCGCTATACCTAGTTGACAATTGTAAAGGCTATGGTGAGGAAATTGGTGATACAAAGATCACTATGGATAATGCTCCTTTAGCATCTAGTGAAACCAACACAAGGCAAGTGGTTATGTCTCAATTAATGACCAACCTAGGTGAACTGGCAGCGCAAGTAGCACAACGAATAAAATGGTGTGCCTTTGAGCAAAAATGGACCAATCATGAGATGAGTGAGTGCTACTATAATCAAACCTACATGAGGGGGATACTATTTGGACATCAAATAGAAAAACAAATTCCATTACCAAATCATCCATTATTTCAAAATAGGGTTGTATCAAGGGCTTCACAAAGAGCTAAGGTATCACAACCTAGGTTAGGGCAAGAACCTATGAGAAAACTCTATTCATTGAATGAGGACACTCTGATGTTCATAGCCAATCAAGAGCGTAGACTAGAGACCATTCTGGCTAAGCAATAACAACCATCAATTGTGCCACCAGTGACTCAACAAGATGGACCATGCTACAAGTGTGTAGGTAATCATTGGGCCAATAATTGTTCTCGTGTTGAGATAATTGGATATTGTTTGGAGTGTGCCATTACACACGTTGTTCCAAATTTTCCAAAAATGAATGTTGTTCCAAACAACAATGAATGTTGTGGGAGTGTTACCTTCTCCAAGTGGATCAGAGGCAGAACCCAAAATTCCTGTGAATGTAGTGACTAGAGCCCAAGCAAAAGAAAATACTGAGGACCAAGCTAATGAGGAGAAAGATCAACAACCCAAACAAGGGGAAACAACTAGTGTGTCAGTGAGGACTGGGAGAAAATCCTGGAAAGTCAAAAAAAGAGATAGAATTAAAGCAAAAACAATTACAAATCAAACTGCACTACAAACAAAATTACAAGAGACAAAGGAGAAGTTAGAACAAGAACGGGAAAACAAAACGGTGGTGAGCAATAAGAAACCAAGGAAAGCATCTTCCAGAGGATCTGTGTTGGTAGACAAAGTCCTAGAGCCATTAGATGTTGCACTGGGAGCATATGAGGCTAGATTGAAACCCAACCAAACCCTAGAGCAATGAGGGATGAAATATCCTCATGCTGAGGTAGAGACTGAGACGTTGAAAATGTGTAAGGAATTGGTAAAAACTGCACAGGCAATGATGGAGCCTGAAGCACCAATTCCACCTCCAGAAACAAAACCAAAAAGTGTTGGATTTGAAATGCCTAAGGCAAAGGTTGTTGAAACATTAACTCAAAGAAACATTGATCTAGAATCACAAAAGGATGCGCAAGCAAAGATTGCAACACAAGAAACCAACAACCTAGAAATTCAACTAGATGATCAAGTAGTGGCCAACACCACTAATGATGCAAGGTCAAGATCACAATTTATGGCACCTATCCCAGAGATAGATGAGCCATGGACAAATGAATTGTGGGAAGCAATTAGAAGTGCAAAAGGTGGAAGTGCGACTTTCCAATCTGGACCCATAACTGAGGTCAATATAGGGCATGAATTCTATCAGGGAGACATTCAATCTCTAAATGGAGATGCAGGGACGGAAGTTTCAATTGAAAGCAAACCAGAGTCCTTGAAGACCTTACCCTCATACATAGGACAACATGAGGCAGTCTCAGAGACTAGAGTGGTGCCATCTCAGAGGAAAGTCATATCCAAGATGATGGATACAATGAGTATGCAAGAGTTGATGTCAGCTCCAATACAGTGCACCATTACTCTATCTGAACTGCTTAAGATTAGACCACATGTATGGGATGAAGTAGGCAACAATTTGGGGAAGATGGGATTAAAGATACCTCTTCAAGATCTACCCTCAAATGAGCAATCAAACAAAACTCAACAAGAAAGTGCAAATGCTAAACCTGTGCCAATAAACAAGGTGGGGGAATATTGCGAAGGAGAAGAAGGAAACACCACCTTACCTATGGAATACAAAGGAGTTAAAACATTGGCTATACTTGATAGTGGGGCTGGAGTAGCCATAGCCACAAAAGACATTTAGAAAAAATGGGGTAGACCAACGCTTAGGAAAACTAGAATGAAGCTGCAACTTGCTGATGGATACACGGAAAAAACTCTGGGTATCTTAGAGCAAATTATTGTGACTTGTTGTGGAATTGAATATGAACATACATTTGCAATAGTAGATTTTGGAAAAGGGAACAATTTTGATATCATTTTAGGAAGGCCTTTCATGTGTCAACTTAAGATGGTTCAAGATTGGGGCTATGACTATATCTACTTGAGACATAAAAAGATCACCACAGAAATAAGCATAAAAGACCATAGCTATAGAGATGTGAATAGAACTCCGTTAGAAGAAATTGACTCTTCTATAGTCAATGGGAAATAGATACCTGCGTGGCTACAAACCAAACAAGAACTTTGGATGTGTGGTGCTTCGAAGAGTGGAAGCTCAGTGAAGGAGGATTTCATCCTAGAAAGATCAATGGACGATGAAGCTTACACTTTCCAGAGGAGTTATTTGAGACATTTGGATGGACTCAAATATTGGAAACCTTGGATGTGTGTGTGAAGGAGGTGACCCTGACTAAATTTTGTGATGAGGAAGGGTATGATATAACTCCCGTATTTACGATAAAGGTGTTGAAGGAAGCTAACGAGATTTGTGAGTGTGAAGGCAGAAAAGGTAAAACAAATAGCTACGTCATGGAGCATGATGCCAAGGTGCACGTGAAGAAAGCAGAGCAACAACGAGAATATGTCATCATTGACATACCTGCAGAATCGACAAAAGCTATTTCAAAGAAGCAGACTCCAGAAAAAGTGCAAATGAAAGCAAATGAAGGAGAAAATATTCAAAGTTCAACAACAAATCTTCAACAAGTGCAAGATCAAGACAAGAACAAGGACAGAGAAGAAGATCGACTGTCTCCTACGGCGATCAAATTCAGTATACGCAGAGAAACAGGACTCAAAATCACATGTTTAGCTGTGATAGATCCAGAAGCAACAAAGAATCTAATGACTTATGGAACGTGGATCATGATGGGAAAGCCACCAATCAATGAGCTAGAAGAAATAGTTTACACAAGTTCAAAAATGCCGATTCCTAGCTTTTATGTGGCAGAAGCTGTGCTCAAATTGAGTACCGGGGAGTATAAAGATACTTTCCACATAATCAACTCCCATCATATCAAAGAGAGTCTGGTCCTGACAGAAAGCTGGAGGAACATCTTCTCAACAACAATCAAAAGCTTCAACAACAACAACGGTGAGACTCCATGAAGCTTCTCAAATCCATGCAAAGAAGAAATCGCCAACCATCACGGAAAAAGGTAAAGCAAAGGTAAACACTGAAGTATATCAACCTCGCCAGACGACTTTACCTTCAACGAGCTTCCAACAAATTTCCCGTGAAGCCTCTACATCAAGAGCCACATCACCAACAATGCAATGGAAAAAAAAGCAAAAAGTCTACCAACCAAAGTTTCCATCACAAAAAAGCATCCAAAAGAAGCCAAAGAATGTCAACCAAGTGTTGGTATCCAAAGCTCACATCAAAGTCAAAGACCCAGTTTGGATACATGAAACACAGGTTCAACCACAACAACAAAAGGTGATAGGGTGGGTAGCATCAAATGAGTCAATCATTGCTCAAGGCTACTTCGAATGAAACATTAATGTTTGGGCCAAAAAGCCTAAAGTAACAGCTTAGATGTACTCACCTCATGAAAGAAGCTCTACAATGAGCGAGCCAAGCTATCAACGAAATAAAAACAACTCAAGCAGGAGAAAGAACAACAAAAAAACGATAGAATAAAAGACCTTCCAAGAAAGAAACACAACAAGTATGGGTACCAAAGTCAAACTTCAACAAAGCTACCCAACACAAACAGATGCAGAAGCGGACGGTTCCCGTCAAGCTACTTGAAGCACAAGGATTCTATGAAGGTAACACCCAAATATGGTTACCCAAACTAGTTGCTCAACCTAGAGCCACTAAGACCAACCAAGTAGCAAAGGACCCCACACAAAGACAATCAACAACAACAAAGAGCCAATGGAGATCAAGCACAACCAAGGGAGAAACAACCTCAAAATGGATCCCTCGTCTTCTACTACAAAAGCAAGGCTTTTAGAACGGAAATCATCAGGTTTGGATACCAAAGCCTAGTGTCCATCAAATTATAGAAGAAGATAAAATTCCAGAGACGGTCACACAAGGACCAAAAACAAGATGGGTTCCAAAACTGCTAGTGGAAACTCAATCACAGAGAACCCACACATCTCGACAATTGCTTCTCATGAAAATTAATGCAAAGGCTACATCAAGCCCTATCAGAGCTGAAGGACTTGTTTTACAAAGAAGTATCAACATACAACAAGCAAGTCAAGAGGAGCCAGAATATGCCAACCTACTCGACAAAATGGTGGAATCCAAAGACCAAAGAAATGATAGTGGCCTTAATCTCAAGAACTTATGGCATTGGGTTTCAGGCCATGAACAGGTGAGTCCAAGTCACCATTAAAAATACATGGCATAAAAGTCAAGAGTCGGGCAATTGAGCCACTAAATGAGCAAGGCATTAGTCCCAAAGCTTCAAGTAATATTCTCTGTGGTCTAAGAGTCTTAGCTATTCTAGGTACTGCTCAAGGTGGAGGAGTTGAGCATATTTATGTGGTGTCGCTCATGCTGGTATAGGTGAGCATAAGAGTCCAAGTCTATGTATTTTAAGTTTGGTAAAGTGAAGAAGAGATTCCAAAAGACACTCACGCACTATGCTTAGTGAGTAATGAGTGAAGAAGCTTCAACATCAAAAACCCTTCTTGGAAATGTGGAAGCTATTGAGATGTCCTTGGATATTACATGTGCTACATTTATTCCTTGAAGCACCCAACAACTCATTTTTCACACCGCATGATTTTCTTGAAAGAACTCTTGTGCGTATATAGAGTGTCCCATAATTGGCACTTGCATTACGCACTCTTACTTTATTTCTCCCAAGCACTCACCTTGCATGAATAGGTACTCAACTTCCAAGTGTTCAACCCCAATAAGAGCGTATACCAAAGGCATTTTTTCCCACTGGGTTTTTCCCTTTGGTCATTCAGGTTATAGACCCTAATTTAGAAACACCCATAACTATTGTATATATTCCTTCCATCAACTGAAACCAATAAAGAATTTGTTACACGATCTTCAAAGAGATAAAGTGGAGCCACATTGTTCTCAACCACGCTTCGACAAGAGCAGCTCTTATCTTCAAAGATACCAACAAAGCTCTATTGACAAAGTGGCAAAGATATTCAAATTGGAGATGCCAGTGCACTCACGTCAAAGTCTCAAACATTTTGAGATACGAGCTCCAATAAAAAGTGAACTGCACCAGGAGGCAAAGTATCCAAAAAAGCAGGTATCATCGACCAACTGCACAAATGGAAAGGTAAAAAAGTATGTGCAACGACATGCACAAATGCCTCGTCCACAACATCCAAATCACGAAATATATATGTTCATCCATGAAAGGAAAATGGGCACCCCGTTTGAACAAGCAAAACATGCCAGATATAACTCAATCAAGGAAGGGGGGAGTCTCATCAACAAGAAGACCAAACTACAAATGGTCATGTCAAGGGACGACACGAGCTAGGAAGGGGGGAGTGTTTGGAGGTGATAACAACATACAAGTGCCCACCTAGCGAAGGCGCTCGTTGGGTCAGCCCGCCAAAGTTTTGATTTGGTCACATTATTTTTCCAATGTTTGATACATCAAACCCTGTAAAAGCCTAATGACAATCGTCTATGTCAAGTCTGAGTCAAAGATATAATTTTTCCAATGATGTATGTAAAGGTCCATGAGAAGTTGGCCGCCGGCCACTTTAGAACGCCCTAGGTATATAATACACTAAGGTTAGTGGGAAAGGGGGATCATTTTTTGAAGATAAGTGACTATTGCGTTACGCACAGAGAGCTACCTCTTTGCTCCAGCTTGTAATCATCGCTTCTGTTGCTACGGTAATCCAAATTCAGTTTTGTTTCTTACATTGTGTTCCTCTTACTCTGCTCTTTCATTCAAGTGTAAGCATTCAAGATTCGGTGAAGGTTTCAAGCGCATCTGTTTAGGCATTAAATCGCTGTTTTGAGTGTTTATATGCATATTTTATGTTGTTTCCACCCTAGGAGAGGCTTTAGGGACCTGAAAACGACCCTTTAGGATCATCTGTTTATTGTTTTTGCGTACTGTGGGACAAACGATCGCGATCGTTGTACCTCTCCAGAATGCTGCAACAATGATAGGATGTGTTCTGGATAGTCCCCTGTAGCTTCCCTTCAAGTTTCGTGCGATTCCGATATGATTTGCATGGTGAACGGGCGTAATGACTGTAGAGCTGTGTAGAAGGACATAGGCAGATTACTTGGCTTTCGTGCATTTGATTTCCTTGTAGAGTTAGTAGTTGCATCTCTTCGAGTTCACTTCATTAGGATTGACACCCTAGTGAGTTTCCATGCCTCATCCGAGTCGCTTCCCCTGTATCGATAATTTTATGTTGATGCTTGAGAGCTATGCTATGGACGTCCATCGCGGCGACCCTCAAACATAAAGAATAAGTAATGAATGTTTGGGTGAGGAATAATGGCGTAGCTAAGTAGATAATTGAGTAGTTTACTTAATGGAGAGAGATAATTTTCACACATGAGAGATTATAGAGTAGAGAGAGAGAGAGCACACATGATATACCTGGTTCACCCAATGTGGGCTACGTCAATGGGAAAGAGGCCACTCAATGGCTTCAGTACTTCAAAACAAGAAGTAGATTACAAAGGGATTATACCCTTTTGGAGCTCCCACCTTGCTTCACTCTCACCACCTCACATCAACTTCACAATGCACCACAATGCTTCACAATACATTTTTGTGTGTAGAAGAGGCCTCCATTTATAGGCCAAAAGGGATGCCCTCTCTCATGAGAGGTAACCGAGTGTATCCCCCCTAATGTTGGCAAATCCGACTTGGACTTTCCAATGCACCCATGTGTGGCCGCCCTTGAGAAGACTAGTCCATCTTGAAATTAGCCACCGGACATTGAATTTGGCCACCGTCCACCGTCCACCGGCCGTTTTTCAACCACTTTTTGACTGCCATCCGGCCATAATATTCCAGTAAAAAGGGAATATTTTGGTGAAGTGACCTTGAAAATTTTGGTTTTTGGCGAGTGATTTTTCTTCATGCACGACGGATTCTCCTCATAACAAACGCCTTACAAATGTGCGTTTTTAATACTAAAAATTACAAGGGTTAAATCAGGATCCATACTTAATAGGTTGGAGATTTTTGGCATATATAACCAACGTAAGAGGCACACCGCCTTTACCCAACAATATCCCACTTAAAGGCGAATGTGTCGATAAATGGTACTACTATAGGACATAGTAGTATGTATAGTAGGTAAGGGAGGAAACTCCTCCTATGTATAGAAGTATGTATACTAGGTAAGCGAGGAAACTCCTCCTATGTCCACTGACTCTCTCAAAGCCAATGCATACCTCTGTCTAGGATCTATCACTGTTTCAAAGAATATGTCGCTACTAGAATCACCATGCAGACACTTTAGGTATCCTATAATGACCTGCACCACTCCATGATCTATCATGCTAGTGTCATTCATTGCACAACTGACAACCTAAGCTAAAAACACTCCCACTATATTTGTGATGTTGGGTCTTGACACTAAGAGGTCACACATGATAGTCCCAAGGGTTGACCAAATCCATGCAACCTTGGCTAACCTATCCTTGTCAACCGCCTCTTAACTATGTCTCTAAACTATGTGGAAGCCCTGTACCATCAAGACTAGAAACAAATGGATGTGAGAAACTAGGGGTGCTCAAGAATGTGACCGTCCTTGCATCCATCATACCATGCTCTACATGTCTTGGAATCACTATATGAGCCTCGAGCATGAGCATGTCAAAGAACTCCATATCCATCATCTCCATGGTAGGAGGCATCTTTGTCCTAAGGAGGATCAATCTGATATGTCTTTCTAGAGCATGGATGCTCTAACTCTTCATCTACATCTACAGACATGTCATGCAGAGCACTCTAGACCTCATCCACCAAAGTACATGTATGCAAAGTTAGTGAGACTACATCATCTTGCACATGTGACTCATTGCTCTGTTCTTTAATTGGAAAATCCTTGAAATCTATCACCACCACTAGTGGTTAATCTAGCAGTGCACTTAAAGAGATATCTTGCTCTACATGTCTGTCCTTAGACACTAGATGCACAACAAACAAAGTGTCATGTTGCTCATCAACAAAGTATACTCGCCTAGACTATGAACATCTACATAGCAATGGACTCATAGAGACTATGGACCTCTAACACCAAGAATGCAGAGAAGAGTTGAATGAGTACCACGATGGCCTTGTGCTATCCCAAGAGTACATCTCCTCATCAAGTAAGACTCATCAATCAGTTGAACATGACACCCATGATCTCTAAGCTATGAGAAGGAGATCAAACTCCTACAAGCATCAGGCACATACTAAGCATCATGAAGCACAAGCTTAATCCCACTAGAAAATAAAAATGAATGTCACCCACACCATGAACACCATCCTGTCTTAGAGTAGAAAATGTGCTAAACCACTCCCTACAAGGAGTAACATGGCATAAACACTACTCTCCAGTCACCAATTGTGAGCATGCATAACTAGGTGAACCTATATAACTAGGAGTCTCTGTACTCTCAACAACATCCAATAAAATCCTCCGTTGTTTGCAATGGTTAAAACAACACCTCCTCATGTGCCCTCGTCTACCACAATGCCAACAAACCACATGTCTATGCCTCTAACATTTTCCTGATACATCTACTTGTGTATCCAATGATGAACTATAATTGCTGCAAGATGCCATAACTGAGTGTAAAATGAGTGTAGATATCATTCCACACAAAGTGTAAATGAATTATCCACAAGCGCATAACCACTCAACACAATGCAAAAGAAAACCAATTGATCAAACACCTACCACGAAAACTATGGAAAACATTGCATAAAGAGCATAACCCTAGACATACTAAGAACCAATCATGCATAAATTGTGACCATACACAATGAGAGCATTTGTACCGACCATCCGCATAGGCACAAGCCAAAATTTGGCTCAAACATCCCTCTAGCATCTACCACAGAACACATAAAACCTGGGGAAAAACCGGTAGATTCTCCTCTATAACTGGAGAAAAATCTCAACCATGAAACCGCATCTAAGATTCTAAAGTTAGAGAAGATCTCAACCACTACAAACTGATACGAAACTATCAATCAAAAGTATGAAAAAATGGGAGTAAACCTCAACCACTACAGTCTTTGAAAGAGGACTCTAAAACATGAACCATAACACTACTCAATGCCAATGAGTAGAAATTCCAAAATGGCTCCACAATCTCACGTAAAATGGTAGTCCACACTCAATGTATATCCACAGAGTGGTTGCACATGAACAAGCATGAGAAGAGTTGCAATCCAAAAACCTCATCAATTCAAAAACAATTCTCTCAAGAGAGCTCACCATCACTCAAAAGTGATCCCCAAAATTCATGTCTAATGGGCATCAATCATTCCCAAAGATCATAAATCAAAGCACCAGATCACTGCCAAAGTATCTTGTGAAAATATGTGAAAGAAGCTCCATCTGTGTGCCCTATAAACCAAAGCACCAAATCACTGCTAAAGTATCTTGTGAAAATATGTGAAAGAAGCTCCATGTGTGTGCTAAAAAGTCCACGTCTCTCAAGAGAGCGCTTTGATGGTATGTAAATGCCTTCGTCCTTCGTTGCCCAAATCTACCAAAAAACCCTTAAACCACAAGGTGTGAAAAATCTGAAATTGCATCTTTATATCAAAATTTATGCACCAAAATTTGAGTAGTCGCCGTGCTTCCCAAAAGTGCATCAAACTTGCACACTATGCGAAAATTAAAAACCTAAAATTTTATGTATACAATTAGTATGAGCTGAATATCAGCAAAATGGTGAGGAATTTGCCGAAAGTTTCTTCTAAAAATCTGTAGACCATGTTGGAATGGAGGGGCAATGCTGGAAAAATGTTTAGATCTACATTCTACAAGCAGTTTTGTTTTTTTGAATAGAGTGCTACTATGCGCACAATTTTTAGGGCAGTACCTTCATTTACACACAAACTTTGACACAAACTTTCACACTCTTTTTTGAGCTTCCACAAGAGTATACATCACTCTCAACTGAGCTCACAAACTCCCATTTCATTCTCACAAATCTCCCAAGATTTCTTGATCCCTCCACCATCAAGAGAGAGTGAGCTATCACCTTGAAGCTCCTGGAAGGATGGGTCACTATGTATAAATTGTGTAAATCACGTGCATTGAAGGACTATTTTGTAAACTCCTTATTTATGAGTTTTTGATTGATAGAATACACCATTTTTCTATTCAATCTGTAGAAAATTTCCCAATTCCATTTGAGGGTATCCTTATGTATGTGAAAATGGGAGAAAAAGTGAAATTTAATTATGCCTTCTATTACAGGCAGTCACATAATTATTATATGACCCCCCCAAGGGAATATCTCAACATCACCATGATCTCCGCGATCACCATGCACTCTAATACCAATTGTGAGTGCGCAAATGTAGTGCATGTGCAGAGAGAGAGAGAGAGAGAGAGAGAGAGAGAGAGAGAGAGAGAGAGAGAGAGAGAGAGAGAGAGAGAGAGAGAGAGAGAGAGAGAGAGAGAGAATACATGATGTGGGTGGAGCATCTCTAAGCTATGTGTGTGTGTGAGAGAGCCCCTTATTCCTCTGTCTAGTAAAGAATAAGGTGTTTACAAGCAATGGGCGGTTAGATGTCTTTGGCATGTTCGACAAGGGTAAGAGGCACACCGTTTTTACCCCAACATAATGGCCATGATATTCTATCTTAAAAACTCATATTTTCCACATGTGAAACATGTATCATATAGAGATGTTTGCAAAAATGAAATCCTCAAGTACAAGGTGTACTTGTTTTTGGAGGTAGCTGTAAACACTCAGCAACATGAGTGAGAGGGACCCTTATAAACCTTGGTCCACACTTGGCTAAACCAAACACCATGAGTTCCTAGACCATGTTTCTCCTCTTGTGATAGCGTGTTCCAAACAAAACTAGGTCCATAACTACATCATGCAAAAATGTATCTGGGACACTATGACCCAAAATTCTTTGCTCCTACATGACCTTGTCATGTCTTTGAAGAGAAAAATGGATGAAATTGTTGAATCTTATTCATCCTACTTGGAAAAAGCAATCAAATAATATTAAAAAATGAAATAAAACCAAATCATGGACGTTGAACTTAGTGTTCACTTACCCATAGTCAAATGCACATGACCAAATCTCCCACTTGAAAAGGCCTTGTAACACTAATACTGATAGATTAGTGAAAATCAATTAGTACTGCACTAGTAACCTTAGGGGTTGCCTTTGCAATCCAAACCCCTTGGTTAAAATCTGGAATGTCAAACCCTTTGGCTAGATTTTGTATGAAAACTGCTCAACCTAGTATCCAACACGATGACCAACAAAGTCTACCATGTCTAATAGTGGAATCAACTTAGAAAGTGGAGCTTATCCACTATCCCTTGGTAGATTGTGGACTTATTTCCTTGAAGGTATAACTGTGATCCTCAACACCTATGAATTGACTGTGTATTAGCTAGGTCATATCCCTAGAAACACCACTCCTAGAGTGACAATCATTGCTACAACTAAGCTACAAATCTCTACAAATTGAAATCTTATTCACAAGTGTATCTTGAAATAATCTTCTCTCGTTATGAACAAAAGAAAAACATTGTGTTTAACACGCCAAAGAATGGTAGTCATACTAGATTTTCTTGGGTGTTCAAACAAGAGATTTCCTACTTAGAGAATCTCTTAGTTTGTTCATGTCATCTCATAAATTAACTACTCTTGATAGTTAGGCCATGCATACTTTGTACTATAAAAAGTGATATAAAGTGCCCACTGTTGTAGACATATACGATGATCACAACACAATCTACTTGCCTCGATTCCTCCTGAACAGAGTAACTTGTGCTATAGCAAGAGTGTATGATTTAGTGGAATGAGCCCACCATACTGGCATGCCATGCATACATAGAATGATAATCCCTTGTCTTTAATGATGGTCTCAATAGTGTGAGACAATGCCCTCCATGCATTGCATAGTTTGTACTAGCATGAATACACAATTTGACATTGCCAAACATGAGATGTGAGCTTTTATCTGTATTGCTAATGCACCAAACCTATGTGCCGTAATTCTTGATCCTAAGTCAATGGATAATACCCTAGCACATAATAGAAGCCTTGCTTTGCATTAATTTTGTGAAAAAATTTGATTTGCACAACAAAAAATATTATTTCAAATGAAAAGTCAAAGATAGAAAACAAGTAAAATTTGAAATTGTATAATCTTGTTGCTCCTCTAAGAGCAATTACGTTCACTTAAAGTTGGCTTGTAGCCATGTATGATGAGAGAATTTAGAGCTTTTAGATGTACTTTTTATGCCCTTGTAGCTTGGTTTATACTGACCTCCAATAAAAAATTAGGTATACATATTGGCAAGTTTTCCCCAAGTTCTTATGCTGATAGTATATTCTAAAATGTGAAATTTTCTATGCAATGTTCCTAAAAGTGAAGCCTTGCTTCACAAAAGTCCATAAAAAAGAGGGACATAATGGAGCTAGAGTGTTCATAATTGTAAGATCCCCAATTTTTGGGTCTTCTTTAAAAATAAGAAAAATAGCTTTCAATATCTATTATGCCAAATTTTGAATTAAGATGCTTGATTGACAGTATTGGCAGGTTCTAAAGTAAAAAGCAGGGTCGTTTCTATGTTCTAGTAGGTTAGACGGACGTTTGGTTCAGTTTTAGAAAAATCCTCTATTTTTAGCTTTTCAGAATTTTTGAAAAGCAATGTGATTTTTATGATGACCTAAATGTAAAAATATTAATTGTAGTCTCCGTCGGATCTCAAAATGATCACCCAGAGAAAAAACGAGACCAAACGAGGTTTTTACGGGAAATATTTTTATAAAAAGCGGTGTCAGGAGTTTTTTTGAGCAAGGGATTGCGCATATGTACATACACAGGCAGTGTGCATCGAATAAAGGATTACCCAATTTCCATAGCCAGGTGGTTACGTGGGGCCCACATGTGTACAGGTAGGACAACATGTACATAGTGCATCGATTTTCACTATTACCAGTACCACTGTGTTTTTTCTACAATAAGGAGGAGTTGGTAGCGCGTAAAACTTCTCGAGGAAGCTATCCGCGGGCCGATGACGTGAGGTCAGCAGGTGCGTCAGATGGCATCTAGTGGCGTCAGGAGGGCGAATGGGGTCAATACTTGCACGCGGAGAAATACGGACAAAACGTGGGTGTTTCCTTGTGATAATTATGCAGAAAGGTCATCATGAGGACCTTTTTTTGGGGCCACTTCACGTGGTGGCGAGATGCATTATTGGAAAAAAGCTGAGTGCCAGGTGTGCGAATGATGCAAAAAGGTGACAACTATGCACTGCGAGGTCAGTTTTTGGCCTGTTCGGGGTCCGTTTGAGGTCATCTAAAAGGCCAAGGGTGCCCAACTAATAAATCTAAGTGTGGGAACTGAAAAAACAGAGAGAAGACCAGAAAAAACGTGGAGAAGAGAGGAGGAACAGCCGCAGGTGTGTTTTTTGGGTTTTTGGAACCTGTTTTGGCCGTAAACTGCTCATCCGATGTCGGATTTGAGCACTTTGACATTGTAGACTGGGGTTTCCGACCGTTCCGGACGCGATGGCACTGTCCATTTTGCCAAATTCCTCACTCTTTTTCTGCTATTTTTCTGTGTAATCTTCTCCGGTGATTGAAGCTTCTTCTCCAATTTGTGATTGTATCTGGTATCTTTTACCCATATTGTGTGAGCTGTTTGCTCCATTGGTGTTGGCCCAAGCTCATTTGTATCTAAACATCAGAAATTCTCCTCTTTTGAGCTGAGTTTTTTGGGTGTGTGTGTGTGTGTGTGTGTGTGTCTGTGTGGTGTGGACAAGTGGATAGTTTCTCTCCTCTCACTCCAGAGGTGTGTTCCCTGTCTCGGCCAGGTGTGTTGTCTAAGCCGAGTGGTGCCCCATAGTGTGTGTGTGTGTATCTTCCCAAGAGTGTGTGTCTGGTTGTTATAGAGGCGCTGTGTGTGTTTTCATCCCGCTCACATTCTTTTGGCGCCCCCACGGAGGATCTTCTTCGAGTACCTTCTGCTTCGAGCTTCGAGCTTCGAGCTTCAGGATTACAGGTTGCAGGTTGCAGATTACAGATTATAGGTTACAGGTTACAGGTTACAGGGATAGGTACAGGTACAGGTGATTCACACAGGTACAGGTAGCTGGAGTACAGTGATATAATAGCAGTGATGTCACTTGCAGTTGTTGTGGGAATGCATCATTTGGCGCCTATTTGAGCGCATTGTCTGCTAGATTGTACGTTACTTGTGGAAACTGCCATTGTACGCATTTGTGGATCCATACTTGGTTGTATTTGGTAGGCCCAGCCATTTCTGAGACTTGGTCTGGAAGATAGTCATTTCTGAGACTTGACTATACGCGATTTGCATTAGCCTTCGTGTGAGGGTCGATAGCGTGAGGTTTTTATTGAGCTGGGGGATTCTCAAATGTGGAGATCCTTTCGGTGATATAGGTAGCTGAAGCACCCTTTTCGTGACCTCGCCATAGGCTATGTACTAGTGAGTCCTACTTGATGCTCGGGTTCTATTGTTGACAGTTTATGCATACATAGACAGTCTATATTTTGGGTTCCTACTGCTCTACTTCTGGGGAAACTCTGTCGAAATTTGCCCAAGTTATGATGGCTGGTTTTTTGGTATTTTGAGCCATTTATGCTGTTATGCTGCTGAAATTTGGGCAAAAATCAGAGGATAAGTCAGGTGTGCCTTCTTGGGAGCTTCATGGTTGGCTTTAATGGATGATCAAAATGGCCCTCATTTCACTCATTTTCATTTAACTCAAAGGATTCAGATTAATGTTCATGTGTCCAGGAAGTTCTTTTGCAGCAACGCATAGTCTTTATGTTTGGGCCAAGAAGATTGAGAGAGATCCTGGAATGTCCTTTGCCTGTTGTCATTTCGATGATCAACTATGAAAACTCATTTGATGTGCATGTGTTTGTCCTTATCTAAAGTTGAGCTCCATCGAAGTTCTGGGGATTGGGTAGTCAAAAATTTTGGGTTCTTGCACGTGTGTTCAAAGGGGTTCTCAAAGCATTGTAACTTGGGTAGCCATGGCTTTCTCTTATCCGGAGTTTCATGGAAGAAGTGATGAAGATGTGGAAGAATTTTTGGAAAAGATGGAGGTTGCCTGCATTAGCAACCAGATTCATGACCCTACGCAAATGTTACGCCTTCTCCAAATTTGTTTGAAGAGTGATGCACGAGTTTGGTCCAAGGCATTTAAAGAGGAGTTGCGTGCAGCAGATCCACCTATAAGATTGAGTTGGGACAATCTAAGGCATGGATTGGAAGTGGAGTTTGTGAAGATAGAAGATCCTGACAAAGTGTGGCAAGAAGTACAAGGTTTGGTGCAGAAGGAAGGTGAGCCAGTAGATGCGTACATACGTAAGTTTTCATTGGCATGGGAGCGAATGTGCAAGGCTTTAGCACCATAGGTACCCCTGCCTGACATGATGAAGAAGGACAGGTTCTTGGCTGGTCTTTGGGAGAATATACGTTGGAGAGTGGAGCTAAAGAAGCCTAGGAAATATGAGGATGCACTAGAGGTAGCAAGGAACAAAGAGTGGAAGCTGAGGAAAATGAGCCAGTTAGGGGTGGAGTCTTTGCCAATGAGGTCTGATTTTCTGCCTATAGAGTCTTTACAAGGGCGCATGTCAGGGGTTCATCATGAACTAGTAGTTACTGTTACTACTCAGGTTATGCTAGCAGTGGTCACTACAGCAGTGCAAGATGATGGGCTAAGGCAAGACATGAGGCAAATGGTAGATTTGATGAAGAATCTCAGCCTAAACATGCTAGGTCAAGTGGGAAATAATCGAGGTCGAGGGAGGTTTTCAAATCAGCAAGGAGGTGAACAAAGGCCTAGGAATGGTGTTGGACAAAGCAATGGTAGGTTTTGGAGGCAGACGCCCACATGTTATAATTGTGGAGAGTTGGGTCACATCAGCCCGCAATGTGATAAGCCACCAAGGATGGGGGGAGACATGTATCCATTGCCAAGACAGGTGCTAACTAGGTCAAATGATTATGGCATCGAATTTAAGGGAGACGAAGGAACCAGTGGACTGACCCAGGAGGAAAAGGGAAAGACAAAAGTGCTAAGTGTAGTCACCTTGGAGAAGGCATCAACGCTAGAGGATACATTAGTGATGCCTATTGGGAAGAGGACCACAGAGGATAAGGAAGGAAGAAGTGCCCCAGGTCCTAGTAAGAAGAAAGGAAAGAGCCATGAAGGCGAGGATGTCAAGGCCAAGAGGAAAAGGAGAGCTCGTCGAAAGTTTCATGTTTCAGATTTTCCACTAGGGGATGGGCAATTAAGCTATGACTTGAAGGAGGATCTGATGAGCAGGAAGGCAGATGTTACTTTTGGGCAGCTTATAGAGATGGTGCTTAAGCTAAAGAGACAGTGGAAGAGGATGGTTAACCCAATGGAGAAAGAGCCAGAGAGAGGTTCAGTGAAGGTGTTGGCAATGGACGAGCTACCAGACATTTGTCCAATAGTAGATGTGTGGCATAAAAGGAAAAATTTGGGACAAGGTTATGTGGATGGCGGAGCCCAAATATGCGTCATAACACACTCATGTGTTGAGAAGATGGGTCTCACAGTGGATGGGGTGTCAGGTTTTCGGATCAGATTGGCAAACCATCAAAAAGTAAAATGCTTAGGTGTTGTAAAGAGCTTAGAAGTGGAGGCATATGATGCAAAGGCAGTGGTTGATTTTCATGTGATGCCAGCAGGGTTGGGAGCATATCCTATTATACTGGGTAGACCATGGTTACGTGCAGTGGGAGCTGTTCAAGATTGGAGACATGGTACGATTAGCCTCTATGGAAAGACAGGTACCAAGAAGCTTTATAATATGGACACAAGGAAACGATTAGAGGAGCTTTATGAAGATGAGGATGAGTCTAGTGATGAAGACTATTCCACGGTGACAAATGAGGACAGTGATAGCACTACCAGCAGTGATGAGGATGCTGATGTTGCATTTCTTTTGATGAATAAAGAAATCCAGGAGTCGGGTTTAGTTGCATTTGCGAATGAAGTTGAAGATGAAAGTGAAGGGCCTTATGAAGTGATTGAAGGGCTGATGCAAACCAAGGTTGAGTTGTCAAAGAAGCAAGAATTAATGACGCAAATGATTAGTGGAGACCTCTCAGCTATGGAGAAGGATATATTTTTGCATATGCTGGCTAGTTTTCCTGATTTGTTCATTACTTCATATGAAGAGATCAGAGGGTTCAAGGGTGAAGAGATGCATATAGAGCTGAAAGAAGGTGCTAAGCCAGTGCGGCAAAGGCTAAGAAGGATGGGTCAAGAGCAAATGGAAGCCTTGCGGGTAGAGGTGGACAAGTTATTGAAGGCAGGGTTCATAGTTCCAGTGGAGACCACAGAATGGGTGAGTCCAGTTGTAGTCAGTCCAAAGAAGGATGGGAAGTGGAGAATTTGTGTGGATTTTAAACCCTTAAACGCAGCCACTAAGAAGAACCCATATCCTCTTCCATTCATCGATCAGATCTTGGATTCAGTGGCAGGTTATGAGAGGTACAGTGTGTGTGATGGTTTTTCAGGCTATTTTCAATTGAAGATTGCTCTTAAAGACCGCACAAAGACAACTTTTATGACGCCATGGGGCTGCTATTGCTACACAGTATTGCCATTTGGGTTGTCAAATGGACCTTCCTTCTATCAAGAGAGAGCAAATTGGGTGTTGGAACCATTCATTGGTAGTTGTGTTAAAGCTTTTATGGATGACTTCTGTGTCTATAGCAGTAGGGCTGATCACCATGAGAAGCTACAGATGGTATTGGCTCGATATGATGAATGTGGAGGACAACTAAATCCAAAGAAATGTCATCTAGCACAGCCAAGGGTGAAGTTATTGGGCCATATGGTGTCAGAAAATGGCATTGAGGCTGATCCAGATAAGGTGAAGTCTATTATTCTTCTTCCATCACCTATGAGTACGAAGCAATTGGCAACCTTTATACACAAAGTGAAGTACATGGCACGGTTTATTCCATTGTCTTCGCAGCTTCTTTGTCCATTACAGAAAGTGGCAAAGCATGATCCATTGCAATGGGATGACAAGTGTGAAGAAGTGTTTCAAGAGGTGAAAGAGGTGTTAGGGGGGTTGTCAGCCATGTAGGCTCCTGATTGGGAGAAAGTTTTTTATGTAAATCCATCAGTAGGGGATGATGCCATTGGAGCCATGCTATTGCAAAAGGGGAAGGGAAGCCATTATATGAGGCCAGTGTATTGTGCAAGCCGAGTGAAGTTGGTAGCGGAGAGAAAGTTATCGGAAGTAGAGCTAGTGATGGCCAGTGTAATATTTGCTTGTCGATGATTTCGTCATTACTTGCTACCACGGCCTTTTGTTTTCTTGACGAGTTATGCCTTTTTTCCACAGTTAATTAATGGTACTAACATGTCAAATGTGGTGAAGAAATGGGTAATTGAGCTACAAGAGTTTGAGTTCTCTTTTCTAGTGGAAGATAGTACAAGGGCTACCCTAGCTGATTTGTTGACCTACAAGGAGAATCCCCTTATTGTTAAGGAAGAGGTGGTGAGAAAGGTAGTTGAAGAAGTGCCACAGATCAGCAATGCACATGTGTTGTTCTTTGATGGTTCATACAGAAAGAGCCACGATGCAGCTTCAGGGGGTATAGCACTTTATGATCCAGAGGGGAAGCTAGTATGCAAGAGAGGGTTCAAATTGGATGCGCATAGTAACAATGAGACTGAATATGCTACATTGAAAGCCGGATTACACATTTGTTTGAATCATGGGGTTCAAAGGTTGAGCATAAAAGGTGATGCCTTGTTAGTGGTGAAGCAAGTGCTGGGTGTGTGGAAGAGTAAGAACACCTCATTGAAGGAAATGTGCTTCCGAATTAAAGTCCTGTTAAAAAAGTTTGAAGCATGGAGCATCAGACACATTGAACGTGCTCTAAATGGAGAGGCACATGAAGCAGCTCAAGGCATGATTGGGGAGCTATTTGTGTTGAGGACCACTTTACCTCTTTATCATGGCCGGGAAAGTTTGGCTCAAGAAGAGGAGTTTTTGCTAACAGGAATCCTTCCAAAGGATATTCAGAAGTCTAAGAAGTATGGCTTTGTGCGTAGAGCATACATGTACAAATTGATTGGTGATGTCTTATACATGAAAGGGGCTGATCTCGTGTTGAGACGTGTACCTTGGCGGGAGGAGCTTTACAGAGTGTTGGAAGAGAATCATGAAGGCGCACGTGGTGACCATTTTTCTCTAAAGATCACCTTGCATAAGATTTTGCAAGAGGGGTATGTAGGGCCTAGTTTGCACAAGGATGTTCACCATTGGTGTAGGTCTTGCAATAGGTGTCAAGCATTTGGGAAGAGAGTGTTGAAGCCAGAGCTACGAAAAACCATTATGGCGTTTGATGTGTTTGAAAAGTGGGGGATTGATGCAATAGGCCCGTTACCTATCACAAGCAGGCGCAAAAGCTATATTTTGACGGCAGTGGACTATCTTTCTAGATGGGCAGAGGCTATAGCAGTAAAACAGATCACTGCAAAGGATGTGGCAAAATTTGTGTATGATGAAATATGTTGCAAGTTTGGGGTGCCATTAGAGCTACTTTCAGATAAGGGGCCAGGATTTCGAGCTAAACTGCTAGATTTTTTATGTGCAAAGATGAAGATTAAGCACCAGCATACCACTCCTTATTACCCACAGTGTAATGGCTTAAATGAAAGATTCAATGGTGAGTTGGTACAAATTCTTTCTAAAGTGACAGAGCACCAAGGAAAGAATTGGGATTTGGAATTGCCTAGTGCATTATGGGCTTATCGTACTTCGGTGAAGACAGGTACAGGGTTTACTCCATTTCATTTGGTGTATGGAAAGGAAGCACTATTGCCTGTGGAGGTAGAGTTGCCTGCGGTCAAGATGTTAGAGAAGTTGCTTGGGTCACCTAGTGATGCACTCAAAAAGAGGCTCTTGCAGTTACAAGAGGTCCAGTTGGATAGGATGAGCGCATTGGAGTATTATGGGCAGATGCAGGATAAGGCTTTGGCAAAGATAAATCAAAAGGTCAAAATTCAGGGTATCAAGAAACATGACTTGGTTTTGCGCTACAACAGTAAGCTGGACAACACCTTCCAAAAGAAGTTTCAAATTAAGTGGGAAGGCCCTTTCAAGGTAGTGGAGTGTTTTCCAAATGGCACATATCAGCTGGCTAACCTGGATGGTGTTCTACATAAGTCAAGGGTAAATGGATTGCGTCTTAAATTGTATCATGCTAGATTGATGATGGTGGAGCAAGATGAGCTGTCTGTGGAGCAAGCAATGTTGGTGAAGGATGAGGAGACCTGTTATGCGGCGAGTCTCATATCTCTCTTTGCTGCTGCTGATCATGAATGATCTAGCAGGCTAGGGGATGGGCAAATTATGTCAGGAGTTTTTTTGAGCAAGGGATTGCGCATATGTACATACACAGGCAGTGTGCATCGAATAAAGGATTACCCAATTTCCATAGCCAGGTGGTTACGTGGGGCCCACATGTGTACAGGTAGGACAACATGTACATAGTGCATCGATTTTCACTATTACCAGTACCACTGTGTTTTTTCTACAATAAGGAGGAGTTGGTAGCGCGTAAAACTTCTCGAGGAAGCTATCCGCGGGCTGACAACGTGAGGTCAGCAGGTGCGTCAGATGGCATCTAGTGGCGTCAGGAGGGCGAATGGGGTCACTACTTGCACGCGGAGAAATACGGACAAAACGTGGGTGTTTCCTTGTGATAATTATGCAAAAAGGTCATCATGAGGACCTTTTTTTGGGGCCACTTCACGTGGTGGCGAGATGCATTATTGGAAAAAAACTGAGTGCCAGGTGTGCGAATGATGCAAAAAGGTGACAATTATGCACTGCGAGGTCAGTTTTTGGCCTGTTCGGGGTCCGTTTGAGGTCATCTAAAAGACCAAGGGTGCCCAACTAATAAATCTAAGTGTGGGAACTGAAAAAACAGAGAGAAGACCAGAAAGAACGTAGAGAAGAGAGGAGGAACAGCCGCAGGTGTGTTTTTTGGGTTTTTGGAGCCTGTTTTGGCCGTGAACTGCTCATCCGATGTCGGATTTGAGCACTTTGACATGTTAGACTGGGGTTTTGGGCCGTTCCGGACGCGATGGCGCTGTCCATTTTGCCAAATTCCTCACTCTTTTTCTGTTGTTTTTCTGTGTAATCTTCTCCGGTGAGTGAAGCTTCTTCTCCAATTTGTGATTGTATCTGGTATCTTTTACCCATATTGTCTGAGTTGTTTGCCCCATTGGTGTTGGCCCAAGCTCATTTGTATCTAAACATCAGAAATTTTCCTCTTTTGAGCTGAGTTTTTTGGGTGTGGGTGTGTGTGTGTGTGTCTGTGTGGAGTGGGCAAGTGGATAGTCTCTCTCCTCTCACTCCAGAGGTGTGTTCCCTGTCTCGGCCAGGTGTGTTGTGTAATCCGAGTGGTGCCCCATAGTGTGTGTGTGTATCTTCCCAAGAGTGTGTGTCGGGTCGTTATAGAGGCGCTGTGTGTGTGTTTTCATCCCGCTCACAGCGGTATCGTTAATACGTTCGGGCAGTATGGGAAAGTCATAATTATGTTGGGAATTAGGTGCGGCATAGTCTAGCTACAGTTTCCATTAGTTGGCCAGATACTGCTGGAATGGTCAATTTTGTTGTAAAAATTGAATGGTAAGTAGGAGAGTTGACCACCAGAAGCAAAGCCTTATTTTTAGGAGAGACAGGAGCTTTTTTTCAAAATCTAGGGGCTATTCTAGGCAAGAAGGTAGCGCTATCTCTCAGCTTGGGGCACACTCCATCCTGCTGCACTTGCCTATAACTTTCCGTTTAGTGCTCAATTTTCAGTGTCGTCTGTTGAATCTACTACCGCAAGACTATACATATCTATTATACAGAGTGGTGTAATCTCTTCATCACCATCTCAATAAGCTCTTCTCTCTTGGGAAGAAGAAGAAGAAGAAGAAGAATACTCTCTCTCTACTTGCTTATTATCTTCTCTCTCGTTTCACGGTGTACGCGCTCTCCGGAAGCTCTCGTGGAGGATACCTCTACGTAGCTCTCATCACCGCTCTCTTGCGGCAAAGAAAGCAGCCTTTTGACATCCCCAAATCGGTTCTAAAGCATGGTGAGAAGCCCTAAACTCCATAGCCATCATCTCTCTCTCTCTCTCTCTCTCTCTCTCTCTCTTGTTTTTTTGAGTAGTCACGCACTCGGTGATTGTTTTTTCGCATCAAGTGCATGTATGGATCAAGCGAGTACATACAAATTTTTTCCATGATTATTACATCATGTTTAACACGGTGATTTATACACATGATGCGTTTATGATCATGTGCGTGCATAAAAAGTGCTTTTTGTTTCAAGTCATAGAGGCAGTAAGGACATTGTTTTGGTCATAAATCACAAACCGTTATGAATATTCCTAAACTCTTGATATAAGAGATAAAACACATCATTTGGAACATTTTCACTCTTAGGTGTCACGTGAAAAACATGGACGAGCTAAGAGATATGGTCAAAAATAGTTTGTTGCCCACTACACAACCAAAATTACTGACTCTATATAGATTCATCGGATGGGCAAACCCACTTAACCAATTGAAAAGCTGGATGAAACTTGATGATAAATGAGTTTAGGTCTCCATGATCATTTCAGGAATGCTAGTTATTAATCACTCTATAACCGGTTACCTACACGCGTAGGGGTGCTACCATATGCCGTCGTGAGTTGACCGAGCTATTTATATATGTTTTATGGCTTGTTTTGATGAGTTTATTTGAATTATCAGATGGCCATAAACTTATGTGAGAGTATATGGTTAAAAATCCCGAACTGCATAGGCAGATATGAATAAAGTGGCTTTCTTTTGTGCTTATCGTTTATTGTGTGAGTACCATATGGTCAAAGTGATGTGATAGAGTGATAGTCTATATTATGAAGCTGAACTTGATGCTTGTTTTGACATCAAATACTTTCATTTTCATATTTTTCATGCTCCCAAAAATGTCAAAAATTGTTTTTGCATAAAGACTCGAGTTGGTTTGCATCATGTTTATGGTGTTGGAATGTTATCATATAATGTATGGGAACTCATGGATTGATATGGATGCCTCACATGCATAGTTATGATTGCTTTTCACCTTTCATGGTAAAAAACTAGTTCTATGTGCTAGAGAGGTGAAGTGCAGATGTGATGCATCACCTTTGCATGGTTGGATGTTGTCAAAATTGGATTTTTGTATCATGATTAGTTTCTGGTTCGACTCTTTTTATGCATGAAAGAATCACCTCTTAAGAGTCACATGTATGTGGACTCCGATTGATTGTTGGGGATGTGTCAAACTCCAAGTGTGGGAGTTGCTTTAGTGTGATTATGATTTATGGTTAAGGGATGAGATTCCTCATGGATTATGGTTGATATGGTGGAAGCCGGTGTATCTTATGGTTTTTTTTCTGGATTTGGTTATGCTACCAAAATACTGCCGAAATTTTTGCAGCCATGTTATGTCCTAAAGTGGCTATGCGGGATTGGTCGTGCTTCACCAAAGTAGGGTGGAGTGCTCACCCGTGTGATGTGATTGGATTATGGTTTATGGATGTTTGGATTGGATCATGAAGTGATGAATATGGTTTTGGATAGACGTGTAATGGTAGAGACCCTATACAGTCTAGCTGTTTGGAAAGGATTGTTTGTGCATATGGAAAGTGCTATTGTGATTGGACTCATGTGTTATGTTTCTCATAGCAACGCTGCTACAAGACTAGGATCACCTATATCGCTTAGCCTTAGACAAAAGGGTCATTGACCTAGGGCTTTGTTGGATCAGGGGTGTTGTCTAGGTCTTCTTCTTTTTTAGGCTCATCTACACAGTTAGTGCGTCGGGGGTTGAATGACCTACACGGCTCACGCGTCGGAGATTTTTCCTTGGCTTTGCCTAAACACCGGTGCTGGGAAATGAAGAGGAGTGATGCCTAACTAGTATGGTTGGTGTTGATACCCTACCACCTACTGGGGATCCTTTTAGAGTTCGGCTTCATGGAGGGAGGCGAAGCGGCCTCAGCCTATGTCTGGCTTAGGTAGGTTGTATGTGTTATGTGAATTGCTCCCAGAAAAGTGAAATTATCTCCATTTGTAGTAGAGCGAAAGTGGATGGTTGGACCGATTGATCCTTACATAGGGTTCAGTGCTCTACTAGTTATAACTTGTTGATGTTATGGTATACCCAAACTTTGTCATTGCATCAATACATGGTTTCTTGTTCCATTTAGATGGGAATTTAAAGATTCTCTATTGTCATCTTCTCATGTCTCTGTGCACTCTATTTCACCCTCCACTATATTCTCTCTCTCTCCCCCCCGCAACGCGGTGTACACATATATTCACCTTCCACAATGTTATATTTTTCTTGAGTACGCTTTCATTCATAACACCCATTCAGGGATAGCACTAGTCGCTAGGTACCTCTAGATGGAGTTTGGCTCATGACCTAGACTCCATGCTTGGTCGTGTATTGAGAACTCCTCCCCTATGCAAATGCTTCCAAAACTCTAATGTATATTGAAAATTGTATAAAAAGTGTAAATTATATATTTTGTGCATAGAACCCTAGGGAGGGGTATCTGTCACCTGGTATCAGAGCCAATTCTTAAGGTTATGGGGATAGACTTAAGCCTGATACTAGTTGGGTTAGCTATGCATCATGCACGCATTCATGCATTGTGTTTGAGAAAGGACATTGTATTCATGATGCATCTATAAGTGACATTGGTTGTGGTACTTGTTTGACTTGTCTTCTTGAGTGGAAGTGTTTGATTTGAGTTATGGTGAAGTGGTTGAAGTGTTCAACAACTGTATTGTAGTTTCTTTGAATATTTATCTTGTAGTAACAAATGGCTCCCAGAGTGACATCTAAATGCTTTCAACAAGGGAATGAAGTTTTGGCCATAGTGTTCAACAATATGGTGACACGATTGTCCACGGATGAACGGGAACTCTTTTACTTAGAAATCGGGACCAAAGTCTTTGGCACACCAGGAAGCACAACTTGTTGGAAGAGTGTTAACAGTAGTTACCTTACCCATAACCAAGAACCCTTTCGTCAATTCTTCATCTATATGGATGATAGTCCAAGAGATTGGTTTGCCAACCTCAGACTACTTCATCGATATTGATGACAATCCAAGAGATTGGTCTCAGACTACAACTCAGAATATGGTTAGGCCTAGAAGACATATTCTACTACTTGGCGATGCGTTCCCGAATGTTAAGGATTACCGAAGAAGTTTGAAGCTCTTGTAGCCGTCATAGGAAGAGAAAATATAGAGGATAAAGACCATGTTGTCGCGTGAACGGTCTGAGACAATACCCTATTATGAGAGTTAAAAGAATATTTAGAGAACTAGCTCTGAGATACCCATAATATTGTAATGAAATCATAAAGATTAAATTTTGATACATGTGTACTAAGTCTTGTTTTAAATGGATCTTCTTAATTGTATTGATGAACTCCCGAATGATTTTGTAGAAAGAATCTTTTTCAATTATGTGGATGGATTCAATCTCCATTGGGGAATTGAAGTGGCTCAAGTTTCAAAGGGGACTAGAGATTACCTTGTACCCAACACTTATGTAGCATGGGAGTTATATGTTGAAGCTTGGTCTGAACATCAAACACAAGTGCATGATAGGTTCACAAACAACCCACAATTTTGGGTGAAGGAAAAGATCCAAGAAGGAAATGATAAAGTGCAATGATATGTTCTTTACCTTAACTTATGCTCTCTTTTGGACAAACCGAGTCGTGAACTTTTACTTAGTAAGAAGGACCTTATGCTAAACCAAAGATACGGCTTTTGTGATAAGTTCATAATTAGACTATAAAAGAAGTCAAATGACGGTGTCGAGAAATTTGCGGTCTTGCCAGGAAAGCACCGGGCTTATGGCTGTGAGAGTTTGTGAGAGAACTCAACAAAAACTATATGAAGGAGTTAAACCATAGATGCCATGAAGACTAGGGTTTGGAAAGAAGTGCAATCAAAGAAGACTCACTCTTTCTCTCTTGCATTCACACACACAAAGAAAGAACGCAAAAGAGAATGTTAAAACAATACGAAGATGAAAACATCAAGGCTATGGTCATATCGTATCATGGGTAATATGAAAGGGTTAATGGATGAGTTAATGGCATTCAATCTTGGCTGACCAAATAGGCTACGAATTGTTCTTTGGAATTGTAGTTTTGTGCTTACCATAATATAGATATTTTGTTTAGTGATTGGGATTAATTGTGTGTACAAATCCTCTTGGTTCATAGCAAGATAACTACGCTTACATCAAAAGAAAAATTATAGTCTATGAGAGGTAGTATGATGGGATCCGGTGATAGAAGTATTTCATTGAGCCTTTCAGGGCCAAAGAGAAAGACTATACGTTGTTGAAAGTGTATTTTATGGCTAATCCATACGTTAATTCTAATAGATTGTACAGAGTGAAAGCGATAGAAATGATCATCATGTGGGTTATTCATCTAGGATAGTATGTGAGAAATGTAGATATGAGATAAGTGAAGAGATGAGAAGTTTCCCTCCCAAGCCCTATTCTTGCCCGTAGGCAATAAGGATACTGCGGGGAGAGATGTACCTGTAGAAAAGAGAACCTAGAATTTGCAGAGAGGATGAATTACTAAGAATGAGAGAGATAGGTTTGCTTTAGGAGATGAGATTAGATACATATATATATGTTGGATTAGAGATGAAAAGAAAACAACAACAAATCAAGAAAACATCAATGTAGAACACATCTTACTTGACAAACCCTTTGGCACCATTATTGATGGAGAGAGAAGAAGAGTGGATAATTCCACTTTGATTGATACACCAAGTGCAAGACCTTCTTTTCTTAGAGTTGATCTTCCAAGGTTATCTTGTTGCAAGAATGGCTAGTCTCCCTCTAGGAGAAAGTGTAGGCTTGGGCTTATGTTAATGGCTAAGTACAATTAGGCATTACTACTCACTCCCTCAAGAATTCCTCTCATCAATGGCTTGAATGCTTGAGTTCCTTCCAAGGAAGAAGAAGTCCCCTTTTATAGGTGAAGGGAACCCACAAGGGTTTACACAAGAAGAGAGGAGCCAGTGTGAACACGAATTGGAAAAGTTGGAAATGAGCTGTCCCTGCATGATGTGGGCAGACTGGGGTCCAATATTTTGATCATATCTCCTCAACCGTAGATCCAAATAAAAAAATAAAAATATGGGCAGAAACTTCAGCTCATTAGATACGATTTTCATTTTAAAATCATTCTCCAATTCGGATTGGAACCTTGTGTAAAAAATTCATCAAAATAGGGTCCATTTATGGCAGCAAAAGTCTTCATGTGGTCTCCTTAGCCTTGACTTTCATTTAATTCCCAAGGACACCTCATGCCATATGAAAGCATGACATTTATCCTTGACAAAGTTTTGTAACCATGCTTGCAATAATGTATTAAAATAAGTGTATCTTTGAAATCATGCCACCTAGTGTCCCACTAGGATTTGATTCTCTCCTAGTAGCTATTTAAAAAGAAATATAAGAAAAGTATAAAAAATACATAGAATATATATATATTGGAGTTTACCCTAGATATAGGATCTAGCTAGGGTGTGAGATGATAATGAAATAGTAGAAATAAAGAGTCAATGCTTTTTGCCCCAAGTTAAAGAGGCGGAGCTATTGACACTTTTCCCATAGTATTTTTTTATGGTAAAGTAAGAATACATTACCCTTGAGATAAATAATAAGATGAGATAGAAAGCTTATTTTTATACTTACATATGCATATGTACATTATAGGAAATATAATTATGTATCTAAAAAGTTACAAGATATCTCTTGTAGCATGTGTTCCCACTATGTACATGTCACAGCACGACATCCACCCCCTCTAAACCTGCACATCCTCCGGTATGTGCCAAATTATTTCTTTGTAAGATCAGCCCTCTTCTACATCTTCCTTGATTTCATCTTCACTTGATGATTCCAGAGCTTCATTTTCACTTTGATCTTCACCTGTGTTTTGCTCTTCTTCCTCATCAGCATTTTCTGGATCATTGTCTCCTCTTCTCTTAAACATTTTGATCCTTTTTCCTGCAATGGGAATCTTTACTTCTGTGCCATCTAGTTCAGACAAGCTGTAAGTAGCATTTTCATGCACATGTTTTACAACATATGGTCCAAACCATCTTTTTGAAAACTTACGCATGACTGTGTGTTGGTTATCAAGGCTACTATCACACACTAAAACCCAGTCACGTTTGTCAATTGCTTTGCTCCTGAGCCGATGTCGCTTATCAAAGTAGTCCTTGTTTTTCAATCTTGCATTTTTGAGTCGTTCTTTTGCAGCCTCAATGTCTCCAGGTCTTCTCTCTAGTTGCCTTATGCGCAATGCAAGGAGATCTTCCCTACTAAGCTCCTCTTGCCAAGGTAGTACATTCCATGTGGGAATTGTATCCTCAATCGGCATCACTGGCTTTTGACCATGCATTAGCTAGGCAGGCATGTAGCCAGTTACTGAGCTATGTGTTGTACGATCAGCCCATAAAGTGTATGGTAACAGTTTTGGCCACTCACCAACTCTTCCTTCGCAAGCCTTGGCCAAAGCTTTGATGATAGGAGGGTGCCCTCTTTCACTCTTTCCATTGCCTTCAGGGTTGTAAGCTGTAGTAAGAGAAAGCTTGATTCCTAATCTAGAAAAGAACTCCCTTGCTTCTTCGGCATCCAGTTCACCTCTGTCTGCAGTGATCTTTCCCACACAACCATAACGGCAAATCACCTCATCAAGAAGGAATTTGCACACAGCTTCTGTGGTTTTAGCTCTTAATGCTCTTCCTTCAACCTGATTAGTTAGGTCCTCGTGCAAGAACCAAGTACCTCATCTGCCAGAGTCCTAAAGGCATCGTGACTAGATCCACAACCCATTTATAGTGCATGGCTAGTGGATATGTAGGGTGCAATCCATCACGATGTCGAACATTTGAATACATTTGACAAGTTACACATGACTCTACAAACTGAGATACATCTTTATACATACCCTTCCACTAGTATTTTTCTTTCAACTTGGAGAAGGTTGCCCACACACCCCTGTGTCCAGCCCATAGACTCTCATGAAACTCTTGCATGAGCTTTACTTGAGTCTCTTTTTTACATATAACCCTTTGTGGTGTAGCACCCTTTTGTTTAGGATGCTTCCACAAGTAACCATCCCTCAAAAAGTAACCATATGCTTTCCTGCGTATCCTCTTGAATTCATGTTTAGACCAATCATCCTGTTTTGTTAGAGTACTCAAGTAGCTTCCAATAAGAAGCCAATCACCTTCATAAAGATCTTTCAAGAACAATTCAAGTGGATTAGTCATGTTGACATTGTTACCTTTGACATGAGAGATAGAATAGAATTTTGTGCCTACATCATCTCCCTCATCAATCATTTGTGACTCATCTTCATACCTTGCCCTTGATAGCATATCTGCCACTGTATTGTCTTTACCTGCAATGTGCTTAAACTCGGGATTTAAGGACTTAATGTAGGCAATCCACCGCAACATAGCAATGTCTGGTGTTGAGCAGCTTGTAATCATCCCAAGAAGTGGTAGACAATCTGTTTCTACAACCACACATGCACCAATTAGGTACTCTTTTCCACTTTTCAAGGCTGTAACCATACCCCATAACTCTCTCTTTATCTGTGGATAGTTTCTTTGGTGAGCACTTAGTACCTTTGCTCCAAATCTTACCACATACCCGTGTCCTTCTTTTTCATCTTGCCCTATTGCCCATCCAATCCCTGTAGGACTGGTATCTATTGTCACAATCACTGGCCTTTGAAACTCATAGTCTACCTTTCTCAAAGTCGTTGCTGACTGGAGTAACTCCTTTAGCTTTTTCATGGATTTTACATGTGCTTCTGTCCATTTAAACTTTTGATTCTTTCTAAGCAGCTGATAAAGAGGATCAGCTACATGTGCATAATGTGGAATCCAAATAACATAGAAGACACATGCTCCCAGAAACCTTCTAACCTCAGTGATGCTAGTGCATGTTTCTTTCATTCTTTGGATGGCATCTACCCTTGATGGACAAGGTTTCCTACCATATGGCCCGCACATGTGCCCCACAATGAGCACTTTATTGACACCAAACATAGACTTTTTCCCTGACAATGTAAGATTCACTTCTTCCAACCTAGACAAAATTTTATCACAATCATTTATGTGATTTACCACAAACCTGCGACATCCCTTGAGATCCAAAGCTTCATCTTTGTCACTTTCTTCACATCCTTTGATAGGCAAATCATCAATGAAAGGCATTGTGATTTGAGGAATAAAGTCACGTAAGACCTTATTCATCCCATTCATCATATGTGCAACCGAGTTGGTTGCTCCCTGTGGCAAGGTACACATCCTTACCAAACCCAAAGGTGTCCTCATGGTTGTCAAGTCTCTGCTTTCGATTGCAAGCTGAAATTGATCATACCCTGAGTAGAGATCCCCCATTGAGTAGATTGCTCTCCCTGCAAACGCCTCTGCAAATTCATCCACAATTGGACCTGTACCTACATTTCTAATTGTCACCTTGTTCACTGGTTGCATATCTTGGATGAAGCGTAGAGAACCATTCTTCTTTGGAACTGTGAACCACCTGTTTGAGTATGGAGCACAAGAAGGCTCCAAGATTCCCATTTTGATTTTCTCATTCAGTAGCTCTACTAACTTTGTCAAATGAGCCTTTGGAACCGGAATAGGCCGCAGATTCCAAGGCACATGAGGTATTGTGAAAATTACCATAGGAGCTACAATATAAGGATCAACACATCCTATCTCATGTGGCTCAAATGCAAAAGCCTTACCATGCTTTGAAAGCATTTCTTTGAAGCACTTTGTCTCCTCCTGTGTTAGAAACTCCTCGCAACCAATCTGCAACTCTTGAAAAGACTCCTTTGTGAAGGTATGCCCGATCTTTTTAGGATTCCGCAAACTTGGTTGTAAAGAAGCCTGTTCAATCTTTTCCCTGTTGTTGGGTGGTAAGGGTGAAGCTACTGGTTTCACCTTCTTTGCTACACTCTTGTATTTAGTTTCAACATGGACTTTTGGGCCAACTGTTTGGCTTTCTTTAAAGGCTTCTATTACTTGATACATCTCCATAGAGCAAACTTCCACAACTTCATTTTCAAGATGCAAACTAGACCTCATTATAGCATCAAGCTCACCCATAGTATCTACAAAAGAAACTTGTTCACACAAACCCAAAACATTTTCAGTAGGCTCTAGCAACCCACTCTTTTTCATGCCTATTTGTACATTATGCACATATTGCCTCTCATATCTCTTCAAATCTTCAAGTTTTGTAAAACATACTGATCCATTCCTTGTTACCAAGGAGCTCATCGAGAAAGTTTCACCTATTTTTGGATCAGGCGAGACCCTTTTTCTTTCTGGACCATTGCAATCCCGCTTTACAATGGTACTTGGCCAAAACCCATCATTTCTCTATGATCATGAAACTCTTTGCTTACCTTTGGTAGAGGATGTTCTCTGAGGTTGTCACGATTTCTTTCATGGTTTACACAGACTGTGAGAAATTGGACAGCTCGTTTACCATCTTTGCTAAGTATTCTAGCATATGCTGAACCATCGTCCATAACCTTTGTTTCCATTCGAACTCCCACAATGTAGGGTTGTCCAAGGATGAGATGATATGAAGATGTATCCTGTACAAAGAAGTTTTGGTCAATCTTTACATCACCTATTGTCACCTTCACACCTGGACATGCTGCATACAATTCACCGGATGAGTTGTTTGCCACTTTTACCATCCAACCATGATCTGTGTCCATTGGCCATTTGCACTTGTTGTAGAGACTCTTTGACATTATGTTTATTTCTGAACCATGGTCAATCAAGGCAACAAATGGCTCTTCAAGATCACCTACCTTGACCAAAGTTTCTGTAGTAGCCCTTGCCCAATGACTTCGTGAATAGTAACTCCTAGGAATATCTTCAACTTCTTCATCATCATTTGAGAAGTACACTTGCTTCACTCTCCCACTAGATTGGTAGCATCCTACCACAGCTCCATCATTCTCCTTATTTTGCAGTTAAATCCCTTGTTTCTTTGAGGTTTCCTCTTCAACCTGTGGACGAGAAACTTCAGCAAGGGTTTGCCTCTTCCTCTTGATGATGTCAATGATCTCCTCATGGAATTCACGCTTTGCAATGCCAAGAACTTCTCCCAGAGTAAACTCAATCTTGCTATTCAAGATCCTTTCCTCCAAGACTTTCTTTAAATCTGTAGCAACCTCAATATCAGATTGTAGTTTATAAGTTGGGCCTTTTGTCTTACCTTTCGTTGGCTCTTTCTTCTTTCCTGTTGTAGACTTCTCCATGAGTACTTCAGGTGGAGATGCTCCTTGTGTTGAGGGTGTTTGAGAAGGCATTGAGTCGCTTCTTCCCCCACTTCTAGAAGCTCTTTTTGATGGTCCTTCATCAGCATTCTCACGTCTGCGCTTCTCTTCTACAATTGCCTCATTTTGTTGGCATTTTGTAATGTAGGCATGCACTGACAATGAATCCACTGGATCATTCCATCCTGTTTCTAGACATATGCAATCACCTGCTTCATGTAGAATCTCTTTTGTAAGCTTTCCCTTTGTAGCTAATTGCATGACATTTGGCAAAATTTGACCATGATGGTCACTCACCTCTTCATCACAAAAATGTTCAATTTTTACTCCATAAGTAGCTGCCTCAACTGAAGAGGTGGCATGCTTGGTTGCCATATCTTCAACTAAGGTTTGCATTCCCCCCTTCCCAAAGTTAGTTCTCAAGGGTAGACCTGTCTCTCTTAAGTGGATTTTACCATCCTTAAAAAAGACAACATCTTTTGACAAAGCATCACTAAAATCATCACAATCCCTTCTTACATGGTCTGTACTATCACACCAAATACATCTATTAACAAACCCTTCTTTGGGCTATTGTCTTTGCCTAGGAAGTGGCCCTGATGGTTGGCCTTTTTCTTCAAGCTTTGCAAACTTCACCTTCAAGTCACGCATTCCCTTCACAAGCTCATCTAGCATGGACTCATCAAACTTAGGAGCGATAAAAGTAGGCTTTACCATTTTCTCAGAAGTTGAGGTGGAAGGACTTGTAGTGTTTACTACCATCTTGTCCCTTCTTCTTTGTCGTTTGGCAAGCAGTGAGACAGCACCTTCAACCTCATTCCAGTCGGTCTTTAGTCCTTGCTCACCATCTTTATCTTCAAGAAGAAGCTCCAATTTTTCTTGAAACTCTTTACCTGCAGCTTGTAAGAAAAGATCTGTCTTCTCTGCCTCTAGTGTGGCCCTTTCTGTCCTAGTGAGTTGTGCATAGCACCGCTCAAATTCCCTAAGTAGCTCTGTTATTGATAGTCCTTGCTTTGGCTTGACTACCCATTCTAAGAATGTCCTTTTGGTCACTCTCTCAGAGTCCTCCATGAAATATTCCTCCTTTAAAGCTACTTTGAGTTCTTCCCAATTTCTCCCATGCCCATATTTAATTGCCCTAACATGCTCCCTAATTTCTGGAGCAACAACTAGCTCAAAGCTTTGAATCATCTCACCTTCTGACATGCGATGCAGCTCCATCTCCTTCACATATTCGCGTAAGTACTTGGTTACATCTTTGCCATTGAACTGATCCATTCTGTTGACGACCGCTTGTATGGCCTTCATTGCTGAAATCTCCTTTCTTTCAGTAGCATGTTGTTGTTGCATGAACATTGCAAATGCTTGAAACATTTGCATTGTTGCTGGGTCAAAATGCATACCCTGTTGCTCAACATGATCACCCATGGTTACCCACAAACTCTCACCCTAGCAGATTCGCGTCGGGTTCACCAAAAATATGTCGAGAAATTTGCGGTCTTGCCAGGAAAGCACCGGGCTTATGGCTGTGAGAGTTTGTGAGAGAACTCAACAAAAACTATATGAAGGAGTTAAACCATAGATGCCATGAAGACTAGGGTTTGGAAAGAAGTGCAATCAAAGAAGACTCACTCTTTCTCTCTTGCATTCACACACACAAAGAAAGAACGCAAAAGAGAATGTTAAAACAATACGAAGATGAAAACATCAAGGCTATGGTCATATCGTATCATGGGTAATATGAAAGGGTTAATGGATGAGTTAATGGCATTCAATCTTGGCTAACCAAATAGGCTACGAATTGTTCTTTGGAATTGTAGTTTTGTGCTTACCATAATATAGATATTTTGTCTAGTGATTGGGATTAATTGTGTGTACAAATCCTCTTGGTTCATAGCAAGATAACTACGCTTACATCAAAAGAAAAATTATAGTCTATGAGAGGTAGTATGATGGGATCCGGTGATAGAAGTATTTCATTGAGCCTTTCAGGGCCAAAGAGAAAGACTATACGTTGTTGAAAGTGTATTTTATGGCTAATCCATACGTTAATTCTAATAGATTGTACAGAGTGAAAGCGATAGAAATGATCATCATGTGGGTTATTCATCTAGGATAGTATGTGAGAAATGTAGATATGAGATAAGTGAAGAGATGAGAAGTTTCCCTCCCAAGCCCTATTCTTGCCCGTAGGCAATAAGGATACTGCGGGGAGAGATGTACCTGTAGAAAAGAGAACCTAGAATTTGCAGAGAGGATGAATTACTAAGAATGAGAGAGATAGGTTTGCTTTAGGAGATGAGATTAGATACATATATATATGTTGGATTAGAGATGAAAAGAAAACAACAACAAATCAAGAAAACATCAATGTAGAACACATCTTACTTGACAAACCCTTTGGCACCATTATTGATGGAGAGAGAAGAAGAGTGGATAATTCCACTTTGATTGATACACCAAGTGCAAGACCTTCTTTTCTTAGAGTTGATCTTCCAAGGTTATCTTGTTGCAAGAATGGCTAGTCTCCCTCTAGGAGAAAGTGTAGGCTTGGGCTTATGTTAATGGCTAAGTACAATTAGGCATTACTACTCACTCCCTCAAGAATTCCTCTCATCAATGGCTTGAATGCTTGAGTTCCTTCCAAGGAAGAAGAAGTCCCCTTTTATAGGTGAAGGGAACCCACAAGGGTTTACACAAGAAGAGAGGAGCCAGTGTGAACACGAATTGGAAAAGTTGGAAATGAGCTGTCCCTGCATGATGTGGGCAGACTGGGGTCCAGTATTTTGATCATATCTCCTCAACCGTAGGTCCAAATAAAAAAATAAAAATATGGGCAGAAACTTCAGCTCATTAGCTACGATTTTCATTTTAAAATCATTCTCCAATTCGGATTGGAACCTTGTGTAAAAAATTCATCAAAATAGGGTCCATTTATGGCAGCAAAAGTCTTCATGTGGTCTCCTTAGCCTTGACTTTCATTTAATTCCCAAGGACACCTCATGCCATATGAAAGCATGACATTTCTCCTTGACAAAGTTTTGTAACCATGCTTGCAATAATGTATTAAAATAAGTGTATCTTTGAAATCATGCCACCTAGTGTCCCACTAGGATTTGATTCTCTCCTAGTAGCTATTTAAAAAGAAATATAAGAAAAGTATAAAAAATACATAGAATATATATATATTGGAGTTTACCCTAGATATAGGATCTAGCTAGGGTGTGAGATGATAATGAAATAGTAGAAATAAAGAGTCAATGCTTTTTGCCCCAAGTTAAAGAGGCGGAGCTATTGACACTTTTCCCATAGTATTTTTTTATGGTAAAGTAAGAATACATTACCCTTGAGATAAATAATAAGATGAGATAGAAAGCTTATTTTTATACTTACATATGCATATGTACATTATAGGAAATATAATTATGTATCTAAAAAGTTACAAGATATCTCTTGTAGCATGTGTTCCCACTATGTACATGTCACAACACGACAACGGCAAGTGGTGATCTTTGAACAAAACCCCCATGTAAAACATATCATGGGTATTCCAAGTGATTAGAAAGATTACCATTTAAGATATAACCTTATAGGTTGGACAAATGGAGCTTGGCTTGGAGAAATGGTGGACCTTTGATTCTCTCCATGGTTCAATGGAGCCTATCTTGGATAAATGGTGGAGCTTGCTTCTGTCCATGTTTCGATGGAGCCTAGCTTGAACAGTTGGTGGACCTTTGCTTCTCTCTATGTTTCAATAGAGTTAGCTTAGACACGTGGTGGATCTTCAAACTAAGCCAACGACTATCAATGTTTCCTAGCTTGGACAAGTGGTGGAGTGTTTCTCTACTCCATGTTTCAATGGATCTTAGCTTGGACAAGTATTGGACCTTAAAACAAAAACCCCATGTACAACATAGAATGGATTTTCTAGATTTCAATGGAGTCTAGATTTAACAAATGGTGGAGCTTGTCTTCATCCATGTTTCAATGAAACTAGCTTGGACAAGTGGTGGACCTTGTAACAAACCCCCCCATGTACAACATATCATTTGGTTTTCTAAGTGATGGAAAGGAATACCATTCAAGATATAAACTTATAGCTTGGATAAGTAGTTGACTTTAAAACCAAATTCATCATAATACAATGAAATATAGGTTAGCCAATTCCTAAATCTTGAGACCAAACCTCCCATGCTATTAGAGATAATATATTGGATAAGTGGTGGACCTTCTATTATTTTCCCATGCCTAGTTTAGACTACCGGTACACTTTGCAGCTATAAAGGTTGGACAAGTTGTGGAGCCTTGTTTCTATCCATGTTTTAATGGATCCTAGCTTGGACAAGTGGTGGACTTTGGAAAAAAGCTTCCATGTACAACATATATGAGGTTTTCCATGTTTTAATGGAACCTATCTTGGACAAATGGTGAATCTTGCTTCTCTCCATGTTGATTTTGGAACTACCTTAGACAAGTGGTGGAGCTTTTCTTTTCTACTCTTCATAATACAATGAAGTATACGTTGGTTACATGGTGAATCTTAAGGCCAAACCTCCCATTTTACTAGAGATGATAGGTTGGACAAGTGGATCAACCTTCTATCATTTCTCCATGACTATATTGGACAATTAGTAGACCTAACATCTCTCTATGTTGTCTAGAGATAAGCTTGGACAAGTGATGGACCTTGCTTCTCTCTTCCTTTGGTTTACTAGTTTGAAGACTTAGTATATATACTTTCTTAGATCTAGCTTGAACAAGTGGTGGACCTTGTATCCACAATCTTAATTCATTACAAAAAAGTATATGAAAAAATAACATAGGAATCTTGGTTTGAAGGTCAAGCAATTAGGTTCCAAATGCACATAATAATATATTTTCCACCCATAATAAAAGAAAGTTAAATATGTTATTACCAAATTGACAAAGGTAACGTCCAAGAATTCTAGCTTTGCATCTTGTCAGATCTAAATCTTCATCAAGGTGACATGCATGTATACATCAACTTTCAAGCCATTCAAGAATACATGCACTTAGATTCCATAGTTTTGTTTTCAAAGTCTTTTAGGTTCTAAAACTCTTTCACGTAAAGTATGTAATGACAAAATTCTTGAAGCAAACATTTGTGCCCAAGAAAAAGATCCCTCTCACATATTTAAAGTCCATGAATTCTCTGATCCATACTTACAAGTTTTATTTTGACATCAAACATCAATTCTCTCATAGTTACAAATAAATGCAACCTCGATATGAATTGACAAAAAATGAATTTCTTTTACTATATGACCCAACATAGGCCCCAATCAAATAAAAAATGAGTCTCCAAAAATTTGGGTGCACTCTAGCAATACATCAGAGTCCCCTTACAATAGGATGCACTCCAATAGTACATTGAAGTCCCCTTAGAGTAGGGTGCACTCCATTCAAGTGTTCATAAAATTGACACACCTTTGTTTTTTTATAAAAAAGACTATATCAAATTATACAAATGTTGAAAGATACACACTAGAATAAAAAAAGCATCTTATGGCCATATTTATTCAATTCTTTTGTGTTGACAAGTACACACCAAGGACATAATTTGTCTCAGAATCACTATACTAATTTACAATTGTGTTGTATATATAGACTCTCTTATCTCTTGCATACAACCATCCTACCAACCATGGAATTATGGTTCTCTGCAAGAAGTTTTGAAGTTGCTTGGAAGTTTGCCTCCACATCTTTGGAAATATAAGATATGTCCCTGACATGTTCCACATCACCCTATATGGAGTGTCATAAAAAATTAAGGTATTGTTTGCATCCAAATCCTCAAATATCTTCCAAATATCACTCAAATTTTTGTGATAAACCCTTGTAAATCCTAACATAATATTTGGATTTTGGCAATTTTTGTTACTCATAAACACCTTGAACTTGGTATACTGCTCAGGAAAACATTTTTGTGTGATACGTTTCACCCTTGTTAAGTTATAGCAACTCCATATCCATAGCTCAAAGTATTCAGCACAAAAATCCAAAAAACTTTGTGCGTCTGGTCGCACCACATGATAAACTTCATCTTTATCCTCCACAAGTCGCATGTGTTGAGCCCAAGATGGCATAGAATCTCCATGTTTCATTTCAATTGTCTTGAGAAGTAACCCCTCTAGATCCAAGATAAGTACTCTTTTGATGTCCTTGAAAGAAAGTGGTAGGTGATAAGGAGGTGATTCATTCCTTGGACAAGGTCTTGGAGGAGGTTGGATGGGTAATTCAACAGTTTTCTTCAATTTATGCCAGCACATAGCCAATCCATTTTTCTGTAATGGTTCTGAAATTAAAGAACAAGAACACTTAATGCAAACACAACAATAGACATGAGTTTTACATTGTCTACCCTAAGGTTTTATTAGATACCAAAATCCATCTATGATCTACTCATTAATAGAAAGAAAGTCAAATTAAAATCCTAACTCTTTTTTATGCTACACTCTCTCTTAGTCTCAATACCATGGAGGTCAACTATACTTAAGTCAACTAATAACTACTACTTGTTGTTAAAGGTATGCTTGAAGTGCATAAGGTTTTACCAATGCTCTAGTGTAGAATGGGTATTTAGGTCTCAAGGTCTACCACTTATCCAAGCAAAGATCCATTTAGATAGGGAAACCCAATTTTTCTTAATATAATGATATAGAGTGGACAAGTGGTGAATCCTGAGACCAAACCACTCATGCTACTATGGATAATAGGTTGGACAAGTGGTGGACCTTGAATGTAAACCCCCCATGTACAAAGTATCAGGGGTTTTGGGTATTTCAATCGACTCTAGCATCTTCGAGACATGGTGGAGCTTACTTCTCTCCATGTTTCAATGGAGTCTATCTTGGATAAATGGTGGAGCATCATTCTCTCCATGTTTCAATGGAGCCTAGCTTGGACAAGTGGTGGACGTTTGTTTCTCTCTATGTTTGAACAGATTTAGCTTGGACAAGTGGTGGACCTTGGAACAAAATCCCCATGTAAAACATATCATGGACATTACAAGTGGTGAGAAAAAATACCATTCAATATATAACCTTATAGGTTGGACAAGTGGTGGACCTTAACACCCAATTATTATTAATATAATGACATACAGTGGACAAGTGGTGAATCTTGCGACCAAACCTACTAGGAAAAGTAGGTTGGACAAGTGGTGGACCTTGAATGCAAACCCCCCATGTACAAAATATCACTCATGCTACTAGGAATAATTTGGTATTAAGGTCCATGTTTCAATGGAGCCTAGCTTGGAAAAGTGGTGGACCTTTGTTTCTCTCTATGTTTCAATAGAATTAGCTTGGACAAGTGGTGAACCTTGGAACAAAACCCCCATGTAAAGCATGTCATGGGCATTACAAGTTGTGAGAAAAAATACCATTCAAGGTATAACCTTATAGGCTGGACAAGTGGCGGACCTTAGCACCCAATTCCTCTTATTATAATGACATAGAGTGGAAAAGTGGTGAATTGTGAGACCAAACCTACTAGGGATAATAGGGTGGACAAATGGTTGACCTTGAATGTAAATCACCCATGTACAAAATATCATGGGTTTTGCATATTTCAATGGAGCCTAGCATATAGGAGACATGGTGGAACTTACTTATGTCCATGTTTTAATGGAGCCTATCTAGGAGAAATGGTGGAGGTTCCTTCTCTCCATGTTTCAATGGAGCCTAGCTTGGACAAGTCGTGGACCTTTGTTTCTCTCTATGTTTAAATATGGTTAGCTTGGACAAGTGGTGGATCTTGGAATGAAACTCCCATGTAAAACATATCATGGGCATTTCAAGTGGCGAGAAAGGATACCATTTAAGATATAACCTTATAGGTTGGACAAGTGGTGGACCTTAACACAATATAATGACATAGAGTGTACAAGTGGTGAATCTTTAAACCAAACCACTCATGCTACTAGGGATAATAGGTTAAACAAGTGGTGGGCCTTGAAATAAAACCCCCTAGAGTGTTTCAATGGAGCCTAGCTTGGAAACATGGTAAAGCTTGCTTCTCTCCATGTTTCAATGCATCCTATCTTGGATAAATGGTGGAGCATCATTCTCTCCATGTTTCAATGGAGCCTAGCTTGGACAAGTGGTGGACCTTTATTTCTCTCTATGTTTGAATAGAGTTATCTTGGAAAAGTGGTGGACCTTGGAAAAAAAACCCCATGTAAAACATATCATGTGCATTACAAGTGGTGAGAAAAAATACCATTTAATATATAACCTTATAGGTTGGACAAGTGGTGGACCTTAACACCCAATTATTCTTAATATAATGACATAGAGTGGACAAGTGGTGGACCTTGAATGTAAACCCCCCATGTACAAAATATCACTCATGCTACTAGAAATAATTTGGTATTAAGGTCCATGTTTCAATGCAGCCTAGCTTGGAAAAGTGGTGGACCTTTGTTTCTCTCTATGTTTCAATAGATTTAGCTTGGACAAGTGGTGGACCTTGGAACAAAACCCCCATGTAAATCATGTCATGGGCATTACAAGTGGTGAGAGAAAATACCATTCAAGCTATAACATTATAGGTTGGACAAGTAGTGGACCTTAACACCCAATTCCTCTTAATATAATGACATAGAGTGGACAAGTGGTGAATCATGAGACCAAACCTACTAGGGATAATAGGTTGGACAAGTGGTGAACCTTGAATGTAAACCCCCCATGTACAAAATATTATGGGTATTGGGTATTTCAATGGAGCCTAGAAACTTGGAGACATGGTGGAGCTTATTTCTCTCCATGTTTCAATGGAGCCTATCTAGGAGAAACAATGGAGGTTCCTTCTCTCCATGTTTCAATGAGCCTAGCTTGAACAAGTGGTGGACCTTTCTTTCTCTATATGTTTTAATAGAGTTAGCTTGGACAAGTGGTGGACCTTGGAATGAAACCCCCATGTAAAACATATCATGGGCATTTCAAGTGGTGAGAAAGGATACCATTTAAAATATAACCTTATAGGTTGGACAAGTGGTGGACCTTAACACATAGTTCTTCTTAATATAATGACATAGAGTGTACAAGTGGTGAATCTTGAGACCAAACCACTCGTGCTACTAGGGATAATAGGTTGGACAAGTGGTGGACCTTGAATGTAAACCCCTCATGTACAAAATTATGGGTTTAGGGTATTTCAATGGAGCCTAGCTTGGAGACATGGTGGAGATTGCTTCTCTCAATGTTTCAATGGAACCTATCTTGGAGAAATGGTGGATCATCCTTCTCTCCATGTTTCAATGGAGCCTACCTTGGACAAGTGGTGGACCTTTGCTTCTCTCTATGTTTCAATAGAGTTAGCTTGGACAAGTGGTGGGTCTTGGAACAAAACCCCTTTGTAAAACATAGCATGGACATTACAAGTGATAAGGAAAAATATCATTCAAGATATAACCTTACAGGTTGGAAAAGTGGTGATGGACCTTGACAAGTGGTGAAGGATACCATTTAAGATATACCCTTATAGGTTGGACAAGTGGTGGACCTTAACACCCAGTTATTCTTAATATAATGACATAGAGTGGATAAGTGGTGAATCTTAAGACCAAACCACTCATGCTACTAGGTATAATACGTTAGAGAAGTGGTATACCTTGAATGTAAACACCCCATGTACAAAATATCATGGTTTTATGGTGTTTCAATGGAGCCTAGAATCTTGGAGACATGGTAGATCTTGATTCTTTCCATGTTTGAATGGCACCTATCTTGGAAAAATGATGGAGGTTACTTCTCTCCATGCTTCAATGGAGCCTAGCTTTCACAAGTGGTGAACCTTTGCTTCTCTCTATGTTTGAATAGAGTTAGCTTGGACAAGTGGTGGACCTTTGCTTCTCTCTATGTTTGAATAGAGTTAGCTTGGACAAGTGGTGGACCTTGGAATGAAACCCCCATGTAAAACATATCATGGGCATTTCAAGTGGTGATAAAGGATACCATTTAAGATATAACCTTATAGGTTGGACAAGTGGTGGACCTTAATACATAGTTCTTCCCAATATAATGACATAGAGTGTACAAGTGGTGTATCTTGAGACCAAACCACTCGTGCTACTAGGGATAATAGGTTAGACAAGTGGTGGGCCTTGAAATAAAACCCCCCATGTACAAAATAAAATGGGTTTAGGGCATTTAAATGGATCCTAGATTGGAGACATGGTGGAGCTTTCTTCTCTCCATGTTTCAATGAAGCCTATCTTGGAGAAATGGTGGAGCATCCTTCTCTCCATGTTTCAATATAGATTAGCTTGGACAAGTGGTGGATCTTTGGCTCTCTCTATGTTTCAATAGAGTTAGCTTGGACAAGTGGTGGACATTGAAACAAAACTCCCATGTAAAACATATCATGGGTAGTTCAAGTTGTGAGAAAAAAAACCATTTAAAATATAACCTTATAGGTTGGACAAGTGGTGGACCTTAACACCCAATCCTTTTTAATACAATGACATAGAGTGGACAAGTGGTGAATCTTGAGACCAAAGCTATCAAGCTACTAGGGATACTAGGTTGGACAAGTGGTGGATCTTGAATGTACATCCCCTATGTACAAAATATCATGGGTTTAGGGTGTTTCAATGGAGTCTAGCGTATTGGAGACATGGTGGAGCTTGCTTCGCTCCATGTTTCAAGTGGTGGACCTTCAATTATTTTCCCATACCTAGTTTAGACAACCCATACACTTTGCAACTATAAAGGTTGGACGAGTGGTGGAGCTTTGTTTATTTCCATGTTTTAATGGATCCTAGCTTGGACAAGTGGTGGACCTTGGAAAAAAGTCCCCCTGTACAACATAGCTGAGTTTTTTCATGTTTTAATGGAAGAGAGATTTGACAAATGGTGGAGCTTGCTTATCTCCATGTGGATTTTAGAACTAGCTTGGACAAGTGGTGGAGCTTTGCTTTTCTACTCTTCATAATACAATGATGTATAGGTTGGTTACATGGTGAATCTTAAGGCCAAACCTCCCATCTTACTAGAGATGATAGGTTGGACAAGTGTTCAACCTTCTATCATTTCTCCATGCCTATAATTAGACAATTAGTAGAACTAGCATCTTTCTATGTTGTCTAGAGCTGAGCTTGGACAAGTAGTGGACCTTGCTACTCTCTTCCCTTGGTTTATTAGTTTGAAGACTCATTATATATACTTGCTTAGATCTATATAATTACTCATTAGTTAGGTTACAAGTAGGTATGTAATTTGTTAGCCCAAGGGACTTTGAATATTGAATAGTAAGAAAGTCAAGTGCTGGTTTGAAGATCTTTTGCTTATCTAAACTAGACTCTAACTCAATAATAAGTCTCTTAAGTTCCACGAATTGTCCTATCTAGGCTCCAAAAGAGTCTTAATTGGTTTGTGCTAGATTCTAACTTCCTTGATGGGGTAGAATCCTAGAAAAATGAGGCACTATAAGTTTTACCTTAGCTCAAATGGATTTTCACTTAAACTAGACTGCAATTTGGCACTCTAGTATCTTTGTCTTGATGGAGTTTAACACTAGATACATAGTAGTGATATTTAAGCTTCATGTCTCTTCACTTGATCGAGATATGAGACCATACTTTCAAGGTCACCACTTGTCTTACCTAAAGACCAATGTGAGACATGGGAGCAAGAAATCCATCCGATATTGTTTTAAGGACTATTACATAGACAATCAATAACTTAAGTAAAGCAAAAAGACTTGGATCTTTCACAATTAATAACTTAAGTAAAGCCAAAAAGACTTGGATCTTTGACAGTTTTTTTCAAACTAAAAAAGCACAATCTCATGCTAACAAAACTATAAATCACAATTGAAAGTTTTGAACGAGAAAAAGATCAGCAATCTTATAAGAAGGATACTTTTCATTTCATTTGATGATTACAAACTAAAAGAAAGTCTCTCAAGAAATTGATAAACAAAAAATGTAGGTGACTGCTTCATTATTTTGAGCAAACATATCAAAATCTCTATTGATTGAGCTCCATCTAGTAGTATCCTTTGTAAGATCCTGCAGGAAGGAATAAAAAGAAAGATTTGTTAGATACCATGCACATGAGTGTTCAAGTATGTGTATCAAGAATATATGACATGTCACTAGTACCTTAGGGTTGCTTTCTATCCAGCCTTAGAAGATTGTTCTCAGCTTTCACCTTATTTATATAAGCCTTTGCTGTGGTTGCCTTCAAAACTCCTTTTGTGTTACAACCCAATTGCCTAGCTAAAGTGGTCAATTGTGACGCCTTCATGCTTTCAATGGGTGTACGCTCCTTTGCTAAGATCTCTTGTATTTGGGCTCTTCTCATTTCATTGCGGTGGCTTGTGTCACTTGCATTTTCAATGATAGTTTCATCCCTGTCACCTTTTGCAGGTGGTATTCTTCTTGTAAAGAACACCTTAGCTGACCAAACATCATTTTTTTGCTTCCAATACTCCATGATTTGTTTGTATTCACTATCATTTGTCACTATAGGTTGTCCATAACGATTAGAAGCAATTAAATCACGCACATCCCTTCTCTCATCAAGCTGAATCAAGTATGGCAGTAGCTCCTCCAAGAGCATATTGTCAACCATCTTCTCAGCATCAAATTGTGGTGGAAAAATGCAATTGTTTGCTGGTGAAATACATCCCTTGTAAGGAGAGTCATCAATAAGCACTGTTCTTTGTGGATCACATTCAAACCCCATGGCAATTTTGGCTAGAGGCTTGAACATTGCCTCAACGTTTGGATTGTCGGGTCTAAACAATTTTTGAGTTTGAGCGGTGTAGCAAACATCTTGCGACCAAATTGCAAAGAAAGGCAATGTATCCTCAGCTAAGTTGTTTAGTGCTGCAAGGATTTGATACACATTATTCCTAGTAGCTGTCGACCAAATTGCAACATTAAACCTCTGTAAAATAGTCTTCAAGAATTGGATGCAACCTGGCCTGAGTATAATATATCTTTTTGAATCCATTTGCACTGAGTTGTGGTGTGAGGATGGTTGAGGGGAACGTTTCAACAATAGACCATTTAAATCCAATATAATTGTAAGCATGGATTTCTCAACATCTACGCTACATGACGTAGTACCAATTGGCAATAGCTCGTGAGTGGACTTTTCAGTCTCTTTTGATGTATGTTGCATTTTTGAAGCATCGATTTCTTGGTTCTCATTATTGGAAGCTTGCTCAAGTTGCACAACACTAGACTCTAGTATAGAAATATCATCCATCTTGGGCACTTTAGAAACCATAGAATCTATGGATTCTATAGTTGTTGACTGAACCATAGGAGCATTATCCATCCCAGTTTGTGAATCTAAGAAAACACACACACAAATGGTATCTCAAAACCACTAGAATTTTATTCACCATATTTATATGTAGAACTCCTAGTAAGAAATTTATTTAAGGTAAAGTCGTTGTTAGAATCCTTGCAACCATTTTCAGCATTCGTACACCAAACACCACTTGTCTAAAATACAATCTACTAACTCAACATTTTCCATCCTACACTTTATTAAAGATGAGTACTTAAAGTGAAAACTAAAAGCCACCCTTGTTGAGGAAACATGGATACAAGGTCCACCAAATGTCCAACCTAGACTACAAGCAAACAATTAGAGATTTGGCTTAGATTTGGATTCAAAGGCCACCACTTATTCAAGTAAGATAACTCCACTTGTTTAAGACAGTAATGTTTGAAGCCCCACCACTTGTCCAACCTAGACATTGATTAAATTTTGGTAAGATTTATCACAAATCTAGAGTAGAATCAAGATTCTATGGCCAAGGTAGTCAAATAAGTTAGACAACACACAAAGCATAAGAGCACTTTAGATTCTCGTTGAGCATAAACTAAACAATAATCAAATGTTATATTCACTTGAGATTTCATCCATGAAAAATGAAAATGATGCATGTACTTGAGATTTCCATCCATGTACAATACTTTACAATGTCAAGTAAAGTTATAGTCAGCAAACAACTCTTCTCCTGCTTCAACTTGACAAATAGTCTCAATGCATACATGGCCATATTCTTCTGACTTGATGTGTGAAGAGGTGCATTTATGCCAAGGTGGCAAATTTGGATCAAATGTATAGCGTACGTTGGGACAGACATTTGTACTGTGAGAACTATTTATATAGCCCGACACGTTTCCTTCTTCTACACAACCAATAATGTATGATTGATCTTCCTCTTCTTCTATGTTTGGATCCTCTAGAAGAGAATATTTATAAGCTCTTGGAAAAATTTTGCATATCTTTTTCCAGTCTTGAAATCTATACTTATGCCCTCCATAGTTTAGAATAGTCAAACCACTTTCCAGGGTAGTATGCACAAATAGCCCATAACCAGCTCCTTCAATACATGAAAGTCGCACTTCAAAATCCACACCGTTAATATGGAAAATTACATCTTTGGGAATAGGAAAAGTTGGTGTCCCAAAAGGATCTTCATGCCAATCATAGTGTGAAATACATCTAGTTTTTATATCACTTAACTCCTTTGTGTCTGCAAAAAGAAGAAAATATTATGCATAAAATAATGACAATATCAAAGAAAGATATCATTATTTTATAGTCCAATAGGTCTATTGTATGGAAGACTTAGAGTGCCTCTTACATGGTGCCTCCAAGGTTTCCAAAAAATAAAATCATTGGAAAAAAAAGGCCACTGTGTCTCCAATCTATTGCCCATTTGAAGCATAGAGAGAACCAAGGTCCACCACTTGTCCAAGCTAGACATGGAGCATTGACACAAGATCCAACACTTATCCAAGAACCCTATAGTATATGTGGTAACATGGGATGCATTGATGCAACAAAAGTAGTCTAGCCTCCTCATCCATCTCTTTTTTCTTGTAGCCTAGAGGGATTAGTTTCAAGGTCTATCACTAGTCAAAAACTACACATAGAACATTGATACAAGGTTCCACCACATGTGAAACCTATCATCTCTAGTAGCATGGATGGTTTGATATCAAGGTTCACTGCGTGTCCTACCTATACTCTATTGTAGCATAGAGATTCTGGTTTGGTGGTACTACACTTGTCCAAACTTGGCTTGTTGTTGATATCTGGAGGTAATCAAGGGTCCTCCACTTGTCCAAGTTAGGCATATAAAACAATTGCAAGGTCCACCATGTGTACAACATATGATTGATTATAGCATGCATGGTCTTATTTCATGGGCAACCATCTTCTCTCCAACATGTGTCCAACCTCGGCTCCATTGAAGCATGGAGAGAAGCAAGGTCCACCACTTATCAAAGCTATTATTTTCTCCCAGTGCTTTCAAAACCCATAATACGTTGTACATGGGGGGGGGGGGGGATTCTTGTTTCAAGGTCCACCACTTGGCTAAGATTGGATCCATTGAAACATAAAGAGAAGCAAGCTCTACCATTTTCCAAGCTAGGTGCCATTGAAACATGAAAACCCCATAATATGTTGTATACGGGGGGTTTTTTCAAGGTCTACCACTTGTCTAAGCTATGGTCCATTGGAACATGGAGAGAATCAAAGCTCCACCACTTTTCTAAGCTAGGATCCATTGAAACATGGAGAGAAGCAAGCTCCATTGTTTGTCTAAGCTAGGCTCCATTGGAACATGGAGAAAACAAGCTCCACCACTTGCCTATTATTGCATAGAGATTCTGGTTTGAAGGTCCACCACTTGTCCAACCTTGCCTTCATGTATGGAGATAATAAAGAGTGCAATGCTTCTCTAAGCTAGGGACATAAAAGAGTTTCAAGGTCCACTACATATACGATCTATGATGGGTTGTAGCATGGGAGGTTTCATTTTAAGGTTGACCACTTCTCCAGCTCCGCTTGTCCAACCTCAGATCCATTGAAGAATGGAGAATAAAGGTGTACCAACTCTCCAAAATAGGCAAGAAAATCTCTATAAAACCCATGAATTGTTAATATATGCTATGCTGTGGAGTTTTGTTTGAAGGTCCACTCCTTATCCAAGCTACAATCCATTGAAGCATGGAAATAAGTAAGATATATCTCTAGTCCAAGATAGGATCCATTGAAACATAGAGAGAATCAAGGTCCACCACTTGTCCAAGCTATGCATGGGTAATTGATATAAGGACCACTACGTTTTCACCTATACTATGCTCTATCATGGATGGTTTCATATACCACCAATTTTCCAACCTATTTAGTAGGTTGTATTATGGGGGTTTGGTTTCAAGGTACTTCACTTGTCTAAGGTGGGTTCCATTGAACCATGGAGAGAAACAATGTCTACCACTTGTCCGAAATATGCTCCTTTAAAACATAAAAGCAAGGTCCACCACTTGTCCAAGCTAATGTTTCTCTCCATTGAAGCATGGAGAGAAACAAGGTCTACCACCTGTCCAAAATATGCTCCATTGAAACATAAAAGCAAGGTCCACCACTTGTCCAAGCTAATATAACAAATGGGTGTTGGTTACAAGGTGTACCACACTTGTCTAAACTAGTCTCCATGCAAGGTCCACCACATGTCCAAGCTATATGATCTTGGTTTGAAGGTCTACCACACCTCTTGAAATTAGGATCCATGTAAGGTCCACCTTTTGTCAAGCTATGCCTTTAGTGAGTACTAAAACTAAGTAAATTGCAGTACTTAAATACCTTTCCAAGCTCATTAAGATTTTGGTCTCTAAGGCCACCACCACATGTCTAATCTATGCTCTAATTGATTACTTATGCTAGTTCTCAAAGTCCAAACATAAGCTCCCTTCTAGCAAGGTTAGTTTAAATTTAGGCTCCAACACCTGTCTAAGCTAGGTTCAATTTATGAAGCATCACCATTTAACCATGCTACGATCTAATGTATCATATCAAGGGGGTATTGATAAAAGGTCCAAAACTTATTGAGTTCAAGCTCTTAAGTAATTAAGTCTTTGTGAGTATTAAATGTTATAGTTTTAGTCTAAAGATCCACCATTCAAAAACTCAAGTAATTTATTATTTACATTCAAACCTTGAATGCTTGAGATAAAAAATACAAACTCAATCAATACTATATAAAGCAAAATCTAACATTAAGAGTATCAAATCAGTAACAAGAAACACTAACATGCACAAGAAACTCAAAACATACGTGTCTCCATTTCCAAAAAGTCCTCCATTGACAGAGGATGTTGTTGTTGTTCTTCTTCTTCTCTTTGTGGAGAGCACTCCTCTGTAACAGGCACAATGTCGCCTGATTGCGAAGTGGATTGTTGAAGTCCAGCCCATTTTTCTATATCTTCATGAGACTTAGCAAAGTCTAGCAGCATGGTCTCCACGTTTTTTGCCTCCTCCACACTATCAATTAAGCATATAACTTCTTTTTTCTGTTGTATTCCTTCTTGTGCAACCAAGGAGCCATCACCAAAAACATCAACAAGCTTGCGGTCTTCAAAACAATATGTACGAATGTAGTGCTTGACCAAAGCTCTTTTTTTGGCCTCCAAATATTGCAAATCTGACATATCGTTATCTGCTACTTGAAGAAGAGAACAATCAATTGGCATGGGATGTTCCTCTGATCTTCTTCTCAGGTCTTCAAATGCATTGCCTTGTCCCAAGAAGGCAATAACTGTTAGGAATTGAATTGCTCCTTTGCAAGGAGCTGATGGAAAGTGATGCAATGCACCACAACAATGGTAGCTCAGATTATCTCCCATGGCGTGAAAGGCACATTGCAATTTTGTGAAGTTAGTGAAATCCACAAATGCAAGAAAGACAAATCCAGGATCTGTTGACCCTCCAGCAATAGCCAAGATCCCATCCAAAGCATTGTTAAATGTCTCCTCACTCCACTTCAAATTGCCTCCAACGTTTTTTGTCATATCTAAAACACATAAGCCAATAGGCACTTTATTATTGAAGTGGCGCATCAAGTAGAGATTGCCTTCCATTTGTAGGCTCACCACATAGATTGACCATGGCAAATCTCTAGGCTCAGTTTTTCTTTTTGAAGGTGAATTGCCCATTGCATGTATTTTATTGCTCCATCTGAAAAAGCCATTTTCTTTGTTCCACGCGTCAAACTAGATTTGATCCATTCCTCGCATAGCATTAAAATTGTTTTATAAACAACATCATTGATGTTATACATTTTGACCACCTCCTCCCAGTCTTTACATGGTGAAGACTCATTCAAATTGTTGAAGCCTTCAAGAAGTGCATCTTGAATCAATTTGTCTTGCTTCAACTGCTTGATTCGATCATACATGTCAGTTGCATCACCATCCTTTGCACTCTTTGACAGTAAAATCTTCTCATCTCTAATCTCTTCTTGAATAGTCTTTACCTCTGATTCCTCAAGGCCACAAAGGTATCTAAATACAGTTGTTGGGGGTTTCTTATTCTCCTCTTCTAGATTTTCAATGATTTCTATCCAGCAATTCATAAACTAAATCAGAGTACGTGACCATGTGTGCCTGTTTAGCAATCCAACTTGCTGCTGCACTCATTCTTGCCAATCGAAGAAAAGCCTAAAAAGAAATAGAGAAATAATTAAACTATTGAGCAAGATTTGTTAATTAAACACTATCAAAAAGACAAAGAAAATAACTTACATCCCATCCGGCACGAGATGCATGTCCCTCTGCAATTCCACTTGCTGCCTTTGGTGGTCGTCCTGAGAAGATCCATTGACTCCGTAAATGTCTCAATATTTGGCTGTAAGGTTGCTTGACATACAATGCCTGAGCCTCCTCATTTGCAATGGCAGATATAGCAGTTGCAACAAATGGAGGAGCATTCACAACAATGCGAGCCTTTCTAAATTTATACACGCTAATCAGTCTTTCAAATATCTCTTTGTTGTTTTGTTCATTGTGAAGCAAAACTTTTGCAGCATAGATTGAATGCTGCCCATCAAGAATCCAATAATGATAATCTTTAATTTTTTGCTCCTCTACCTCTTCTACTGCCAAAGGAGTCCCCTTCTTTGATTTTGCATTTCGAACAGGCATCAAATATGCACATGCTGCAGGCTTGGTCGTACTCCGTGAAAATCCAAATAACACACTTTCAGCGTGTTTTTTATCCATAATACGTGCATTATAGTGATCAGGAGCAAGCCAACAATTTTGAATAGGGATATCAAATTCCCTATATTGGAAAGGAAAATAATTTATGTACTTATTCATTCCACCTGTATCTTTTTCTTGTCCTTTCATGGCCTCAGCTTCTAAAACATCTGGATCCACAATTCTCATCTTTGACATTGAACCCTCTGTTGATGAGGATGCCAAAGATGCCTTGTCTACATCCAAAATGGAACTAGTTCGCTTAGCTGCTACTTTTTGCACTTTTGCTTGCTTCTTTGTGGATGGAGGTCGTGAAGCTTTTCACCTTTTTTCGTTGTAGTGTGGCAATGATGGAGCTTTGAAGTTGATCTGCTGTGATGTTTGGATTTGATTCTGCAAACTTCCATCCTCGAGAAAACATTGTCTCTTCTTTGTTTCTAGACATGCGCTCCAATGCATATGCTCCTGGAGATAGTTGAAATTCTAGATTCATTGGAACTAGAATGTCAATGCATTCCACCTCCGGATGACTATCAACTACAGAGACAGATGCTTCCACAACTTGTCCAATATCTTCAAACAAGCTATCATTCTCCTTTTTGGCAATAAATAGATGCACCTTATGAAATTGTGCACCCTCTATACCATGTATGTCCAAATACCATTTCCTAACATCATTGCAAGTATAGTCAACTGAGACAGCAATCCTTGCAACCTGTTTTTTTGGAGCCATCTTTCCTGAAACAAAAAAAAACCAAATGTTATTTTAGCATATACTTTTTTGTAATGAATTAAGTTTGTGTGAATACAAGGTCCACCACTTGTTCAAGTTAGATCTAAGCAAGTATACATAGTAATCTTTTAAGCTAGTAAACTAAGGGAAGGGAGAAGTAAGGTCCACCACTTGTCCAAGCTCAACTCTAGACAACATGGAGAGATTCGAGGTCTACTAATTGTCTAATATAGGCTAAATATATTGAAACATAGAGAGAAGAAAAGGTCCACCACTTGTCCAATCTAGGGTCCATTGAAACATGAAGAGAAGCAATATGCACCATGTCTTCGAGATGCTAGGCTCCATTGAAATACCTTAAACCCACGATATTTTGTATGTGTGGGGTTTAAATTCAAGGTCCACCACTTGTCCAACCTATTCTCCCTAGTAGCATGAGTGGTTTTGGTCTCAAGATTCACCACTTTTCCACTCTATGTCATTATATTAAGAAGATCTGGGTGTTAAGGTCCACCACTTGTCCAACCTATAAGGCTATACCTAAAATGGTATTATTTACCACCACTTGGAATACACATGATAGGTTTTACATAGCGGTCTGGTTCCAAGGTCCACCACTTGTCCAAGCTAACTCTATTGAAACATAGATAGAATCAAAGGTCCACCACTTGTCCAAGCTAGGCTCCATTGAAACATGGAGAGAAGGATGCTCCACCATTTGTCCAAGCCAGGTTCGATTGAAACATGAAGAGAAGCAAGCTACACCATGTCTCCAAAATGCTAGGCTCCATTGAAATATCTTAAACCCATGATATTTCGTACATGGGGGGTTTACATTCAAGGTCCACCACTTGTCCAACCTATTATCACTAGTAGCATGAGTGGTTTGGTCTCAAGATTCACCACTTTTTCACTCTATGTCATTATATTAAGAAGATCTGGGTGTTATGGTCCACCACTTGTCCAACCTATAAGGCTATATCTTAAAGGGTATTCTTTCTGACCACTTGAAATGACCATGATAGGTTTTACATGGGGGTTTGGTTCCAAGGTCCACCACTTGTCCAAGATAACTCTATTGAAAGATAGAGAGAAGCAAAGGTCCACCACTTGTCCAAGCTAGGGTCCATTGAAACATGGAGAGAAGGATGCTCCACCATTTGTCCAAGATAGGCTCCATTGAAACATGAAGAGAAGCAAGCTGCACCATGTCTCCAAGATGCTAAGATCCATTGCAATACCTTACACCCACGATATTTTGTACACGGGGAGTTTACATTCAAGGTCCACCACTTATCCAACCTATTATCTCTAGTAGCATGAGTGGTTGGGTCTCAAGATTCACCACTTTTCCACTCTATGTCATTACGTTAAGAAGATCTGTGTGTTAAGGTCGACCACTTGTACAACCTATAAGGGTATATTTTAAAGGGTATTATTTCTCACCACTTGAAATGTCCATGATATGTTTTACATGGGGGTTTGGTTCCAAGGTCCACCACTTGTCCAAGCTAGGCTCCATTGAAATATGGAGAGAAGGATGCTCTATCATTTGTCGAAGCTAACTCTATTGAAACATGGGGGGTTTACATTCAAGGTCCACCACTTGTCCAACCTATTAACACTAGTAGCATGAGTGGTTTGGTCTCAAGATTCACCACTTTTTCACTCTATGTCATTATATTAAAAATATCTCGGTGTTAAGGTCCACCACTTGTCCAACCTATAAGGCTATATCTTAAGGGTTATTCTTTCTCACCACTTGGAGTGACTATGATAGGTTTTACATGGGGGTTTGGTTCCAAGGTCCACCACTTGTCCAAGAAAACTCTATTGAAACATAGAGAGAAGCAAAGGTCCACCACTTGTCCAAGCTAGGGTCCATTGAAACATGGAGAGAAGGATGCTCCACCATTTGTCCAAGATACGCTCCATTGAAACATGAAGAGAAGCAAGCTACACCATGTCTCCAAGATGCTAATCTCCATTGAAATACCTTAAACCCATGATATTTCGTACATGGGGGGTTTACATTCAAGGTCCACCACTTGTCCAACCTATTATCTCTAGTAGCATGAGTGGTTTGGTCTCAAGATTCACCACATTTCCACTCTATGTCATTATATTAAGAATATCTGGGTGCTAAGGTCCACCACTTGTCCAACCTATAAGGTATATCTTAAACTTATTCTTTCTCACCACTTGGAGTTACCATGATAGGTTTTACATGGGAGTTTCGTTACAAGGCCCACCACTTGTCCAAGCTAAATCTTGAAACATAGAGAGAAGCAAAGGTCCACCACTTGTCCAAGCTAGGCTCCATTGAAACATGGAGAGAAGGATGCTCCACCATTTGTCAAAGATAGACTCCATTGAAACATGAAGAGAAGCAAGCTGCACCATGTCTCCAAGATGCTAGGCTCCCATCTAAATACCTTAAACCCACCATATTTCGTTAGATGGCAGGTTTTCATTCAAGGGTTCACACTTGTCCAACCTATAAGGCTATATCTTAAAGGTTATTCTTTCTCACCACTTGGAGTTACCATGATAGGTTTTACATGGAGTTTGGTTACAAGGTCCACCACTTGTCCAAGCTAACTCTATTGAAACATAGAGAGAAGCAAAGGTCCACCACTTGTCCAAGCTAGGCTCCATTGAAACATGGAGAGAAGGATGCTCCACCATTTGTCAAAGATAGGCTCCATTGAAACATGAAGAGAAGCAAGCTGCACCATGTCTCCAAGATGCTAGGCTCCATTGAAATACCTTAAACCCATGATATTTCGTACATGGGGGATACATTCAAGGTCCACCACTTGTCCAACCTATTATCCTTAGTAGCATGAGTGGTTTGGTCTCAAGATTCACCACTTTTCCACTCTATGTCGTTATATTAAGAAGATCTAGGTTTTAAGGTCGACCACTTGTCCACCTATAAGGCTAGATCTTAAAGGGTATTATTTATCACCACTTGGAAATGACCATGATATGTTTTACATGGGGGTTTGGTTCCAAGGTCCACCACTTGTCCAAGCTAACTCTATGGACTTTATAGAGAGAAGCAAAGGTCCACCACTTGTCCAAGCTAGGCTCCATTGAGACATTTAGAGAAGGATGATCCCCCATTGGTGGAAGATAGGCTCCATCGAAACATGAAGAGAGAGCAAGCTGCACCATGTCTCCAAGATGCTAGGCTTCATCGAAATACCTTAAAACCAGGATATTTTTTACATGGGGGGTTTACATTCAAGGGCCACCACTTGTCCAAGCTATTATCGCTAGTAGTATGAGTGGTTTTGTCTCAAGATTCACCACTTTTCACTCTATGTCATTATATTAAGAATATGTGGGTGTTAAGGTCCACCACTTGTCCAACCTATAAGTTTATATCTTAAAGGTTATTCTTTCTTACCACTTGGAGTGACCATGATAGGTTTTTATGGGGGTTTGTTCCAAGCTCCACACTTGTCCAAGCTAACTCTATTGAAACAGAGAGAGTCAAAGGTCCACCACTTGTCCAAGCTAGGCTCCATTGAAACATGGAGAGAAGGATGCTCCACCATTTGTCCAAGATTAGGCTCCATTGAAACATGACGAGAAGCAAGCTACACCATGTCTCCAAGATGCTAGGCTCCAGCGAAAAAACAATTAACCCATGATATGTCGTAGATGAGGGGTTTACATTCAAGGTCCAAAACTTGTCCAAGCTATTATTGGTAGTAGCCATGAGTGGTTTGGTCTCAAGATTCACCACCTTTTTCCACTCTATGTCATTATATAAGAATATCTGGGTGTTAAGGTCCACCACTTGTCCAACCTATAGGCTACATCTTAAAGGTTATTCTTTCGTACCACTTGGAGTGACCATGATAGGTTTCACATGGGGGTTTGGTTCCAAGGTCCACCACTTGTCCAAGCTAACTCTATTGAATCATGGAGAGAAAGCAAAGGTCCACCACTTGTCCAAGCTAGGCTCCATTGAAACATGGAGAGAAGGATGCTCCACCATTTGTCAAAGCTAACTCTATTGAAACATGGGGGTTTACGTTCAAGGTCCACCACTTTTCCAAGCTATTACCGCTAGTAGCATGAGTGGTTTTGTCTCAAGATTCACCACTTTTTCACTCTATGTCATTATGTTAAGAATATTTGGGTGTTAAGGTCCACCACTTGTCAAACCTATAAGACTATATCTTAAAGGTTATTCTTTCTTACGACTTGGAGTGACCATTTAGGTTTTACATTGGGGTTTGGTTCCAAGGTCCACCACTTGTCCAAGCTAACTCTATTGAAACATAGAGAGAAGCAAAGGTCCACCACTTGTCCAAGCTAGGGTCCATTGAAACATGGAGAGAAGGATGCTCACCATTTGTCCAAGATAGGCTCCATTGAAACATGAGAGAAGCAAGGTGCACCATGTCTCCAAGATGCTAGGCTCCATCTAAATACCTTAAACCCACCATATTTCGTAGATGGGGGGTTTACATTCAAGGTCCACCACTTTGTCCAACCTAATAAGTCTATATCTTAAAGGTTATTCTTTCTTACCACTTGGAGTGACCATGATAGGTTTTATATGGGGGTTTGGTTCCAAGCTCCACCACTTGTCCAAGCTAACTCTATTGAAACAGAGAGAGAAGCAACTGGTCCACCACTTGTCCAAGCTAGGCTCCATTGAAACATGGAGAGAAGGATGCTCCACCATTTGTCCAAGATAGGCTCCATTGAAACATGACGAGAAGCAAGCTGCACCATGTCTCCAAGATGCTAGGCTCCATCGAAAAACATTAAACCCATGATATGTCGTAGATGAGGGGTTTACATTCAAGGTCCAACACTTGTCCAAGCTATTATTGGTAGTAGCCTGAGTGGTTTGGTCTCAAGATTCACCACTTTTCCACTCTATGTCATTATATTAAGAATATGTGGGTGTTAAGGTCACCACTTGTACAACCTATAAGGCTACATCTTAAAGGTTATTCTTTCTTAACACTTGGAGTGACCATGATAGGTTTTACATGGGGGTTTGGTTTCAAGTTCCACCACTTGTCCAAGCCAACTCTATTGAATTATAGAGAGAAGCAAAGGTTCACCACTTGTCTAAGCTAGGCTCCATTGAAACATGGAGAGAAGGATGCTCCATCATTTCTCGAAGCTAACTATATTGAATCATGGGGGGTTTACGTTCATGGTCCACCACTTGTCCAAGCTATTACCGCTAGTAGCATGAGTGTTTTTGTCTCAAGATTCACCACTTTATCACTCTATGTCATTATATTAAGGATATCTGGGTGTTAAGGTCCACCACTTGTCCAACCTATAAGGCTATATCTTAAAGGTTATTCTTTCTCACGACTTGGAGTGACCATGATAGGTTTTACATTGGGGTTTGGTTCCAAGGTCCACCACTTGTCCAAGCTAACTCTATTGAAACATAGAGAGAAGCAAAGGTCCACCACTTGTGCAAGCTAGGGTCCATTGAAACATGGAGAGAAGGATGCTCCACCATTTGTCCAAGATAGGCTCCATTGAAACATGAAGAGAAGCAAGGTGCACCATGTCTCCAAGATGCTAGGCTCCATCTAAATACCTTAAACCCACGATATTTCGTAGATGGGGGGGTTTACATTCAAGGTCCACTACTTGTCCAACCTATTATCGCTAGTAGAATGAGTAGTTTGCTCTTAAGATTCACCACTTTTCCACTCTATGCCATTATATTAAGAATATCTGGGTGTTAAGGTCCACCACTTGTCCAACCTATAAGCATATATCATTAAGGTTATTCCTTCTCACCACTTGGAGTGAACATGGTAGGTTTTACATGGGGGTTTGGTTCCAAGGTCCACCACTTGTCCAAGCTAACTCTATTAAAACATAGAGAGAAACAAAGGTCCACTACTTGTCCAAGCTAGGGTCCATTGAAAGATGAAGAGAACGATGCTCCACCATTTGTCGAAGCTAAGTCTATTGAAACATGGGGGGTTTACGTTCAAGTTCCACCACTTGTCCAAGCTATTATCGCTAGTAGCATGAGTGGTTTGTCTCAAAATTCACCACTTTTTCACTCTATGTCATTATATTAAGAATATTTGGGTGTTAAGGTCCACCACTTGTCCAACCTATAAGGCTAATTTTTAAAGGTTATTCTTTCTCACCACTTGGAGTGACCATGATAGGTTTTACATGGGGGTTTGAGTTCCAAGGTCCACCACTTGTCCAAGCAAACTTATTGAATCATAGAGAGAAGCAAAGGTCCACCACTTGTCCAAGCTAGGGTCCATTGAAACATGGAGAGAAGGATGCTCCACCATTTGTCCAAGATAGGCTCCATTGAAAAATGAAGAGAAGCAAGCTGCACCATGTCTCCAAGATGCTATGCTTCATCGAAATACCTTAACCCTGGATATTTTGTACATGGGGGGTTTACATTCAAGGGCCGATACTTGTCCCAAGCTATTATCGCTAGTAGCATGAGTGGTTTGTCTCAAGATTCACCACTTTTCCACTCTATGTCATTATATTAAGGATATCTGGGTGTTAAGGTCCACCACTTGTCCAACCTATAAGGCTATATCTTAAAGGTTATTCTTTCTCACGACTTGGAGTGACCATGATAGGTTTTACATGGGGTTTGGTTCCAAGGTCCACCACTTGTCCAAGCTAACTCTATTGAAACATAGAGAGAAGCAAAGGTCCACCACTTGTCCAAGCTAGGGTCCATTGAAACATGGAGAGAAGAATGCTCCACCATTTGTCCAGATAGGCTCCATTGAAAAATGAAGAGAAGCAAGCTACCATGTCTCCAAGATGCTAGGCTCGTCGAATCGAAATACCTTAAAACCACGATATTTTGTTACATGGGGGGTTTACATTCAAGGTCCACCGATACTTGTCCAAGCTATTATCGCTAGTAGCATGAGTGGATTTGGTCTCAAGATACACACTTTTCCACTCTATGTCATTATATTAAGATATGTGGGTGTTAAGGTCCACCACTTGTCCAACCTATAAGTCTATATCTTAAGGGTTATTCTTTCTCACCACTTGAGTGACCATGACAGGTTTTTTACATGGGGTTTTGGTTCCAAGGTCCACCACTTGTCCAAGCTAACTCTATTGAAACATAGAGAGAAGCAAAGGTCCACCACTTGTCCAAGCTAGGCTCCATTGAAACATGGAGTGAAGGATGCCCACCATTTGTCCAAGATAGGCTCCATTGAAACATGAATAGAAGCAAGCTACACCATGTCTTCAAGATGCTAATCTCCATTGAAATACCTTAAACCCATGATATTTCGTACATGGGGGGTTTACATTCAAGGTCCACCACTTGTCCAACCATTACCTCTAGTAGCATGAGTGGTTTGGTCTCAAGATTCACCACTTTTCCACTCTATGTCATTATATTAGAATATCTGGGTGCTAAGGTCACCACTTGTCCAACTATAAGGCTAATCTTAAACTTTATTCTTTCTCTCCACTTGGAGTGACCATGATAGGTTTTACATGGGAGTTTGGTTACAAGGCCCACCACATGTCCAAGCTAAATCTATTGAAACATAGAGAGAATCAAAGGTCCACCACTGTCCAAGCTAGCTCCATTGAAACATGGAGAGAAGGATGCTCCACCATTTGTCAAAGATAGGATCCATTGAAACATGAAGAGAGCAAGCTGCACCATGTCTCCAATGCTAGGCTCCATTGAAAAACTTAAACCCTGTATTTCGTACATGGGGGTATACATTCAAGGTCCACCACTTGTCCAACCTATTATCCTTAGTAGCATGAGTGGTTTGGTCTCAAGATTCACCACTTTTTCCACTCTATGTTGTTATATTAAGAATATCTAGGTTTTAAGGTCGACCACTTGTCCAACCTATAAGGCTAGATCTTAAAGGGTATTATTTACACCACTTGGATGACCATGATAGGTTTTACATGGGGTTTGGTTCCAAGGTCCACCACTTGTCCAAGCTAACTCTATGGAAACATAGAGAGAAGCAAAGGTCCACCACTTGTCCAAGCTAGGCTCCATTGAGGAATTTAGAGAAGGATGATCCCCATTGGTGGAACATAGGCTCCATCGAAACATGAAGAGAAGCAAGGTGCACCATTTCTCCAAGATGCTAGGCTCCATCGAAAATACCTTAAACCCAGGATATTTTGTACATGGGGGTTTACATTCAAGGGCACCACTTGTCCAAGCTATTATCACTAGTAGCATGAGTGGTTTTGTCTCAAGATTCACCACTTTTCCACTCTATGTCATTATATTAAGAATATGTGGGTGTTAAGGTCCACCACTTGTCCAACCTATAAGTTTATATCTTAAGGGTTATTCTTACTTACCCTTGGAGTGACCATGATAGGTTTTATATGGGGGTTTGGTTCCAAGTCCACGACTTGTCCAAGCTAACTCTATTGAAATAGAGAGAGTGTCCAAAGGTCCACCAATTGTCCAAGCTAGGCTCCATTGAAACATGGATGGAGAGAAGGATGCTCCACCATTTGTCCAAGATAGGCTCATTGAAACATGACGGAAGCAAGCTACACCATGTCTCCAAGATGCTAGGCTCCAGCGAAAACCTTAAACCCATGATATGTCGTAGATGAGGGGTTTATTTCAAGGTCCAAACATGTCCAAGCTATTATTGGTAGTAGCCTAAGTGGTTTGGTCTCAAGATTCACACCTTTCCACTCATGTCATATATTTAAGAATATCTGGGTGTTAAGGTCCACCACTTGTCCAACCTTAGGCTACATCTTAAAGTTTATTCTTTCGTACGACTTGGAGTGACCATGATAGGTTTTACATGGGGGTTTGGTTCCAAGGTCCACCACTTGTCCAAGCTAACTCTATTGAATCATGGAGAGAAGCAAAGGTCCACGACTTGTCCAAGCTAGGCTCCATTGAAACATGGAGAGAAGGATGCTCCACCATTTGTCGAAGCTAACTCTATTGAAACATGGGGTTACGTTCAAGGTCCACCACTTTTCCAAGCTATTACCGCTAGTTAGCATGAGTGGTTTTGTCTCAAATTCACCACTTTTTCACTCTATGTCATTATGTTAAGAATATTTGGGTGTTAAGGTCCACCACTTGTCAAACCTATAAGACTATATCTTAAAGGTTATTTTCTTACGACTTGGAGTGACCATTACTAGGTTTTACATTGGGGTTTGGTTCCAAGGTCCACCACTTGTCCAAGCTAACTCATTGAAAAATAGAGAGAATCAAAGGTCCACACTTGTCCAAGCTAGGGTCCATTGAAACATCGAGAGAAGGATGCTCCACCATTTGTCCCAGATAGGCTCCATTGAAAAATGAAGATAAGCAAGGTGCACCATGTCTCCAGATGCTAGGCTCCATCTAAATACCTTAAACCCACCATATTTCGTAGATGGGGGGTTTACATTCAAGGTCCACCACTTGTCCAACCTATACGTTCTATATCTTAAAGGTTATACCTTTCTTACCACTTGGAATGTGACCATGATAGGTTTTTTATAGGGGTTTGGTTCCAAGCTCCACCGCTTGTCCAAGCTAACTCTATTGAAACAGAGAGAGGAAAGCAAAGGTCCACCACTTGTCAAGTAGGCTCCATTGAAACATGGAGAGAAGGATGCTCCACATTTGTCCAAGATAGGCTCATTGAAACATGCGAGAGCAAGCTGCACCATGTATCCAAGATGCTAGGCTCCATCGAAAAACATTAAACCATGATTAATGTGTTGACGAGGGGTTTACATTCAAGGTCCAACACTTGTCCAAGCTATTATTGGTAGTAGCCTGAGGGGTTGGTCTCAAGATTCACCACTTTTCCACTCTATGTCATTATATTAAATATGTGGGTGTTAAGGTCACCACTTCTACAACTATAAGCTAAATCTTAAAGGTTATTCTTTCTTAACACATGGAGTGACCATGATAGGTTTTACATGGGGGTTTGGTTTCAAGTTCCACACCACTTGTCCAAGCCAACTCTATTGAATTATAGAGAGAGAGCAAAGGTTCACCACTTGTCTAAGCTAGGCTCCATTGAAACATGGAGAGGAAGGATGCTCCATCATTTCTCGAAGCTAACTATATTGAATCATTGGGGGTTACGTTCAAGGTTCACCACTTGTCAAGCTATTACCGCTAGTAGCATGAGTGTTTTTGTCTGAAGATTCACCACTTTATCACTCTATGTCCTATATTAAGGATTCTGGGTGCTGCAAGTCCACCACTTGTCCAACCTATAAGGCTATATCTTAAAGGTTATTCTTCCTCGATTGGTGTGACCATGATAGGTTTTACATTGGGTGTTGGTTCCAAGGTCCACACTTGTCCAAGCTAACTCTTATTGTAACATAGAAGAGAAGCTAAGGTCCACAACTTGTGCAGCTAATGGGTCCATTGAAACATGGAGAGAAGGATGATTCCACCATTTGTCCAAGTTAGGCTCAATTGAAACTGAAGAGATGCAAGTGCACCATGTCTCCAAGATGCTAGGCTCCATCTAAATACCTTAAACCCACGATATTTCGTAGATGGGGGTTTACATTCAAGGTCCACCACTTGTCCAACCTATTATCGCTAGTAGCATGAGTGGTTTGCTCTCAAGATTCACCACTTTTCCACTCTATGCATTATATTAAGAATACTGGGTGTTAAGGTCCACCACTTGTCCAACCTATAAGGATATCTCATTAAGGTTATTCTTTCTCACACACTTGGAGTGACATGATAGGTTTTACATGGGGGTTTGGTTCCAAGGTCCACCACTTGTCCAAGCTAACTCTATTGAAACATAGAGAGAAAGAAAGGTCCACCACTTGTCCAAGCTAGGCTCCATTGAAAGATGAAGAGAACGATGCTCCACGATTTGTCGAAGCTAAGTCTATTGAAACATGGGGTTTACATTCAAGTTCCACCACTTGTCCAAGCTATTATCGCTAGTAGCATGAGTGGTTTTGTCTCAAGATTCACCACTTTTCACTCTATGTCATTATATTAAGAATATTTGGGTGTTAAGGTCCACCACTTGTCCAACCTATAAGGCTATATTTTAAAGGTTATTATTTCTCACCACTTGGAGTGACCATGATAGGTTTTACATGGGGGTTTGGTTCCAAGGTCCACCACTTGTCCAAGCAAACTCTATTGAAACATAGAGAGAAGCAAAGGTCCACCACTTGTCCAAGCTAGGGTCCATTGAAACATGGAGAGAAGGATGCTCCACCATTTGTCCAAGATAGGCTCCATTGAAACATGAAGAGAAGCAAGCTGCACCATGTCTCCAAGATGCTAGGCTTCATCGAAATACCTTAAACCCAGATATTTTGTACATGAGGGTTTACATTCAAGGGCCATACTTGTCCAAGCTATTATCGCTAGTAGCATGAGTGGATTTGTCTCAAAATTCACCACTTTTCACTCTATGTCATTATATTAAGAATATCTGGGTGTTAAGGTCCACCACTTGTCCAACCTATAAGGCTATATCTTAAAGGTTATTCTTTCTCACCACTTGGAGTGACCATGATAGGTTTTACATGGGGGTTTGGTTCCAAGGTCCACCACTTGTCCAAGCTAACTCTATTGAAACATAGAGAGAAGCAAAGGTCCACCACTTGTCCAAGCTAGGGTCCATTGAAACATGGAGAGAAGAATGCTCCACCATTTGTCCAATATATGATAATAGCTCCATCGAAAAAGAGAGAAGCAAGCTGCCATGTCTCCAAGATGCTAGGCTTCATCGAAATACCTTAACCCAAGATATTTGTACATGGGGGTTGCATTCAAGGGCCATACTTGTCCAAGCTATTATCGCTAGTAGCATGAGTGGATTTGTCTCAAGATTCACCACTTTTCCACTCTATGTCATTATATTAAGAATATGTGGGTGTTAAGGTCCACCACTTGTCCAACCTATAAGTCTATATCTTAAGGGTTATTCTTTCTCACCACTTGGAGTGACCATGATAGGTTTTACATGGGGTTTTGTTCCAAGGTCCACCACTTGTCCAAGAAAACTCTATTGAAACATAGAGAGAAGCAAAGGTCCACCACTTGTCCAAGCTAGGGTCCATTGAAACATGGAGAGAAGGATGCTCCACCATTTGTCCAAGATAGGCTCCATTGAAACATGAATAAAGCAAGCTACACCATGTCTCAAAGATGCTAATCTCCATTGAAATACCTTAAACCCATGATATTTCGTACATGGGGGGTTTACATTCAAGGTCCACCACTTGTCCAACTATTATCTCTAGTAGCATGAGTGGTTTGGTCTCAAGATTCACCACTTTTCCACTCTATGTCATTATATTAAGAATATCTGGGTGTTAAGGTCCACCACTTGTCCAACCTATAAGGCTATATCTTAAACTTTATTCTTTCTCTCCACTTGGAGTTACCATGATAGGTTTTACATGGGGTTTGGTTCCAAGGTCCACCACTTGTCCAAGCTAAATCTATTGAAACATAGAGAGAAGCAAAGGTCCACCACTTGTCCAAGCTAGGCTCCATTGAAACATGGAGAGAAGGATGCTCCACCATTTGTCAAAGATAGGCTCCATTGAAACATGAAGAGAAGCAAGCTGCACCATGTCTCCAAGATGCTAGGCTCCATTGAATACCTTAAACCCATGATATTTCGTACATGGGGGGTATACATTCAAGTCCACCACTTGTCCAACCTATTATCCTTAGTAGCATGAGTGGTTTGGTCTCAAGATTCACCACTTTTCCACTCTATGTCATTATATTAAAGATCTAGGTTTAAGGTCCACCACTTGTCCAACCTATAAGGCTAGATCTTAAAGGGTATTCTTTCTCACCACTTGGAGTGACCATGATAGGTTTTACATGGGGTTTGGTTCCAAGGTCCACCACTTGTCCAAGCTAACTCTATTGAAACATAGAGAGAAGCAAAGGTCCACCACTTGTCCAAGCTAGGCTCCATTGAACATGGAGAGAAGGATGATCCCCCATTGGTGGAAGATAGGCTCCATTGAAACATGAAGAAGCAAGCTGCACCATTTCTCCAAGATGCTAGGCTTCATCGAAATACCTTAAACCCAGGATATTTTGTACATGGGGGGTTTACATTCAAGGTCCACCACTTGTCCAAGCTATTATCGCTAGTAGCATGAGTGGTTTTGTCTCAAGATTCACCACTTTTCACTCTATGTCATTATATTAAGAATATGTGGGTGTTAAGGTCCACCACTTGTCCAACCTATAAGGTTTATATCTTAATGGTTATTCTTTCTTACCACTTGGAGTGACCATGATAGGTTTTACATGGGGTTTGGTTCCAAGCTCCACCACTTGTCCAAGCTAACTCTATTGAAACAGAGAGAGGATCAAAGGTCCACCACTTGTCCAAGCTAGGCTCCATTGAAACATGGAGAGAAGGATGCTCCACCATTTGTCCAAGATAGGCTCCATTGAAACATGACGAGAAGCAAGCTGCACCATGTCTCCAAGATGCTAGGCTCCAACGAAAAACATTAAACCCATGATATGTCGTAGATGAGGGTTTACATTCAAGGTCCAAAACTTGTCCAAGCTATTATTGGTAGTAGCCTGAGTGGTGGTCTCAAGATTCACCACTTTTCCACTCTATGTCATTATATTAAGAATATGTGGGTGTTAAGGTCCACCACTTGTCCAACCTATAAGGCTACATCTTAAAGGTTATTCTTTCTTACCACTTGGAGTGACCATGATAGGTTTTACATGGGGGTTTGGTTCCAAGGTCCACCACTTGTCCAAGCTAACTCTATTGAATCATAGAGAGAAGCAAAGGTCCACCACTTGTCCAAGCTAGGCTCCATTGAAACATGGAGAGAAGGATGCTCCACCATTTGTCGAAGATAACTCTATTGAAACATGGGGGGTTTACGTTCAAGGTCCACCACTTTTCCAAGCTATTAACCGCTAGTAGCGTGAGTGGTTTTGTCTCAAGATTCACCCCTTTTTCACTCTATGTCATTATATTAAGAACATTTGGGTGTTAAGGTCCACCACTTGTCCAACCTATAAACTATATCTTAAAGGTTATTCTTTCTCACGACTTGGAGTGACCATGATAGGTTTTACATTGGGGTTTGGTTCCAAGGTCCACCACTTGTCCAAGCTAACTCTATTGAAACATAGAGAGAAGCAAAGGTCCACCACTTGTCCAAGCTAGGGTCCATTGAAACATGGAGAGAAGGATGCTCCACCATTTGTCCAAGATAGGCTCCATTGAAACATGAAGAGAAGCAAGGTGCACCATGTCTCCAAGATGCTAGGCTCCATCTAAATACGTTAACCAACCCACCATATTTCGTAGATGGAGGTTTACATCCAAGGTCCACCACTTGTCCAACCTATAAGTATATATCTTAAAGTTATTCTTTCTTACCACTTGGAGTGACCATGATAGGTTTTATATGGGGTTTGGTTCCAAGCTCCACCACTTGTCCAAGCTAACTCTATTGAAACAGAGAGAGAAGCAAAGGTCCACCACTTGTCCAAGCTAGGCTCCATTGAAACATGGAGAGAAGGATGCTCCACCATTTGTCCAAGATAGGCTCCATTGAAACATGACGAGAAGCAAGCTGCACCATGTCTCCAAGATGCTAGGCTCCATCGAAAAACATTAAACCCATGATATGTCGTAGATGAGGGGTTTACATTCAAGGTCCACACTTGTCCAAGCTATTATTGTAGTAGCCTGAGTGGTTTGGTCTCAAGATTCACCACTTTTCCACTCTATTTCATTATATTAAGAATATGTGGGTGTTAAGGTCCACCACTTGTACAACCTATAAGGCTACATCAAAAGGTTATTCTTTCTTACCACTTGGAGTGACCATGATAGGTTTTACATGGGGTTTGGTTCAAGTTCCACCACTTGTCCAAGCTAAACTCTATTGAATTATAGAGAGAAAAAAGGTCCACCACTTGTCTAAGCTAGGCTCCATTGAAACATGGAGAGAAGGATGCTCCACATTTCTCGAAGCTAACTCTATTGAAACATGGGGGTTTACGTTCAAGGTCCACCACTTGTCCAAGCTATTACCGCTAGTAGCATGAGTGGTTTTGTCTCAAGATTCACCACTTTTCACTCTATGTCATTATATTAAGGATATCTGGGTGTTAAGGTCCACCACTTGTCCAACCTATAAGGCTATATCTTAAAGGTTATTCTTTCTCACAACTTGCAGTGACCATGATAGGTTTTACATTGGGGTTTGGTTCCAAGGTCCACCACTTGTCCAAGCTAACTCTATTGAAACATAGAGAGAAGCAAAGGTCCACCACTTGTGCAAGCTAGGTCCATTGAAACATGGAGAGAAGGATGCTCCACCATTTGTCCAAGATAGGCTCCATTGAAACATGAAGAGAAGCAAGGTGCACCATGTCTCCAAGATGCTAGGCTCCATCTAAAAACCTTAAACCCACGATATTTCGTAGATGGGGGTTTACATTCAAGGTCCACCACTTGTCCAACCTATTATCGCTAGTAGCATGAGTGGTTTGCTCTCAAGATTCACCACTTTTCCACTCTATGCCATATATTAAGAATATCTGGGTGTTAAGGTCCACCACTTGTCCAACCTATAAGGATATATCTTAAGGTTATTCTTTCTCACCACTTGGAGTGAACATGATAGGTTTTACATGGGGTTTGGTTCCAAGGTCCACCACTTGTCCAAGCTAACTCTATTGAAACATAGAGAGAAGCAAAGGTCCACTACTTGTCCAAGCTAGGCTCCATTGAAAGATGGAGAGAAGGATGCTCCACCATTTGTCGAAGCTAAGTCTATTGAAACATGGGGAGTTTACGTCAAGTTCCACCACTTGTCCAAGCTATTATCGCTAGTAGCATGAGTGGTTTTGTCTCAAATTCACCACTTTTTCACTCTATGTCATTATATTAAGAATATTTGGGTGTTAAGGTCCACCACTTGTCCAACCTATAAGGCTATATTTTAAAGGTTATTCTTTCTCACCACTTGGAGTGACCATGATAGGTTTTACATGGGGTTTTGGTTCCAAGGTCCACCACTTGTCCAAGCAAACTCTATTGAATCATAGAGAGAAAAAAGGTCCACCACTTGTCCAAGCTAGGGTCCATTGAAACATGGAGAGAAGGATGCTCCACCATTTGTCCAAGATAGGCTCCATCGAAACATGAAGAGAAGCAAGCTGCACCATGTCTCCAAGATGCTAGGCTTCATCGAAATACCTTAAACCCAGATATTTTGTACATGGGGGGTTACATTCAAGGGCGAATACTTTCCATGCTATTATTGCTAGTAGCATGAGTGGCTTTTCTCAAGATTCACCACTTTTCCACTCTATGTCATTATATTAAGAATATTGGTGTTAAGGTCCACCAATTGTCCAACCTATAAGTCTATATCTTAAAGGTTATTCTTTCTTACCACTTGGAGTGACCATGATAGGTTTTACATGGGGTTTGGTTCCAAGGTCCACCACTTGTCCAAGCTAACTCTATGAAACAAAGAGAGAAGCAAAGGTCCACCACTTGTCCAAGCTAGGCTCCATTGAAACATGGAGAGAAGGATGCTCCACCATTTGTCCAAGATAGGCTCCATTGAAACATGACGAGAAGCAAGCTGCACCATGTCTCCAAGATGCTAAGCTCCATCGAAAAACATTAAACCCACGATATGTCGTAGATGAGGGGTTTACATTCAAGGTCCAACACTTGTCCAAGCTATTATTGGTAGTAGCCTGAGTGGTTGGTCTCAAGATTCACCACTTTTCACTCTATGTCATTATATTAAGAATATGTGGGTGTTAAGGTCCACCACTTGTACAACCTATAAGGCTACATCTTAAAGGTTATTCTTTCTTACCACTTGGAGTGACCATGATAGGTTTCACATGGGGTTTGGTTTCAAGTTCCACCACTTGTCCAAGCTAACTCTATTGAATTATAGAGAGAAGCAAAGGTTCACCACTTTTCTAAGCTAGGCTCCATTGAAACATGGAGAGAAGGATGCTCCATCATTTCTCGAAGCTAACTCTATTGAAACATGGGGGGTTTACTTTCAAGGTCCACCACTTGTCCAAGCTATTACCGCTAGTAGCATGAGTGGTTTTGTCTCAAGATTCACCACTTTATCACTCTATGTCATTATATTAAGGATATCTGGGTGTTAAGGTCCACCACTTGTCCAACCTATAAGGCTATATCTTAAAGGTTATTCTTTCTCCAACTTGCAGTGACCATGATAGGTTTTACATTGGGTTTGGTTCCAAGGTCCACCACTTGTCCAAGCTAACTCTATTGAAACATAGAGAGAAGCAAAGGTCCACCACTATTTGTGCAAGCTAGGTCCATTGAAACATGGAGAGAAGGATGCTTCACCTTTTGTCCAGATAGGCTCCATTGAAGCATGAAGAGAAGCAAAGGTGCACCATGTCTCCAAGCTGCTAGGCTCCATCTAAATACCTTAAACCCACGATATTTCGTAGATGGGGGGTTTACATTCAAGGTCCACCACTTGTCCAACCTATTATCGCTAGTAGCATGAGAGTTTGCTCTCAAGATTCAGCACTTTTCCACTCTATGCCATTATATTAAGAATATCTGGGTGTTAAGGTCCACCACTTGTCCAACCTATAAGGATATATCATTAAGGTTATTCTTTCTTACCACTTGGAGTGAACATGATAGGTTTTACATGGGGGTTTGGTTCCAAGGTCCACCACTTGTCCAAGCTAACTCTATTGAAACATAGAGAGAAACAAAGGTCCACTACTTGTCCAAGCTAGGCTCCATTGAAAGATGGAGAGAACGATGCTCCACCATTTGTCGAAGCTAAGTCTATTGAAACATGGGGAGTTTACGTCTAGTTCCATCACTTGTCTAAGCTATTATCGCTAGTAGCATGAGTGGTTTTGTCTCAAAATTCACCACTTTTTCACTCTATGTCATTATATTAAGAATATTTGGGTGTTAAGGTTCACCACTTGTCCAACCTATAAGGCTATATTTTAAAGGTTATTCTTTCTCACCACTTGGAGTGAGCATGATAGGTTTTACATGGGGGTTTGAGTTCCAAGGTCCACCACTTGTCCAAGCAAACTCTATTGAATCATAGAGAGAAGAAAAGGTCCACCAATTGTCCAAGCTAGGGTCCATTGAAACATGGAGAGAAGGATGCTCCACCATTTGTCCAAGATAGGCTCCATCGAAAAATGAAGAGAAGCAAGCTGCACCATGTCTCCAAGATGCTAGGCTTCATCGAAATACCTTAAACCCAGGATATTTTGTACATGGGGGGTTTACATTCAAGGGCGGATACTTGTCCATGCTATTATCGCTAGTAGCATGAGTGGCTTTGTCTCAAGATTCACCACTTTTCCACTCTATGTCATTATATTAAGAATATGTGGGTGTTAAGGTCCACCAATTGTCCAACCTATAAGTCTATATCTTAAAGGTTATTCTCTCTTACCACTTGGAGTGACCATGATAGGTTTTACATAGGGATTTTGTTCCAAGGTCCACCACTTGTCCAAGCTAACTCCATTGAAACAAAGAGAGAAGCAGAGGTCCACCACTTGTCCAAGCTAGGCTCCATGGAAACATGGAGAGAAGGATGCTCCACCATTTGTCCAAGATAGGCTCCATTGAAACATGACGAGAAGCAAGATGCACCATGTCTCCAAGATGCTAAGCTCCATCGAAAAACATTAAACCCACGATATGTCGTAGATGAGGGGTTTAAATTCAAGGTCCAACACTTGTCCAAGCTATTATTGGTAGTAGCCTGAGTGGTTTGGTCTCAAGATTCACCACTTTTCCAATCGATGCCATTATATTAAGAATATATGGGTGTTAAGGTCCACCACTTGTCCAACCTATAAGGATATATCATTAAGGCTATTCTTTCTCACCACTTGGAGTGACCATGATAGGTTTTACATGGGGGTTTGGTTCCAAGGTCCACCACTTGTCCAAGCTAACTCTATTGAAACATAGAGAGAAACAAAGGTCCACCACTTGTCTAAGGTAGGCTCCATTGAAACATGGAGAAAAGGATGGTCCACCATTTGTTCAAGATAGGCTCCATTGAAACATGACGAGAAGCGAGCTGCACCATGTCTCCAAGATGCTAGGCTCCATTGACATACATTAAACCCATGATATTTCGTAGATGAGGGGTTTACATTCAAGGTCCACCACTTGTCCAAGTTATTATTGCTAGTAGTCTGAGTGGTTTGGTCTCAAGATTCACCACTTTTATTAAGAATATGTGGGTGCTAAGGTCTACCACTTTTCCAACCTATAAGGCTACATCTTAAAGGTTATTCTTTCTCACGACTTGGAGTGACCATCATAGGTTTTACATGGGGGTTTGGTTTCAAGGTCCACCACTTGTCCAAGCTAGCTCTATTGAAACATAGAGAGAAACAAAGGTCCACCACTTGTCCAAGCTACGGTCCATTGAAACATGGAGAGAAGGATGCTCCACCATTTGTGCAAGATAGGCTCCATTGAAACATCACGAGAAGCAAGCTGCACCATGTCTCCAAGATGGTACGCTCCATCGAAATACATTAAACCCATGATATTTCGTAGATGAGGGGTTTACATTAAAGGTCCACCACTTGTCTAAGCTATTATTGCTAGTAGGTTGAGTGGTTTGGTCTCAAGATTCACCACTTTTATTAACAATATGTGGGTGTTAAGGGACACCACTTGTCCAACCTATAAGGCTACATCTTAAAGGTTATTCTTTCTTCCCACTTGGAGTGACCATAATAGGTTTTACATGGGGGTTTGGTTCCAAGTTCCACCACTTGTCCAAGCTAACTCTATTGAAACATAGAGAGAAACAAAGGTCGACCACTTGTCCAAGCTAGGCTCCATTGAGACATGGAGAGAACGATGCTCCACCATTTGTCGAAGCTAAGTCTGTTGAAACATGGGGGTTTTACGTTCAAGGTCCACCACTTCTCCAAGCTATTATCGCTAGTAGCATGAGTGGTTTTATCTCAAGATTCACCACTTTTTCACTCTATGTCATTATATTAAGAATATTTGGGTATTAAGGTCCACCACTTGTCCAACCTATAAGGCTATATCTTAAAGCTTATTCTTTCTCACCACTTGGAGTGACCATGATAGGTTTTACATGGGGGTTTGGTTCCAAGCTCCACCACTTGTCCAAGCTAACTCGATTGAATCATAGAGATCAGCAAAGGTCCACCACTTGTCCAAGCTTGGGTCCATTGAAACATGGAGAGAAGGATGCTCCATTATTTGTCCAAGATAGACTCCATTGAAACATGAAGAGAAGCAAGCTGCACCATGTCTCCATGATGCTAGGCTTCATTGAAATACCTTAAACCCACGATATTTTGTACATGGGGGGTTTACATTCAAGTACCACCACTTGTCCAAACTATTATCTCTAGTAGCATGAGTGGTTTTGTCTCAAGATTCACCACTTTTCCACTCTATGTCATTATATTAAGAATATGTGGGTGTTAAGGTCCACCACTTATCCAACCTATAAGTCTATATCTTAAAGGTTATTCTCTCTTACCACTTGGAGTGACCATGATAGGTTTTACATGGGGATTTTGTTCTAAGGTCCACCACTTGTCCAAGCTAACTCCATTGAAACAAAGAGAGAAGCAGAGGTCCACCACTTGTCCAAGCTAGGCTCCATTGAAACATGGAGAGAAGGATGCTCCACCATTTGTCCAAGATAGGCTCCATTGAAACATGACGAGAAGCAAGCTGCACCATGTCTCCAAGATGCTAGGCTCCATCGAAAAACATTAAACCCACGATATGTCGTAGATGAGGGGTTTAAATTCAAGGTCCAACACTTGTCCAAGCTATTATTGGTAGTAGCCTGAGTGGTTTGGTCTCAAGATTCACCACTTTTCCAGTCTATGCCATTATATTAAGAATATCTGGGTGTTAAGGTCCACCACTTGTCCAACCTATAAGGATATATCATTAAGGCTATTCTTTCTCACCACTTGGAGTGACCATGATAGGTTTTACATGGGGGTTTGGTTCCAAGGTCCACCACTTGTCCAAGCTTACTCTATTGAAACATAGAGAGAAACAAACGTCCACCACTTGTCCAAGCTAGGTTCCATTGAAACATGGAGAGAACAATGTTCCACCATTTGTCGAAGCTAAGTCTATTGAAACATGGGGGGTTTATGTTCAAGGTCCACCAGTTGTCCAAGCTATTATCGCTAGTAGCATGAGTGGTTTTGTCTCAAGATTCACCACTTTTTCACTCTATGTCATTATATTAAGAATATTTGGGTGTTAAGGTCCACCACTTGTCCAACCTATAAGGCTATATCTTAAAGGTTATTCTTTCTCACCACTTGGAGTGACCATGATAGGTTTTACATGGGGGTTTGGTTCCAAGGTCCACCACTTGAATCATAGAGAAAAGAAAAGGTCCACCACTTGTCCAAGCTAGGCTCCATTGAAACATGGAGAGAAGGATGCTCCACCATTTGTCCAAGATAGGCTCCATTAAAACATGAAGAGAAGCAAGGTGCACCATGTCTCCAAGATGCTAGGCTCCATCAAAATACCTTAAACCCACGATATTTCGTAGATGGGGGGATTACTTTCAAGGTCCACCACTTGTCCAAGCTATTATTGCTAGTAGCATGGTTTGGTCTCAAGATTCACCAGCTTTCCACTCTATGTAATTACATTAAGAATATCTTGGTGTAAGGTCCACCACTTGTCCAACCTATAAGGGTATATCTTAAATGATATTTTTTCTCACCACTTGGAATGTGCATGATATGTTTTACATGGGGTTTTGCTCCAAGGTCCACCACTTGTCCAAGCTAGATCTATTATATATATTATACATACAATATTCAACTAGATTCCCTACCTATCATGTCCAGTAGCATGGTTGCTGTAGCTTTAAGGTCCAGCACTTGTCCAACCTATACTCTCTTATGTAAGGGAGATCTCGCTATAAATTCAAAACCTTCCCGCCTAAATTTAAAATTCAAAATCTGATTGCCTAAATTTAAAATATCCCTCCCAAATTTTAAATATCCCGCCCAAATTTTAAAATTCAAACTTTTTCATAAAAAATTAAATTTTACCACTTAAATTTAAAATATTCCACGCGAAATTGATTTTAAATTCAAGTTTACCACAAAAAGATATCATTATACCACCTAAATTCAAATATGCAAACCTCAAATCATTATATTGTACATAAATTCAAACAAATTCAAATTAACAAGCCTAAAGTGATATTAGTTTGCATAGATATGAATTTATCACACCTAAATTATGTCACCATGTTAGAGAGAGTAATTAGAGAATTTGAACAAGGTCCACCACTTGTCCAACCTAGATACCAAGAAGGATTGAGTGTACAAGGTATTGTTTGGAGGTCCTTATAGTCCACTGGTCTCAAGGTCCACCACTTGTGGTAAGGGTCACCAAAAAGTGTATATATTCATCCAAAGAAATACACGTAATTTTGGTCTACATGTCCTAGTTTCAATCATTTATGTCCATTAGGTGTATCACTAAACAACACTACTATTTTTGAGAAACAGAAGTTACAATCATATCTACAAATGGATTAGAGGAAAATCAGCTCAGCATACATCCAGAACTCGCTACAAGAATCGACTTTAACAGATCACGCAAGTAAGTCTTCCATTCAAGTTTACTAGTATTACAATGTGTTAGTTATTTGTGATATTTATGTATGTATATATACTATGTGTGCATATCGTAATTAAGTGTAATTGTGTATCTGCATTATGTATGAGTATTACAATGAAATAACACAAATATACATACATACACATAGATAACACAGACGCACACATACATGAGCATGTATTTTCAAGAGAGAGATAAAGATAACAGATTTCACTGTGTTTATGAGAGAGTGGAAGAGAGAAGACGATGTATCGGAATATGTGCACGTATTTTCAAGAGAGAGACAACAAGAGAAAAGATAACATATTTCACTGTGGTTATGTATGTGGAAGTGAGGAAGACGATGTGTGGGAATATGTGCATGTATTTTCAAGAGAGAGACAACAAGATAACAGATTTCACTGTGGTTATATATTGAAAGAGAGGAAGACGATGTGTAGGAATATGTGTATGTGTGCGGGGATATTTTTAAACTACGTATCTCTGTCTTTTGACGAGAGAGTGTGCAAGAAGAGTTACAGAGAACCATCTTCTCTACATGGAGAAAGACAGAGAGTGAGCGAGAGAGAAATACCTGTTTTTTCTCTATTCGTGAGGTGTGAAGAAGCTATGCCCGATCCTACCCTTCTGGAAAGCGTTGCGTACGCTGCTGTTTCTTTATCTTGTGCGCGAACTTTCAATCCTGTGCGCTCCACCTGTTTGTTGTGTACGATGCCGAGCTTGCTCCTCTACGTGCGCGTATACTCCAACTGTGTGCGATCCGTGTGCGCTTTCAGGGTGTTTGCTGCTCGCCTGCTTTCTCTGTGTGCGTTGCTCGTGCGCTCTCTGTGCCTAATCTTGATAGGGTTTATTAGAATGCCACATATGCTACAAGTCCATGTTTTATCATAGGATTAAAAAAAACAAAAGCAATATAAAACATTAACCAATTCACACAGCCAAAATGAAAGAAATCATGGTTGAAAATATGCAAAACATGTGTAACTCTATGCCCTGGACCCCGCCCGGCAGTCGCGCCAGGAGGCGACAAGGGGCTGCCGCCCCTTGACCCCGCCCGAAACAATATCCCAAAATCAGCCTCCCAAGCCCCGCCATCGAGAGCGCTATATTCCACATCGCCATCAAGAGCGCTACCCCCAAACCTCACGTGGAAGCGCTGCCTTGTCACCCCATTGTGGCATTGCCCTAAGACCCCGCATCTGGAGTGCTAAATGGGAACATTCTTCATTAGTGAAATTTTGAACATAAATTATATTTAGCATATACTTAAATATAATACAAATATTAACATATTAACTATACTACTAATTTACTATAGCAGTTCTAGATTATATCCCATACTATATTTAAGGTGCCAAAGGTTTGGCCTTATGGTCCTAGATTTAGCCAAGTGGTCAACACATATAGGACCAAGTGCACACTGTGCCACAAAACTTGGCCACCACTTCACTTGCCAAAGTTTAGGCCACATGGTCAATCCTAAGTTTCCAATGTTCTTATTATGTCACCTTTTGCCTCGTGGAAAACCTAGGCTTGTTTTCACATACTCAGGCACTTCAAGCCATAATAAATTTTCATTACTCTTCGGCAACCCTTTTGTTCAAGTCTTTGAAAAAACGTTGCTTAAGGCCACCCTAAACCATTTTCATTTAGGGTGTCTAAAACTAGCTTTTTGGCAATTCGAGAAGAAAATGGTCAAAGTTTTATACTTAGTTTTAACCACTTGACCAATTCAAATATTGGAAAGCAAGGTCTTATAATACTTTTCTTTGGACATCACACATTAAAACTAGGTCCCTCACTTGTCCAAGCTATTCTCTAATACAATAAAGGGCTTTTGGTTTCAAGATGCACCATTTTCCCAACCTTGATTCCATTAAAGAAGCTAGCTCTACTTAGACATTTAATAGCAAGGTCCTGTAGCAGTTCACATTGAACATTTTCCATGGCAGCTAGGTCCACCACTTATCTAAGCTATGCTCTAATACAGTAAGGGGGTTTTGGTTTCAAGATCCACCACTTGTCCAAACTTGATTTGGGAAGCAAGGTCCTATAATAGTTTGCTTTGGACATTCACCATTACAACTAAGTCCACGACTTCTCCAAGCTATGTTCTAATACACTAAGGATGTTTTGGTTTGAAGGAGAACCACTTGTACGACTTTGTTTTTGGAAGTAAGGTCTTTACATAGTTCACCTTGGACCTTGGACATTGGATACTACAACTAAGCCCACCACTTGTCCAAGATATCCTCTATATATAGCCAAAGGGTTTGGGTTTCAAGATTCACCACTTTTCCAACCTTTCTTCCATTAAAGAAAGGAGGGGCATTATAACTAGGTCCACCAATTGTCCAAGATATGCTCTGATATAGAAAGGGGATTTTGGTTTCAATAATCCACCACGTTTCAACCTTGCAAGACTCAAGGGATACTGGACATTGGAAGCATAGTCCTATAGTAGTTGATAGGTGGCAGTGGGTAATAACAACTAGGTCCAACTTATGCTCTGATATAGCAAAGAGGCTTTGGTTTCAAGGTCCACCACTTGTCCAACCTTGCTTCCATTAAAGAAATGAGGGGCTACGTAAACATTGGCAAGCAAGGTAGAAAGGTCCTAAGGTATTTCACCTTGGATATTGGGCATTATAACTAGGTCCACCACTTGTCCAAGCTATGCTCTGATATAGAAAAGGGATTTTCGTTTCAAGGTCCACCACGTGTTCAACCTTGCAAGACTCAAGGGATACTTGGACATTGGAAAGCATAGTCCTATAGTAGTTGATAGGTGGTAGTGGGTATTACAACTAGGTCCAACCTATGCTCTCATATAGCAAAGCGGCTTTAGTTTCAAGGTCCACCACTTGTCCAACCTTGCTTCCATTAAAGAAATGAGGGCTACGTAAACATTGGCAAGCAAGGTAGCAAGCCTAAGGTGTTTCACTTGGATATTGGGCATTATAACTAGGTCCACCACTTGTCCAAGCTATGGTCTGATATAGAAAGGGGATTTTCGTTTCAGGTCCACCACATGTTCAACCTTGAAAGACTCAAGGGATACTTGGACATTGGAAAGCATAGTCCTATAGTAGTTGATAGGTGGCAGTGGGTATTACAACTAGGTCCAACCTATGCTCTCATATAGCAAAGAGGCTTTGGTTTCAAGGTCCACCACTTGTCCAACCTTACTTCCATTAAATAAATGAGGGGCTACGTAAACATTGGCAAGAAAGGTAGCAAGGTCCTAAGGTATTTCACCTTGGATATTGGGCATTATAACTAGGTCCACCACTTGTCCAAGCTATGCTCTGATATAGAAAGGGGATTTTCGTTTCAAGGTCCACCACGTGTTCAACCTTGCAAGACTCAAGGATACTTGGACATTGGAAAGCATAGTCCTATAGTAGTTGATAGGTGGCAGTGGTATTACAACTAGGTCCAACCTATGCTCTCATATAGCAAAGCGGCTTTAGTTTCAAGGTCCACCACTTGTCCAACCTTGCTTCCATTAAAGAAATGAGGGGCTACGTAAACATTGGCAAGCAAGGTAGCAAGGTCCTAAGGTGTTTCACCTTGGATATTGGGCATTATAACTAGGTCCACCACTTGTCCAAGCTATGGTCTGATATAGAAAGGGGATTTTCGTTTCAAGGTCCACCACATGTTCAACCTTGAAAGACTCAAGGGATACTTGGACATTGGAAAGCATAGTCCTATAGTAGTTGATAGGTGGCAGTGGGTATTACAACTAGGTCCAACCTATGCTCTCATATAGCAAAGAGGCTTTGGTTTCAAGGTCCACCACTTGTCCAACCTTACTTCCATTAAATAAATGAGGGGCTACGTAAACATTGGCAAGAAAGGTAGCAAGGTCCTAAGGTATTTCACCTTGGATATTGGGCATTATAACTAGGTCCACCACTTGTCCAAGCTATGCTCTGATATAGAAAGGGAATTTTTGTTTCAAGGTCCACCACGTGTTCAACCTTGAAAACCTCAAGGGATACTTGGATATTGGAAAGCATAGTCCTATAGTAGTTGATAGGTGGCAGTGGGTATTACAACTAGGTCCACCACTTGTCCAACCTATGCTCTAATATAGCAAGGATGCTTTGGTTTCAAGATCCACCATAATTTCCAGCCTTGCTTCCAATAATATAGCAAGGAGGATTTGGTCTCAAGGTTCACCACTTGTCCAACCTATGCAAACCTTTTCCATGTTGTAGCATGATTTTTTGTTTGAAGAGTATTTTTCTATAACTATGGATTTAACAATGTAATCTTTTTCACTTACAGGGATGGACTTTGAATCTGGGGAGAAAGTACATATGATACTTGACAATGAAATTGTTCGTATTGGCTGTGTGTGTAGAATAGATCCAGATTCCACTTGTGGTGGTACAAAGATAGGGCAAGGAAATGTCTCCATACTAGTGGAGGAATGCTTGAAGGATGTGGTCCTACCTTTTCCTACAATGGATACTTCATCTCTCCAAGGCTCATTATGGGGTGATGTTCGATGGTCAAAGCTTCTTTTGCAATCTTTTGTATTAAATGGGAACTTAATTGATCCACAAAAGCTACAATGGTGATGAAGAACATGATCATTCTGATCCTCTAGTTACAGATGCAATACCTATGACAAGCCCAAAATTTGAAGCAATGATTCGAGAGTCTTGGAGAAATCAGAGGGTCCTTTTAAAAGATGACACAATGATGCAAACCATGAATGAAGGGACCATCTTATATGTATTTCCACATGATTATGTCAACTTTCAGGAACTTGGTCCTGATTGTGTGGGTGTGGGTATTGAAAGAGAAAATGCAAGCATTGATGATGTGGTTGAAGTGGGTAGCATCACTTTGCTAAAGTGGCCCATCAAGCAGAAAACAATGTTGAATGGGAGCCCATTACAACGATTTGTTCCTGTTGATGGCATGCATGCTACATATGAGGATGTATCCAACGATGACAATGTTGGAAAAAAACTTGATGGGAGTAATGTTGTCCAGTTGTCAAGGAAGAGACGATACACTTTCATGAACAGGACTCAAAAATCAAAAGCAGCACCAGCTTCGACTTTTTACCTTTCAAACAAATCAATTCAAAGGGTATCATGCATTGATTGTTGTGCACAAAAATGTTGCCAGTTTGCAGATCGTGATATGGTGACAAGGTTACGACAACAGTTTTTGGGAGAGTCTCAAAAATCACGCACTAATTATGTTTATGATGTTCTTTCTATATGTTATCAGAAAGATGAGAAGTCACGATACCAATTCAGGCTAAATGGCTCTATTGTTTGTTGTAGAGCATGGTATGAGCTACATGGAATACCAAAGACATCATTTTATCGATACAAGGAGAACTTTGAAAATGGTGTGCGCCAATATGTACATGGGAACACATGTACATTGAGAAGGGGACTTCAACATACTAGTTTAGCAAGAGCACTACTAAATGAGTTTGTGGAAAACAACTCTGAGAAGATGCCACATAGAAGTAGAACACTGCTAGATGGCTCAAGAGAGACTCAATTGGTGATTCCATCAACATACAAACAAGTGGATATTTTATGTGAAATCAACACGACACTTGACCAAATGGGCTATGAGAAGAAGCTATCCCAATCTTCTTTTGGTAGAATTTGGAACAAAGAGTACCCACATGTCACTTTAACAAAGACGAGTGAGTTCTCTAAGTGCAATATTTGTAGCTCAATCAAGGCAAGGTTAGAAGCTAAACCTTCTCTTGAAGAGAGAGCTCTTCTCTTGAGGGAGAGAGAAGTTCACATGGCACAACAAAAGAGTTGCAGAAGCCTATATTATGCATGGCGCACGTATTCAGAAACTCAACCACAAAAATATGTATGCATAATCCATGATAAGATGGATCAAAAGAAGACTGCCATTCCTAGATTACGCATTGTTCCCAAGGATGTGTAATTCAGGATATAATATCTGCAGGTGGCATTGATTGGCATGATCACTCATGGACATGGAGAAGGTCATTACGGACACTTTGTCTTGAATGGTTTGTGGCCAGCTGATCCAAATCTTACAATTGGCTCAATTGCTAATTGTTTACAAAACCTAGAGAGGATAGATAAGCATCCTCTTGGTGATCTAGTAACAAATGGACTTCCAAGGAGCAATATTTCACTACTACATGCTTTGAACTCAAGGGATGCTTTGGACTACCATAACTTGAGTGATGGAAAAGAGCCCATGGTGCAGTCGTCAGAAATTGCAGAAGAGGAATTGGGGTCAACATTTCGCAGATTGCCAGAGAACTTGTTGCTACAATTGGATAATTGTGCAGGGGAAAACAAAAATCGATACTTATTTGCCTATTTGTCAATGCTTGTTGCAAGGGGTGTTTTCAAAACCATCCAGCTGGGATTTTTAATGGTTGGGCATACACATGAGGACATAGACGCCATGTTTAGTAGGTTTTCAAGGAAGCTGAGAGTTACACAAACCTATACTTTGCCACATTTGATGGATACATTACAAAACAGCTCATCTTCATCTCCAGCTCCATTTTTTCTCACAAAGATCCCCGATTTCAAGCAATATTGTGATGGCTATCTTTGTGATGGACAAGACATACTTGTTGGACATTCCAAACCGCTTCAATTCAGGTTCTTTATGCAGGATGAGACACCAATGATGCAATATAAGGCACATGTAGGTGTATCAAGTTGGAGTGGAAGTATTCGCCTTTGGAAAACAGACACAGAAGGCAAGCCAATGTTACCACATGGAGATCCACCTCTAGTACAAATGGCGGAGTATGTCAAGGCCCACGAAGAAGTCATTTTGGGGCTAAAGAACTATATAAAATTTTGGAAAAATTTAGGGAATGGTTCAAGTATTCCGCGATATTATAGACCCGTGATAGATTATTGGAGTAAGGTAATTGAAGAGATTGGAAAAGCAATCATATCAGAGGGAGTCTTGTATGAAATGTTTTGGCCAAAAACTCAAGAATATTCTCACCTACAAAGCACTACAATGAATTTGCAACAAGGAGCAGAAAGATTCCTAGGCCTTGAAGAGTTGAACGATCATTTTTGTGGGCCTCAACGAGATAGGCCAAGGGAAGAGTTTGACCCTATGTCTGATGTGCACCAAGGTGACTTTCTTATGCTTGTTCCGAGTGACACAGAAATCTATCCAGTGTGGCTTGCAATGGATTTATCTGACATTGATAATGAGCCTACATCACCAAACTACAGAAAACTCTTGATTCAATATTGGGCACCTTGCGCGAGAAAAAGTGGGATGACAGATACTCAAGCTTACAGCAATTGTTGGAAGGGTTATTGGGCTGTCAACTATAAGGACCCACAAGTGTGGGAAACTATAGATGCAATTGTTTGGTCCTGGAGACCCAACAAAGAAGGACCATTTTCTAGAATAAAGATTCTAGAAAGGCATGCTCTAAAAGCCAAAGAAGGCCTCACTCGTGCACATCAACCACACTTGGATCAAAGTTCAGATATGGTATCAAATGTGGAGTAGAATTATGTGGAGCTTCTATTGTGACTATACTAGTCAGTTTGTAAACAAAATCTTTTTTGTATCTTCCTTTGTTTTATGTAATTTATAGTTATTATTCAAATCCATGTGTTGTACATCCTCTTGACTTTTGGTGTTTATCAACACCACAATCCTATGAGATTTTCACTTTATTTACTAACCACACACCTCAATTTTTCCCACTTTAAGTGGAAAATTCCCAAATTACATGAATTTAGTCGATTTGGAGATTCCCATAATGTGAGATTTTTACCAAAATACCTAATATGGTCTTGAGAGAAGAAAAGATTGATGTCTACGGATTTCATTGTACCAAATACCTTTCAAGCTTGGTATCATTATGCTGTAAAAAATCCGGAGTTTATACCACCTCAACAAAAACCCTCACCTATTGAGAGTATCAAGTGGATACAATCTAAGTTGGAAACAGAGATTGTAGTCACTAATTAAATTTTGTACATGAATGCTTATGAACTTACCCTAAGATCGATAAAGGAAACGTGGATGACCAGAAACATACTTTATTTAGTAATGGATACGGGATGCTTTGACATTGTTATGTTTATTGTATGGGGACGGATATGGGAAAACAATGACCGACATTCCTATAGTCGAATACCTTGGGAGTTATTCTTTGACTTATTGGGGAAGTCACTAATCTACACTCATCGCAATGTAAAAGTTTTATACAATGCCTACATCAAACCTCAGTGCCTTGCAGATTGTGAAAATATTCATAGCTCATTAGGATGGGACACATCGGATGTGTTTCCAAAGGAATCTTCTTTCTTTGATGATTACTTCGGGTACAAGAAGGCGATTATTCACACTAAAATGGGGGTATGTGTAGCAAACAAATCTCTTACTCAAGAATGATATGACTCACACGTTGTCAGGCATTTTTTGGGTGGAAATGAAGTTACTAATCCATGCTAAAAGCTTTCTTACTAGCCCCGAGTACATAGGTGTACATAATGCTTTGAGTTTTTGGAGTGCTCTTGTAGAATTTATGTACAAAGGCTTGGTTTTTGTCAAGCTGTTGGTTGAGTTTTGGATTGGTCAATTTTTCAAAAAAAATAATTTAATGAGCATTCCTAGCCGTGCTTGATAGCTTGCAAATCAGAATGCGACATCATGAGTTACACGCACTAGAAGTGGATGGTTTTTCACTTAACACTAGGTTGGTAACCTAACAGGACATAAAAGTGTCCTTTCAAGGTTTTGAAAAAAACCTCCAAAACCATAGTAGATCCACTCATTTTGTAAAATCCTTTTATGAGGTTATAGTTCAAGGCCTACTACACATGGAAAAAATAAGAAACTTGTAAAATTTCTCATCTTTTGGTCACACCAAGCCTCCAAAGTTGATGGACCAGTACATTTTCATCAAAACAGTCATTTCTTACGTTTTGTTGCATAAAAAAAAGATTAGGGATTTTTGTAGGACTTGAGATAAATTCCCTAGTTAACTTCAATGCGTTGGTGATCAGAACATATGATTGCTTCTCACTCACTATTTTTTGTTTTGCCAAAAGAAATAGGTACAAAAAAGTTGAATTTTTACCTTTCTGCAAACCTATCATCAAAGTTTCTATAGCCACGCTCAATACAAATAATATATGCATGTTTTCTTAGTTCTCTGTTGTCCTTTAGGTTCATAAGGAGCGATGGAGCATGTCAAAAGAATAATACATCTCTTATCAAGGGGAATCTTGGGGACAAAGATGAAGTGCTAAATACAGCAAACATGAAAAAACTGGGTTCAACATTATGAGTTGTAGAATCCTATAGAAACTATTCAATATCTAGCCAAATTTGATCCTTATGACTAGATATGGTTACTACCTACAAAATGCATGTAGTTGTCACAAGAAACTAACAATATTGAAAAAGCTAAAATTGGCTAAAAAATAGGATTTGACAATTTTTGTAATTTGTTCATAACTTACAACTTTAACGTTTATTTCTCCCTAGAAGCATCAGGACATGTTGAGGACTACTAAAGATAGTTCTCTAGCATTATAGACCTCACAAACATGAACTCTAGAGTGGTATAGTTGCAAAAAGTTGAAAAAAGGCAAAAACAGGACCCGTTTTTTCACACAGTTTAGGTTGTGACATGTTGTGCAATGACAAGGTTAAAGATGGAATTGATATTCCAAAAAAATGTCGAGTTTTTTTCAGCTCATGAGACAACTTTCTAGATAGATAGCACCTCACAATCAATTTTGAAACTCTTGACATAATTCAAGGAAAATGGTCAATTAACAGGACATAAAAGTGTCCCATTACCAACCTAGTGTTAAAAAGTGGTGGCGGATGCACTTGGGAAGACAACAAGTGGGCCGACTTGATTGTTTTTTTATCAATGGTATGCTTATAAATTTTTGGAGTTAGCCGGGGTAATAAGCTCCAAGCCATGCTTTACGGCGCTATATTTGGTGGTCGAGGTCACCCGCTACGCCTCCGAGAAAATGGCTCAGGTTGGGGGCAAAACAGAAATTTCAGGTTTGAACATGGGGAAGTTGGAGAAGTTGGGGAGAGCATGCCAAGTGGAAATGGAATAACCCCACATGGGGGGGAGCATGTAAAAATTGGAGGGTAAAAGGGGGGGAGTGGGTACCCCCTAAGGATGTATCAAAGGAGTTAATGGAGCTTCTTGGCCTTGCTTGAGAAGGCTCGTGGGTTTTGGGGAGACGAGGGGGCACCCAATTTGTGTTCCCACTGCATGGACAGGCACCTTGCCCATTTTTTGGTCCCCGGACACTATCCCCCCCCCCCCACTTGCATTGGTCAAAAAATGGCCGATAGCCCATTTTTTACCCAAAAAAGGCTCAAAATGGACCAATAAAAAGGTGCCTAAAGGGGGAAATGAAGTCGGCTAAGAGGGGAGAGAAAACCCCTTGGGATAAGAGCCAATAAAATCCCCCTTTAATAGCTGTATTTCTCTGCACACCTGCAGACACTTTCCAGAGACCTCTTTTTTGGAGCTTTTTGAAAACCCCCAAACTTCAAATGCTTGTAATTTGCTCATTCCTTATCGGAATCAAGCATATGGATGCTCTACGGACATCTACGCGAGCCAATATATGCACTCATGTTCTATAATTATTCTATTTCCAAGTGTGGTTTCTGCTAGAGCTGTTTTTCTCCAAGCTTTACAAGTGTTTAACATAGGTGAATTCGACGGTGCAGCTGTTGTTCTTTCCGACGGTGTGATCGGTGCAAGGCTATAGGGGAATTCATTTTCATTGCCGTTTTCACTCCCCATTGTTTTGGTGCCCCCACTGAGGAGAAATCCCCATGTGCTCCAATTTTTGCAAAATTTGTCAACTATGCAGGCATAGGATATAAAGGGGATGTGGGTCCTTATGGACAACCGCCTATATATGTGCTATTTTCAAATAGTATTTGAGGTGTTCATTTAATTTGGATTGTAGCCTTTGTGAGGGTCGTGAGGTTTTGTGAAGCCAAGCACTGGGGTCCGGGTAACCCAGTGTGAGGTGGATTAGGTACTCGAGCGATCCATCGACATCCCTTGAGTTTCGACGTCACATGTAAGTGTTATTGTGGCAATCAAACATGGCAGACGACTTCCCACACTTTCATGGATTGCAGCCTAATGAAAATGCACAAACATTTATTGAAAGTTGGAAGTCAATTGCTTATTACTCAATATACTAGACCAAGCTATATTGTTGGAGCTACTGGAATATAGTTTACAGGATGAGGCAAAAGTTTGGTTACACAATTTTTAGGAGTTGATGTAGACACAAAACCCAGGGGTGGTTTTGGACTACAATCGTGTGAAAAAAGCTTTCCTGGCACAATACTGATCCATTGAAGCACCTAATGAAGTTTGGCATGAAATTTTGGGGTACACTCAGAAGGCTAATCAAAGCGTGGATGATTTTGTCATGCAGTTTACCCGTTCATGGGATAAATGGGCTCGAGCTTTGGGAAATGAAATTCCACCGACCATGTTAAAGAAGGACCATTTTGTAGCCAATTTCAAGGAAGGTCAGAAGTTCAAAGTTGAGTTGAAAAGGCCCGTTACTTTCGAAGAGGCAGTCGCGATTGCCAGGGAGAAAGAATGGAAGGCTCAACGACTCCATGAGTACGGCAAGGCGGTTCCTGTGCAAGCTTATGGTGGCCAGGTGAAGGAAATCTGGCAGAGACTGGAGTCCCACCCACTCAAAGGGCTGTAGACCCTGAGCAATTACAAAGTAATATGCATGACATGATGAACATGATGCAAGAATTACGGCTCAATGTCCTTGGAGGTGGAGGTGATTGTGGTCGTGGTCGAGGCCATGGTAGAGGAATGGCCCAACCATATGAAGCTCAACCTAATGCTAATGCAGGTCCTGGATAGGGTGGCTTTGATCTAGGAGGAAGGTTCATTCCAACTAGTTATAATTGTGGGAAACTTGGTCATATGAGCAATCATTGTCCAGGACCAATAAGGATGGGAGGTGATATGTTTCCACTTCCTCAACAGATCCCTAACAGGGCCAATGATTATGCATTGAATATACGGGGAGATCAAGGTACTGGTGGATAGGAAAATCAAGCCTCAACCTGTGGTGGTCATGTGGGTATTGTGCGGGTAGAAAAGAAAGACGCAGATGTGTTGCCAATAGGCAAAAGAGAAAGGGAAGGCTATGCAGCATCAGGGCCTAGTCGAAAGAAAGGGAAAGAGAAGGAGGGTGACGATGCGAAAGCAAAGAGAAAGAGAAATCCTCGTAGACGATTTGAAGTGGTAGATTTGCCTTTGGGAGAAGGCCAAACAGCTTACAGTTTAAAGGAAGACCTTATTGGGAGGAAAGTAGATTGTACTTTTGGACAGTTGATGAAAAAGAGCCGAAGCATATACAAGTCAGAGTGTTGTCCGTGGGAGAGTTACCTGACATCTGTCCTATGGTGAACTCTTGGCACAAAGGTGTGGGCATGGGAGAAGTCTACATTGATGGCAGTGCTCAAGCCTTGTGTGATCACACAGTCATGTGTCGAGAGACTGGGTCTGATCACGTGCGAAAGCTCTGGGTTTCGGATTCGACTAGAAAACCATGCCAAGGTGAAATATTTGGGGATGATCAAGAATTTGGAAGTTTAAGTCTTTAACGTGAAAGTTATGGTGAACCTTCATGTTATGCTAGCTGGTATGGGAGCCTTTCCTCTCATTTTGGGATGACCTTGGTTGAGAGCTGTTGGTGCTGTGCAAGATTGGGGCAAGGGCACAATTGGTGTGCATGGCAAGAAGGGTGAAAAGAGGGTGTTTGATATCATGACCAAACAACCTATGGCATTTGAAAGATGTGAGTGAGAATGATGAGTCCGAAACTACCAGTGATGATAGTTCTGAATACTCACAAAGTGGCACTACTTCAAGTTCCACTGATGAGGGTGAAGTGTCATTCTTATTGCTAGACGAAGAACACAGATAAGTTAGTGAAGTGATACAATTATCAGGGAATATAAATACTTCCAGCCGTTTAGAGCAACTTGAAGAGTTGATGCAACCTAAACAAGAACTTCCACTGAAGAAAGCGTTGATTCAAAATATGTTGAGTACTGATTTGACACAAGGAGAAAGAAGGGAGTACTTAGCAATGTTGGATAGGTTTCCAAATCTTTTTATTACCTCATATCAGGAAATAAGGGGTTTTTTTGGGGATCATGTGAAGATCGAGCTAGTTGAAGGGGCAAAACCAATCATACAAAAGTTAAGAAGGATGGGCAAGGAGTAGATGAATGCCTTAAAGGAAGAAGTGGATAAGATTTTGGATGCATGGTTCATTGTGCCAGTGGATAATGCTGAATGGGTAAGCCCTGTAGTAGTCACCCCAAAGAAAGATGGGTGTTGGAGAGCATGTTTTGATTACAAGCCACTAAATGCGGTGACCAAGAAAGATCCTTACCCTCTGCCTTTTATTGATCAATTGCTAGATGTAGTGGGGTTGATTTTGAGAGATACAATGTCTGTGATGGGTATTCAGGATACTTTCAGCTTATCCTTGCTCCTAAAGATAGGAAAAAGACTACTTTTATCACGCCATGGGGTTGTTTCTGCTTTTGTTGCCTTCCTTTTGGGTTGAAAAATGGGCCAGGAGCCTTTGAGAGAAAAGTAGACTGGGTCCTTGCCCCATTTCTTGGGAAGTTTGTCAAAGGGTTCATAGATGATTTTTGTGTATACAGTTCAAGGAAAGAGCATGTTCAGAAGCTTGAAATGACGTTTGAAAGGTATGATGAATGTGGGGGTCAGTTAAACCCCAAAAATGTCATTTGGCACAGCCAAGGGTGAAGCTTCTTGGACATGTGATTTCAAAAAATGGGTTGAGGCAGATCCAGAGAAAGTGGAAGCCTTATTATTGTTGTCATCCCCAAAGGATACAAGACAATTGGCTACTTTCATTGAGAAAGTTAAATATCTGTCTCGATTCATACCTTTGACATCGTGCAGTTATTGTACCCACTGCAACAAGTGGTTAAAAATGATCCATTGGAGTGGACACAATACCGTGAACAAGTTTTTGATAAGGTCAAAGAAGTTTTGAGCACACTACCTATTATGCAAGCTCCTAACTGGGAGAAGAATTTTATGTTAACCTGTCAGTTGGAGATGATTCCATTGGGGCTATGCTATTGCAAAGAGGGAAGGAGTCCAAGTATATGAAGCCTGTTTATTATGCTAGCCAAGTTAAAACCCCTCATGAAAGAGAGTACTCAGAGATTGAGTTGGTGATGATCAGTATGATCTATGCTTGCGGACAATTCAGGCATTACCTATTGCAAAAGTCGTTCACTTTTCTCACCAGCTATTCATTGCTGCCTCATTTGTTTTATAACTCATATATATCAAAGATAATGATGCAATGGGTTATAGAACTGCACGAATTTCAATTCACTTTTTTGGTGGAAGAGAGTACTCGGGCTACCCTGGCAGATTTACTCAGTTACAAAGAGACTCCTTTTTTGGTTAAGGAAGAAGGTCAAAACTCTTGCTATATCCAATGCTTCACTGTTATATTTTGATGGCTCTTATCGAAGAAGTCATGAAGTTGCTTCTGGAGCGATTGTCGTCTATGATGCACAAGGAAATCTTGTGAGGAAACAAGGGTTAAAGCTTGATGCAAAAAGTAATAATGAAGTAGAGTACATGGCCCTTGAGGGCGGTCTGCACATTTGCTTACAGTTGGGAATTAAACGCCTGCAAGTCAAAGGAGATGCCTCGTTGGTTGTGAAGCAAGTATTGGGGGTGTGGAAGAATAAGAACCCTAAGTTGAAAAATTTGTGTTTCAAAGTGAAATCTTTGCTTAAAAAGTTTGAGGCATGGAGTTTACAGAATATTGAGAGGTCTCAAAATGAAGAAGCTCATGATGCTGCCAAAGAAATGATCACTTGTGTGTTTGTGTTGAAGGCTGATCCCCCTCTATATCATGGAAGAGAAGTTCTATCAAAGGAAGCGGATTTTGTGCCTACAGGTGTTTTACCTGAAGATTTTCCATCATCCAAAAAGTATGCTTTTATGAGAAGAGTCAAAAAGTACAAAATGTTTGATGATGTGATTTACATGAAAGGAAGTGATTTGATATTGCGACGTGTGCCCTAGAAAGAAGAAATCTATAAGATTTTGGAAGAGAACCATGAAGGATCCTGTGGAGGACATTTTGCCATGAAAATTATGCTACTTAAGATTTTACAAGAAGGCTATGTGTGGCCGAGTGTTGAGCAGCATGTGAACCATTGGTGCAAGTCTGGTTTGTCTTGCCAAAATATGGGGAAGAGAATTTTGAAGCCTGAATTGCGAAAGACGATTTTAGATTTTTTGATGTATTTGAAAAATGGGGTCTTGATGCTATTGGATCCTTACCCATGACTGGTAAAAGAAATGTTTACATTCTGATAGCAGTGGATTATTTTTCACATTGGGCAGAAGCTGAGGATCTCAAACAGATTACCAGTAAAGAAATGGGGAAGTATACGAAGATATATGCTGCAAGTTTGGTGTGCCTTTAGAACTACTTTCTGATCGGGGACTAGGATTTAGAGGAGAGTTGTTTGATTTCCTTTGTGGAAAGCTTAATATACAACATAAGTACAGTTCTCCTTATTATCCACAATGAAATGTTCTTAATGAGAGATTCAATGCAGAGTTAGTGAATATCTTGACAAAAATGACTCAGACCATGGGAAGACTTGGGATTCAAAGTTGCCTTGTGCACTATGGGCTTATAGAACCGCTATCAAAACAAGCACAGGGTTTTCTCCTTATCACTTGATTTATGGCAAGGAAGCTTTATTGCCTATTGAAGTGGAAATCCCTGCACTTAAGTGGTTGTCATTGGAAGGTGAAGAGCAGCGAGATGCTTGGCGGAAAAGGTTGTTGGATTTACAATGCTTGCAGTTAGACAGAATTTTTGCCTTGAGTCATTATGAATAAGTGTCACAAAGAAGGCTCAGATGAAAGCCAATGAATGCGTTGTCAGGAGTTTTTTCAAGCAAGGAATTGCGCATATGTACATACACATGCATGGTGCATCAAATAAGGAATTGCCCATTTTCCAGAGCCAGGTGGTTACGTGGGGCCCACATGTGTACAGGTAGGACAGCATGTACATAGTGCATCGATTTTCACTATCACCAGTACTAGTATGTTTTTTCTACAATAATGAGGAGTTTATAGCGCGTAAAACTTCTCGAGGAAGCTATCCGCGGGCCGACGACATGAGGTAAGCAGGTGCGTCAGATGGCATCTAGTGGCATCAGGAGGGCGAACGGGGTCAATATTTGCACGTGGATGAATACAGACACAAAGTGGGTGTTTCCTTGTGATAATTATGCAGAAAGGTCATCATGAGTACCACTTTTTGGGGCCACTTCACGTGGTGGCGAGACGCATTATTGGAAAAAATCGAGTGCCAGGTGTGCGAATGATGCAAAAAGGTAACAACTATGCACTGCGAGGTCAGTTTTTGGCCTGTTCGGGGTTCGTTTGAGGTCATCTAAAAGGCCAAGGGTGCCCAAATAATAAAGCTAAGTGTGGGAACTGAAAAAACAGAGAGAAGACCAGAAAAAACGTGGAGAAGAGAGGAGGAACAACCGCAGGTGTGTTTTTGCTCATTTTGGAGCCTGTTTTGGCCGTAAACTGCTCATCCGAGGTCGGATTTGAGCACTTTGACATTGTAGACTGGGGTTTTGGGCCGTTCCGGACGCGATGGTGCTTTCCATTTTGCCAAATTCCTCACTCTTTTTCTGCTATTTTTCTGTGTAATCTTCTCCGGTGAGTGAAGCTTCTTCTCCAATTTGTGATTGTATCTGGTATCTTTTACCCATATTGTGTGAGCTATTTGCCCCATTGGTGTTGGCCCAAGCTCATTTGTATCTAAACATCAGAAGTTCTCCTTTTTTGAGCTGAGTTTTTGTGTGTGTGTGTGTGTCTCTGTGTGGAGTGGGCAAGTGGATAGTCTCTCTCCTCTCACTCTAGAGGTGTGTTCCCTGTCTCGGCCAGGTGTGTTGTGTAAGCCGAGTGGTGCCCCAAAGTGTGTGTGTGTATCTTCCCAAGAGTGTGTGTCGGGTCGTTATAGAGGCGTTGTGTGTGTTTTCATCCCGCTCACATTCTTTTGGCGCCCCCACAGAGGATCTTCTTCGAGTACCTTCTCCTTCGAGCTTCGAGCTTCGAGCTTTGGGATTACAGGTTGCAAGTTGCAGATTACAGGTTACAGGTTACAGGTTACAGGAACAGGTACAGGTACAGGTGATTCACACAGGTACAAGTAGCTGGAGTACAGTGATCTACTAGCAGTGATGTCACTTGTAGTTGTTGTGGGAATGCATCACTTGGCGCCTATTTGAGTGCATTGTCTGCTGGATTGTACGTTACTTGTGGGAACTGCCATTGTACGCCTTTGTGGAGCCATATTTGGTTTTATTTGGCATTCCTAGCCATTTCTGAGACCTGGTCTGGAAGATAGTCATTTCTGAGACTTGACTATACGCGATTTGCATTAGCCTTCGTGTGAGGGTCGATAGCGTGAGGTTTTATTGAGCTGGGGGATTCTCAAATGTGGAGATCCTTTCGGTGATACAGGTAGTTGGAGCACCCTTTTCGTGACCTCGCCATAGGCTATGTACTAGTGAGTCCTACTTGATGCTCGGGTTCTATTGTTGACAGTTTATGCATACATAGACAGTCTATATTTTGGGTTCCTACTGCTCTACTTCTGGGGAAACTCTGTCGAAATTTTCCCAAGTTATGATGGCTGGTTTTTTGGTCTTTTGAGCCATTTATTCTGTTATGCTGCTGAAATTCTGACAGAATCAGAGGATAAGACAGGTGTGCTTTCTTGGGAGCTTCATGGTTGGCTTCAATGATGGATGATCAAAACGGCCCTCAATTCACTCCTTTTCATTTAACTCAAAGAATCCAGATAAATGTTCATGTGTCCAGGAAGATCTTTTTCCAGCAGCGCATAGTCTTCATGTTCGGGCCAAGAAGATTAAGGGAGATACTGGAATGTCCTTTACCTGTTGTAATTCCGATGATTAACTATGAAAACTCATTTGATGTGCATGTGTTTGTCCTTATCTAAAGCTGAGCTCCATTGAAGTTTCTAGGGATTGAGTCAGTCAAAAGTCTTGGGTTCTTTCACGTGTGTTCGAAGGGGTTCTCAAAGCATTGTAACTTGGGTAGCCATGGCTTTCTCTTATCCAGAATTTTGTGGAAGAAGTGGTGAAGATGCGGAAGACTTTCTGGAGCAAGTCGAGGTGGCATGCATAAGCAACAATATGTGTGATGAGGAGAATATTTTGAGGCTATTTGGATTGATTTTGAAAGATGAGGCCCGTGTTTGGTTCATGGATTTGGAAGCTAAAGAAGCAGTGGCTTCTTCTTATGGTTTGAGTCTTGACAAGTTTATAGAAGCTTTTTTAGAGCGTTTCCAGGTTGTGGAAGATGCAAATGTAGTATGGAATGAGCTCAATGCTCTTAAGCAAGGTTCTTGTCAAGGTGTTGATGCCTATATACAAGTTTTTACAGATTTATGGACTCGTTGGTGTGTTGCTCTTAAGGATGAGACCCCCCCTTGTTCATTGAAGAAAAGTTTTTTTGTCGATGGTTTGTCACCTTGGTTGCGGTTCGAGGTTGAGTTGAAGAGGCCCGAGTCTTTTGAAGATGCGGTATGCATTGCAAAGCACAAGGAATGGAAGTTTAAGCGTCTTGAGGAACATGGTATTAGTACAGGTATGCATGTGCAAGATGGATTTGACATGGAAGATGAAGTTAATCCTAAGCAGGTGAAAAGTAGCCTATCCTATGATGTTTCTCGTTTCTTCCCAAGGTCTATTGTGAAGCGTAAAGAGGTCTTGCAGGTTGACAGGTTTTTGGAATAGCCTAAAGAGGTGAGTAATGCTTTGGATACAGGATTGAAAAGTCTTGAAGAGGATGCATTGGCTACTTGTGTACCTTGTGATTCTGGGTGTGAGTGTGAGGTCGAGGTTATTGATGATGAGCACGTATCTTTGGATACTAGTTCCTTGGAAATTAGGGAAGAGGGCAAGGTTGAGAGCCATTTTGTGGATTTGTTGGATGTGGAGCCTGTTTTGAAGCCATATTTTGATGTATGTGCAATGATTGAACCGATTTGTGCGCATGATTTTGGTTTAGAGCAAGGATCTGTATTCTTGGAGACTGATGAACCCATGCTAGAAGCTATGGATAGTGGTGCTAGCCATGATTATGATGTGGATAAAGTGATGTGTGATGATGAGTATGCTTATGATGATGAGAAGGGGTTTGGCATATATGAGTCCAATCTCAGCTATGTGGATGCCTATGCTAGGGATATGTGTGCTTCGGGGATACTTTTGTGCTTTCGATATCAACAACTTTACCTTCACACAATGATTTTAGCTACTTGGGTGCATGATTTGCAGGTTGTTGCTATGGCTGGTGAAGCCAAGATGCCAGGTGATGAGTCCCTTGAGTTGTCTCTATCGGTTGGGTTGAATGTGGCATGCAATATTTATGCTTTTGGAACTCCAAACAGGGCGGAGGTGTTAGTTGGATATGCCTATGGTGCATTTTGGTTGATTGTTGACAAATGTAGGTGTGGTGTTATGATGCTTCTTGTGAATCAGGCGATATGGCTTTGGCCTTTTGATCCAGGTGGAATGAGAATCTACTAGTGCTGCTGCTGAGCATGAATGCTCTAGCAGGCTAGGGGGTGGGCAAATTATGTCAGGAGTTTTTTCGAGCAAGGAATTGCGCATATGTACATACACATGCATGGTGCATCAAATAAGGAATTGCCCATTTTCCAGAGCCAGGTGGTTACGTGGGGCCCACATGTGTACAGGTAGGACAGCATGTACATAGTGCATCGATTTTCACTATCACCAGTACCAGTATGTTTTTTCTACAATAATGAGGAGTTTATAGCACGTAAAACTTCTCGAGGAAGCTATCCGCGGGCCGACGACATGAGGTAAGCAGGTGCGTCAGATGGCATCTAGTGGCATCAGGAGGGCGAACGGGGTCAATATTTGCACGTGGATGAATACAGACACAAAGTGGGTGTTTCCTTGTGATAATTATGCAGAAAGGTCATCATGAGTACCACTTTTTGGGGCCACTTCACGTGGTGGCGAGACGCATTATTGGAAAAAATCGAGTGCCAGGTGTGCGAATGATGCAAAAAGGTAACAACTATGCACTGCGAGGTCAGTTTTTGGCCTGTTCGGGGTTCGTTTGAGGTCATCTAAAAGGCCAAGGGTGCCCAACTAATAAAGCTAAGTGTGGGAACTGAAAAAACAGAGAGAAGACCAAAAAAAACGTGGAGAAGAGAGGAGGAACAGCCGCAGGTGTGTTTTTGCTCATTTTGGAGCATGTTTTGGCCGTAAACTGCTCATCCGAGGTCGGATTTGAGCACTTTGACATTGTAGACTGGGGTTTTGGGCCGTTCCGGACGCGATGGCGCTGTCCAATTTGCCAAATTCCTCACTCTTTTTCTGCTATTTTTCTGTGTAATCTTCTCCGGTGAGTGAAGCTTCTTCTCCAATTTGTGATTGTATCTGGTATCTTTTACCCATATTGTGTGAGCTGTTTGCCCCATTGGTGTTGGCCCAAGCTCATTTGTATCTAAACATCAGAAGTTCTCCTTTTTTGAGCTGAGTTTTTGTGTGTGTGTGTGTGTCTCTGTGTGGAGTGGGCAAGTGGATAGTCTCTCTCCTCTCACTCTAGAGGTGTGTTCCCTGTCTCGGCCAGGTGTGTTGTGTAAGCCGAGTGGTGCCCCATAGTGTGTGTGTGTATCTTCCGAAGAGTGTGTGTCGGGTCGTTATAGAGGCGCTGTGTTTGTTTTCATCCCGCTCACAGCGTCAAGGATAAAGGAATTGAAATGGGTGATCTTGTGTTGTGATACAATAGTAAACTGGACAATAGTGTCATATTAAGTGGGAAGGTCCTTTTACTATTGTAAATAAATTTGAAAATGGCACATATCAATTGACAAACTTAAATGGTGCAGAGAAAAAATACCGTGTTAATGGTTACAAATTGAAGAAGTATCTGGCACGTTTGATGACAGTTGTGACTAATGAAATGCTATCAATAGAAGGAGACAATGCGGAAACATTTGAAAATGTGGATGAGGTTTCTGGGAATGAAATGCACCAGTTGTTCACCCTAGGGACCTCTGCTTGTCATGAATGAATAAGCACGCAAGGGGGGGTTGGCAAGCTATGTCACGCATTTTCTAGGTGGAAATGAAGTTGCTAATCCATGCTAAAAAGCTTGCTCACTAGCCCGGAGTACATAGATGTACATAATACTTTGAGTTTTTGGAGTGCTCTTGTAGAATTTATGTACAAAGGCTTGGTTTTGGTCAAGCTGTTCTCGTGGGCTTTGGGGAGAGGAGGGGGCACCCAATTTGTGTTCCCACTACCTGGACAGGCGTCCTGCCCATTTTTTGGTCCCTGGACACTGGCCCCCCCACTTGCCTTGGTCAAAAAGTGGCCGACATCCCATTTTTTATCCAAAAAAGGCTCAAAATGGACCAATAAAAAGGTGCCTAAAGAGGGAAATGAAGTCGGCTAAGAAGGGAGAGAAAATCCTTTGGGATAAGAGCCAAAAAAATTCCCCTTTAATAGATGCATTTCTCTGCACACCTGCAAACACTTTTCAGAGACCTCTTTTTGGAAGCTTTTTGAAAACCCCCGAACTTCAAATTCTTGTAATTTGCTCATTCCTTATCGGAATCAAGCATATGGATGCTCTAGAGACATCTACGCGAGCCAATCTATACAATCATCTTCTCTTATTCTTCTAATTCCAAGTGTGGTTTCCTCTAGAGCTGTTTTTCTCCAAGCTTTACAAGTGTTTAACATTCGACGGTGCAGTTGTTGTTCTTTCCGACAGTGTGATCTGTGCAAGGCTATAGGGGCATTCATTTTCATTATCTTTTGCACTCCAAAACATCAACAAAGAAATATTCCAACAAAAGATCAAAAAGCATTATTGGAGTCAACCATCAGATATACTCAAGGAATGGGACAACTATACTCAACCGGTGGAAGGATGTCACAATGGATATTACGGAGTGCATTATGTTAGAGACACTAGGATTTATTAGAAACTTTTGAGACACCTTGTAGGATTTCGAAAACCCAAAGTTTTGTGATATAAAAATTGGGTTAATTTATTCATTATTGTTTCTCCTATTTCTTCTCATCTTATCTTTAAACGTGTATTCTATTTGATTTAAGGACTTCGAACGGGATAGAATATTTTACTAAGTGTAACCTTGGTTGATATGGTGCAGTAAGTTACCATCCCTCCTAGAGGAAATGCGGCTGTTGCTAATGCAAATACACCTATTGTTCCTCAACACACCATCATCAATAGAGACATCAATGCTATGCTTTGCAAGTCTCAATCTAGGAATTTTAGCGGGGAAGACAAAGATGTAGGAAAAGTTCTTGAAGTTGGATTGAACGCATGGATGAATAATTTCATTTGGCTCATTCATCTCAATAGTAAACAAATCTATCATTGCTAAGTTCAAACTAGAGAAAACAGCCAAGTGTTGGTGGAGAGACCATTGCACAGAAAACAATGTTGATCCTAGCGGCTACAACTTGGGATTATCTTAAGACCCAACTTAAGAAGACTATCAAAACAAAGTTTATCATTCAGACTATATGAATGAGTTTTTTGACTATACTCAAGGAACCAGAGATCTGGAATCATACTACCAGCATTTATTAACCATTATCAAGTATGGTCGAGCATGTATGACTCAAGAGGTCGAGGTAGCTTGATTTGTGTCAGGGCTATATAATCCTTTGAAGACTAGACTTCAGATTCTTCATCTTACAAATTTTGTAGATGTCCTTGATGCAAGAAAACCCATTGAAATAGAGTTATCTACTACTGAAAGAGGAAACTAGAACTTGTTCCTGTTTGTGAAATAAAGAGACCTCGTCCCAAGGAGGAAAAAAGCTCTGGAAATCAACAGCAAAGAAGAGAGAACTTATTACGTATGAAAGCTACATAGGATCATTTATGCTACACTTATCTTGATCCTGGTCATCAATCCAAGGATTGTCCCTTTAACAATTCAAGATTCACAAGATTGGTGGACAATTATGAACATAGAAACTTCAATCCAAATCAGGATTTTGGAAACTTTAGACCCAGATCATCTGTAGTTCGGAGAAACTTCAGTGAGCAGAACTTTAACCAAAATTAGAGACAGCCTCAAAACCAAGGGAATTTTAGACCAGGCAATCCAACTTTTATTTGGAATGAACCACCTATCAACAATAACAAAAATTGAAATGCTAGCCGTCAACTTCGTCCAGGAGGAGGAGGGAATCAAAGACCTCAAGGAAGACCTCAAGCTAGCAAAACTCAAGGGGCTAGAGGTGAAGGGAATTAGGCAAACGTGTATGCTCATGCTGCAATTGAACATCACGGAGTGAATGAATAATTTTTAGTTATTCAAACTCCATCAGAGTATCAAGGTAACCATTTTACCTTATTGATTGATTCAGGGAGTACACATTCTTTCATATCTCCTAACTGCATCAAAAACCTCATTTTGCCTAAGCACGCTGATACAGACCTTACAGTAGAATTAACTACCGGTAGAAAGGTTAGTTCTTCTACTTCACTGGGTAACTTGAATTTTATTTTGGATGGTCATAATACTTCTTCAAACTTCAGAGTCTTACCCATAGGAATTTACGATGGAATTCTAGAAATGGATTGGCTTAAAGCCAATGATGCTCACATATATTGTAAGGATGCTTCATTGATTTTTGAGAATGATCAAAACTCTAGAGTTATAGTTACTAGAAAGCAGGGGAAGCCTAAGATTAGACTGATGATCTTTACCAAACTTATGGAGAGTCATAGGAAAATTGAAAGAATTTATGCAATAAAGCTTAACCCTAAAGAGAAGAAGATAGATTCACCTGAATCCAAATGGATAACATAATTTGATGATGTATTCCTCAAGGAACTTTCACAGTTACCACCCAAGCATGATGTTGATCATGCAATAGAGCTTAATCCAGGAACTCAACCAGCTTCTCATAGACCTTACAATTTATGTCTACCTGAATTTGCGAAACTCAAGGAGCAATTAACTCAACTTCTTGAACAAGGCTTCATTCGACCCAGCATTTCTCCATGGAGTACTCTTGTTCTTTTTAATCGAAACAAGGATGGTACTTTACATCTTTGTATTGATTATCATGGGATGAACCAGGTAACAATCAAGAATAAGTGTGCAATACCAAGGATTGATGAACGGTTTGATTGATGACATGGATCTTATATCTTCACAAAGATTGATCTTAAGTCAGGGTATTACCAAATCCGAATCAAGGGGGAGGACATACCAAAGACCGGATTCAACACTCATTTTGGACATTATGAATTTACAGATATGTTTTTTTAACTAATGCTCCTGCAACTTTTAATCGTTTTATGACCGACGTGTTTTGAGAGCATCTTGATGATTTTGTTCTTGTTCTTGTTTGATGATATCCTGGTTTACTCAAGAAACAGAGAAAAATACGAACAACATGTGCAGCCAGTACTTGAACATCTATGTCAAAATCAACTTTATACGTCCAAACGTAGCAAATGCACCTTCTTCATGACAAGGTGGAATATTTGGGATTTATTGTATCCAAAGATGGTGTTTCTACCGATCCAAGTAAGATCGAAGCTATTATAGCTTGGCCTACACCGAAATCAGTACTAGAAGTACATGGATTTCTTGGTTTAACAGGATGGTATTGTACATTATTGAAGGTTATACTAAGATTGCATCTCCATTGACTAAACACTAAAGAAGGCTAAAGTGTTTACTTGGAATGAACGTGCTCAAGCTAGTTTTGAGAAACTTAAAGAAGCTTTAGTGAATGCTCCCATATTACTTCTAGACTTTTGAAAGACATACACTGTGCTCACTGATGCAAGGGGACAAGCAATCGGTGACATTCTGTCTCAAGAAGGAAAACGAGTAGCTTATGAATCTCGTAAGTTACGTATACGGGTAGAAGCATTTAACGTGTCACTGAATATGTTGTCCCGGATAGTGCTAGTTACTCGTGCTTGTTAGCATATACTCAAAATGGATGGGCAAGTCCTTTGAATTTCAAATTTTCCATAAAAACATTATTTTCCCTCCTCATGTGCTTCTGTTTTCAGTTAAATGAAGACGACATGGGGAGTCTCTCTCTCTCTCTCTCTCTCTCTCTCTCTCTCTCTCTCTCTCTCTCTCTCTCTCTCTCTCTCCTCTCTCTCTCTCTCTCTCTCTCTTAGACTAGCAGGCGATTTGTTGAGTCTTGCTCTCTCTCTCTCTCTCTCTCTCTCTCTCTCTCTCTCTCTCTCTCTCTCTCTCTCTCTCTCTCTCTCTCTCTCTCATTCGTTCCTTGCACTAGAATCCTGCTTGAGAGATTAGTTGTCAAAGCTGAGCTCTTTCTCTTGTTCTAACACGGACCTATAGAAATGGAGAACCAACAGCCAACATTATTGCCACTAGCTCCAATGCTGTAAATGGAGCCATACTATAATCTGATGGTAAGAAAATCTTATGTGTAGCCCACCCACTCCAAATGAATTCATTGGTTTTGTTCATCACATCTATATTTTTGTGAGGGCATTTGTTCATAGTATGTGTGTATTACAACATCAAGTGTTCACAACTATACATTCAAGTGATTCTAAGTAAGTAACATATTATGCATGTCTATAGTTCTCAGGAAAAAGCAGAAGAGAGACACTATAGGCAATGAATTACAACTCCCAAGATCCAGCTCTTTCTCTCATCAGGGAATATGAGAGCGTAAGAAAGAGGAAACAACGGGAGCAAAAACAAATGAAATTTGAGCGCAAACATCATGCCCTCAACGATAAGGAGAAAAAGAAAGTCTCCTTCGAGATTGTGAGAGCTTTCAAGAGTAGGAGTGAAGGTTTTAGTATAGAAGCAAAGTGGGAAATCTAGAATCTTGTTGCTCAATATCCCATGTTTAGGCAATCCATGATGAGTCTTTTGAGGAGGAGGCTGTTGTACAGACCGCAATTGTCTCCAATGTCCGCAGCACACTGGCTACTGTCAAGCACCCAGGTTCCAATGAGGAGTTGTGTTTGAAGAATGCAGCATTGCAGATGATGTTGAATTCAAAAGAAAACATTCTTGCAAAAATTTCCAGGGTCTTAAATGTCGATCATTGCACGTTGCACAAGGTGAGATCACGACAGGCGAAGCCCGATGTTGATGGTCGATTGTTTTCATTGGTTGCATGTCACAAGCAAAACCATGATAGCCCTACCATAGTTGAAATTAAGGAATTGGTCTACACATTTTGGAAAGTGGAGACTTGCATTTCACCGAACAAGAAGGATGTTTGTCAAAAGAGGATGGGGAGGAAAAGGTACATAGAACACCCAGTGCACCTCCTAGAGGAGCCTCAAGTGATCAATCAAATACTTGTACCATAACTGATGCATTTTATGCATTGTATCTCTAGTACTTAGTAACTTGTATCTACTGATCAATAGTATACTGATCTGTAGACTTTTGCTAGTTAGCATATGGACTGTGTTGGTTAGCATATTGACTATGCTACTTAGCATATGGAGTATGCTAGTTAGCATGTCTTGGTTTCTAAATAGCATACAGAGCTAGTTGGTTAGCACAATATGTATGCTAATTAACATACCTGGTATGCTAGGTAATAACCTAGTATGCTAGTTACATACCTAGTATGCTCAATTGCATGATAAGTATGTTGTCTAACAGAAAGTGATTATGCTAATTAGCATATGGATTTTGCTAGGTAGCATACAGAGTATGCTAGTTAGCAGGCCTTCAGTTCTAAATAGCATATAGAGTTAGCTAGTCAACACAAAAGGTATGCAAGTTAACACCACTTATGTTAGTTAACACCTAGTATGCTCACTAGCATGATGGGTACGCTATTTAAGACAAGGGTTATGCTAGTTAGGACTAGCAGTTGGGCTGGGTATGCTAGCAAGCATATGGAGTATGTTGGTTGGCATAAGGAGTATGCTAGTTAGCATGCCTTGTGTTCTACCTAGCATATAAAGTTAGCTAGTCAGCACAAGATGTATGCTAATTAACATCATTTATGCTAGTTAGCACCTAGTATGCTCAATAGCATGATGGGTGTCCTAATGCGTATACTAGCTAGCAAAGTGAGTATGCTAGAGCATATAGACCTTGCTAGTTAGCATATGGAGTATGCTAGTTAGCATGACTTTTGTCTTAAATAGCATACAAAGCTAGTTGGTTAACACAATATGTATGCTAATTAAAATTCTTTGTATGCTAGCTAACATACCTTGTATGCTAGCTACATACCTAGTATGCTCAATTGCATGATAAGTACGTTGTCTAACAGAAAGTGAATATGCTAGTTAGAACATGGAGTTTGCTAGGTAGCATATGGAGTATGTTAGTTACTAGGCCTTGAGTTCTAAATAGCATACAAAGCTAGTTGATCAACACAAAAAGTATGCAAGTTAACACCACTTATGCTAGTTAACAAGCTAGTATGCTCACTAGCATGATGGGTATGCTATTTAAGACAAGGGTTATGCTAGTTAGAACTAGCACCTGGGCTGAGTATGCTAGTTAGCATGCCTTGTACTCTACCTAGCATATAGAGCTAGTTGGTCAACACAAAAAGTATGAAGTTAACACCACTTATGCTAGTTAACAACTAGTATGCTCACTAGCATGATGGGTATGCTATTTAAGACAAGGGTTATTCTAGTTAGAACTAGCAGCTAGGTTGGGTATGCTAGTTAGCATATGGAGTATGCTAGTTAGCATGCCTTGTGTTCTACCTAGCATAGAGAGATAGCTAGTGAGCACAAAATTTATGCTAATTAACATAATTTATTCTAGTTAACACCTAGTATGCTCAACAACATGATGGGTGTCCTAATGAGTATGCTAGTTAGCATGCCTTGTGCTCTACCTAGCATACAGAGTTACCTGGTAAACACAAGATATATGCTAGCTAACACTCTTTATGGTAGTTGACATACATTGTTGCATGCACATTAGGATGTTGATTGTAACTATGATTTGTTTTCATGAAATTGCTGGATGTCCTAGTTAGCAATCTGAATACTGATCATCATTTGGATATTGCAGGTTGAGTTCTTTCTTAGATTCAAGGAAGAAAATCCAGATTGCAACATTGGCATGAGAATGTTTGACATGTTGAAGCCATTCTTTTGTAGGCAGGTGAAGGATAGATACACATGTTGTTGTGAATACCATGTGCAACTGTCTTTTTTGAAGGACACACTGAACCACATGCGATCTATTGCTTTTGGGCTGCATAGAGCATGTTGTGACAGTATATGCAGTATCTGTGCCCCAGGTGAGAACATTAGCAAGGGTTTCTTGGCTTCATATCACACGTTCAAAGGTGTCACACATATGTGGGAGTCTGTTCTCTGTCCAAAGCCCGTAAATGCAGTTTTTTATAGAAGGGAATGCCTGATGGGAGAGTGTTTGACATGTGGAGGTGAATACGTTGGAATTATGTTGCTTGGAGACAACAAAGCCAGGTAATAGTATGAATGTGAAAGTATTTGCATATGTACAAGCTCAAGACAAGCATGGAAATAGTAACAAAAGAAAAGATCTTTTGAACAAAGAAATGCACTGCTGGGAGTTTCTTCAACTCTTGAAGACCAAGTTGGAGCTCTTTATCACTCATAACTATATGGCTCAATGGCAAGGACAACAATTCAAGGATTGGTTTCTTCGATTTTCGGACGATGTCATCGTGTCAGTTGTTGATTTTGCAGAGAATTATGCCTTCAAGGAACAAAATGAGATTCAGTCAATGCATTGGCACTCTAGTCAAGTAACCATTTTTGTACACATAACATACTACCGCAGGGCAGGGGAGGTAGTCAAAACCATCCACTTCTTCATATCAGATGACAAGGTGCATGACATGTTGTTCGTGCAACACTGCTTCATGCTACACCGTGACTAGTTACAACAAGAGGGTGTCACTCCTAAGCAACATTGGGTGTGGTCTGATGGTGCGGCCTCACAATTCAAGGGGGCTAGGCCTTTTTACTTCGTTGCAAGATATGGTGGACTAACAGAGATGGGGATGAGCTGGTTCTTCTTTGGATCAGGGCACGGAAAGGGAGAGCATGATGGTGCAGGAGCACTTGTGAAAAGAACCTTGACCCATGAACAACTAGAACCTAATGGAGCTATTTTGTGGTGTGCAGCTGATGTGGTTGCTTATTGCCAAGACAACCTATCACAGGGAGCACCTTCACACTATCCTTCAAAAGAAAGGGAATGTGCCCGTGTGTTCTGGGAGGTTAAAGAGGGGGAAGTGAATAGGGAGGTGAAGTGGAATTGTGCCCCTATTGTAGAAACTTTCTCTCTGCATGCTTTTTGTGGCCACAACCCTGGGGATCCAACTGCCCTTGAAACAAGAGCCTTGGCATGCTTCTGTGATGCATGCATGCACGAAAGATGGAATCCCTGCATCAATAAATCTCACGTGCAGTCTTGGGATTATCATACTCTACTGCCATTACCTGATGAGGATGTGTCAGATTCGGAATATGAAGCAGCCACCTACGATGACTTCACATACAAATGTCATCATGATGTGTTGAGTAGCACTCTATTTGCTTGCGACACATTTGCTATAAATTCAGATGCTTCGACCAACGTCGAGGATGTGGATTTCCACTTGGTCAAGTGTGTTGCAGCAAAGGAGAAGGTGGAGAAGGGGTACCTCGATGAGTGGGACAATGAATTGATAGAGGCTCATATGTTGTGCAAGGTCTGTATTACGAGCAATTGGATACATACACCTTCAAGCTAGACCACAAGCATCCCATTGTCCACATACTTTCACATTTGGTAGGATGTATCAAAATACCCATGGAGCACATCCCGAGGAAACGGCGGGTGTACACAATCAAGAAAGCTATGAAGCAATCTATAATAGCATGCCCTTCAGCTTTTAATTTGTAATCACTGCATCTTCAATATACTTCCTGCTCGAAGATAATGCAGTTTTATAAAAAACTTGGGTATCTTGTGTCTCTTGTGTGCTTTGTGTATACATGGGTTTGGTGTCTATCACAGATGGGTCTCACTTTAAGAGAGATCATTTTTGCAACCTGTCTCATTGTGTTCTAATTGTGTTCTATGGGTATGCTAAATAGCATAAAAATGGTATGCTAATTAGTATACTGCTAATGCTAATTAGCATACAAAATGTTCTAATTAGCATACCTTTTGCTGGTTTTCAAGGAGAAGAGATGGAAGCTTCCTGTATACTATGTATGCTAATGCTAATTAGCATACTGCTTATGATGATTAGCATAAACTTATATATGCTAGTTAGTATAAACAGTATGATAATTAACATAACTTTGTTGGTTTTCAAGGAGAAGAGATGGAAGCTTTCTGTATGCTGATTAGTATACTATGTTGTGAGTGGAATGCTAATTAGCATACTATTTATGCCAACTGGCATAAACAATATGCTAATTAGCAAACTATTTATGCCAGTTGGTATACCCTTGCTGGTTTAGGGAAGAAGAGATGGCAAATTTCTGTACATTGTGTATGCTAATTAACATACCTTTGCTGGTTTCAAGGAGAAGAGATGGAAGCTTTCAGTTCTCTATGTATTCTAATTAGCATACTTTTTATGCTAGTTGGCATAAACAATATGCTAATTGGAATACCTTTGCTGGTTTTAAGAAGAAGAGATGACAGCTTTCTGTATACTGTGTGGTCTAATTAGCATACTATGTTGTGAGTGGAAGTTAGCACAAACAAAAGTGCACAGTATGCTAATTGAAGGTATGCTAATTAGCATACTATGTATGCTAATAAACATACTATTTTTGCCAATTAGCATAAACAGTATGCTAATAAGCATATCTTTGTTGGTTTTAATGAGAAGAGATTACAGGTCTCTGCATCTTGTGTATGCTAATTAGCATACTTTTTATGTCAATTTGCATTCTGTGGGTATGCTAATTAGCATAGTTAAATGGCATAAGTAGTATGCTAGTTAGCATAGGTTCTCTGGTTTCAAGGAGAAGAGATAATAGCTCTCTATATAGTGTGTATGCCAATAAGCATATCATGTATGCTAATTAGCATACTGTATGTTGGTTTCAAGAAGGGATGGCAACTTTCTATATATTGTGTATGATAATTAGCATACTATGCTGTGAGTGGAAGTTAGCAAAAGAAAAATACCAGAGTATGCTAATTAAAGGAATGCTAATTAGCATACCATGCATGCTAATTAGCATATTGTTTATGCCAGTTGGCATAGACAGTATGTTGATTAGCATACCATTTTTTGTTTCAAGGCGAAAACATGGTAGCTTCCAATATACTGTATATGATAATTAGCATACTATGGTATGTTGTGAGTGTAAGTTAGCACAAACAAAAATGCTCAATATGCTAATTAGAATGTATTTTGATTAGCTACTGTGAGTATGCTAGTTAGCATACATGGTATGCTAATTAGCATATTGTTTTGACTGTGTTAGCATAAATAGTCTGCTAACTAGCATAAACATTTTCCTAATTAGCTTACCTTTGCTGATTTGCAATGAGAATGTATACAAATTCAATGTTTACAAGACGCCAATAGTACAAGAATAGTGCAAGATCTAATCATTACTATTTGAAGTGAATGTCGAAATAGTTACAAACATTGGAAAGGCAATTTACAAATTTCCCTCATAATGTTACAAAATTGCAAAGAGCCTCCTATTCTGGATAAGATTGTGGTTTAGCGCGCTTGTACACTCGCGTTTGCCCAGTGTCCGTTTGCTTCTTTGTTTGATAAGCTTTTGAGTCTTTCTCTCTTTCTTCTTCTTGCTGAGCTTTTGGTTCTGGCAACTCTCTTTCTTCTTCTTCTTGTTGCTGCTTCTCTAACTTTTCCCTCTGTAGCCTCTCTCTCTTATGTCTTTCAACTTCTTCATCAGCCTCTCTTTGTCTCCTACGCATGGCTTCATTACATTGGTCCACGTTGCGCCGGTGCATTTCTGATTCCAGCTTCTTGATCACTCGATGTGAAAAAAATATGAGGCAGTATCAAACACATTTTCAGATGTATATGCTGCATGATCGTCTAATTGCAGCCATAGGAACAGCCAGCTGCTCAAAGTATCTATCATGAAGTTTTGTCGTTTTTCTTTGGTCTGGTCCTCTATCTTAGGAGTAACAAGCCAACTTCCTTAACACTAGGTTGGTAATGGGACACTTTTATGTCCTGTTAAGTGACCATTTTCCTTGAATTATGTCAAGAGTTTCAAAATGGATTTTGAGGTGCTATCTATCTAGAAAGTTGTCTCATGAGCTGAAAAAAACTCGCCATTTTTTTGGAATATCAATTCCATCTTTAACCTTATCCTTGCACAACATTTCACAACCTAAACTGTGTGAAAAAACGGGTCCTGTTTTTGGCTTTTTTCAACTTTTTGCAACTATACCACTCTAGAATTCATGTTTGTGAGGTCTATAATGCTAGAGAACTATCTTTAGTAGTCCTCAACATTTCTTGATGCTTCTAGGGAGAAATAAATGTTAAAGTTGTAAGTTATGACCAAATTACAAAAATTATCAAATCCTGTTTTTTAGCCAATTTCAGCTCTTCTATTATTTTTTTGGTGGCTATCATGATATCCAAATGCAGTTTTGATTTTCTATGTTGCATATTGTAACATAAAGCTAATATTCCTTGAGTTTTGGGGCACCTAATACCCTATTTTGCATAGTAGACGACGATGGTTGATTTTTTCAATTATATAAGAAAACGAAACATTCTAGTATATCAAGTATAGATTTTTCAATATTGTTAGTTTCTTGTGACAACTACATGCATTTTGTAGGTAGTAACCATATCTAGTCGTAAGGATCAAATTTTGCTAGATATTGAATAGTTTCTATGGAATTCTAAAACTCATAATGTTGAACCCATTTTTTTCATGTTTGCTGTATTTAGCACTTCATCTTTGTCCCCAAGATTCCCCTTGGTAAGAGATGTATTATTCTTTTGACATGCTCCATGGCTCCTTATGAACCTAAAGGACAATAGGGAACTAAGAGAACATGCATATATTATTTGTATTGAGCGTGGCTATAGAAACTTTGATGGTAGGTTTGCAAAATGGTAAAAATTCAATGTTTCTGTACCTATTTCTTTTGGCAAAACAAAAATAGTGAGTGAGAAGCAATCATATGTTCTGATGACCAACCCATTGAAGTTAACTAGGGAATTTATCTCAAGTCCTAAAAAAAACCCTAATCTTATTTGTATGCAACAAAACGTAAGAAATGATTGTTTTGATGAAAATGTACCAGTCCATCAACTTTGGAGGCTTGGTGTGACCAAAAGATGAGAAATTTTACAAGTTTCTTTTTTTTTCCATGTGTAGTAGGCCTTGAACTATAACCTCATGAAAGGATTTTACAAAATGAGTGGATCTACTATGGTTTTGGAGGTTTTTTTTCAAAACCCTGAAAGGACACTTTTATGTCCTGCTAGGTTACCAACCTAGTGTTAAGGGTTCTGGCACACTTTGTACATACTATCGTCAATAATTATACTGTTTTGGGGCCCAAAGTTGCAGTTCTTCCAAAACAATCTCAAATCCTTCAAGAATAGAGGCTTATTTTTTATTTTCCAAGGCTGGCTACTTCGATGACCCTGTGTAAAAACACCTCTTACCTTATCCCGTTGTCGTGCAGCTCTGCTTCCATGCTAAGAAATATGCCAAGAAGATGCAAATCAAGCTTATTGAAAGCCTACTTGATTAATGGTTTGTGATGATGAGGGCTTGTTAACAGGCCAGGTTTAACGATTAATGTATGCTAGATGCGGCTTAAAAAGACCAACAGATGCCTTAATGATGCAAAAAATGATTATGCTTGAAGTGAGCACAGATGGGAGATTATGATCTAAAACTGCAGTGCTTGAAGTTCTCTACCGGCTTGTCTTTACGGCTCGTCGATTGGAGCTACGATGAAGAAGTTATGGTAGTTTGAAGTTTGAGTTAATGCAGATCCGTACCGGATTGGGCAACTACAGTTGAGCTGACATAATTGAAATGAATGCATGGGCTTGAAGTGCTCACTTTGTGAGTGCGTCGGTCTTTTTAGATCAATGATCGGAATCGCGATCGCCAAGATATTGGCTGATAAAGATTCACCGAGGGCCATCAAGCAGTTATCAAGCAGATGGGCCTCTACAGGATATTACTAAAACTATTTTCACTATAGCCGAGTAGGATAACATGTCTGCTACTACAGATGATTGCATAAATAAAGCTATTATATACACAGTAGTAGCTGATGAAGTGACTAAGATTGTGAACCCAGCACAGGGTGAGCCTGAGGATGTCAATGAACCTATGATTGCTACTAACAATATGCTTGCGGATGATGCTATCACAAAAGAGGATGCTATAATCGAAGAATTTTTGTCTATATCTTAAGGAGATATTTATGGCAGGATAGAAGAGCTTTCTGATGTGTATACCTCTTCAGAGGGGGTGCCAGATGAGCCTTTATAGTTCTATAATGTATTGCTAAGTGCAGATGAGGAAGCAAAGGATGATATGGATGAGTATGAAGATTGCTTAGATCATGCTGATTGTGAACAGATTATAGATAGGGATTTTACATCTATGCTTGTACATGGGCTGCATGAGGAGATAACTCCTACAGTTTTGAATAATGTCAAGACTTCCAAGGGTGGTTTTCCCAAGGATGTTATAGATGAAGATCTACAGGATAAAGCTGTTTCCATTATCAAGATGAAAATCCAACATGTAAAAATTCCTCTGATGATACAGGTCGAGAGACTCCCAAGTTTTTTCATGATGACTATGAAGCTAGAGGGGGTGATGATGCTAAATCATCCTTGATATTGCATAAAGTGCACAAGGTTTTTCATCTGCTTGGACAATGTGCCAGATGTGACTGGATTTGGATGCTATTCTTATTGATGCTTATGTCAGTGATGTCTTGGCTGCCGGTAAAAGGGAGTGAGATTTCTTTAATGCTTTCTAGTAACGAGCTTAAGTTGCCAACAGTTTACGGGACGTGGGTGCTACACTATGCTTCACGTGAAGCTCTAGTATATTGCAGAGCCCATCAATGCTATGTGATCTCAATGGTGTTTGATCCAGGAGATTCTAAGGATGTTTGTAAGCAGATTCAATATGGATGGATACTGTTAAGTATGCATAGTAATTGCGTGCTATTTGCAGCAGGGATACCATATTTGCACCAGAAATTCTTGATGTTGATTGATATAGGCAATGTACGCTCATGTGGATATTATGATGCTCTAGTGTGTGGGCAATTCCTTATTATCCCATTTCATCTTGGGAGCTATTGAAGAGCAACTTGCAGATTCAGAGATATCATTTATTTTCCTGTAGCGATCGGGTCTCCGATCTCCCTGATCTGAAAAGACCGACGCGCTTCACAAAGTGAGCACTTCAAGCCCATGCATTCATTTCAATTCTGTCAGCTCAGCAGTAGTTGCCCAATCCGGTACGGACCTACATTAACTCAAACTTCAAACTACCATAACTTCTTCATCGTAGCTCCAATCGACGAGCCGTAAAGACAAGCCGGTAGAGCACTTCAAGCACTGCAGTTTTAGATCATAATATCCCATCTGTGCTCACTTCAAGCATGATCACTTTTTGCATCATTAAGGCATCTGTTGGTCCTTTTGCATCATTAAGGTATCTGTTGGTCCTTTTAAGCCGCATTTGGCATACATTAATCATTAAACGTGGCGTGTTAACAAGCCCTCATCACTGACCATTAATCAAGTAGGCTTTCAATAAGCTTGATCTGCATCTTCTTGGCGGGTGAAAGCATGTTAACCTGTCGCGCTTTTTGTGCTAGTTAGCAGTTTCAAGTTAGCACATCTTCGAAAATTTGGGCATCCGGTAAATTTTTTACAAATAATATCAAAATTTGTCGGAGGTTGTACATTTGGATTCCTTGTTTCAAGTGCTTTCTATTGATATATCATCTGTCATAGATCTTGGAGATGTAGCTCAAGTTATTGTACTAGTTAGCATATGTCAAAATTGTGCTAGTTAGCATTGTCCAGGACATGAAAAAGCATGACAGGTTAACATGCTTTCACCCTGGCATATTTCTTAGCATGGGAGCGGATCTGCACGACATCCACCCCCTTTGAACCTACAGAGCCTCCGATCTGTGCCAACAGCACTTCAATCTGCATCTGCTTTAGGTACCTTAAGCTCCTTGCCATCATCAGACTCTCATAACTGGTAAACATGTGAAAAATTAAATAAGGCTTATACCCTATCATCAATGTTCTAGCTTAATCATTAGGTAGCTACCCATCAAAAATCTCTGAACTGTATCTACCGTATCTTCAAAGCATCCAATTGAGGATAACCTGTTTAGTGAACCCCGCCAGAGTCACGTGCTCCAGTTAATGATGCACACGACTTGACCATCAAGCTCACTTTAGGGAACCCTGTCAAGCTCAAGTATGCCTTACTTTGTCTGCACACGTAATAGCCATCAAGTCCATTACTTCAAGTTCTGGTAACAGAACCAACTCAAAAGATATAGAGATACTTTAACAATTGTCCAAAGATGTGAACTAGAAGCTAGCCATATAAGATTACTGACCACAAAATCCAATACTCTTTTCTTGATAGCATAAATCCAAAAACAAAACCTAGTGCCACGTAACCTGTGCCAAGATATTGGCTGATAAAGATTCACTAGGGGCTGGTTCCATACCAGTCCAGTCCGTTCGATCGGTGTGCCATTTTGGAATTTTGAGCAGCAGCCAGGGTTTTGAACGCAGTAGAAGAAGTGCTCGAGGTAACTCTGCTTTGGTTGAGATGTAAGATGGATGTGATGCACTTCAGAGAGCACAATAAATGCTTAAGTGGAATCTTTTTTAACGTCGTCTCTTGATATGGACAGCAGATTTCATCAGGAGGTTGCTCGACGGGGGATGCTAGGGAAAGATGATATGCTTAGCAATGCCTTGCCCGATATTGTAACAGAGTAGCGCCTTTACAGAAGCTGGCCGCCAAAAGGCCGCCCAACTTAACCCATGAAGGCCGCCTAATTGTTTTGTTTGAAAATGCTTTGGCCGCTATGCCAAATGTGATGCCCTTAAATGGTGCCCAATCCAAAGTGCATGCCAAATGTGATGCCCTTAAATGGTGTCCAAGCCGAAGTGTATGCCAAAAGTGGTGCCCTACAAGGGCATTAAGTCGGCCGCCCAAGCAACATAACAATGGCCGCACGCCCAAAGGCCAAGGGCATGACTGCCCAATGGTTAAAAACCTGGTGGGTTTTTGTGTGTGAAAGAGAAAGAAAGAAAGAGAGGATGGCATGGACAGGCGGCGGCCAGGGGCGCAGAGGAAGGGGAATGAGCTCGTGGTGGCGATAGGGACGCTTCGAACGGCGACGCACAAAAAACGAAGACTAAGCAGCAGCCTATGGCAAACCCTTTCGGTGCCTGTCCCATTGAACTTATGCGCTGGTCGAACTCCCGCCCTGCCACGTCACAGGTTCGATTCCAGCGCCACGTCAATGACGCCCAACGCCATTGCTTAAGAGAGGGTACACGCTATTATTAGGGGAGAGTCTCTTTGTGCATGCATGTTGGCAAGAAAAAGAGGAGGGAATAAGGAGGTAAGCAAGGGCTCTCTCTCTCTCTCTCTCTCTCTCTCTCTCTCTCTCTCTCTCTCTCTCTCTCTCGATCTCCAATCAAGCTAGGCAAGGAGGTAAGGGCCAAGCAAGGCAAGCTCTCTCTCTGTCTCGGCTTCCACAAGGATCCTACCTCTCTCCGTGCATGAGAAGGACAAGCAAGGCGAGAAGGAGCTTGAGAAGGTAAAGCGAAGCAAAGAGGAGAGTCTTGAAGCTTGGTCGAAGGAGCTTAAGCAAGAGAGCTTGGGCAAGGAGCCTGAGTAAGCCAAGGCAAGAAGATATTCCAAGCAAGGCCGAGATTAAACAAGCAACCAAGGTTGAAGAAAGCAAAGAGAAGCGTGTCGAGGTTAAAGCAAGCAAGTAAGGTGAGAAGCTCAAGTCGAGGTCAAGGAGGGAAAATCTCTCTCTCTCTCTCTCTCTCTCTCTCTCTCTCTCTCTCTCTCTCTCTCTCTCTCTCTCTCTCTCTCTCTTCTGAGCTTGGACAAGGGAATCTCTCTCTTGTTCTTGAGCTAAAGAAGGGGCAAGAAGGGATTCGAAGATAGTAATTGAAGACATATCAAGCAGTAGAACAACCGATCTAAGAAAACCGGCACAATAGGATTTTGTTCGTCACCGACAACTTAAATTAATTATTTCTTTTTGATGAATCACGGATCCATTAACGGCCCGGGTAATTGTAACGGGAGCCTAAACTCCTTGATTTCAGTGAACCTAAGTGTCGGTGCTGTTAGCAGCCCGACTTGGCTATTGCCCACAGAATGTACTAAGAGCTTAAATTGATTAATTGAAGGTTACGGTGATTGATAGAGCCTTTTTCACCTGCTCTTCTTGTTCTCTTGACACCTCCCATAGCTAGAGGCCCGGCGCTGCCCGGCTCACGTTTCGAACACATACCCCCCGGCACCGTTGCTCTTTGAATACTATTTCTAATATTGAATTCACTTTAGGTGCCTTGTTGGTGCTCCATATATACACATGGAAAACACGTAGGCACCAATCCAAGAATTTGTGGATGTCTTTGCGACAAGATACCAACCTCCTATCTTGTACATTGTACTTTATCATTTCCCCTGCATGTTTAGGGGGAATGTCACCGTGCATTGGCTCTACAACTTGAACAAGTAGGCCATTTAAATCAAGAACCAAAGCGCGTCCCTCGTCTAGCAATGGCTTTGGCACGCTTGTTGGGTTTGGCAGTGCATACCACTCAGCAAAAATAACTTTCCCGAGGGATGAACATAACTACAGTACTCATTTATTTTCGTTAAGTTTAAGATAGCTAGCCAGGTGCTTCTTAATCTCGGCTTTTTCTTTTTCTAGCTGTCTAGCCTTGGCAATACGCCTCTTTCGTATGTTTTTGCATGCAATGGCATAATTCAAATCATGCAAGGCAATCAGCTGCAATTTCTCTTGCCCTGTGACACAGAAATGGTATCAAATAAAGACATCATAAAGGACAAGCAAAAACTACTGAACTCTTGCACAGTTGAATAATATTGAAAAGAGTTTTTTCGCTATAAATATCTAGAGAGATACATGCCACAGAGTCTGGATATTGCTAACACTACAAAAACTTGATGATAAATGAATTTATGTTTCCGTTATCACTTCACAAATACGAGTTATTAATCACTCTATAACCGGCTTACCTACACGCGTAGGGGTGCTACCACGTCGTGAGTTGACCGAGCTATTTTTATATGTTTTATGGCTTGTTTTGGTGAGTTGATTAAAATCATTAGATGGCCATAAACGTATGTGGGAGTATATGGTTAAACATCCCAAACCGCATTGGTAGACATGAATAAAGTGGCTTTCTTTTGGGGTTACTGTTTGTCGTGTGAGTACCATATGGTCAAAGTGATATGATAATAGAGTGATAGTCTATATTATGGAGCTAAACTTAACGCATTGGTTTGAGGTTAAATAATTTCTTTGCATGTTTGGCATGCTCTCGAAAATGTCAAAATTTTGTTTTTGCATATGTGTGAAGTTATGATTTATGGTTGACCTAAAAGTTGGAGCTATTTTTCATCATGTTTATGGTGTTGGAATTTTATCATATGATGTATGGAAACTCATGGAGTGAAGTGGATGCCTCATATCCATGATTATGATTGCTTTCCACCTTTCTAGGTCAAAAACTAGCTCTAGGTGCTAGAGAGGTGAAGTGCAAATGTGATGCATTGACTTTGCATTGTTGGATTTTTTCAAATTTGGATTTATATATCATGATTAGTTTTTGGTCGGACTCTTTCTATACATGAAAGAATCACGTATTAACAGTCACATGTGTGTGGACTCCGATTGATTGTAGGGGATGTGTCAAACTCCAAGTGTGGGAGTTGGTTTAGTGTGATTATGATTTATGGTTAAGGACTGAGATTACCTCACGGATTATGGTTGAAATTTTATGGTGGAACCTGATGGGGCTTATAATTTTTTTTGTTGGATTTGGTTATGTTGCCAAAATGCTGCCGGCCAAAATTTTTGCAGCCATGTTATGTCCTAAAGTGGTTATGCAGGACTGATCGTACCTCACCATGTAGGGTGGAGTGCTCACCCATGTTATGTGATTGGATTATGGTTTATGGATTTTTTGACTAGATCATGAAGTGATCAAGATGGTTTATGGTAGAGTGTCAGGGTAGAGACCCTGTACAGTCTAGCTGCTTGGAAAGGATTGTTTGTGCATATGGAAAGTGTTATTGTGATTGGACTCATGTGTTATGTTTCTCATGGCAGCGTTGCTACAAGTCTAGGATCACCTACATCGCTTAGCCTTAGACTAAAGGGTCGTTGACCTGGGGCTTTGTTGGATTGGGGGTGTTCTCTAGGTCTTATTGTTTTTTGTTAGGCTCATCTACACGGTTAGTGCGTCGTGGGTTGAATGACTTACACGGCTAACGCGTTGGAGATTTTTCCTTAGCTTTGCCTAAACACCTGGTGATAGGCAACAAAGAGGTGTGGCACCTAAACTGGTATGGTTGGTGTTGATACCCTACCACCTGCTGGTATTTGGGATCCTTTTAGAGCTCAGGTTCATGGAAGGAGGAAAAACAGCCTTAGCATATGTCTGGCTCAGGTAGGTTGGAGGTGTTCTGGCTCACTCCCGGCAAAGTGAAATTCTCTTTGTCCATGGTAAAGCGGAAGCGGATGGGTGGACCGGTCGATCCCTACATAGGGTCCGCTGCTCTGCTTGTTATTTTTTTATAAACTTTTTGATGTTATGGTATACCCAGATTTTGTCATTGCATTAATACATGGTTGCCTGTTCCATTTAGATGGGCATTTAAAGATTCTCTGTTGTCATCTTCTCATGTCTGTGTGCACTCTACTTCACCCTCCACTATATTCTCTATCTCTCTCTCTCTCTCTCTCTTCCCGCAACACGGTGTACACATATATTCACCCACCACAATGTTATATTTTTCTCTAGTACGCTTTCATTCATAACATTCATTCAGGCATAGCACTAGTCCCTAGGTACCTTTGGATGCAGTCCAGCTCATGGCCTAATTTCCATGCTTGGTCGGGCGCTTAGAACTCTTCCCTTATTCAAATGCTTCCACAACTCCAATGTATATTGAAATTTTTTTTAAAAAGTGTAAATTGTATGTTTTGTCCATAGACCCCTGGGGAGGGATATCTCACATAACTAGTGGTGCTCCTATTGACACACAAATATTAAGGTAAAAGAAAATTGACCGGTGGATTTTTCATAGAGAATTAGCCTTGCCAAATCATGTTGCTTATTGAGAACCATGAGATTTCGCAATATTGAAAGAGATAGCTCCTACTCTACTTGATCAAAGCAACATTTTCTTGTCATGTTAGCGTTGTAGGAAATCTTGTAAGATGGAATAACTTTAAAATTGAAACTTAAATTTAAGGTAATTACCAATTTTCTCTAGCCACCACCCTTCATAGAGGAAGTTGTAGCATCTTGTGGCATGATTGTCAATGTTGGAATCAACTCATAGTTGACGATATCAATGTTCTTTGTGTACTTATTTTTTTCGCACTCTAGCAAGATATAAATGCTTTTGAGTGACCATGCACCCAATGCATATATATAGATATGGAGTCGTGCTCCTAGAAGCCTTTCTTTTTCACCTCCTCTTAATAGCACAAAGAGAAAATATCAAGACATATTGAACAACAAAATATATGGCCCAATCCACTTACAATATTGTTGTAATTGCAAGCCATGATTGCCTTAAACATTTTGCAAACTTGAAAATAAGAGTGCATCACATGTCATGTAGAAACTCAATCTTGCTAAGTTCAATCATACTTCAAGCATATTGCAGATTCATAATTCATATGCATGTGCAATTGTAAAAGTAATGATCACTCCTACTTGCAAATCCATGCAAATGAATGGAAATTGTTAAATCTAGTTATAGCCTTGATATAACAACAAGTAAACTCCTCTTTAAAAGCTTATGTATACCCATTGGATGGTAATCATTGCATAACCAATTTGAAACTGAGATTGAAACTAGAAAATGACTACCTATAATCTTGTCGGATGCAGCAAAATGCCTCCCCATATGCCACAAAAATCCCTAACAAATAACTTATATGTAGGAAAAAAAAATATGACCTCATTGTGTGATGTACACAATTTGTGAAAAAGATTTGAGTATATTCCCCAAAACCTTGAAGCAAAACTTTTGTGGAAAACTTTCAGGATCCTTCGATCAAGACTCCCCATGGAGCAGCTCAATAACCCGCTATTTTTTAGTCAAGTGAAACATAGACATTGATACAGCCAAAGTGTGTTGACCATAAAAGATGGCATGGACAGATATGTGCAGGCTAGTAGAAGTATGGGAAAAGGCTGGAGTAGCTAGAAAGATCATGGGCTGAAAGGTAGCAGTAGAGATGTATGACTAACGCGGTTTATAAGCCAAGGAAGGCTCCAAAAAGGGCTAATTCGGAGAGCAGGCACAAGAGATGCAAGATGCAGCTTTTGGGTCCAAGAATGTAGAGCTTGAAGTGATGAAGGAGTAGGTCCTGATGGCTCATCAAACAGAGCTTCGCAACCCAAGTTATTAAAGGTTGAATGTTCAGTGTGTTGCAAATTCTTGCCACACAGGGCAGTTGGGGACAGGTGGCCCAAGTGGATGTCAGGGTATGGACGTGTAGTGCTCAATTTATGGAGCTCACGTCTTTTTTGATTGCAGATTAAAGCCACAAATTTCATTTTATGGCCAGTTGAAGTTTTGTCGACGGCTAGGTTGGTGCCCACCTGTTGGTGCCTAACTGACCACATGGGGAGTCGTACCATCTGGTGTTTTTTGGACCACGACAGAGTGCAAGAAGGTGCTATGTGGTATATGGAGCTAGTAGGAGTTGACTGCATGTCAACTAGAGCCCAAAGCAGAGAGTTAAAGCAATCTAAAAGTTGGGTGCATTTGCCCGGAATTGGCTATAGGTGGTTTTCTTGGTTTTTGTAGCTGCGGTTGGAGGGCTCGGAGAATTGTGAAGTGCGGCAAGGTTGGGGGAAGTTGGAGTAGGCTCAATGGGCTTTGAGCACAACTTTACGAATTGACAAATGGATCAACAAGTGATGATTTGTTGGCAGTGCAAGAAGTTGAGGTTTTTTGCATCAAATGGATTTAAAAAAATAAAATAAAATTTGGAGGGTGACCCCCAAGGGATTGCCATGTGGCACTGGGTTTGCCCCATATGTGTAGTGTGGTGAAGGGATGGTGGGGTATTTAACTCAAATAGGGGCGCCCATTTGAGGTATGAGGAGCATGAGTGAGAGCTCCCTCCTAAGCTGTGACGATGGCAGATGATGGTTGCGATTTTGGAAAGTTCTGGCGGCAACGCCAGTAGCGCACGCCCTCTTGTGGCAATTGGTGTCGCACTAGTGACATGACACCTACCAAGGGCTCGTTCCCATGGCCACCATTTTTAGAGAAGGCAAAAAAGATCCCCCCAATAGCGATGTCGATGTTGCTCCCATGGGGAGGGGTCCCACTGCCAATGACAGAACAGAGTGAGAGGGACAGCTTGAGAACCTTCTAAAGAGGCTTATGTGGCCAGTGGAGAACAAGAGGGAGTGATAGAGAGAGTCCAAAGGCTTCAAGGGCTAATACAGAGGGGCCGTCCCATGGTAAAGCAAGAGAAAGAGGCCAGATAGTGCAAGTTAAGCCGGGTGATCGAATTGAGCGGACAAAGAGCCAAGAGGTGTGCACCATGCAAATTTTGCCAAAAATAAGCTATGAAAAATGCAAGCAATGCAAAGAAAATTCCAAATGAAGCTACAAGTGAACTGCATGAGATGAAAGATCACCCATTTTTTTCTTTTTAGTTCTCCTAGACACACCCCTATAAAAGGATGTACACGTTCATATTTTAGGGTCTTTTGGCCATGGGAGGTTTTTGCTTGTGTAGGCTTTAAGCCATCCTCTATTTGTTGAGGTTCATGCCGGAAGTGTGTTGGTTGTATATGGAGTTGCATATATGAGAAGGCTATTCACTCCTATCTCTGGGCATCATTCCCCCTTCCCCCTTCTCTTCTTTGCTTATGTGTGTGTGTCGGTGTGTGTGCCCCCCCAAAGTTTGTCGTGCAAATAGAGATAGAGAGAGGCTTTGTGAGTGTGGAAGGTTGTGAATTGAGCAGAGCAGAGTGACTGAGTATGTTTGGTGCATTGCAAGGCATTTGCATATGGTTGTGTGCAAGCGGTCGTTTGCTTGCCGGTAGTGTTGAGTTTTGAGGGTGAACTCTAGTGGATTGGGGTGTTGTGTATACCCTGGCCTATAGTGAGGCATTGTGTTGTGTGTTGGGTGTATTCCGCTTTCCCCCCTCCATCTTCTGGTTCCCCCACTGAGGATCTATCTGATACTCCAATTTGAGGTTGAAAGTTGTGTTTTTTATCCGACAAAGTGGTTGGCTGATGGTCGCGTTTCAAGCTAGCAAAGATGGTGGAGCCAGGATTTGACCCCATATTTATGGGCGTTGAAGATCCCAAGGATTGGTTAGCAAATTTTGAGTTATGGATCTTGTTGATGCGTATGTTGACGGATGCAAAAAGGCTGCAAATGGTGCCACTGTTGATGGGAGGATGAGCCAAGGTGTGGGTCGATGCTTTAAAGAGCAGTGATCAAGGATCATGGCACAGGTTGCAAAGTCAGTTTCTGGAGCAGTTTCAAGAGGTGATTACGCCAGAAGATGCTGGTGCGAGGCTAAAAGCAGTACGTCAAGATGTGAGTAAGGATTTCTCTATTTTTATTGAGCAGTTTGAAGCTTGTTGGAAGCAGTTAGAGGTTACTACTGGGGTCAAAAGAAATCAGTATTTGAAGCTGTCAAAGCTACTAGAATTCTTGCATCCAGATTAGAGAAAAGGTGGAAGACGGTGCGGATACCTACAAAGACATGGTCTATCTGGCAAAGATAAAGAGCAGAAAGGTGAAGCGAAAGCTGGAGTTGGGCATGTTAAAGCCAACAGATTATGTGCCTATTTGCGGGGGTAAAGAAGTGCTCTTTGGTCCAACCAAAGGTGATTCTAGTTGTTTGAAGTGCAAAACTTGTTGAGGTAAGGCCTACTGTTGGCTATGTTCCTTGGAGATTTTGGGTTGGTGATGTGCATGTGACGAGGGTGGACAAGCTTGTCAATGAGGAGAAGCTCCATATTGAGGTGAACAAAGGTGTAAAAGCTATAGCAGCAGATGTGGAGGTTCTAGTGCGGATTGAAAATCCTTTTCTTGTGGAAAGTTTGCATGGACAGGTAGCAGAATGCAATTGGGTTGCAGATACCGAGGGTTCAGAAGCTGATGAAGAAAGTGATCAAAGTTGTGGTGATGGTCAAGATTTTGTGGAGCAGTGAGCTGATGAAGATACCGATACGGAGTCCTTATATGATGCTGGTGATGAGGATGATTTAAGCTCAAGTTGATGGGAGACATACGAGGAGGATAGAATGTATGAGTGCACATCCTATGACAAGGAGACGGTGTCTGATGAACCTGAGTTGGTAAAGGTAAAGTTTCCCTCTTATGTGTTTGAGAATATGATAGTAGCCCATGTTCCAAAAGAACAGGAAGCAGAGCAAGCCGACGTACATGATGAAGACCAAGTGGAGTGGTCCATGCCAACAGTTGATGATAAGTAGGTAAAGGTGGTATGTAGTGCCATGCTAATGGCCGTGCTGATGAAAGTGGCGGTGGAATGTGCCATGGTGGTGCAACAGGTGCCGAATTTTTCCAGGAGGAATGGAGCAGCCATGTCTATGGAGAAAGTCAAACTCGATACAAAAGAGAGTGGGTTTCTCTCTTTCTTGGTGGAGCTTAATGCATCGGTACAAGAGGTGATTGAAGAACAGGTGGTTGAAGCTAAAGAGCAAGTGGTGCTGACTGACCTTGAAGGGCTGGTAGACGAGGAAGGGCTCCATGGTCCTAGAATTGAGTGTGCAGCTAAAGAAGAGGTTGTGATGCCAAAGACGGTGGAGATTCCAATGCAATTGACATGTCCAATGGTGGAGAAAGGAGATTCCCAAGCAGTGGCTTTGCTTCCATTGAAGGTGCAGGGGTCTATGGTTGAGGCCTCCACTTTATTTGGTTGGGAGGGAGGGTTATACATGTGTTGCAGCACGATGTCAGGTACATGTTTTTTTAATGGTAATATGCTTGATGCTACTTGGTATGGAGTGGATGCCAGTTTGTTGAGAGATACTTGGAGTGTTGAAGGTAGGCTAGGGGTAGCCTACACACATGATGGTCTATGTGTTGGGGTACGACACTATGGTGAGCAGTTACAAATGGGTGGAAGATATCAAAGGTAGGTGTTTGATCCAAGTGGAAAATAGATGATGCAGGGGGTGGGGCAAGCCACTTGAAGGTTTGCCGGTAGAGACAGAAAAAAACTATGTACATATGGTTTTGGTTTTCTCATAGTGTGTGCGAGGTTTTGCAATTATAAATGGAATAAAGCTCTTATGTGGTTGAGCACAAATGCTCACCTAGGGGGTGGACAATGATGGTACATCCAAAGTGTGTCGACCATAGAAGATGGCATGGGTAGATATGTGCAGGCTAGCAGAAGTATGGCAAAAGGTTAGAGAAGCTAGAAAGATCATGGGCTGACAGATAGCAGCGGAGATCTATGACTAACGCGGTTTATAAGTCAAGAAGGCTCCAAAAGGGTCTAATTTGGAGAGCATGTGAAGGAGTTTCAAGATGTAGCTTTTGAGTCCAAGAATGTAGAGCTTGAAGTGTTGAACGAGCAGGTCCAGACAGCTCATCAAACAGAGCTATGGAACCCAAGTTATTGAAGGTTGAATGTTCAGTGTGTTGCAGATTCTTGTTGGATAGGGTAGATGGGTACAGGTGGCCCAAGTGGATGTTAGGGTATGGACATGTAGTGCTCAATTTATGCAGCCTACACAACTTTTCAAATTGCAAATCAGAGCCACGAATTGCATTTTATGGCCAGTTGAAGTTTTGTTGGGGGCTAGGTTGGTGCCCACCTGACCACATGGGGAGCCGTGCCATATGGTGTCTTTTGGATCATGACAGAGTGCAAGAAGGTGCTATGTAGTGTATGGAGGTAGTAGGAGTTGACTGCATGTTAAACGAAGCCCGGAGCAGGAAGTTAAAGCAATATGAAAGTTGGGTGCATTTGCCCAGAATTGGCTACAGGTGGATTTCTCAGTTTTTTGCAGCCTCGGTTTGGGGGCTCGGAGAATTTTGAAGTGCGGAAAGGTCAGGGGAAGTCGGAGTTGGCTTAGTGGGTTTTTAGCACAACTTTACGGCTTGACAAATGGATCAGCAAGTCATATTTTCCGGTAGTGTAAGAAGTTGGGATTTTTTGCATCAAATGGATTTTTTTAAAAGTTAAAAAAATTGGAGGGTGACCCCCAAGGGATTGCCACATGGTACTGAGTTTATCCCCATATGTGCAGTGTGGTGAAGGGATGGTGGGGTATTTAACCCAAACAGGGGTGCCCATTTGAGGTATGAGGAGCATGAGCAAGAGCTCCCTCTTGAGCTGTGGCAATGGGGAGCCCCGAAGGACGCTGTGTTGGCGGCGTGCTGCCCAATAGGGGCGGTGATGGTGGAGATTTTGGAAGGTTCTGGCGGTGGCGCTAGTGGCATGCATCCACCTATGGCGGTTGGTGTGGCAGTGGCGATGTGGTGCCTGCCAAGGGCTCATTCCTACAGCCCCCATTTTTAGAGAAGGCAAAAAAGCCTCCCCTCCCCCCCCCCCCCCCCCCCCCCCCCCCCCCCCCCAAATAGTGATGTCGATATTTCTCCCATGGGGAGGGGTCCCACTACCAATGACAGAAGAGAGTGAGAGGGACATTTTGAGAACCTTCTAAAGAGTCCTATCCGGCTAGTAGAGAACAAGAGGGAGTGATAGAGAGAGTCCGAAGGCTTCAAGGGCTAATACAGAGGGGGCCTTCCCATGGTAAAGCAAGAGTTAGAGGACGGATAGTGCAAGTAAAGCTAGGAGATCAAATTGAGCGGACAAAGAGCCAAGAGGTGTGCATCATGTAGAGGTTGCCAAAAATAAGCTATGACAAATGCAAGCAATGAAAAGGAAATTCCAAATGAAGCTACAAGTGAACTGCACGAGATGAATTCGAAAGCTCACCCATTTTTTCTTTTTTAGGTCTCCTAGACACACCCCTATAAAATAATGTACACGTTCATATTTTAGGGTCTTTTGACCATGGGAGGTTTTTGCTTGTGTAGTCTTTAAGCCATTGTCTTTTCTCCAAGGTTCATGCCGGCAGTGTGTTGGTTGTATATGGTGTTGCATATATGAGAAGGCTATTCACTCCTATCTCTGGGCGTCATTCCCCCTTCTCTTCTCTGCTTGTGTGCATGTGTTTTCGGGCGTGTGTTGGCGTGTGTGCCCCCCCCTGAAGTTTGTCGTACAAAAAGAGATAGAGAGAGTGTGTGAGTGTGAAAGGCTATGAATTGAGGAGAGCAAAGTCTAGTGCATTGCAAGGCATGTGTGCATATGGTTCTGTGCAAGGGGGGGTTTTCTTGCAGGTAGTGTCAAGTTTTGAAGGTGAACATTAGTCGATTGGGTCTATGTGTATAACCTAAGCTATAGTGACGCATTGTGTTGTGTGTTGGGTGCGTTACCCTTTCCCCCTCTCCAATGTACCTCTTGTCAAACTTCAAGCCCAAATCAACTATGGTGTAGTCAAAACCATGCCCATCCAATCACGTTGTCAGGAGTTTTTTCGAGCAAGGAATTGCGCATATGTACATACACATGCATGGTGCATCAAATAAGGAATTGCCCATTTTCCAGAGCCAGGTGGTTACGTGGGGCCCACATGTGTACAGGTAGGACAGCATGTACATAGTGCATCGATTTTCACTATCACCAGTACCGGTATGTTTTTTCTACAATAATGAGGAGTTTATAGCGCGTAAAACTTCTCGAGGAAGCTATCCGCGGGCCGACGACATGAGGTCAGCAGGTGCGTCAGATGGCATCTAGTGGCATCAGGAGGGCGAACGGGGTCAATATTTGCACGTGGATGAATACAGACACAAAGTGGGTGTTTCCTTGTGATAATTATGCAAAAAGGTCATCATGAGGATCACTTTTTGGGTCCACTTCACGTGGTGGCAAGACGCATTATTGGAAAAAATCGAGTGCCAGGTGTGCGAATGATGCAAAAAGGTGACAACTATGCACTGCGAGGTCAGTTTTTGGCCTGTTCGGGGTCCGTTTGAGGTCATCTAAAAGGCCAAGGGTGCCCAACTAATAAAGCTAAGTGTGGGAACTGAAAAAACAGAGAGAAGACCAGAAAAAACTTGGAGAAGAGAGGAGGAACAGCCGCAGGTGTGTTTTTGGTGTTTTTGGAGCCTGTTTTGGCCGTAAACTGCTCATCCGAGGTCGGATTTGAGCACTTTGACATTGTAGACTGGGGTTTTGGGCCGTTCCGGACGCAATGACGCTGTCCAGTTTGCCAAGTTCCTCCCTCGTTTTCTGCTTTTTTGGCTGTGTAAGTTTCTCCTATAAGCGAAGTTTCTGCTCCAGTTTGTGATTGTATCTGGTATCTTTTACCCATATTGTGTGAGTTGTTTGCCCCATTGGTGTTGGCCCAAGCTCATTTGTATCTAAACATAAAAAATTCTCCTCTTTTGAGCTGAGTTTTTTGGGTGTGTGTGTGTGTGTGTGTGTGTGGAGTGGGCAAGTGGATAGTCTCTCTCCTCTCAATCCAGAGGTGTGTTCCCTGTCTCGGCCAGGTGTGTTGTGTAAGCCGAGTGGTTCCCCCTAGTGTGTGTGTGTGTGTATCATTCCAAGAGTGTGTGTCGGGTCGTTATAGAGGCGCTGTGTGTGTTTTCATCCCGCTCACATTCTTTTGGCGCCCCCACGGAGGATCTTCTTCGAGTACCTTCTGCTTCGAGCTTCAAGCTTCGAGATTCGGGATTACAGGTTGCAGATTACAGGTTACAGGTTACAGGGACAGGTACAGGTACAGGTACAGGTACAGGTACAGGTGATTCACACAGTTACAGGTAGCTGGAGTACAGTGATATATTAGTAGTGGTGTCACTTGCAGTGGTTGTGGGTATGCATCACTTGGCGCTTGTTTGAGCACATTGTCTGGTGGATTGTACGTTACTTGTGGAAACTGCCATGGTACGCCTTTGTGGAGCCATATACGGTTTTATTTGGCAGTCCCAGCCATTTCTGAGACTTGGTCTAGAAGATAGTCATTTCTGAGACTTGACTATACGCGATTTGCATTAGCCTTCGTGTGAGGGTCGATAGCGTGAGGTTTTTATTGAGCTGGGGGATTCTCAAATGTAGAGATCCTTTCGGTGATACAGGTAGCTGGAGCACCCTTTTCGTGACCTCGCCATAGGCTATGTACTAGTGATTCCTATTTAATGCTCGGGTTCTATTGTTGGCAGTTTATGCATACAGATACAGTCTATATTTTGGGTTCTCATTGCTCTACTTCTGGGGAAACTCTGTCAAAATTTTTCCAAGTTATGATGGCTGGTTTTTTGGTCTTTTGAGCCATTTATTCTGTTATGCTGCTGAAATTCTGACAGAATCAGAGGATAAGACAGGTGTGCTTTCTTGGGAACTAATAAAGCTAAGTGTGGGAACTGAAAAAACAGAGAGAAGACCAGAAAAAACGTGGAGAAGAGAGGAGGAACAGCTGTAGGTGTGTTTTTGGTGTTTTTGGAGCCTGTTTTGGCCGTAAACTGCTCATCCGAGGTCGGATTTGAGCACCTTGACATTGTAGACTGGGGTTTTGGGCCGTTCCGGACGCGATGGCGCTGTCCATTTTGCCAAATTCCTCCCTCTTTTTCTGCTTTTTTGGCTGTGTAAGTTTCTCCTATGAGCGAAGTTTCTGCTCCAGTTTGTGATTGTATCTGGTATCTTTTACCCATATTGTGTGAGCTGTTTGCCCCATTGGTGTTGGCCCAAGCTCATTTGTATCTAAACATAAAAAATTCTCCTCTTTTGAGCTGAGTTTTTTGGGTGTGTGTGTGTGTGTGTGTGTGTGTGGAGTGGGCAAGTGGATAGTCTCTCTCCTCTCAATCCAGAGGTGTGTTCCCTGTCTCGGCCAGGTGTGTTGTGTAAGCCGAGTGGTGCCCCCTAGTGTGTGTGTGTATCATTCCAAGAGTGTGTGTCGAGTCGTTATAGAGGCATTGTGTGTGTTTTCATCCTGCTCACAACGTGTTGAACCTAGGATTGTTGGAGTTTTTCTAGCCTTGACATTAGGGAAATTTGGACTCTTAAAGGGGGGTTCCCTATAAGGAGGTTTGACTTTTCCTCTCTTGTCCAAAGTGGGAAACCCAATGAAGTACAGAAACTCTTTTTCCAAAAACCTATTGACGGGAGCAAAGCAAACCCCGAACCCCCGACGGCCTCTAAAACACCGGGGACCGAATGGCGCGCCTCGAGCCTGTCATGGTAAAGCAAACAGGGGCACTACCTAGCTTCAGTGGCTAGGACGCAAACAACACACCACCATAACAAAGTTTTCATCCAAGAGAGATGGATGCTTGGGAGTAATGATGAAGAGGAAAGGGAATGAGATCAAGTGTGTGTGTGTGTGTGTGTGAGAGAGAGAGAGAGAGAGAGAGAGAGAGAGAGAGAGAGTGAGGGAGGGGGTATAGCGGCTTAGTACTTAGGCACCACAAAAGGATGGCGAATCCGCACACCCTTCACACATACACAAGCTCACTCCAAACACAAGACTAGGTGGCGATTCCGCACACCTCACATGGGCAAAACATTGCAAGAAAACATACTCACAAAACCTCAAGCTTTATTTAGAGAATAAGGCGATGAAATGGGGAGCATAGGGTAGGGGAATGAGAAGGGAGAGCGTGGTAGAGCACATGGCGGATAGGTGGGAGTTGATGGCGAAGACTCGCACGAGGGTTACGGCCATCATCGTTCATTTAGTTTCCCTTCATCTTCCATAGCCCAAGGGTGTAGAGGTCATGCTTAACACTAGGTTGGTAACCTAACAGGACATAAAAGTGTCCTTTCAGGGTTTTGAAAAAAACCTCCAAAATCATAGTAGATCCACTCATTTTGTAAAATCCTTTCATGAGGTTATAGTTCAAGGCCTACTACACATGGAAAAAATAAGAAACTTTTAAAATTTCTCATCTTTTGGTCACACCAAGCCTCCAAAGTTGATGGACCAGTGCATTTTCATCAAAACAGTCATTTCTTACATTTTGTTGCATAAAAATAAGATTAGGGATTTTTGTAGGACTTGAGATAAATTCCCTAGTTAACTTCAATGGGTTGGTGATCAGAACATATGATTGCTTCTCACTCACTATTTTTTGTTTTGCTAAAAGAAATAGGTACAAAAAAGTTGAATATTTACCATTCTGCAAACCTATCATCAAAGTTTCTATAGCCACGCTCAATACAAATAATATATGCATGTTTTCTTAGTTCCCTATTGTCCTTTAGGTTCATAAGGAGCCATGGAGCATGTCAAAATAATAATACATCTCTTACCAAGGGGAATCTTGGGGACAAAGATGAAGTGCTAAATACAACAATCATGAAAAAATTGGGTTTAACATTATGAGTTGTAGGATCCCATAGAAACTATTAAATATCTAACCAAATTTGATCCTTATGACTAGATATGGTTACTACCTACAAAATGCATGTAGTTGTCACAAGAAACTAACAATATTGAAAAAGCTATACTCGATATACTAGAATGTTTCGTTTTCTTCTATAATTGAAAAAATCAACCATCGTGGTCTACTATGCAAAATAGAGTATTAGCTGCCCCAAAACTCAAGGAATATTAGCTTTATGTTACAATATGTAACATAGAAAATCAAAACTGCATTTGGATATGATGAAAGCCACCAAAAAAATCATAGAAGAGCTAAAATTGGCTAAAAAACAAGATTTGACAATTTTTGTAATTTGGTCATAACTTACAACTTTAACATTTGTTTCTCCCTAGAACCATCAGGACATGTTGATGACTACTAAACATAGTTCTCTAGCATTATAGACCTCACAAACATGAATTCTAGAGTGGTATAGTTGCAAAAAGTTGAAAAAAGCCAAAAACAGGACCCATATTTTCACACAGTTTAGGTTGTGAAATGTTGTGCAAGGACAAGGTTAAAGATGGAATTGATATTCCAAAAAAATGTCGAGTTTTTTTCAGCTCATGAGACAACTTTCTAGACATATAGAACCTCAAAATCCATTTTGAAACTCTTGACATAGTTCAAGGAAAATGGTCACTTAACAGAACATAAAAGTGTCCTAGGACATAAAAGTGTCCCATTACCAACCTAGTGTTAAGACGAGCATGGTGATTGCGGTGATGGTGATGGTGTGGGTGTGGGTGTGTGTGTGTGTGTGCACTAGGCACACACAGTGCATAGTGTACTCTTTGGTGATGGTGTGTGTGTCTTTAGTGTGATGGTGACCCCTCTTTATATAGGGGAGGAGGGGGGAGAAATTCTAGAATTTAGAAATGAAGAAATCATTATCTACATAGGCCATGTGACTGTGGGGCCCACTTGTCTGGCTGTGTGTATATGTGTCAGAATAGGAGTCTCATGAGAGAGAGACCAAGAGACAGAGATGGGTTGATGAAAAAAAGTGAGAGGTGACATGGAGAATAAAGTAATTACAAGAGGGGAGAGAGGGGAATGTGTTCAGAGGTGAATCTGTGTGCAGATGTGTGTGAACACAAGAAAAATCAGGTAACCACCGGGTGGGGATGGGTCTGTGGGCACCTTTTTCAGTGAAACTGAGTGTGTGTGAGTGTGGGGGAGATTATTTCTCTACAAGACAAGAGACATGGTGCCCTTTAGAGAGAGAGGGGGGTATTTGGGTCATGGGATATGATAGGAGAGAGAAAGAGGGGGTGGGGTATACTATTTTGGAAGATAGGGTAAGTTGCATGTGAGTTAGGGTGCATTATTGGTGAGTTATAATGCATTATTGGTGAGAGGTGGGGTAGCTTGAGGGGAGAGAGAAAGGAGAAAGGACAAGGGGAAGAGAGAGGGGGTTGACCTTTTGAGTGGAGGAGAGGAAAAGGGACACCCGGCGGGGCAACAGGGAAGAAAAAGGAGGCAAGGTGGGGATAGGCTATCCCGCAGGCATGAGGTGGCCTATTTTACCTTTCTTATATATTTACATAATCATACTTTCTTTTTTTCTTACTTTTTCCAATGCCTTTTATCACTCCCTCCCTAAGAGGGGGTTTTCATGGGGTGGGGACGAGAGAAGAGGGGTATGAGAGCTTGGCTTGTGAAAAGCCCCCATCACTATCAAGCAACATATCATTGGAAAGATCTTAAAAAGTAGTTTTAAAATCTCCAAACTTTGAAAAAATTGAGTTGATTTGTAGAAGTTATGGCTTCTCCATTGAAGTTGAAATGTGGGGAGAGATTCTATTTATAATACGGAGTTGTTATGTCAAAAAATGGAATCTTCTAGAATATTAGGAATCTGATGGCATGCTATATATCAATGGATAGATCTTTATGAGTACATTCCTTCTTCTTCATTGACAACAAAGAGAGAGAGAGAGAGAGAGAGAGAGAGAGAGAGAGAGAGAGAGAGAGAGAGAGAGAGAGAGAGAGAGAGAGAGAGAGAGAGAGTATGTGCCCTACGTTCTTCCCCTCATCCATAGTGCCCTTCTCCTTCAAGCTCTAATACTAGTCTAAGACCAAAGGGGTCGACACATGCAAAATACCACCCAACCATGCTCTACATACCCCCTTTGCCATGCTATCGCATGCTCATCCTGGCCCTTGGCCTGCCTTGGTGTTACCCGCTAGGCCTGTCAATTTCCTTTTAGAGAATTCCTCAACAAGCTCTATGCCTTGGTCTTACCCGCTAGGCCTGTCAATTTCCTTTTAGATAATTCCTCAACAAGCTCTACATACCCCCTTTGCCATGCTATCGTATGCTCATCCTGGCCCTTGGCCTGCCTTGGTCTTACCCGCTAGGCCTGTCAATTTCCTTTAGAGAATTCCTCACCTATGTTCAAATATTGGAACCTTGCGAAGGTTGTTCCTTCCAATGTTAGCCCAAATCCTTCATACTATGTGTGGAAATCAACAATTTGTTCATCTCTCAAAACATGTGTGAAGATTGAGACATGAGCATACGGATCTCTTGATCCATTATACTTTTTAGAAACACATTTAGCTACCTAAGATGATTGTAAACTTCATGATTTTGCAACCATTCTCACTACTGCTTACTCTCTTGCTAGGATGTCTCTAGCATTATGACCCCTACTAGGAACTCTAATTCGCGTTCTTTCTATGGCTCTCTCCTCAAGAAGCACATTTCTCACTATTATTGAGGCGGTCTTTGGCAAGAAACAAGAGAGGTGACCTCTAAACACCCCTCAAGGCTCCCGTGCTGCTAAATTGGGGTTGGGGCAACAACAAGCAAGAAACAACAACAACAAACCCACAGCCAAACAAGTGAAGGGGCACCACCTAGTTATGGGATGCAAACTAGGATGCAAGAGAGATCTTTCCACGACCAAGAGGAGGTGGAACAAAACACACACAAGCAATGTCACACTAAGACACACACCAAATGGATCAAGATAGAGTCAAATCAGAGGGAAGAAACATAGAGAGGAATGGAGTTTGTACAAATACATGATTGACAAATTGCAAGGTAAGATTGTATACTATCACACTATCACAGAGCTTGCATAAATTAAACCTAAATGGTAAACATTACTAAATGTCTTAGGGTGTGGGAAACCTCTCATGACAAGCCCTCTTACAATGAACAAGAAACTTGGCAATGAAAACACATCAACCACTTTCTTAAACAAGCTCAAATGATGAAAACTTAAAAGACACAAGTCACCTTGCTTCCACCAAACCACAGAGCACAAGTGAAAGGATGATGATTCTAGAACCAAGAAACACCTTTGAAGCACCAAAACCTCAATTATTGATAGTGGAAGAGCATGTACAATAGTGGATTGATAGGGAACTCACACTCTCTCACTTTGTAATGTGTAGCAGCAAAGCTTCTCTCACACCAAGTGTGAAGCTCACAAGATGATGACTATACCTAAATTTCTCCTTGTGTATAGACTATTGGGGTGCTTGTGAGATGTCGGGGATGGTTTTGAAAGAAGGAGAGGGTCCTATTTATAGGTTGGAGACTCCTCATTAAGATTATTGGATTTCCTAATTTACAAGATAACAAATCAAGATTATGATTTTTTTGAATATCAAAACATTGTGGGCCTTCTTTGTCTACTTGAGTCATGGATATGGGCTCAAGAGAGAGAATTATTGATGGTAGATAAGGTTAAAGTAGAGTTTTAAGAAAGAGAGAGAGAGAGAGAGAGAGAGAGAGAGAGAGAGAGAGAGAGAGTTTTTACTATGTACATGTCTTGAGGTGTGGTGCCTTTTATGGTTAGGCCAATGGCTATTTTGTGGTAGTAGGTTAGTGGTTAGTGTTAGCAATCACTAAAAGAAGTTAGTAATACCTTTACAACAAGTAAAATGACTTGAAGGATGAGAAAAGAGGGGTGAATGAGATGAGTGTACCCTTGAGATGGTGAATCCTTGAGGAATCTTGGACTCACCCTTCCGTAGATTGTCGAAAGTGACCGCCGTTCTTTTTCTTTTCAGGCCGCCGTCATAGTTGAATCACCACAAAGATAATGAGGGTTTTGATGATAAAAAACCTCCATTTTGCAGAGATTAAGTATGGTTAGGTTGATGATTTTTTATGCATTCTTGGAAGGGTAGAATAAAATTTTAATATGGGAGTAATAGAGAGAGATATGGAGATGGTGGATGTAGGTTCTAAGGGATTCACTCTATATACAAAACGAGATGCCACCTGCGAGCGGAGAACGCTGATAAAACCCCTATATACAACTCATATTAGAGAATATGACCCCCCTTTCTACACGTATACGACAATGAATGAAGAAAACTATCATACCACTATCTTATATATAAAACTTAGGTCTCACATGATAAATGGAGTAAAACTATCCAAAGAGTGTGTAGCATACTGACAAGAAACATATTAAGGAACCACTTTCCTTGATAACTAGATGTACCATCAATGTGTCTTAGTTTGAATTTCAAACTATATGCCCGATCAACTTGAACTTTGGCTACTTGCTCAATTCTAACCCATCCAAAGCTAGTATAAATCAACTCTTGACTTGATCCAAATCATCCCTTATCTACGTCCAGCTTGATGCAAAATTTAATGCGTGACTTTATAAAAAAACTTCCCCAAAATTCATTTGGTTCTAGTGCACACCGGTGACCAATCGTTACAAGTAATCAACCCGGGTCAATTCCCCCCTCCCCCATAAGTATGATATCCCCTACCTTATTTTTAAGCTTGGGAGATAAATTATTGGGTCCCTGCCCCTAACTTATATGCTTATGCAACTTGTAAAAAGAAATTTTCCATGGTGAATCCCACGGGATGTAGGTAGAGCTTCAAAGGAGAGCTATGGGTGTGAGGTGGGAGGCTAATGGTGAAGAGGGTGAGAGAAAACAATGGAAGTTACAAGTTGAGTGAGGAATAGAGAGAAACTTGTGTGTGTGTGTGTGTAAGTAGGAAAGGAGGTGAGAGAATACTATGGGTTACTTGTGAGAAAAGTGGATAGACTAGGATCCACCAAAAAAATACTATCTCATCGGTGGTAGCTTTAAAAATTATCAAAATTTTGAGTGAAGATAGGTATTAACAATCCCACGAAAATGCTTTTTTTCTTCACAAAATAAGTCTTGAGTGGCCCCTCTTTTGTTAAATTTTCATAAGGCTCCAAAGGTGAGCTCCTCCTTACATGAGAGGATGACCTAATAGATTCTTGAAGTTTTGAAAATATGCATGGATTAGGATTATTCACAAATATGATGGAAAAAAAAAGGTTAGTATATAAACAATTTGTGGAATCTAAAATATTGTGAGTTGTATATAAATTCAAAATGGAAAGAAAATATAGGGAATCGAGGGAACCCACATTTGTTTTGTTGATAAAGGACTATTTACAAAAAGTAAAGAATAATTCATGTAGGAAAATAGTAATTTAGTAAAAGGGAATGACTAAGTGAAAGATATTTTTGTGATTTTTCTTTGGAGTGGATTCACATAAATATTTAGAGAAGCTTGGATGAAAATATTTCTATATGGAATAAAGAGTATGCAAAATGGTAAGAGAAATTATGATAATGGTGAATCAATGTAGATAACATACTTAGGTAAATAACGTACACCTAGGTAAAAATATTTAAATAAATACAAAAATAATGATAATAAAAATCTTAATATTCAGGCTCTATACAAAATGAAATATTTACAAACTAATGAGCCATAATATATATATATATATATATATATATATATATATATATATATATATATATATATATATATATATATATATATATATATATGGCTTAACTAGCTCAATAACTAGCTTTTTAAGAGTTTTAAAGAGATATGGGAAAAGTCCCCTAATTCACACACGCCTATGTACAGTGAAAGGGTAAATATAACCACAGTGTTTGAGTGATTTTGATAAGGTGAGGTAGCTCACTATGGAAATTACGCAGAGCCAAGAAACCGCTATCATTAGTCCTACCCCAAGATGATGGTACATTCATGTACCATCAAAAGGTATACTTTTCAATGAGAGTGGTTTTGTGTTTTGTGCCTCAAACAAATTTTCACTTTGTAGCTCGTCTTCACCTTGTCTGACTGTGGGACGGGTTTCTAATCTCACTCCTATCTTATTGTAGACATAGCAAGAACCATAAGCATAATTGTAAATCCATGGGACGAAGCTGACTCTACTAGTGCGTAGAGGCTACAACAGGGTATCAATCTCTTGGAAAACAGTAGACAACTAACACAAGCTAGTACACTCAGGTGACCTAAGTCATCAAAAGCTAATTGCTACTCGGAAGCCAAATTATAACCGTTACAGCATCAAATGACATCTGAATGTTATGAAACTTCTAGGACATGTATATAAGACCTAAGCAGACATGCTTATGGTCTCAAATCTCACTTTACATCAAGTGAAAAAATCACACAGTAGTGAGTTTTGGACCTAGTCATTTTTGACCCAAAATGAATCTAAATGCTTAGCAATGATGCCCCAATACCCCACCTATGCTTACTTTGGGATTTCCTAGCTTAAATTCCTACTTATGATGAAATTAAGTTGCGGATCGGCAACACCAAAATCTACGGATTACCATGAAATGTTTACGTCAATGCGTAGAGCTCCTACCTGCAGTTGTAACGCATTAGATGGCACTGCAATGTGACAATTGGGAAGGGAGTAGGAAGTGTGAGAAGGAGAGAAGTGAGTATCGTTAGCTCACATTGTGTTTCTATTATCCAAAAACTTAACAAAATATTACAAAGTTGGCTTTTATACCTTAGACAAGGTCTAAAATATGCAATGTTTAGGCGCCCACTCGGGGGGTTCACTATGTATAAAACTACCATATCACGTGCATTCAAGACATGTTTGTAAAACCCTTTATCTGAGAAATTTTTTAAGAATATAATGTACCCTTTTCTTTTAAAATATGTAAGTTTTTTCAAATTTGAAAAAATAATTCCCTTCTGTATATATATTTTTGTAAGTTTCAAGAACTTTAAATACCCTTATGTTGAACTCACGTGATAGGTTACATTTTTATTAGGTGACCTCTCCGAGGGCGCCCAAGGCCTTTAGGGCTTCACCACTTACTAAATTTGCAACTTAGGCACACTAATTGTCATGTTCTTTACAGCTTGGAACTCCCATTGAGCCCCGTAACACATTAAAACTATTACAATGGCTTGAAATAAATCGGGAATTTACAATACATTACCATTTTGGGAAAATGTAAAAAATGTGTAACTACTATCTTAACATTCCCCCCTTTCGATTTTAGTGCCCGTCCTCGGGCACTGTTGAGAAGCGTCCGTGGAGGTAATGGGATATTTTGATTGGTTGTTGATGTGCTGATTATCTCCATTTATGATTGAATTTGTTGAAGAGGTTCAATTTGTTGCAGGATCTTCATTAGTGTTAAGTTGTTTGATGTGAGAGATGATGTTGTATTTTTCCATTGTAATAGCATAATGATGAGGTTTCTGTTTATTTATGAAAAGTACATAAAAGGGAAGTAGAATGAATTAGGGTCTAATACCTGAATGACCAAAGGGAAAAACCTAGTGGGAAAAATGCCTTTGGGATAAGCGCATTATTGAGTTACTTATTATCATGGGAAATATTAATAAAGTACTCAAGGGATTATTTGTTGATAGATATTGAAATAATAGGGTACCAAATGTATCAAAGTAGCAAGATGGAACATTGGTTTGCCTGTTGTAGTCCACTCAAGGTGCATACTTGGAAGCAAGAAAGAGTGTCTCATGCATATTTCCAATGATGGGACATCCTATATGCATACATAGAATGCATGAGAAACAATATGTTGTTTAAGAAAGATTTTGAGGGGTTCTTCATAAAGATGGTACAGCTATAAAAGCATATGACATGGCTTTGCAAGCTGGCACCCCTTTAAGAATGGTTTTTGTTGTCGAGGATATGTGATCTCATCTTACTGTTGTGCATTGTGCATGAGTGTCGGGCTCTATAACACTCCACCAATTGTAAGTTAATAGACTTCGACTCTTATACACATCTCATCCAACATGAGCAAGACAACTTAGATATGCTCAACTCTTCCAACTTGAGCGTAAGCCTAATAAATATGACTCTTAGCACAAAGTTTATTATGACTTGAAGCTTTGGAACTAATGATTTGCTCATTTTATGGCTCAGCAGCCCGACTCTGACTATGCCAAAGAGTGTTTTTTACACCCTGGCGACTTGACTTTTTACATTCTTGTGCTTACTACATACATTTCTTCAAGTAAAAGTAAGCTTGAATCCTCAAAAAGAGGATTAGTGAAGGACCAAGTTTGCATTCAGGGTTTCTTTTGCCATACCTGTTTGATCTTCTTCAAATCTTCATTTACATTGGTTGGATTTTTTTCTCCATTGAGTGTGAAGATTTCATTATCTGTTTGATTCTCCAATAAGGCCTATTGTAAGGATTCTTTGAGGTTGTTGTAGGCCTCCATTGGCTGTCAGCATCTGGATTTTGATCCGATTCATTGGAAGACTTAGAAATTCAAATCTCTTGAGGACCTTTGTAACTCCTTTCTTGACTTTGCTGAGCTCTAGGTCTTGTTGAGCTCTTGAGATCTTCATGCAGGTCTGGTGTAGTTGGAGGTGGCTTGTGGTTGACTGACAGCAAAATATTTGTATAACCTGTGTAGAATCCTTGTCTAAGAGGAAGATTCATTGAGATTCATCTCTGTTCTGTATCCTCTTGAGAGTGTGGTAGACTTCAGCATCTTTCAACGTTGTTCTATTGTATACTTTCTTCTTAGGTATCCTAGGATATTGTTGAGGTTGATACCTTGTGGGCCTTCTTTCTTGGGAGGGTCTTGATTTTACTTCATATGCTCTAACCAACAGTTTTGGTACCCATATCTGTCTGTTAACTCCATAGTACTCATGTTCTTTTAAGCTCCATTGTGATGATATCCATCCCATGTGTTTGTCTTTTTGTGTGGATTTCTAGTCCTTAATCTAAATCGGATCATTGAATTAGACTAAACTACTCCAAACAAACACTTGCTTGTCTTTTCTTTACTTTCTTGATTACTTTGGCTGATATACCTTTGATTTTCTGGGTGGCTCCTTAGAGGTTTCAGTTGGGTCAGCCAATTGACTTGAAGTTTTGAAAGCTTGAATTGCTTGAAGAAGCTGATCCATGAGGGTTCTTTGATATAGAGGCATATGATGTCACGCCTTCTTTTCCAGTTTGGTGGAAGGTCCACTTTGGCTTTACCTTTGTTTGTAAGATTTGTCTTTGATTCTTGTGACTTTGCAACTCTGAATCTATCATTAATGGTACCTGTAAATGTTGTTGGCTACCTCTTGGAAAAGAGAGTATGAGCATTGTATCTTCTTTGTAGGCCTTGTGTTGGTCTAACCACTAACGTGCCAAGGATGACATTTGCAAGCATTTTCTTTGAAGGCTTCACCTAAAACTTTACTTGCTCTTCATGTTGTTGGATGCTAGAGTAGAAACCATTCCTTCTTGACTTGTAGCCTTACCCATGATTTCTCTATTATCTGGCTTGCCCTAACACTAGAATGGTAACAGGACACTTTTATGTCCTTGGACACTTTTGTGTACTGTTAAGTAACCATTTTGCTTGAATTATTTGAAGAGTATGAAAATGAATTTTTAGGTGCTATATATCCACAAAGTTGCCTTATGAGCTGAAAAAAACTTAGAATTTTTTTTTGAGTATCGATCTCACCATTAACCTTACTCTTGCACAACATTTTTGAACCTAAACTGTGTGAAAAAATGGGTCCTTTTTTTGGCTTTTTTTCAATTTTTGGCAACTATACCACTCTAAACTTCATGTTTGTGAGGTTTAGATGGCTAGAGGTTAGGCCTTCATAGTTCTCAACATGTTTTGATGCTTGAAGGGAGAGCTAAGTGTCAAAATTGAAAGTTATGACCAATTTACAAGAATTGCATAATCCTGTTTTTTGGCCAAAATTAGCACTTTTATGATTTTTTTGGTGGCTTTCTTGATATCCAAATTCAATTTTGATTGTGTAAGCGTAATGTATAACATAAAGCTAATCTTCCTTGAGTTTTGGGGGACCTAATATGCTATATAGCATAGTATATGATGATGGTTGAGTTTTTTGATTGCTGAAGAATACGATACATTTTAGAATAGCGAGTATAGATTTCTCAATATTGCTAGTTTCTTAGGCCAATTGTGTGTATTTTGTAGGTAGTAACCATATCTAATCATAGACTACAAACTTGGCTAGATATTGAGTAGTTTCTATGGGTTTCTAGAGGTCATAATGCTTAACCCAATTTTTTCATGTTTGCTGTATTTAGCACTTTATCATTGACCCAAAGGTTCCAATTGTAAGAGATCCATTATCATTTTGACATGCTCCATGGATCCTTTTGAATCCAGAGGCCCATAGGGAACTAAGAAAACATGTATATAGTATCTGTATTGAGCGTGACTATAGAAACTTTGATGATAGGTCAGCAGAATGGCAAAAATGCAACTTTTTTGTACCTATTTTTTTTGCCCAAAACAAAATTAGTGAGGTAAAAGCAACCATATGTTTTATTCACCAACCCATTGAAGTTAACGGGGCATTTTATCTCATGTCCAACAAAAATCTCCACTCTTATTTATATGCAATTAACTGTAAGAAATTGCTGTTTTGGGCAAAATGCACTAGTCCATCAACTTTGGAGGCTTGTAGTGACCAAGGGATGAGAAAAATTACAAGTTTCTCATTTTTTCCATATGTAGTAGTTATTGAACTATAAGCTCATGAAAGGATTTTTCAAAATGAGTGGATCTACTATGGTTTTGGAAATTTTTTCCAAAACTCTGAAAGGACACTTTTATGTCCTGTTAGGTTACCATTCTAGTGCTAAGTAATCTCTAGAATTCTCTTGATGTTGTCTACAACCATATTGCACTTTGCTTTTTTATCCACTAGTAGAGCATTGCAAATAACACTTGATCCATTTGTATTGCTGACAATTATAGCTTTGTGCTGTCGTCCACGGGTGACCATTGTTGGTCATTATTCTTGGTTTTCTCTAAAGACTGTAGTTTGTTTTCATTCTGTATCTCTAACATCTTCTGGGCCATTGGGATTCCCATTATGATGTCGTCTGGCATATCCTTTGTTGTGATCACGTGGAATTGGGTTGTGATGATCTATGAACCTATTTGAATGGAGGTGGAGATGATTCCCCAACATTCTATTTGTTCAAGAGCATCTTCCAGTTGTGGTTGGTCACATTTTTCTAAGTGCAAAAGGACATCAGCTTCTTATATAGCTGAAAATTTAGCTTTACTTCACTTGAGATTTTTTTTTCATTCTTACCAACAATGCTACACTTGATCTTCTCAGGATCTTTTTTTGTATTGAGTGCTTTTGTGTGGAGGTGCCCGTGGGTTGAACTTTATCTATATTGGCCTTGTCTTGCTCACCTGCTTCCGTTGATGTTGACTCCATTGGCTGTAATACTACACCTTTTTCTTACAACAGTTGTTGAGCATTGTCTTTCTACATTTAAGTAACTTTTGATCTTAGAAGATCCACTGTACTTTCTCGTAGAATCTGTCTCTTTGGAGGAGATTTTGGTGGTGACCTTTGTGTAGTCTTCTAAACTTTAGCTTTATTTGATTTTAACTTTTCTATCACACCTGTTCTAGTAGCTTTAGGCTTTGCATCATCTTCAGATAGTCCTTGACTTCAATTTGAGCATCCATTGGGGCTTGTACAAGGTCATGAACCTACTGAAAATCATTGTCATTTGCATCTCAATATGCATATGCGAGCTTGGTGTCATGCAATTGCTTGAGCACTATGGGATTTGTTGGCTTTTGGCTTTGACTTGTGGAGATCAACTGAAACTTTTCTCCCACATGATCTTCATAGAAGCATTTTTTTGCAGATTCCAATGGGATGTCGGTCAGTGGGAAACTTCCAGCAACCATATGATCTTTCAATGGTTTTTTCTTTGAAGGGGTCTGCTGGCTAGAAGTTCTAGGGCTTCTAGCTGGTGTAGCATTTTTTGGTAGTAGAGTTGAGCTTGATGGATTTACAGCTCCCCCCTTCTTAGGGTGATCACTATAGACTACTCCATTATGAGAGTTCAAAACTGTTTGGCTCTAGTTTAGTCTCAACTTTTGAGACTGTGAAGACACCCTTTGGGTAGCATTGTTGATGTTTGGCATCTGTGAATCTTTTGCATAGTTTCCTATGTACCTCCATGAAACATGAAAAATTATTCCCCAAGTCAAGCTATAGATATCCTTATTTTTGTGTTGATATTGTCTACATCATGGGTATCCTATGATATGAGCTTCTGTGGTTTCAGTGAAGGAGTATGAGCGGAAGTGCGACGCGAGAGAGAGTGCGAGAAGAAGAGCACGACGATATGGTGAACTCGCTCTATTGTAATGTGTAGAGCATAGTGAGTTCTTATTAGGTTTTAACAAAAGAATATGTGTACATACCTGGCGGCCCGCCCACTTACCTAGGTGACCACATTGGGCTTTATACCCCAACAACCTCCCACTTAAAGTCCAATGTGGTACTTTAAGTGTGAGAGAAGCTACTATACAAGCTAATATACAAGAGATGTAGAGAAGTGATGTACTACCCTACACCTAACTGCTTGCGAAAATGCGCAAAGCTCTCTGAGGGAAGTCCTTTTGTAAGTAGATCAACAGGATTTTCTGTGGTGTGAACTTTGACAAGCTCAAGTTGCTTATCCTCGAGCATTTCCCTGATGAAATGATACTTCACATCCACATGCTTTGTCTTTGAGTGATAAACTGGATTGCGAGCCAATTGTATAGCACTTTGACTATCACAATATAACACAGGCATCTCTTCTTTGATTCCCAAATCTGTTACTAGTCGATTAAGCCAAATTGATTCTTTGCATGCCTTTGATGCTGCAACATATTCAGCCTCTGTAGTAGACTGAGTAACACAATCTTGTAATCTAGAACGCCATGATACTGCTCCACCAGCCAATGTAAAGACATACCCTGACGTAGACCTTCGGTTTTCTAAGTCACCTGCATAATCTGAGTTTGTAAAACCCTTTACACTTAGCTCCTGACTCCCATAGCATATACGCATACTCTTTGTAGCTTTCAGGTATCTCAATATTCCTTTCACTGCCTCCCAATGTTTCTTGCCTGGGTTTGACATGTATCGACTTACTACTCCCACTGCAAATGCAATGTCTGGGCGAGTAGCAATCATTGTATACATCAAACTACCCACTGCAGACGCATATGGAATCTTATCCATTTCAGCCTGTTCTTCTTCAGACACAGGACAATCTTGTTTGCTAAGTTTCACATATGGTGGCAATGGAACACTCAGTGCCTTTCCCTTCTCCATATTGAAACGTTGCAAAACCTTGTCAATATACTCTGTTTGAGATAACCAAATCAACTTCTTTGATCTGTCTCTCTCAATGCGCATACCAAGTATATGACTTGCCTCACCCATGTCTTTCATGTCAAACGATTTTGCCATCTTTGACTTCAAAGCTGAAATTTCTTCCAAGTGCTTGCCAGCAATCAACATGTCATCCACATACAAAATAAGGATCAGCCAACTACCATCCTTAGCCTTCTTTGTATATAGACAGTGATCAAACTCACTACATTTGTAGCCTTGAGAAAGCATAAAATTGTGGAATTTATGGTACCATGCCCTCGGTGATTGTTTTAAGCCATAAAGACTCTTTAACAACTGGCATACCCAATCTTCCTTGCATTTCTCAACAAACCCTTCTGGCTGTTGCATGTAAATTTCCACATCTAAATCACCATGCAAGAACGTTGTCTTAACATCCATTTGGTGCAACACCAAATCTAATATGGCAACCAATGCAAGAAAGCATCTCAATGTAGTCATCTTGACCACCGGAGAGAAGACTTCATCAAAGTCAATGCCTTGTTCTTGCTTAAAGCCCTTGGCAACAAGCCTTGCTTTGTACTTTGGCTGACTATCATGAGCGGTGATCTTATACCTTTAAACCCATTTACAAGATAGAGCCTTTTTGCCCCGTGGTAATTTAACTAGCGTCCATGTCTGGTTTTTATGCAGAGCTGTCATCTCTAACTGCATGGCCAATTGCCAATTCTCGGAGTCCTTCATTTGCACTGTTTCCTTGTAACATGAAGGCTCATTGCAATCAGTCAACATGACATAGTTCATAGATGGAACAAACCTATCAGGAGGTCGCGTGACACGTCCAGATCTACGCACAATAGGTGGCTCAGGCTCAGCCACAACCTGTGGCTCCACTCTATCCTGTCCTTGCTCCTCTTGAGCCCTGACATTATGTCTTGCACGTGCAGGTCCATCTTCTTGGAAGACAACTCTTCTAATCTCCTCAACCCTCTCTAGTTTAGAATGATATTTGGATTCATTAAAGTGAACATCATTGCTGCGGACAACCTTTCTGGATTTGGGATCCCAAAGTCTGTACCCCATCTCACCAGAATTACCATAGCCTAGAAAGATGCACTTTCTACTCTTTGGCTCAAGTTTGTTCCTAAATTCCTTTGGAACGTGAGTATATGCCTCACAGCCAAAGACTCTGAGATGCTTGTATGAGGGAATTTTTCCTGACCATACCATCTCTGGCACTGAATCCTTTTGCAAAACCTTGCTAGGAGATCTATTTACAAGATGAACATCTGTTGATACAGCTTCAGTCCAAAACCCATTTGGCCACTGTGCATTAGACAACATACTTCTGACCTTCTCTTGTATGGTCCTATTCATCCTCTCAGCAACACCATTTTGAGGAGGATTGTAAGGAGAAGGAAGTTCACGTTTTATACCTTTTGACTCACAAAAGTCCTGAAAGGCCTTTGAAACATACTCTCCACCATTGTCAGTGCGTAAGCATTTAAGCTTCTTGCCACACTGATTCTCCACAAGTGTCACAAACGTTTTGAAAACACTAAACGCTTCATCCTTGTGCTTGAGAAAGTAAACCCATACTTTCCTCGAGTAATCATCTATAAATGTCATAAAGTAAGAAGCTCCCCCTAGAGATAGGTTAGGCATAGGTCCACACAAATCACTATGAACAAGTGCCAACTGTGTATCTCTTCTACTGCTTCTATGCTTATGTGGCTACTGTATTTGCTTACCATACAGACAATGTTCACAGAATTCAAAATCATTAAATGAAAAGCCAGGCAAATAACCAGAACGAGACAAGATTTCCATTCCCTTCTTGGACATATGTCCTAAGCGGCTATGCCACAAAGAAACGTTTGGCTGCTCGGTTACATTGATTACATTTTTAGAGACATTTGATACATAAATCATGTAAAGTCCTCCAGACTTCACTCCATGTGCTACTGTCATAGAACCCTTGGATATCTTCCACATGTTCTGTCCAAAAGTGGTGATGTAGCCAGCATCATCAAGTAAACGTGTGCTGATCAAGCTCTTTGTAATTGCGGGAACATGTCTCACATTCTTCAGCGTGAAAGAAGAGCCATTCTGAAACTTCAATTGAACATCTCCAACACCTAAGATCTCACATGTCTGCCCATTGCCTAGCCGAACATGATCTTTAGTGGTCACATAAGAGGTAAACCACTCCTTGTTTGGAGACACATGAAGTGATGCCCCTGAGTCTATAATCCAGTCACTCAGTGCATTTCCATCAGATGTTGTAAGAAGATCTGAGTCCATTGTATTCTTCAAGAAGTAGATGTCTCCTGACACTAGACTCTCATCCTCTGCAACAGTGTTTGTCACATTTATTTCTTGAATCTTCACTGAGGACTTGTTCTTCTCACTATGGTCTTCAGCTTTCTCTTTGCCTTTTTCTGCTTTCCATTCTCTGCAGTCTCTTTTCAAGTGACCCTTCTTGCCACAATGGTAGCATTCTATGTCACTCTTGCCTTTAGCACTGCGGGACTTGCTACAAGACTGATTCCTCTTTCCACCTTTGTACTTTTCTTTGGTCCTTCCCCTGACAACTAAGGCTGTTCCTTTGCCTTTTTCCATTGTCTTTCTATTGGTTTCTTCAGTAAGAAGACTTCCTTCTACACCTGCTATGTTCAAACCATCTGGAGGTGCAGAATTACTCGAAGCTGTGCAAAAAGTGTCCCAACTTTCCGGCAATGTGATCAACAGGAACATAGCTCTAACAGGTTCATCAAACTTGACACCTTGAGCTGACAACTGACTATAGATTGTGTTGAATTCATTCAGATGATTGGACATAGGTGTCCCTTCTTTTATCTTCAAGTCAACAAGCTTCTTAAGCCAGTATACCTGTGAAGCTGCACTCTGCTTCTCATAAAGATCACTCAGCTTTAACCATGCTTGATAATCCGACATCTCGTCTGCTACATTGAAGTAAACGCTTTCTGCCAAAGTCAGCATAATGGTAGAAAGTGCCAATTCATCCATTTCGCTCCATTCATCTTCGTCCATATCTTCTGGTTTTATCCCCTTTAGCTTTATAGGTTTTATCTGCTTCTTTTGTACCAACACGTGCCAAATCTGCTTCTTCCACAATGGGAAATTGGTTCCATCCAGCTTCTTGATATTGTAAAGAGCAGTGTCCTGTGATCCAGCCATAGCTACGCTTCACAGTAGTTTACTTTCCTGGGAAAAATTCGGCAGAGTTTCCCCTGTAAAATGACCTCTGAACCAATATCAACCTGTCAAATGAACCAAGAAAGCTTCAGATTCTGCATAAATTTCGGCAGAGTCTCCTTTGTAAAATGGCTCTGGTGTACTAAAAAAACAGACCAAAAAACAGCTCAAAAAACACTGTCTCTCTGACACTGTAAGCTGCGGGTAAACATGTCCTGCACCTCTACTGTCTCTGACTATCCTGTCACTGTCCTCTAAGCATAGACTGCGACAATGACTCAACGGCAGTAAAGCAAAGATGCAATCCCAACTGTCTAACTCACAGTCAATACATCCTAGCTGCCTATCTAAGGGTGCTCGAGGGATCGCTCCAAGACCTGTATCACCGAAAGGATCTCAACATTCGAGAATCCCCCAGCTCAATAAAACCTCACTAGACCCTCAACAAAGGCTGCAGTAAATCTGACAGTACATAGACTTCCCACAAAGTCATACATCCACAAATTTCCCACTGTATGTTGTAACCGCTGCGGCGGTTGTTTGCTGCCTGACTCACAGCCAGCAAACCCTCAACAGACATACATCATCTCTGACAATACATCCCATGTGGAAGTACCTGCAATGTCAGGATGAAATCTAGAATATCAAGCAGCAAACACAAGCTACCTGATGAACTAGTGGATGTTGCCTACAGTCTATGTGTAGATGTGCCCGTGTCGTATGTGACACGCCTCCAAGAACTGTGAGTCGTCCTTCGATGTGCAGACAACCACAAATCAACACTTTGGGAGTGTCAATATCCTCAGCACCTGCAGTCGTAGGATGAAAACCCCAAATTTGTAGAGTCGGATCTGCACCCGTCGAGACCACGTAGTCGAAAATGGCCTGCGCAGACCTTTGTCGAAGCCGAACGGTGGCCGAGATGACCTCAGAATAAAATTCTGAAAACACCTAGCCCTTTGGGCTCACCCACGGGATTTGGGGCCGTGTCTTCGCCTGTCAAATTTCACTCCAATCTGAGCTGGTGACTCTAGCCTCCTACAGTGTTGCCCCGAGCCTCGATCTGAGCTCTGATACAAGTTGAAGGAGTACGAGCGGAAGTGCGATGCGAGAGAGAGTGCAAGAAGAACAGCACGACAATATGGTGAACTCGCTCTACTGTAATGTGTAGAGCATAGTGAGTTCTTATTAGGTTTTAACAAAAGAATATGTGTACATACCTGGCGGCCCACCCACTTACCTGGGCGACCACATTGGGCTTTATACCCCAACATTCAGGACCCAAGGCATCATAGATATTAGACTTCGTCTATATCTATGGCTGTTTTGGTCAAAGTATATGTTTTCTTGGTCACAACATCGAAGCTTGATTTTTGATGGAGGAGAGTTGGGGTCTGAATAGATTTTTGGTTTCACTCAGCTAATATCTTTCAGCTCTAGAGAGGATGGACTAAAATAGTATTTATCCTCTAAAATGAACCATCCTATTTGATCTATCACTAGACGCACTTCTATGAGTTGGGATGTGAGCCGTTCAAACACTGGTTGATCCTTTTTGTACATTTTTCCTTTTTGGTATACATAGTGTGGATATGAATTATGGGTGCCATACAATGCTAGTAGCATTCTGTTTGATGTGTCCCCTAGACTTGTGAGTGATTGCATACTTGTGGCAGTGGATACAGAATCATTTGCAAACCTAGCAGTCTTTTCAACATTCGATGGTATCTGGACACCTTGACCAGATTCACGCAGGAGTTTGTTGTTCCAAGAATCAATTTTAAGCTTTTTAGGTGCCTGTGCATCTTTATGCTGATTTTGAACTTGCAGTGCTTTTACTGGTGCTTCTAACGATAATGAAAAATCATCTGTTTGCATTGAAAGTGATAATCTAGATGCACTTATATCGAGATTCACATTTCCAATTTGCTATGTATCTTGCTTGGCAGTTGATGTGTCCCTATTGTCTAGATTTCTTCGACAATCTTTAAAAAATGTCCACCTTTTTGTCCACAATTTGAGCAATACGCCATGAATGGTACCAAATCATTTGGTTTTTTCATGTCAAGCTCTAACTGAGAAGTTTCTGCTTTTATGATGACCAAGTTGTCGGCATCTTCTTTGAGAACACTAAGCATCAAGTTGTAGAATGCTCTATCTTGACCTTTGTACCGTCTTTGGCTCGGTTATCCAATTAGATTGATTTCAATTGAGACTGATCTATTGGATCTTTCCTCACTGGCTCTCAACTACAAATTTTACCAATGTAATCCATGTACAACGATCCTGATTACATATGCACTAAATGGATACTTTGCGGGCTTGTGTAGGTTTTTGGATAACCACTTGGATACATCTTTTGCACTTCTATCTGCACCTTGTCTTTGAGCTTGCAATACCTACCTCCGCTGAAGTCTGTGAACATCTGGGAGTTCTTTGAATCTAGCTTTACTCTGATCAATAGTATTTTGGCTCTTATGTTGCATTTGTGTCTCATAAGATACCTATGGCCTTTTGAATCTATATATAAAACTTTATCTCCAATGTAGCCATATAGTTGTAAAGTTTGCTATGTTGCAGTTGTGCATGTTTGCTACTGCTTCTAGTTAGCTTTGGTTCTCTTGCATTTGAAATCTCTGCTCAACTTGACTCCATGTCGTCTTGGTCTCTAAGAACTACTCTTAGCAGATCTTGATGTTGATTAGCAGAATTACTCCTGCTCGAGTTTGATAAGACTGTTTTTGCCAAAGTACTTTTGGTAGTTGATTTCTGTTAGACTCACAAGAGTTGATTAACTCTAGCTTGAAAGTGTCAAAATTGATTGTAATTTTGATTCGATGAAAATATGGGCTTTCAATAGCCTAATTTGCAATCTAGCGTGATTTTTTCCCCGGTTCATCTGACTAAGTCAAATAGGTATCTGGGACTTCTTCAAAGATAGTGCCCAATTGATCACCTGGATTCACACTCTCTTCAATGGATACCCTACTAGCGGTCTCTCCAAGAATTCCTAATTTGCTATTGTACGACAAGATCTAAGGTTCATATAGACTTGTTAAACCCTGGATAGAGTACATACCTGCGGATTGGATTGTTATACGTTTTTCCACTTGACTTGAATTCAGCTCCTCTCAAGATCCCAATTCTTTGCCTGCAACCTCGTTCTTCAATCTGAGCTAAGTGAGTCAGCAAATGAGATTTCCAAATTCTATCCTTGCAAAGAGCTAAAGGACTAATCAACAACTTGAAAACTGAGTGAACATGTACCAATTTGGACTTGATGGAACCCAAAATTGACCAGTGGCCTTGTATTATGTTGTTCTAACAATGTACAATCTCAAAAGTAAAAAATATTGTCTCTGAGTCTCAGTAGTAAATGATCGTGATTATTACTTTTCTCAATTTTTACACTTTTAGGCTTGTTTTGCCAGGAAATCACTTCGTTGTGGTCTCTAGACAAGTTTGGTTGAGTTTGAACAAGATTTTTCCAAGTTATCACAACTATTTAGTGTTCGCAGACTCCGATTCCAAGAATTTGGCTTTAAGTCTCAATTTTAAGTGATCCAAATTTCACCAAATTTGATTTGTGGAGTCTACTTGATATACTTGACCTTGTGGTATACCCAAATGTGCAAAAATGTTCATTTCTGAAGCAGATGTAAATAATTGTGATTATTTACTACTAGGAATTTTTTGTAACTTTTTGCCAAAATGTTGATACCAACTAGTTAAGCAAGTCAACCTAATCTCCCTAGTTAAGTTTCACGAAGTTTGGATAATTACTGCTCAACTTGTCAACAATTTTTTATCCGCAGACTGAATTTACAAATATGGTTCACTTTAATGATCCAAATCTTACCAAATTTGATATATGTGCTCAATACAACCTGATAAAACTTCTGGTATGCTTAGTTGGTCAAAAAAGTTGACCAATAATTTTTTCTCTGCAGATTGACTTTACACATTTGGTTCACTTTAATGATCTGAATCTTACGAAATTTGATATATGTGGTCAATACAACCTGATAAAACTTGTGGTATGCTTAGTTGGTCAAAAAAGCTGAAAAATAGGGCAAAACTAAATAATTGTGATTATTTACTTTTGGTAAATTTTTGCATCTTATTGGTCAACAGAACATATACACATGTTTAACACTTCAATCTAAGCCTCTCAATCAAGTTTCACTAAGTTTGAGCAAGATTTACCAAGTCACACTCAAGTTCTCGACAATCAATACAAATATTGTTTTTCTCAAGGTTTTGGTCGGTTTTGTGATCCAAATTCTATGAGCATTTACAAAAGATGTTTACAATCATGCATAGAGTCTCTAGTATCAACCTTGGTCAATTTTGAGCTAAAAGTAAATAATTGTGATTATTTACTTTTGGCTTAAAATGAACACTTTTTGCAAATTTTTCACTGGACAGTCTTTTAATTATGACTTTTTTAAAGCCTTTGAGTCAGGTCAAAACTTAACTTGGTCAAAAATCTCAAGAAAAACTTCTCTGCCCGTTTTTGAAGTAAATAATCTGAGCTTTTGCAAACTCTTGAAAATTTATCTCAAATGCATCCTTAAGCTTACCCACTGGTTCATACAACTTTTAGAGCATTATCTCCAGCTGGATTAGTGGTTGACATTGTTTTGGTGATGTTTCAAGCCATAGACTTGAAATTTTCCAAATTCACATAAACAACTAACAATTGATTCTTTTGGAGTGAGCAATGCTTTGAAATCCCACCTCGGATCTACTAACCCTACTCCTAGGTTCTACTGCGATGGGGTTGTGGAAAGTGTCCACAAACACTTGTTTTCTTGTTTTTTATGATTTTCTCAGCCTTGATCTTAAGAATTGTCTTGTCCATCAATCATTCTCAAAATCCTAATCTAATCCTACAATCCTACAAGGTACTTAGCAAGTACGACCTACTTCCATGTTACCTCTACACAACAAAAGACGACAATCTTAAGCTATGCAGTTTTAAAGAGAAAGTTTAACTCTAGGTGAACCTAGAGGAAGTTAAAGGACAATTACACAAGATGCTCCTATTTTCCCTAGTTTAGGTCTATTTGATCCCTGGCAATGGCATCAAATGTGGGATGGCTTTCTAACCTCACTCCTATCTTATTGCAGACATAGCGAGAACCACGAACATAATTGTCAATCCATGGGACAAAGCTTACTCAACTAGTGCATAGAGGCTACAAGAGGGTGTCAATCTCTTAGAAAAAAATAGACAACTCGCATCTAACACAAGCTACACTCAAATGACCTAAGTCTCAAAAGCTAATCGCTACTCGACAATCAAATCATAATCGTTACAGCATCAAATGACATCCGAATGTTACGAAACTTCTAGGACATGTATATAAGACCTAAGCACACATGGTTATGGTCTCAAATCGCACTTTACGTCAAGTGCAAAAATTGTGATTATTAACATCAGTGAGTTTTCTACCAAGTCGTTTTTGACCCAGAATACATCTAAATGCTTACCTATGCTTACTTTGTGATTTGCTAGCTTAAATTCCTACTTATGATGAAATTAGGCCGCGGGTCAGTGACGCCAAAAGCTACGTCTTACCATGAAATGTTTACGTCAATGCATAGAGCTCTTATCTATTTTTGTAACGCAACAGATGGTACTGCAATGTGACCACGGAGAAGGCAATAAGAAGCGCAAGAAGGAGAGAAGTGGGTGCTGTTACCTCACGTTGTGTTTCTAGTATCCAAAAACTTAACAAAATCTTTACAAAGTTGTCTTTTATACCTTAGAGAAGGTCTAAAATAAGCAATGTCCGAGCGCCCAAGGCCTTTATGGCTTCACCACTTACTGACTCTACAACCTAGTCACACTAACTGACCTGTTCTTTACAGCTTGGAACTCCCATTGAGCCCATAACACATTAAAACTATTACAATGGTTTGAAATAAATCGGGAATTTATAATACATGACCATTTTGGGAAAATGTGTAACTCCAATCTTTACTGCTTCTTCATGTTGATCTTCAATGTGCATCCGTAAGGCTCAGGCCTTGGCTCAGGCCTTTAGCAGCTTCTGTTAACTGACGTCGGCTCAGTTAACACTGACAAAAATCAAACTACAAGACTTACATGATGATACATCTTCGTGGTGATGCTCTTGTAGGTCCTTTGGTAGAGTGCAAATCAGGTAGGGCTTTAGTAGGTACGCATTCACCTTCTTAGGATGCCCCTTGCCATCTAAATCCATGGGCTGATAGTAACTTGAATTAAAAGATTTTTTGACCACATACGGACCTTGCCATTTGTTGTTGAACTTAGCATCAAACCTATTGTCAAGTCGATTGTCATACCTTAACACTATCCCACCTTCCTTGATACCCTTTTCCTTAACCTTCTTATCAAGCTGTTCCTTTTCTTGCATATCTTTCCTCTTGTAGCACTCGTAAGCTGCTTCTCTTTTCCATTCAAGCTCAACTAAAGTAAGAAGTCAATCCACCCATGCATCTTCATTATCTTTTTCCCCTTTTCCGTGAAGCCACATTGTTGAAATGTTGAGCTCAATTGGTTGCAAAGCCTCTTGACTATACACCAAGTGAAATGGTGTGAAATCTGTGGCCTCCATGTATGTGGTTCGATATGCCCAGAAGGCACCATCCAGGAAGTCATCCCACAACTTTGTCTTGTTTTGCACCATCTTTCTAATGATGTTTCCAATGACACCATTAGCCTTCTCCACCAAACCATTTGACTCTGGGTAGTAGGGTGTACTATGACGATGGAGAATGTGAAGCTCTTCGCAAACTTCTCTGAACAAACCCTTCATGAACCTTGGACCATTATTAGAAAAAATCTCCAAAGGTGTGCCAAATCTACAACAGATACTAGTGTAGGCAAACCTTCTCACTAGTTTTCCATTTACCCTTGCCACACTTTGAGCCTCTACCCACCTAGTCATGTAATCTACAACCACTAGAATATAGAGTTTACCATTTTTTGTTCCAGGCAGAGGACCCATAGCATCGATGCCCCACTTTTGCAATAACTATTTGCCTTGGACCATGCACCAACATTCTACTTCCATTTACTTGACAGTTGTGACAAATTCTACACCATTGTTGGACATCCACATGTAGGCTTGTCCAAACATACCCCACAAGCAAAATATTCTTCACGGTTGACTCTTGGGAAAAATGACCACCACATTCCTCTTCATGCAAGCCTTTTAGAATGGCTAAATTTCCTTGATAGTTGGTACTCTTTTGCACACTTGATCCTTCCCTCTTTGATAGAGGGAGCCTTCTAGGAAGAGATATGAACTTTCCTTCTTCATGAGTCTCTTCTTTTGAGTTTTTTTGAGGTCTTGTGGAAACTCACCTTCAAGAATGTATCTCACAATGGGAATGAAGGACTCCATCCCTTGGTACCTTGGATGCTTTACCATTGATGCCATAATGATAGCATGCACTTCTTTGTTAACACATGCAACTGCTTTCTGTGCAAGCAAATCAACATCTTCATTTTGTTTCCTAGAAATATGATACAATTGCACCTCTTCAAAGTGATTAAAAAACCTATGGATGGCACGAACTTTTTTCCTTAGGCTTTCATTCTTGCATGTTCAAATGCCTAAAATCTGCTTCACAATGAGAAGTGCATCCCTCTTTACCATGAGACATTGTATACTTTGGCCAATGCACATCTTTAAACCATGAAGTAGTATCTCGTATTCTGCTTCATTGTCGCTAGTTGAACCTGGTAGATTGACCTTCTCTTTCATGACCACCTCTCCACTTGGGTTGAGAAAAACTAGCCCTCCCTCTGCTTTTCCTGTGGCTCATCGAAAAGCTCCATCATCAAAGAACAAGGTAAAGGAATTAGGAATACTTTTAGGTGGTGGAAATGGTAAGATCGTTACTTCATGCACCTTAATCTCCTTCTCATGTACCCTATAAGTGAGAATCTCTGCCAATTGCGCACAAACACTATCTTCTACCTTGAAACAGTATTGGAACTCTTGCAACTCCATAATCAACTTTGATATCCTAGTACTAAGATTCATTTTGACATGACACCCAAGGGAACATTTTTTTTGCAGTGAGAATTACAAAAGTTTTGGGTAGCAATTAGGATCTAAACTTCCTCACTACAAACATGAGAGAAAGAATCATGAGCTCTGCTTCTATGTAACCACTCTCCATAGCATTCATGACCCTACTAGCAAAGTAGATGGGTCACATTCTGGTACTGTGGGGATCTTGTTGTAATAAAATTGCACCAATTGTTTCCTTTCCAACACTAGATCTAACAAAGAATTTGTACTCCCAACAAGGAGGCACAAGTGTTGGTAGCTCTGACAGAATAACTTCAATGCTACAATAGTACTTTTCAAGCTCATTAGACCATGCAAATTATACTTTCTTTGTCAAATTTTGCAAACAGTGAAGTAACTATGAGGCTAAGTGAATGAAACGGGACATATACTTCACCTTTTGAATGAATGGGATGACCTCTTTGATATTCTTGTGTGATGGTAACTCAATAAGAGCCTTTGTGTTTGAAGGATCCACCTCAATGCCTTTGCAAGAAACTTTGTGACCAAGCAAGATCACTTGATCCTCACCTATGTGGCACTTGTTGGGGTTGAGTTGACCTTCCATATCATAGAGATTCTTCAATCCTTCTTCTTCCAATTTTGAGCTATCCTGCTACTTCATAACTCCTAGACTTCCTAGCTTCTAAGCTTTAGATGTGGCCTCAGGCCTTAACTCAATCTTGTGTTGAACAACATCTACTCTATGCACGTTTGTGTAGTCTTTGGCAAAAAGCCTAGGAAACTTTCTTAGCACACATTTGAACTCCTCTCTTTTTTCCTTTGTAGGTGTTGTTGATAGCATACCTTCTATAATTTCTTCATCTTCCACACCTTGGTTCTCTTGAGTACGTACCTCTTCCAAGCCTTGACAAGATGTCTCTTGGTTGTTTGGTTTAAACCTCACTCCCATGACTTCAATAAAAGACTCCTCTGCCGTAGTGCTACCGCTACTTTCTTCTTCTGAAGTGTTGTCGATCCAGTCTTCCTCCATCTCACTTTGAGATGATTCTTCATCCAGATCCTCTTGCAGTTACTCCTTCATGTCAAAGAAAAAAAATTATCATTGTGCTAGCAGTGAGCGACTAACACAGGTTACACCGAATATGCATTAAGTGGGAGATATCTATGGTTGTGCATAATATTTTCACTCACTTTGTATAAGTCTTGGGCTCGCTTGGAGTTCCAAAGTTGTAAATGTTGGTTTAAGGGCTCAAGCTTAAACCATAGTAGAAGACATTGTGCTAAAAGTCCTTAAAAGGAAGCCTTTAGGCAAGGAGGCCTCATTCTTGAGGATCCACTTTTGAGAGCTCCCTCTCCCTAGAGTGTTCACTCTATGGCCTAACCTTGAGCTTAATGTTTATGCTTGAGAGTCTAGTGCTAACCATTGTAATTAGTGTAAGCTCTTCTTGATTAATATAATCCTTATTTTCTCATTATTCTATTTCTTCTCTACATTTCATCTTGTCATGAAGTAGTATTACACTTTCATTATTCTAGATTTGAGAGATGTATGTACTTCTTGCTAGTAACCACTCCTATTCTCTCATAAGAATTAGATTTGTGATATTTAGCATCACTAATTAGGTTGATTAAGTTGGGTCTTAATCTTGTAATTAGTACGTATGCCCTATTGTTTGATTGTGTGTAAATAGGTTTTATGAAGCTCTAGCAACATTCACTTCATGTGTGTAGCTATTGATGGAGTGCCGTGATTGACATGTGGTAATTAGTGTGTGCTTATCATTAGTGTGCTTGGGGTTTCTAGTCTATGGTAAGTCGAACTTCGGTGGGCTTGATGTGTGTAGGATTTGTTTGATTAGTGATTAGAGTAGGTTTAGAGTTAGTCTTGCCATGGCTAATATTTACTTGCAATGGAGAGGTGATCTCTTGAATCCTCTATTCCATTCATCCGATGCTCGTGCTTCCATGCCCTAGCCGGGTTGCCAATCCAAGGATTTGATAATTTTTCGTGGATTGCAATTAGGTCGTGCTACAATGTCTCCCTACATTTGGTGCCGTTGCCGGGGATCGATAACCTAAGCTAGTGAGTTTAGGATGTGTAGAATAGAGTAATTTCATTACTAATTTTGCGGTTTTTCAGTGTGTTTAACTCAATTTTGGTGTGATTTGATGATGTTTGTGCAAGAAATTGATGCTAATGTTAAGTTATGAATACCCCAACCCTTGAATTTCACTAATTTCATGCTTACTAATTTCGCTTCATTTCCATGCTAATTGTACTAATTTCATGATAATTTTCACTAATTTTCACTATGCTAACCTAACCACTAACATTTGAAGTGTAAAGTATGTTAAATCCCCTTTTAAGAGGTGGAATCATCACTCTAATCAAGTTAATTGTGCTAATGTATGCCTCTTTTGATGATTTGACCTACAAATGGTCAATTTTGGAGCCGATTTGATGTTGCACACACTTGTGTGTGCAATGATGCGTCTTCACTCCGTGGAGCAAAGGAATAGCTTGGAGTGTAATTACGATGTAAGTGCACCCACTTGCTCATGTCAATTCTTGATTGATTAATGTGATTCAATGTGCTAATATTTGCTAGAATTCAATAATGTAACTCAATTGACCTACACTTTGCACCTAATTTGATTCACTTGGAATGAAATTGATAGTCAAATTTTGACTAATGAACTTTTTGTGAGTCAAGATAATGCTTAATTCTCATCAAGAATTCATGTGTGTTCATAAAAATCATTGTGTGCGTAATGCACCAAAGAAGGAAAAAATTGCCATCTTGAAGAGCACACCTAAAAATACACCCATAAAAGCGTGCAGATAATTTTTTGATGAAGACATACCCACTTGCAGACCTTGTACCCGTTATCAGCAGCCCTTATTGCTAGGCTCACCACAAGCTCATTCACACACACACACACACACACACACACAAGCACGCTCGTGATTACTCGACCCACCCCGCCATTGTTATATTCGCTGGCCATTGTGTGAAAACCCCACAAAAAGACACACGCACACACTCTGCTTTGTCACTTTTGGTGCTTGTCAACTTGACTCGGTGCTTATCATAGGATCTCACTTGCACACCAAGCCCACCACTTGCCTTAGGCACCCAATTTTTATGCAACCATTAATGCAAGTCCACACCCACTTTTGGCAGGTTTCACTTTTTGCTGCAGTTTTGTTTGCTTTTGCCTCTGTCTTTAGCTTTCAAATAAAGCACATATACTCCTATCACGTGCAGTTTGGCCCACAAAATCAGTACTCTTAAAAGTTAGCGGTGGCTTAACCTCTCCGTTATAACCTTTAGTAGACCCACCATCAAACACACACGCCAAATTGTTGTGACCCTAGTAACCAGTAACCAGTAACCAATAACCAGTAACTAGCACCAATAACCAGTAGAGGTCATAACCAAGCAAAGGGAGGACTTGGGTACTCTCTAAACCCCTATTCGCCTAGTCTTGACCCCACTGCAAAAATGGCGTTCACCAAAGACATATCAAAAGAGGTCATAACCAAGCGAAGGGAGGCGTTGGGCAATCTCTAAACCCCCTATTCACCTGGTCTTGACCCCACTGCAAAAATGGCGTTCATCAAAGGCATATCAAAAGAGGTCATAACCAAGCGAAGGGAGGCCTTGGCCAGTCTCTAAACCCCCTATTCTCCTAGTCTTGACCCCACTGCAAAAATGGCATTCACCAAAGGCATATCAAAAGACATCTCAGTGCTTGTATTGATTGACAAATGCTTTAGCACTAACAATTGAGCTTCATTTTGAAGGGATGTGGCAGGTGTGTGATTTCATTGATCCAAGAAGGGGTCATCATTGCAAAATATTGCAAAATCTGGCTACTTAGAGCCATTCAATTCTTTGGATTAAAATTTGTATACATGCTAGCTCATAGCTTGGTCTAAAGTGAAAATGTTTTCATTTGAGCTAGTGTAGACAATTTTTTTTGAGAGATTTCAAGTACAAATTTGGCTATTGAGAGCCATTCATTTTCATTTCATCAAGTGACAGTCATCTCTAGCTCATGGCATACTCTAAAATTGTAGAATTTTGGGAGGCGCTAAATTATAAATTTTGGCTTTCAAGAGCCACATCATTTCATCAAAGTTGCATTATTTTCAGCTCTTGGCTTGTTTTCAATTCCATATTTCAATGAGCTAGAAACTAATCAAACCTGAATCGTGCATGAGAGATGGTAAAAATTGTAAAATTTGCTTTTGTAGAAGCAGTTTAATTGTCTCATTGTTGGTATGTATGCATAATTCGCTATCAAAGAGCATCATGTGCATAACCAAAGGCATTTTTTTCCCTTGGGATTTTTCCCTTTGGTAAATTCGGGTATGCAAGACCCTCGCTTTAGGTTTTCATTAATGTTTTTTGTGTGTTTTGTGTGGCTTTCAATAATTGGCTTTTGTAGCTTGTGTTTACACTTGGCTTCAAAAAGCTTCTTTTGCAAATAAAGGGATCAAGAGACTTCTCTACACAAAGGGGATTCTTGCTCAAGGATGCACAAAGAGCATGAATAGGTGTAATCCTTCCATGATTTTTCTCTCTTCTCATCTCTGCATTCTCTTTCTTGGCTTAAGTGAAATTTTGCTTCTAAGCTATGGTTCTTTCATGTTCAAAAGCTAGGCATACTAAAGTTTCAATGCTTTGCTTTGTGAGTATTAACTCATCATAAAATTAGGTTTTATGTCTGCTAATCATAGGTAATTGGCCTTGACCTTATGTTAATGTAGGTTCAATTCTCATTAGTCCTAGACTCTTAGTGACAGTCCTAATACTCCATTCATTTTTAACATGACCTAGGGCTATGATTAGGCTTTAATCCTTTTAGTACAATTGCCATTAGCATCTCAAGTTGGAAGCAATAAAAAAGTGCTAAAAGAAAATGAATCAATGAAGCAAAAAAGTGTCAAGAAAAAGTAGCAAAAATGCTACTAAGACACATGAAAACAAAATTTCTATGTTATGTTGTGTCCACGTGAGGCCTATCACCTTATTGGCACTTGGCAGGCGAGAGGAATCACCTTGGCTCGCTTGGTGAAGGCCCTAAACCGATGCCCTGGGCTGATAGGGGTTAGTCGTCGCCTTGGTAGGCTAGTAGGCTTTTGGAACACCTTCTTGAGGATTCAAAGAGCCGAGAGTCGCACCTAGACTTTCCTTGGGGTGGTAGCCTTGTATTGTGTTTTATTTTTTTCAATGAATGACAAAAACAAACCTTCCATGAGCTTCAAAAATCTTTGACAATGTACTAATAGATATGGAGCTTTTTTATAGCCCATAGACATGATAGGCTTGAATGATTTATTAAGATTGGTCACATAGTTTTTAGGCTAGTAGGTTTATGAACTTGCATTAGGCTAGGGTCATAATTGATTGCTTGTGTTTCATGCATATAACTGAAATTTCAACTGGTTTAATCGTCATGATAGTTTGAGTGTTTTTTTTGCTTTATGTTGTCTAGTTTTTTACTATGATTTAGCCATCTTTTAGAAGCAAAAAAATCACTTTTCATGGTTGTTCATTGTACTTCATGTTTTTATCCTTGTTGGCCTTTGATGCTCATTACTTGTTCTTATGTTTTGCAGCTCAACATTTCTTCCATGGACTTGCTTTCTACCATGTCACCGTGTCTTGCTTCACCGGCACAGGAGGACGTGCACTAAATTAGGAAGGGGAGAATGTTAGCAGAGCAGCTAACACAGGCTTCACTAAATATGCATCAAGAGAGAAATATCTATCGTTGTGCATAATATTTCCACTCACTTTGTATAAGTCTTGGGCTCATTTGGAGTTCCAAAGTTGTAAATGTTGGTTTAAGGGCTCAAGCCTAAACCCATAGTAGATGGGATTGTGCTGAAAGCCCTTAAAAGGAAGCCTTCAGGCAAGGAGGCCTCATTCTTGAGTATCCACTCTTGAGGATCCACTTTTGAGAGCTCCCTCTCCCTAGAGTGTTCACTCTATGGCCTAGCCTTGAGCTTAATGTCTATGCTTGAGAGGCTAGTGGTAACCATTGTAATTAGTGTAATCTCTTCTTGATTAATCTAATCCTTATTTCTCATTAGTCTACTGCTTCTCTACATTTATCTTGTCATGAAGTAGTATTACACTTTCATTACTCTAGATTTGAGAGAGGTATGTACTTCTTGCTAGTAACCACTCCTATTCTTTCATAAGCATTCGATTTGTGATATTTAGCATCACTAATTAGGTTGATTAAGTTGGGCCTTAATCTTGTACTTAGTACGTGTTCCCTATTGTTTGATTGTGTGTAGATAGGTTTTATGAATCTCTAGTACCATTCACTTCGTGTGTGTAGCTATTGATGAAGTCTCATGATTGACGTGCGGTAATTAGTGTGTGCTTAGCATTAGTGTGCTTGGGGTTTCTAGTCTATGGTAAGTTGGACTTCGATGGGCTTGATGTGTGTAGGAGTTGTTTGATTAGTGCTTATCATTAGTGTGCTTGGGTTTCTAGTCTATGGTAAGTTGGACTTCGGTGGGCTTGATGTGTGTAGGAGTCTTGCCATGGCTAATCTCTACTTGCAATGGAGAGGTGATCTCTTGAATCCTCTATTCCATTCATATGATGCTCGTGCTTCCATTCCCTAGCCGGGTTGTCGATCCATGGATTTGATAATTTTGTGTAGGTTGCGATTAGGTCGTGCTACAACTCCTCCCTACATATTGTTGTTCCTACAAATTAACTTTCCACTCTCCCAATCCTGTAAAGCTCACATTTTCATTAGCCATGGTCTTCCTAGGATAAATGGGTAACCATGTCCTTTGGTAGACATAACATAGAAATCCACTGCCTTCTTAATGTCAAAGGCCTCCACAAAAAAAAATTACAAATTGTTTTCCATTTTCACTTTGATTTTGGGTGTCTCATGGATGTGCATGCCTAGTCTCTGCATGAGTCCCTCTGTCATGATACAAATTTGTGCACCCCCATCCACTAGACCTTTCCTAACCAACCTTCCTTTGATGTAACAATCTAGCACAGGTGTAATATCCTCATTCATTTCAACTTGTGAAACTTTTACAGTAGGCACACTCTCTTTTACCTTTCTCCTAGAGCCTAGCTGCCTTTGTTAAATCCCTCCTAACTCGTGGCATAATGTAAGAAATTGAGGCCATGAGATATCATGACCCTTACCTCTCATGTCTTCCAATAGGTTGTCTGGAGCCATACCATGTCCAAGAGGGAAGTCTTGGAGGTTGATACAACGTCGAGTCCTCTTGGCTTCCTTGGTTTGCTTTGCCTTCTTGCCTCGTCCATGGTCACTTTGTTATGTGACTCTTTCTTTCTTCTTACCTTTTCCATGGCCACGCTTAATGCCATTTTCTTCCATGTCAATCTCATTTGAATTTTTAACCTCTACCACATGCATATTTGGATCTGTAAAACATGGAGCTCCTTCCACTCCTTGTAGAGGTAATCTTGCCCCATTTGGTCTTTGCAGAAGCATTGGTTGTTGACTAGGTCCTTCACTTGCATTCATCATTGGATAACTCAAGTTAGATCTCCCTGACTCCCTATGGGGACAAGGACAATTATACATCCCATTTCCAAATTCCCCACAATTTCAACATTGTAGTACTTACTTGGGTTGTGGCTCTTGCTCCTCAGATTTCTTTGTTTGTCCCTTGGGAGCGTCAAATTGTGCAAGCTGAATCAACAAGTTGCTCAAGGACTCATTTAGCTTCTCATCACCTGAGCTGTTACCTTGGAAATCTCTATAGATGTTGATGCTTGTAGTTTTTCCTTGGGTCTAGGACACTCTATTGGAACCTCCTCTTAGGCAATTGAGTTTTCTACACTTCTTAGCAGCCCTAGTTTCAGCTGCATCAAAGGTAGTAGACGCACCCGCCTCGAATTTTATCTTCAGTGTGGAAAAGAGACTACGGAGGCTATGAACCTCTCCTTCTTTTGGAATTTTGCACCATCGCTAGGGTTAGCAAAATCTCCCACCCATATAACCCAAAGATGTAGAAACTCTTGTTTGTACATGTAGTGGTCATCTTAGTCTTTTTGCTTGTGAGAAATGGTGTATTGCCATAGCTTTTGAGTTTTTTGGGGGTCAAAGAAGTATCACTTGAAATGATCAATGATTTCCTTGTAGTTTTTCTTAACTTCGTGAGATAGAAAGTCAAACCAAGTGCTAGCATCTTTCCTAAGAACCACATCAAAAATTTCTAAGCATTCATCATCTCCTATCACTCTCTTTATGCGGCAAGCCATTTTGAAATTTGTTAGAAATAGCTCGGCATCCTTGCCAAGCTCTCCAAAGAAGAGGAGATATCCTGACATTTGGCATTGGACCTCCATCATGAATTGATTTCAAAGTGGCAACACGTTTTTTCCTTTCTTAAAAAAATTTACACAATAATGTTTTCTAAATTGCAATCTATTCTACAACAAAACAAAAATATGCACATCAAATGATCTATGATAGACAACAAGAGGGAGGATGACAGGGTTTGGTGACGTAAGAATTTCTCCTACTCTTCGGGCACCAAACATGAACACCATACTTTGTTGAAAATGGATCTTTCTACTAATTGCAACATTTTTTTTTAATGTGTGGAGTGAAATGGAAGGGAAAAACCTCTATTCTTCGGACATTATCCATGGTATATGCATGACCTAATGCTTAAAACAAAATAAAAATATAGATGTTCAAACTAAGGTCGTACCGAATGAGAGGCAAAATAAACGGATTTACTAAATCGTTTATCCGGCCAACCTAAGAGGGCCTAAAATTCTACAGATTACTCGTTGAAATTGTAATTTTGTGCTTACAATGATATGCACTTTCTACCTTCCAATGGGAACAAAGAGGTCATAAATATTTTTATGATTCATGCAAGATACTTGATTACTCTAAATGATGAGTATTCACAACAATAAACACAATCCCTCCTCCATGGGGGCACCAAAATTGAGGCAGTCCGAGAAGGACAACAAGAGAGGCAACTTCTAAACACCCCTCAAGGCTCTTGTGCTTCTCAATTGGGGTTGGGGCAACCACAAGCAAGAAACAACAACAACAAGCCCACAACCAAACAAGTGAAGGGGCACGACCTAGTTATGGGATGCAAACTAGGATGCAAGAGAGATCTCATCACAACCAAGAGGAGGTGAAACAAAACACACACAAAAAATATCATATCAAGAAACACACCAAATGGAGCAAGAGAGAGTCAGATAAAAGGGAAGAAAAATAGTGAGAAATGGATTTTTTGCAAATACTGATCGACTAATTGCAAGGTAAAGCTGTATACTATCACACTATCACAGAGCTTGCATAAACTAGACCACAACAATTAGTGAACGGTAAACATGATAGCACACACAAAATATCTTAGGGTGTGGAAAACCTCTCACCACCACAAAAACCTCTTACAATGAACAAGAAACTTGGCAATGAAAACACACTAACCACTTTCTCAAACAAGATCAAATGATGAAACTTAGAAGATACGAGTCACCTTGCTTCCACCAAACCACACAGCACAAGTGAAAGGACGACGATTGTAGAAGCAAGACATGCCTTTGAAGCACCAAAACCTCAACTGTTGATTGTGAAAGAGCATGTACAATAGTGGTTTGAGATAGGGCACTCACACTCTCTCACTTTGAAATGTGTAGCATCAAATCTTCTCTCACACCAAGTGTGAAGCTCACAAGATGATGACTACACCTAAATCTCTCTTCGTGTATAGAGTATTGGGGCGCTTGTGAGATGTTGGGGATGGTTTTACAAGAAGGAGAGGGGCCTATTTATAGGTTGGAGACCCCTCATTAAGATTATTGGAAATCCTAATTTACAAGCTAACAAATAAAGATTATGATTTTTTGAATATCAAAACATTGCAGGACTTCTTTGTCTTCTTGAGTCATGGATGTGGGCTCAAGAGAGAGCATTATTGATGGTAGAGAAGTGAAAGTAGAGTTTTAAGAAAGGAGAGAGAGAGAGAGAGAGAGAGAGAGAGAGAGAGTTTTTACTATGCACATGTCTTGAGGTGATTACCTTTTATGGTTAGGTCAATGGCTATTTTGCGTTAGTAGGTTAGTGGTTAGTGTTAGCAATCACTAAGAAAAGTTAGTAATACATTTACAACAGGTAAAATGACCTGAAGGATGAGAAAAGAGCGGTGAATGAGATGAGTGTACCCTTGAGATGGTGAATCCTTGAGAAATCTTGGACTCACCCTTGCCAAAAGTGACTGCCGTTATTCTTCTTCTTCTTCTTTACACGCCGCTGCCATTGTTGAATCACCACAAAGATAATGAGGGTTTGCTAATTAAAAAACCCCCATTTTTCAGAGATTAAGTATGGTTAGGTTGATGATTTTTTATTCATTCTTGGAAGGGTAGAATAAAATTGTAATATGGGAGTAATAGAGAGAGATATGGAGATGGTGGATGTAGGTAGAGCTTCAAAAGAGAGCTATGGATGTGAGATGGGAGACTAATGATGAAGAGGGTGAGAGAAAACCATGGAAGTTGCAGGTTTGAGTGAGAAATGGAGAGAAATGTGTGTGTGTGTGTGTGTGGAAGTAGAAAAGGAGGTGAGAGATGACTATGGGTTACTTGTGAAAAACCTAGGCAGACAGGGGTCCCCCAAAAAATCCTATCTCATCGGTGGTAGCTCCAAAAATTATCAAAATGTTTGAGGTGATTATTCAGCTCTTGGTCCACAGTTTATCTTTTAGTCACTACCTTAAATTTAGAGTGGAGATAGGTATAAAAAATCCCACCAAAATGCTTATTTTTCTTTACAAAAAAAATCTTCAATGGCCCCTCTTTTGTTGAGTTTTCATTAGTCTCCAAAGGTGAGCCCCTCCTTGCATGAGAGCATGACCTAATAGATTCTTGAGTGTTTGAAAATATGCATGGATTAAAATTATTCACAAATATTACATATGGATACGATGGAAAAAAATAGGTTAGTATATAAACAATTCATGGAATCAAGAATAGTGTTAGTTGTATATAGATATAAAATGAAAGAAAGAAATATATGAAAATATAGGGAATCAAATGAGGGGCCCCAAATTTGTTTTATTGATAAAGGACTATTCACAAGAAGTAAAGAAGAATGCATGTAGGAAAGTGGTAATTTAGTAAAAGGGAATGACTAAGTGAAAGATATTTTCATGATTTTTCTTCAGAGTGGATTCACATGAAAATTTAGAGAGGCTTGGATGAAAATATTTCTATATGTAATAAAGAGTATGTAGAATGATAAGAAAACTTATGGTGTAATTGTGAATCAATGTAGATAATATACTTAGGTAAATAACGTACACGTAGGTTAAAATATTCATATAAATACCAAAATAATTATAATAAAAAGTCCCTATATTTCGGCCCTATATATAATGAGATATTTACACACAAATGGGTCATAATATATATATATATATATATATATATATATATATATATATATATATATATATATATATATATATATATATATATATATATATATGTATGTATATATATATATAAATATATTTGGCTTCACTAGCCCAAAAACTAGGTAGCTGAGGGTTTTAAAAGGAGTTATGAGGAAAGTCCCCTAACTCACACACGCCTATGTATAGTGAAAAGGTGAAGATAGCCACAATGTTTGAGTGATTTTGATAGGGTGAGGTAGCTCACTATGGAAATTATGGAGAGCGGAAAAATGGCTATAATTGTCAAGATAAATGGATATCTTGATTTATATATCATGCTAGGAGATTCATTGCCCCTATTGACGGGAGCAAAGCGAACCCCGAACCCCGACGGCCTCTAAAACACCGGGGATCGAATGGAGCGCCTTGAGCCTGTCATGGTAAAGCAAACAAGGGGCACCACCTAGCTTCAGCGGCTAGGACGCAAACAACACACCACCATAACAAAGTTTTCATCCAAGAGAGATGGATGCTTGGGAGTAATGATGAAGAGGAAAGGGAATGAGATCAAGTGAGTGAGAGAGAGAGAGAGAGAGAGAGAGAGAGAGAGAGAGAGAGTGAGGGAGGGGTATAGCGGCTTAGTACTTAGACACCACAAAAGGATGGCGAATCTGCACACCCTTCACACATACACAAGCTCACTCCACACACAAGATTAGGTGGCGATTCCGCACACTTCACATGGGAAAAACATTTCAAGAAAACATACTCACAAAACCTCAAGCTTTATTTAGAGAATAAGGCGATGAAATGGGGAGCATAGGGTACGGGAATGAGAAGGGAGAGAGTGGTAGAGCACATGGCGGATAGGTGGGAGTTGATGGCGAAGACTCGCACGAGGGTTATGGCCATCATCCTTCATTTAGTTGCCCTTCATCTTCCATAGCCAAGGGTGTAGAGGTCATGCTCAAGACGAGCATGGTGATTGCGACGATGGTGATGGTGTGGGTGTGGGTGTGTGTGTGTACACTAGGCACACACAGTGCATAGTGTATTCTTTGGTGATGTTGTGTGTGTCTTTAGTGTGATGGTGACCCCTCTTTATATAGGGGAGGAGGGGGGATATATTCTAGAATTTAGAAATGAAGAAATCATTATCTACATAAGCCATGTGACATTGGGCCGCACTTGTCTGGCTGTGTGTATATGTGCCAGAACAGCAGTCTCATGAGAGAGAGACTAAGAGAGAGAGAGAGATGGGTTGATGAAAAAAATGTGAGAGGTGACATGGAGAATAAAGTAATTACAAGAGGGGAGAGAGGGGAGTGTGTTCAGAGGTGAATCTGTGTGCAGATGTGTGTGAACACAAGAAAAATCAGGTAACCACCGGGTGGGGATGGGTCTGTGGGTACCTTTTTTAGTGAAACTGAGTGTGTGTGAGTGTGGGGAAGGTTATTTAGCTACAAGACAAGAGACATGGTGCCCTTTAGAGAGAGAGGGGGGTATTTGGGTCATGGGATATGATAGGAGAGAGAAAGGGGGGGTGGGGTATACTATTTTGGAAGTTAGGATAAGTTGCATGTGAGTTAGGGTGCATTATTGGTGAGTTAGAATGCATTATTGGTGAGAGGTGGGGTAGCTTGAGGGGAGAGAGAAAGGAGAAAGGACAAGGGGAAGAGAGAGGGGGTTGACCTTTTGAGTGGAGGAGAGGAAAAGGGACACATGGCGGGCCATCAGTGAAGAAAAAGGAGGGAAGGTGGGGATGGGCTGCCCTGCAGGCATGCGGTGGCCTATTTTACCTTTCTTATATATTTACATAATCATACTTTATTTTTTTTCTTACTTTCCTAATGCCTTTTATCACTCCCTCCCTAAGAGGAGGTTTCCATGGGGTGGGGAGGAGAGAAGAGGGGTATGGGAGCTTGGCTTGTGAAAAGCCCCCATCATTAGCCCTCCCCTTTTGGCTAGAGGTATTCATGTCTCTAGCTCTGTTTCTTCTTCCGCTTAGGTGTAGGATCCGATATCGAGTTGCCTTCTAAACTAGCCATTCCATTTGGCCATTGGTGAGATTTCTGGGATATTCATGAATCTGTAACAGGTCCGAGTGATAGCTTGTTCTTTGGAATAGTGTCGGTTGATTAAAGGGGAAGCCCATGGCTTCCAGAAATTTATGCGAATGTCCTCCTGGATCCCAAGTGAAAAATAGGATCATTGTCTGCAGTGTCAGAACAATAAAATTTGCATGCCAAATTGGACCAAATTTGTAACCACCAGTAGCGAGAGGGGAAATGAGCATCTTGGCTCCTGCAAAGACAGAACTGAAAATTATGATTCCCAAGAGTGTGCCAAGAATCCACCATATAGGGCCGCCTTGTTGGTGTGGTGAGCTCCAGTTGTTTTCAGAATCCTGTTTACTGCCATGATTGGAAAAAACTGCAAGCATATCCTGCTTCTTTTGGGTGTGCTGAAACATGTCAGCTTCCTTTACTGATGCTTATAGCAAGCCACCTACCTTGCGGCCTAAATACAAGAGTAATCCACTTACCTTTCTCCAAAGAGAGGATGCACTATTTGTAAAAAATTGTACCAAATTGCGAAGGAGGTCTTCATTCTTGCATTCTATCAGGTTTTTGTCTATCCATGGCTCCTTTGCTCTTATCTCCATGCTGATCTTCTCTCTATATGTTATAGCGGCTAGCCATAGCCATAGGTCTGATGCATCCCATGCAAACACAATGTTGTGTTGTGGAGGAGTTTGGAACATCCTTAAAAGGTTGGCAACATATTGATCATCAAACTTACTATGAACATCCTCACATATACTGGAGGCATTACCCATCTCCAAGTTTATAACACCCTTCAGTAGACTAGAGGCATTACCCATCTCTAAGTCTATAACACTACACAATAAAGTCTTGCTCGGCTGCAAGGCCTCTGGAGAAATATCCAACTCCAAACCTTCAGTCATACTTACCTCTTTGTTATGGTCCTCAAGTGAAACTGGCTTGATGCAAGATTCCTTTAGCTTGCTACACTGTCCTGGGTCCATGGTGGTGCACAGGCTTCCGTTTTCAAAGCCCTCCCCTTTGCTTGATATGTTGTCCACCTTCTGCAAAGCCTTGCTAGCAGGCTGGTCTTCCTCTTCTCTTGTATCTTTCATTCCCTTTGCATTCCTCTTACTCTGACGAGGCCTAATCAAGACTTTACACCTTCTTACCCTTACTGCCCAATGCTGTCGATTGATTGCTTTGGTGCCTATTTCATTCAAGGTTAAAGATGTACTCACATTTGTAACACAATTTTTTTGACTTACCTCCCCCACTTGGGTAGCATCTTTTGATTCTTTAACCTCTTGTTCCACTGCTTCAGTTCTTTGAATAAACTTCTCGCTTGATCCTTCTTCGGTTACCTTCATCTTGACCTCTTCTGCAAGACCAATCATTAGGAGATTTCGGAGGTCTTTTGGAGGGCCTTTTGGTAGAGAGAGGAAAATAAGCTCTTCCAATGAGAGAAGAGCCTACATTACGTAGAAAAATAGATTGATATTAACAAAAATATAAAAAGTGTCCTTCTCCTCATTTAATAATCTAGTGGTCCTTGAAGACGAGCACTCTCTTTTATTTAATGCGAGCACTTTTTTCAGAAGGTAGATGCGGTGCATTTGATACGGGATACGTCATCACTAGAACTCAAAACGTCACAAAACTATCAAGTGGTGGAAGATTTTGAAACTTTTGATACTGCCAATGCGTCCGGGACACACATATCTCCTAGAAATGAATGTCCAATTGCGTTGCTTAGACATCCAAAGAGGCCAAAAATGTCAAACACCCCTAAAACAACATTTTACTAACGGCGCGCGAGGAGGCATTTCAAAATTTTGGAATGCCTCCTCGCGCGCCGTTAGTAAAAAGGCCCTTTTTCCCTCTTTTTAGGGAGCTTTTTGAGAGGAAAATGTCCAAAAACCTCTAAAAAGGGGTTTTTTGGAAAGATAAGTGTCCAAAAATCACTAAAAAGGGAGTTGATAGGTGGGAGTTGATGGCGAAGACTCGCACGAGGGTTATGGACATCATCCTTCATTTAGTTGCCCTTCATCTTCCATAGCCAAGGGTGTAGAGGTCATGCTCAAGACGAGCATGGTGATTGCTGCGATGGTTATGGTGTGGGTGTGTGTGTGTGTGCACTAGGCACACACAGTGCATAGTGTATTCTTTGGTGATGTTGTGTGTGTCTTTAGTGTGATGGTGACCCCTCTTTATATAGGGGAGGAGGGGGGGGAGAAATTCTAGAATTTAGAAATGAAGAAATCATTATCTACATAGGCCATGTGACTGTGGGCCCCTCTTGTCTGGCTGTGTGTATATGTGCCAGAACAGCAGTCTCATCAAAGAGAGACTAAGAGAGAGAGATGGGTTGATGAAAAAAAGTGAGAGGTGACATGCAGAATAAAGTAATTACAAGAGAGGAGAGAGAGGAGTGTGTTTTGAGGTGAATCTGTGTGTAGATGTGTGTGAACACAAGAAAAATCAGGTAACCACTGGGTGGGGATGGGTCTGTGGGCACCTTTTTTAGTGAAACAGAGTGTGTGTGAGTGTGGGGGAGGTTATTTAGCTACAAGACAAGAGACATGGTGCCCTTTAGAGAGAGAGGGGGGTATTTGGGTCATGGGATATGATAGGAGAGAGAAAGGGGAGGTGGGGTATACTATTTTGGAAGATAGGATAAGTTGCATGTGAGTTAGGGTGCATTTTTGGTGAGTTAGAATGCATTATTGGTGAGAGGTGGGGTAGCTTGAGGGGAGAGAGAAAGGATAAAGGACAAGGGGAAGAGAGAGGGGGTTGACCTTTTGAGTGGAGGAGAGGAAAAGGGACACACGGCAGGGCATCAGTGAAGAAAAAGGAGGCAAGGTGGGGATGGGCTGCCCCGCAGGCATGAGGTGGCCTATTTTACTTTTCTAATGCCTTTTATCACTCCCTCCCTAAGAGGAGGTTTCCATGGGGTGGGGACGAGAGAAGAGGGGTATGGGAGCTTGGCTTGTGAAAAGCCCCCATCACTATGAGTAGTCATTGAAACCCTGGAACCCAAGGATTCTATCCATCTAATTACTAAAAAGTATTTTTGGCTCATGGAATCAACAATTCTCAATCTTTTTGGAGTCAATTTTTTTATATCTTTATTATGGTATTCGATACAATAGATTTGATTTCATTAGGAGTGATTTAATATTGATAGCCCACCTGGTCATGTACTCTACACCCATGATGATATACAATTTACCTAATTAGGACCTTAGCAAAGGCCCAATAGCATTGACGGGAGCAAACCGAACCCCGAACCCCGACGGCCTCTAAAACACCGGGGACCGAATGGCGCGCCTCGAGCCTGTCATGGCAAAGCAAACAGGGGGCACCACCTAGCTTCAGCGGCTAGGACGCAAACAACACACCACCATAACAAAGTTTTCATCCAAGAGAGATGGATGCTTGGGAGTAATGATGAAAAGGAAAGGGAATGAGATCAAGTGTGTGTGAGAGAGAGAGAGAGAGAGAGAGAGAGTGAGGGAGGGGGTATAGCGGCTTAGTACTTAGGCATCACAAAAGGATGGCGAATCCGCACACCCTTCACATATACACAATCTCACTCCAAAACACAAGACTAGGTGGCGATTCCCCACACCTCACATGAGCAAAACATTGCAAGAAAACATACTTACAAAACCTCAAGCTTTATTTAGAGAATTAGGCGATGAAATGGGGAGCATAGGGTAGGGGAATGAGAAGGGAGAGAGTGGTAGAGCACATGGCGGATAGGTGGGAGTTGATGGCGAAGACTCACATGAGGATTATGGCCATCATCCTTCAATTAGTTGCCCTTGATCTTCCATAGTCAAGGGTGTAGAGGTCATGCTCAAGACAAGCATGGTGATTGCGGTGATGGTGATGGTGTGGATGTGTATGTGTGCACTAGGCACACACAGTGCATAGTGTGTTCTTTGGTGATGTTGTGTGTTTTTTGTGTGATGGTGACCCCTCTTTATATAGGGGAGGAGGGAAGGGAAAAATTCTAGAATTTAGAAATGAAGAAATCATTATCTACATAGGCCATGTGACTGTAGGCCCCTCTTGTCTGGCTGTGTGTATATGTGGCAGAACAGCAGTCTCATCAAAGAGAGACTAAGAGAGAGAGATGGGTTGATGAAAAAAAGTGAGAGGTGACATGGAGAATAAAGTAATTACAAGAGAGGAGAGAGAGGAGTGTGTTTTGAGGTGAATCTGTGTGCAGATGTGTGTGAACACAAGAAAAATCAGGTAACCACTGGGTGGGGATGGGTCTGTGGGCACCTTTTTTAGTGAAACTGAGTGTGTGTGAGTGTGGGGGAGGTTATTTAGCTACAAGACAAGAGACATGGCGCCCTTTAGAGAGAGGGGGGGGTATTTGGGTCATGGGATATGATAGGAGAGAGAAAAGGGGGGGTGGGGTATACTATTTTCGATGATAGGGTAAGTTGCATGTGAGTTGGGGTGCATTATTGGTGAGTTAGAATGCATTATTGGTGAGAGGTGGGGTAGCTTGAGGGGAGAGATAAAGGAGAAAGGACAAGGGGAAGAGAGAGGGGTTGACCTTTTGAGTGGAGGAGAGGAAAAGGGACACACGGCGGGGCAACAGTGAAGAAAAAGGAGGCAAGGTGGGGATGGGCTGCCCCGCAGGCATGAGGTGGCCTATTTTACCTTTCTCATATATTTACATAATCATACTTTATTCTTTTCTTACTTTTTTCCAATGTCTTTTATCACTCCCTCCCTAAGAGGGGGTTTTCATGGGGTTGGGATGAGAGAAGAGTGGTATGGGAGCTTGGCTTGTGAAAAGCCCCCATCATTAGCCCTCCCCTTTTGGCTAGAGGTATTCATGTCTCTAGCTCATCTGTTTGATCATTATGGTCGGAGGTGGCGGCTGATGGTGTGTCCTCATCTGGAATGTCAATAGGTGGAGCCTGGTCAAATCGAAGAAAATAAGGTTTAAGTCGCCAACCATTTACCCTGGTGTTATGAAGTTTTCCATCAGCCTCCATAAGCTGGTAGCTTCCATTGGCATACTTTTTCCTGACGATGAAAGGACCTTCCCATCGGAGTAGGAGTTTCTTATCCTTGCGCGTGTCGAAGCGATTGTCGTAGCGGAGCACCAACATTCCTTTCTTCAATTCTTTTTTCTGGAGATGCTCGTTAAAGCTAAGCCGTCTGTGCTCTGCTTGTGCTGCATAATAATTTATTGCTTCTTCTCTGTCCAGCTGTAGTCTTTCCAAGTTGATGATGTGATGTCTCAAATGAATGTTGGGCTGTTGAAGCTGGCTTGCCATTACTCTGAGACTTTGTAGTTGCACTTCAATGGGCAAGATTGCTTCCTTACCAAATACTAGATGATACGGTGTGAATCCCAAGGATGTACGAAATGAAGTTCTGTAGGCCCATAAAGCTGGTAGTAGATACTTATCCCAGTCTCCAGGATGATTGTTTACCTGCTAATTTTAGAAACCATTCCATTTACCTTTTCAACTAGGCCATTACATTGAGGGTAATATGGTGAAGAGTGCCTCCTTGTAATGCCCAGTTTCTGCATTAATTCTCCTACCAAGTCTGCTCTGAAACCTGGCCCTCTATCAGAGATGATCTCTAAAGGTGTGCCAAACCTACAACATATGTGCTCGTAGATAAATTTAGCTACCTCTACCGCTGTGATTCTAGTGGTGGTTGCAGCCTCTGCCCATCTAGTCATGTAGTCGACCCCCATGATAATGTAGAATTTTCCTGAGTTGGCCCTAGGTAATGGCCCAATGGAATCGATACCCCATTTTTCAAATGGGCCATATGAGAGAATAGGTGTGTGTGGTTCAGGCATAAGTGACCTAGTTCCGGCCTTTTGACACAACTTACATGTTTTGCACCAGTGGTGTACATCACGGTTGAGGCTAGGCCATATGAAGCCTGCCTGCAAGATTTTCCTACTTGTTATGTCTAGGGCAAAGTGACCACCACAAACCCCGTCGTGACAGCTAGCAATTACTCCCGTGATTTCCTCAGAGAGAGGGACCTTCCTGAGTATTTGGTCCTTACCCTTACAGTACAAACCGTCATTGATGAGTCGATACCTTGTGGCCTTCCACGTCAGCCATTGCTTCTGTCCCTTTGTTAAATCTGATGGGGATTCCCCTGTTTCCAAAAAATGCATGATGTCAAGCAAGGCATCACTTCCTTGAAATAGAGGGAGCTTTAGTTTTATTGCTCCAACCACCACTTCCTGTAGTCTTTCACTTGCTAGGGCATCTGCTTCTTGGTTTTGAGCCCTTGGGATATGGTGTATTTGAACTTCTTCAAACATACCCAACAAGGTTTTTACACCACTTAAGTGAGTCCTTAAACTAGGATTCTTGCATGTCCATGCTCCATTTACTTGCCTTACCAAAAGTAGAGCATCCCCAAATACATTAAGGCGTTGTACACCTTGTGAGACGCACCATTGTAGACCCTTGGTTAGTGCTGCATACTCAGCTTCATTGTTAGAATGTGAATCTAACAATTGGCCCAAAGAAAATACCTTTGTGCCTTTGTCATCAAAGACCACTATGCCTGCAACTGCTTTGTCGGACGCTCGCTTGCAGGCTCCATCAAAGTAGAGAGAGTATGCTCCTTCTACCATCGGTGGTACTGGAGGTAATCGGACTTCTCCTTCCTTAGATTGCTTCTCCTTCCTTTCAAAGACATGGTAGGTCATGAGTCCCCCCAAACATGCCCTTGTCGTTCTTTCTACCTGTATCGTGTAGTCAAACTCTTGCAGACGAACTAGCCATTTAGTAATTCTAGCAGACACATCCATGTGTTGTACAACATAGGGAAATATTTCATCCGTGGTTAGAATCACAAATTGCTTAGGCAGTAAATATGACCTAAACTTTGGAGTTGCAAATCTAAGAGCTAGGACTAAGTGTTCCACATGGGTGAAACCTTTCTCTCCTGATGTCATCATTCGACTAGAGAAGTAGATTGGCCTCATGAAAGATGTCGTCGTATCCTTTTGGAGTAGCACAGCCCCCAATGAGTCATCACCAACACTTGAGGTGACATAGAATTTTTCATCCCACTTAGGTGGTGAGATAGTTGGCAGAGTGGCTAAGACCTCCTTTACCTTGTTGTAGTGATGTTCGCTTTCCTCGTCCCAAGTGAAAGTTGATCTTTGAGTGAGTTGTTGCAGTGGTAGAACAAGTTGTGATAGTAGATGTATGAATCTACTTAAGTACCTCACCTTCTGTAGAAAAGAGACCAGTTGACGTGCGGTCGCTGGTGAAGGTAGGGCTATGAGTGCGGACAACTTACTTGGGTCGGCGTTGATACCTTTTGCTGAAATTTCATGGCCTAGTAGAATAACTTTACTCTCCCCAATGTGGCATTTATCCACATTTAATTTCCCACCTAGGCTTTGCAACCTGGCCAAACCTTCAGTTACCTTTTCTAAATGTGAAATACGGGAGCTATATATACAAAAATCATCAATGAACACTCTTATGGATGTTCCAAAGAACGGTTGAAAAACATATGTGACATATCTTTGGAATGTGGCAGGTGCATTTGTGAGACCAAATGGCATAACCCTGTATGCAAAACAATCCCATGGCATGATAAAAGTGGTTTTTAGCTGATCTTCCAAGGCTATGCGTATTTGAAAGTATCCAGAATAACCATCACAGACGGTATAGCATTCAAAACCTGCTACTTCATTCAGAATTTCATCCAAGAAAGGGAGAGGAAAGTGGTCTCTCTTTGTAGCCGCATTTAGTGGTTTGTATTCAACACAGACCCTCCACTTACCATTCTTTTTAGGCGTCACCACTACGGGTGACACCCATTCTGAGTTTTCTACAAGATAGATAAATCCCGCCTCCAGCAGTTTCCTTACCTCGGCCAAGAGTGCCTTTTCTTGTATGACCCCCAATCGTCGTAGCTTTTGCACAACTGGTTTTACCCCTTCCTTCAGCTTATTATGATGTTCCACCACTGTAATGCCTGTGATTCTTTCATAGTTGTCAATGAACAGGTTAGGAAATCCCATCAACATTTGCAAAAAACTATCTTTCTCCTCAAGTGTTAATTCCGTAGACAACATACCCTTCAACCTACTTCCTCCTATGCCAGGTGATTTTCTCTCCTCTTCATTGGGTTTCCCTTTTGGTGATGGATCACCACTTGTGATTACCCTTTGTGGATCCTTCATAATGATACCCATCACATCAATGGAACTGTCACTTTCGTCGGTGGATGTGGTCTCCTCCTCAGAACTCAAAGATTCGCTAGTGGAGAATCGGGTGGGTGACTGGGTTGATATCCTGCATGCGTGCTACTTGAAAAATAGATACCCATAGGCACTTACGTGGGCCCTTGGCCGTAAGGCCGAGGATAATGGCCTGGTGTGGTGCTATTGCGTGTCTATTTATTAGTTGGCTATAATCATACCGTTTAGACAATCGTACATTAATATTTAATCCTAAAAACCTAGTCGCCTAAACCAATTATCATAACATCTCGGATTTTCATGGACTTTTTTCAAAGTCAGAGGCAGGTTAAGTCGATATTAATTGTAAGTAACAAGGCTACGTATGACAATCGAGACCGCTTGATTGGTCCTATTTGCCAATCAAGCCTCGCATGCACTCACTGCCGATGTTTCCAGATTCATTTGCTTCTGCTTGCCAATCCTCATGTCGTAGTAGATTGTCTCCCCTTTCTTACCGGTCATGTGTAGAACGCCAGTACCCCAGTCGTGTTTTGCCTTCATGGCCATCAACCATGGCCTTCCCAAAATTAGTGGATAGCCCTCCCCCTTAGTAGGCATTACAAAAACATCTACCTCTACCTCAGTGTTTAAAGCTTTGATTTTCACGGCACTTACCACACCCACACACTTTACTTTTGCGTTGTTTGCCATCTTTGCCTTGCATGGAGAAGGCCTGTCAACCTCGAGCCCTAATCGAAGCATCATAGCTTCGCTCATTACACAGATTTTTGCACCTCCATCAATGTAGGTGTTTCCAACCCTCTTTCCTTTTATGTTTACGTCGACAATTGGAAGGATGTCATCCATGTTGCATCCCGAAATTGCTTCGGCTACCTTTGTTTTGGAGCGTCTTGTACTTACCATTTTAGACCATTTTCGCCTTACTTTTGGTGCAAGATGTAGCAGCTGTGGCGATGTAATCTTCGGTCCTTGCTCTGCCACATCCAATGTTACATCATAGGGCTTAGAACTTTTCCCTAGCTGGAAGTCGGTGATGCCCAATTTCCGTCGTGGCCTGGATGGCCTCTTGCTAGTTTCTCCTCTCATGCTTCTCTCATCATCTGATTGTGTAGCTTTCTCCCTCCTAGCTCTTTTCACAGTCATGGCTTCAAGTGGTTCTAAAAAGGTTACCTTCTCCTTACCCTTGTCCTTCTCCTTTGCTCTGGGTGGATCCACTACTATGGATTTTCCTTTCCCTTCAAGCCTTATGATGTTTACAGGGCTATCAGGTGGTGGGGCTGGTGGAAGAGGTGGGATGGATGCTTGTAGTGGTGTCTGGGGTGGACGTAGAATTTGTGTTGGTGGGGGTGGTACTCGGGGTGGGGGTGTTCTTTCTCTAGGGGGTGATAATTGGTTCCTCCTACCTTCTCTATTATAGTTTTGTCGTGGTTTGGGACAGTAGTACATACCGTGACCGTCTTCTCCGCAGTTATAGCAATGATACTCCCTGTTTTGTCGTTGTGCTCTTCCAGGGTCTTGATCTCTTTCTTAACTCCTCCCTTGTTGTATTAAGTGGACAAACAAATTCTGCAGTTGGTCAGTAATATGGGCCAACATATCTTGTTGGTCATCTCTTACCCCAAGAGCCGGTGGTGGTGGTGGAATGGTGGTTGTCGTAGTTGCTGGTCGATGCGATGTTCTTGATTCTATTGACTCGGTTTCTTTGGCTTTCATTCGCAGCTTCTTGTCTTTAAGGCGAGCAATCTCAACAGCTAACTCGTACGTAGCCGGGAATCTACCTTTCACCTTCTCCTTGAGAAGCGGCCATAAGCCATGTGTGAACCGATCTTTTTTTAGGAAATCGGGTGCAGCTTCCCCCCTAGCCAGTGACTCAACCCACCGTTCCCACAAATCCACAAATTTGGACTCATAGGTGGCATATTCTAAAAGACCCTCCTGCTTCAAGTCTCTCAACTTGTCCCACAACTTTTCTGAAGTGGTACACCCCCAAAGCGCCTCTTAAAAGCGGTTTTTAAGGGTTCCGAGTCATCCTTGGTTGCTTGTGGAAGTGCATTGTACCATGATCTACCTTCTAGCTTCATGAGATGCTTAAAGATTCTAACTCGGGATTCATCCATATCTTTGTTTCTCACTACACAGGCTACTTCAAAGTCATCTAGGAAGTCTGCTACCAAATCCTCCCCCTTCTTTCCTTTAAATGTTGGAAATGCTACACTTGCCATGATTACTGAGAGAGAGCTAGAAAGACACACTGCTTAACTTGCTAAATTTTTTTTCTTCTTTACAAAGAGGCGTGTATATCCTCTTATACTAGGACATAGATTAAAACTTCAAACGGTACATTGCCTTGTACCAAAGGTAAGACAAATGGTTGATCTGATGCGAGAACCTCCAAAAACCGCTCCCCACCCGGCATGGTGTCAATGACGTGCTGGTAGTGAGCCTTCAAATCCAGTATTACCTTGATTGAGCGTACACGTGTTGGTATGTGTGATCTGTCTTGAGGTTGGTTGTACTGATTCATGTGAATCTTAGAGGTGCTTAGTCACTCTCCAAGCGTTTGGGAGAGGGTGGTGTTCTTTCCTGAAACAAACTCAGTAGATCCCTAGTTTCTCTAGTGAGAGTGTGAGCCAATGCTTCCGTTATCTGTGCTGCAGCATTAGGTGCGACTTGAAAGCTGACTGTGATAATTACCTCAGTGACTTGAGTTACCCGATTCTCAAAGTCGAATAGTGTTGATTCTCTATTGTGTAGAGCTCCTTCCATTTTGTTGTTGTGGGTTGGTTGTAGGTTGTGGACATGGTTTCGACCTTCTACTTCTTCTTCTTGGCACTTGGCCTATGTATATCCACTGGGTTTGGCGTGTTGGTTGACTCTCCCACTGCAAATCGATTACCGTTACGCCTTGCACTCGAGCTTCGATAGAGATGCGGAGTTCGTCTAGTTGTGCTTGGAGCTCTTCTTCTTCTGTCGTCCAATTAGCAAATCCTGCTAGCCATTCATCCATTCACAATAGTTTAAGGGTTTCAGTCTTGTAAACTGAAGGGTTTCATGAAAATATCCTTAGTGGGGGCACCAAATGACAGGAGCAAAGCGAACCCCGAACCCCGACGGCCTCTAAAACACCGGGGACTGAATGGCGCGGCTCGAGCCTGTCATGGTAAAGCAAAGACGGGGCACCACCTGGCTTCAGTGGCTAGGACGCAAACAACACACCACCATATCAAAGTTTTCATCCAAGAGAGATGGATGCTTGGGAGTAATGATGAAAAGGAAAGGGAATGAGATCAAGTGAGAGAGAGAGAGAGAGAGAGAGAGAGAGAGAGTGAGGGAGGGGGTATAGCGGCTTAGTACTTAGGCACCACAAAAGGATGGCGAATCCGCACACCCTTCACACATACACAAGCTCACTCCAAACACAAGACTAGGTGGCGATTCCGCACACCTCACATGGGCAAAACATTGCAAGAAAACATACTCACAAAACCTCAAGCTTTATTTAGAGAATAAGGTGATGAAATGGGGAGCATAGGGTAGGGGAATGAGAAGGGAGAGAGTGGTAGAGCACATGGCGGATAGGTGGGAGTTGATGGCGAAGACTCGCACGAGGGTTATGGACATCATCCTTCATTTAGTTGCCCTTCATCTTCCATATCCAAGGGTGTAGAGGTCATGCTCAAGACGAGCATGGTGATTGCTGCGATGGTGATGGTGTGGGTGTGTGTGTGTGTGCACTAGGCACACACAGTGCATAGTGTATTCTTTGGTGATGTTGTGTGTGTCTTTAGTGTGATGGTGACCCCTCTTTATATAGGGGCGGAGGGGGGGGAGAAATTCTAGAATTTAGAAATGAAGAAATCATTATCTACATAGGCCATGTGACTGTGGGCCCCTCTTGTCTGGCTGTGTGTATATGTGCCAGAACAGCAGTCTCATCAAAGAGAGACTAAGAGAGAGAGATGGGTTGATGAAAAAAAGTGAGAGGTGACATGGAGAATAAAGTAATTACAAGAGAGGAGAGAGAGGAGTGTGTTTTGAGGTGAATCTGTGTGCAGATGTGTGTGAACACAAGAAAAATCAGGTAACCACCGAGTGGGGATGGGTCTGAGGGCACCTTTTTTAGTGAAACTGAGTGTGTGTGAGTGTGGTGGAGGTTATTTAGCTACAAGACAAGAGACATGGCACCCTTTAGAGAGAGGGGGGGGTATTTGGGTCATGGGATATAATAGGAGAGAGAAAAGGGGGGGTGGGGTATACTATTTTGGAAGATAGGGTAAATTGCATGTGAGTTAGGGTGCATGATTGGTGAGTTAGAATGCATTATTGGTGAGAGGTGGGGTAGCTTGAGGTGAGAGAGAAAGGAGAAAGGACAAGGGGAAGAGAGAGGGGTTGACCTTTTGAGTGGAGGAGAGGAAAAGGGACACACGGAGGGGCAACAGTGAAGAAAAAGGAGGCAAGGTGGGGATGGGCTGCCCCGCAGGCATGAGGTGGCCTATTTTACCTTTCTCATATATTTACATAATCATACTTTATTTTTTTCTTACTTTTTTCCAATGTCTTTTATCACTCCCTCCCTAAGAGGGGTTTTTCATGGGGTGGGGACGAGAGAAGAGGGATATGGGAGCTTGGCTTGTGAAAAGCCCCCATCAGCGTCAATTTTCCATTTTTGGAATGGTCCATAAGATATGATAGGAGTCTGTGGCACATAGGTGAGCCTCCTATTCCCTGCTTTTTGACATTCCTTGCATGTTTTACACCAATGGTGCACATCTCTCTGTAGACTAGGCCATACAAACTCAACTTGTAAAATCTTTCTACTAGTGATATCGAATTGAAAGTGTCCTCTGCAAACACCATCATGGCAACTTGATATGATTTCAGTGATCTCTCTAGAGAGAGGTACACGCCTAAGAATTTGATCCTTACCCTTGCAGCACAGGTCATCTTTGATAAGGCGGTATTTTGTTGCCTTGGGCACAGCCACTACTTTTGGCCCTTGGTAAGATCTCTACGACACTCTCTTGTGTCCAAGAAACTCATGATGTCAGGCATAGCGTCGCTGCCTTGGAAGAGAGGCAACTTCAATTTAATAGCACCCACCACTAGAACATCTTGTAGCTTCTCTCTATCTAGAGCATCTGCTTCTTGATTTTCTACTCGAGGGACATGATGTAATTGTACAATTTGAAACTTCCTTAAAATCTCCTTAACCTTGCGCAAATGGCCTAGAATGCTATGATTTTTACAATCCCATGTTCCTTGTATTTGTTTTATTAAAAGCAAGGCATCACCAAAAACATTTAATCGTTGAATACCTTGTGTCACACACCACTCTAACCCAAGAGTTAAGGCTGCATATTCTGCCTCATTGTTAGAGTGATAATCCAAGAGATTCCCGGTGGAGAAAACCTTATCCCCTTGCTCATTGAAAATGACAATGCCAGCTCTGCAGCTTTGTCCATTGTCCTCTTGTAGGCTCCATCAAATTAAAGAGAGTGAGCTCCCTCTACCTTTGGTACCTCCAACACAGGTGTAGTCTCTCGGTCATTTGGATTTATCTTTAGCTTATTTTGATAGTGGAAATGAGTGAGAATACCTCCTAGACTGGCCCTTGTGGAGTTCTCCACTTGCATTGTGTAAACAAACTCTTGCAGCCTTGTGAACCATTCAGAAATCCTAGAAGAAACATCCATGTGTTGCATTACATAAGGAAATATTTCTTCCATTGTAAGTATTGTGAATGGTCTAGACAACAAATAAGATCGAAACTTGGTGGTAGCAAACATAAATGCAAGCACCATGTGCTCCACTGCCGTGTGCCCCTTTTCTAATGGAGTCATCATGCGACTAGAGAAATACATAGGATGCATGAAAGAAGTTTGAGGATCCTTTTGCATCAATACAACCCCAAGTGTGTTATTGACCACGCTAGGATTAACATAAAATGGCTCATCCCACTTTGGAGGTGCAATGGTGGGTAGGTAGTGAGGCTAAGGTTTGTTTTACCTCATTGACCTGTTATTTATTTTCTTCACTCCAAGTGAAGATGTCTTGATGGGTAACTTGTTGTAAAGGGAGAACCACTTGGGAGAGAAAGTGCATGAACTTGCTCAAATACCTTACCTTTTGAAGGAATGAGACCAACTGCTTGGTCGTAGTGGGTGATGGTAAAGACACCAAAGCTTCAAATTTGTTTGGGTCAACTTCAATACCTTTGGCCGAGATTACATGGCCAAGAAGAGTAGCCTTGATTTCACCAATGTGGAATTTCTTCACATTGAGTTGGCCACCCAAAGCTTGTAACCTAGCTAGACCTTCATAGACTTTCTCCAAATAAAGATAACGAGAGCTATAGACACAAAAGCCATCAATAAAAACACGAATTGATTTCCCAAAGATTGGCTGAAAAACAAATGTCACATAGCGCTGAAAAGTGACTGGAGCACTGGTAAGACCAAAAGGCATAACTCTGTAAGCAAAACATTCCCACGGTGTGGTGAAAGTTGTCTTCTTTTGATCTTCTTCAGTGATGTTAATTTGGAATTATCCTGAGTAGCCATCACATATCGTGTAGCGCTCATGTCCTACTACTTCATTGAGAATTTCATCTTGAAAAGGGAGAGGAGAATGGTCCCTCTATGTGGCTGGATTAAGGGGCTTATAATCAACACAAACCCTCCACTTACCATTCTTCTTTAGTGTGACTACCACTGAAGAAACCCACTCTGAGTCCTCAACAGGATAGATGAAACCTGCTTCTAACAATTTTCTCACCTTCTTGTCTTTAAGGCGGGCTCAAGGAGGTGAGATGGAGGGAAAAGGAGAGTAGAGGAATGGGTTTTTTACAAGGTATGCTAGTCGTAGCTAGCTTATTTGAAAGAGGAGAGAGGATTTTTTACAACAGGTTTTGGAAGGTGTTTTGTCATGGAGAAGATAAATCCACCACTTATAGCGGTAGTGGCTCTATCTTTGGCCATGACTTCATTTATTGTGGCTTTGTTTCTCTCACTCATTCCCCTAGATTTCAAATCTAGAGTAAAAATATACAATGATTTTTTGTTAACACACAAAAGAGTGATTATGAGGACGTAGGTGGAGTAAAATATGATTACAAGGTTGATGTTGTCGTTTGTAATTGATGAACGTAGGCATGGCCCACCTAATTGGCGCTTCTATAACTTGATGCTTCACTCGGACAAGCCTCCCTTGCGTTGTGTCATTTGTAGTGGTCGTAGTCGGATGCCTTTGCGGTTGTCATAATGTTCGTCACTTCATTGAAGCCGTTGGCGCGTGAAATGCGTATATACAAGAGTATGTGCATGTGTGCAATATGATGGTGGATGTAACTTGACTAGTTTGGGCTTATGGTCTGATTTGTGAGAGTGTTTATTGGTGATTATGAGAGTGGGGTGTGTGTTGATGGTAAGTTTTGTATGTGAGTGTGTGTGTGTGTGTGTGTGTGTGTGTATGGCTGAAAAACAAAAAGTTTCAGCTATGGAGAGCTTGGGAAAGACATGAGAGTGAGAGAGAAGGGTGTGTGTGTGTGTGCATGTATTCTATGTGTGGTGCTGAAAATGGGTTGTTTTCAGCTTTGTGTGTGTGTGTGTGTGGAGGGAGATAAAGTTTTTTTGTTGGTCAAAGAGAGAGAGAGAGAGAGAGAGAGAGAGAGAGAGAGAGAGAGAGAAATAAAGAAAGAGAGAGAGAGAGAGAGGGAGAGAGAAAAGAGACAAAAAAGTAAAAATTTCAGCCAAGAGAGAGAGTGAGTGAGAGAGAGAGAGAGAGAGAGAAAGAGAGAGAGAGAGAGAGAGAGAGAGAGAGAGAGAGAGGGAGGGAGGGAGAGAGAAAAGGGACAAAAAAGTAAAAATTTCAGCCAAGAGAGAGATTGAGAGGGAGAGAGAAGACAAAGAGAGGGAGGGCTCCATGGATGGAAGAGGACAAGGTGGAAAGAGGTGATAATGAGAAGGAGGCCCCCTTTATTTGCTTTTGTAAGAAGGTGGTGGCCATGGTTGTAGAATGCATTGAGTGCCCTCTTATTTACTAATATAGTTATCAATTATTTTGAAAGTGGAGCCCTTTGAGGAGAAAATAAAAGAGGGAGAAAATTGATTACCAGTGGCTCCGTTGGTACTTGAGGACAAAGGCTCCTTACCATGCAAGATTTCCTACTTCGGTGAAAATATTTTACTGGAGATTTTGTTTATCTTGATTCTCAAGTGGTCGTTCACATGCCCTATGCTTGAGATTTTTTTATTTTTATTTTTTTTTTAAAGAGGGGGGGGGGGGGGGTCCATCGAGAGAGGTCGGTTGATTTCAAACGACAGCCGTCAATGCAATAGTGAATTTCATAGTACGAGGATACAAAGCAAGAGCAACAAAGGGCACGAATCAAGTCGAGACGGGGAAGACAACCATTGATGCATTATCCGGCGGGTCTTCAGAGCCTACCAACATTCATGAGCTTAAGATGGTTGCACAACCAATTGAAAAGTGCACAACAATGCGTCAAATAGGTGACTGAGGAGGAGTGGGAGTACTCGCAGGGTTGCAGCCCCAAGGTATGTTTGCAATGTTTGCCTCATGGATTTCTAGATGTTTGGATGGCCACTCATAATTGTTGTTGGTTGTAGTATAAGTCATCCACGAAAGCATGGTGTAAGGGTTTTCATTTCAGGGTGGAATGGATCGACAAAAATAATTTTACATAGGATTGTGTAATCATGGAATAATTCAAACAATCTAGTCAACGACGATCCTCTACTCACTTACTTTGTCACGCTACAAGAAATTTTGAGGATAGACTATAGAGGACTTTTTATGGATTTGTTTGACGTGCAATGGTTCAAGAGATAAACATGGAGGGTTGCAATGCTACTGTGTGTAGAAGAGAGTCAGGTTTCCTTGAGGTGGACTCAACCATAAAGTGGACTGACCTTAGAGACACTTTCATACTACCCGAGCATTGTGAACAAGTATGTTTGTAAATATTTAAGATCCAACTTTTAGAGAATTGGTGGTATGGAAGCACTCATGTAAGTTATGTGTCTCTTGTAGGTGGTATTCCATTTTACAAATTCTGCACCAAGCTGGTGGTATGTCATAGAGGTAGCCCCTTATAGTGCACGAATATATGAGGGCTACAATTTGCCAATCACCTTGGCATGTGTGGAGGAGATCGAAGAGGATGCTGATTCGGAAGCCACTGCGGTGGTGCAATACGAGCCTGGTGATGCTACTCTCTATGGGATGCATACGGAGGACCTACAAAATGAGGATATCAGAGAGGATTCTAATTTGAAATCCACTAAGGTGGTGCCAGACGAGCATGGTGTTGCTACTCTCTATGGGATGCATGCAGAGGACCTACAAAATGAAATGGAGGACATTTGCCTAGATGGAGAGCTCTATATAGACATAGGGAGTTATGTTGAGTTATGCGAGGATGAGAGACAGACCTCTATAGCCATAGACATTGTATCTAAGCAATTTTTTTCTCCCTTTTATCAAATAAATTTTATTCACATAGAGTTTTGCCCATTCTAAGATTTTCTTCTCCATTCATCATTAAGATTTAACATTCTTGTATTTAATGCCGGTATGGATGATGATCAATTTCTTTCTTCGTTTGACCACGAGCAGAGGAGGTGGCACAAGGGCCACCATGGCTCCATCTCATAGGTACCTCCTTCTACTTCTTCAAAGTCTCCTTCTGCTTCGGAGCAAGCATCACGCTCCAAGAGTTGGCTGTCGACTAGACAATTTACACACTCCTCTAGGTACCAACGCTCTAGTGGTGGTAGCAATTGTTGTGGAGGAGGTGCCACTGATGCTTTCACACAGCCTCATATTTGTTGAGTCTCCTTACCTCCCCCTTCTTTGCACGCCCTCCTCACAAGACACAAGGTCGCCCTCTACTCCAGGTTTTGTACGGCTATCGGTCGTTCTTGGCTACACACCACTCGCTACTCCTCTAGGACTCACCCCACTCGAAATTCCTTGCTTTGGGGTCCATACTCCATTGGAGACATCTGCAACCTGTACCCCCATCAAGATTCCACTCACGACCCCTATCGAGATGCCTGTAGCAGCACCCAGGTTTAGACAAGTCATTGGACAGGGGAAGGGGGTACACACCCAAAAGTCAAATAATCTGCCTTTCTATAGTTCAGGGTAAACACAACACCCCAATCGATTGGGATTCACCTTCAAAATCCTCTTTCCTACTAGAAAACCACCACCTACACATCTCTCAACTCAACCACATTGTATCATATCACGATCCAACACACACATTGCATGACACATTTCACAGCTTCACATGTACACAAAGATCCTTTTTTATCCCTCTTTGCTGCAAGACACCACCGGCTCAACGGGGGAACACTTGCCTACACACACACCTGACATCGCGGACACAAGCACAAGGGCAATATAATAGAGGGGGGGGAAAGGAATTGACACCAAAGTTCGGGTAATCCTTGCTTTCCTTTGCTCAAAACAACTTAGTAGAAATGACCTCATCAGCACAACCTTGACGGGCATAAAAAATTGATCAACAAAAAACCTCATTGGTGTTGTTGCCAAGAATCAGACTTTCTTTCTCTTACCTTCATTGTCAAAGCAGGCATGCATGTAAGCTCTTTCTTCTCTTGAGCTCTCGTCTCGCTAGAAAGCACTCTCTCCAAGAGGCCCTCCTCGAGCTTGCTTCACCCTTGACAAACCAAACGAAGAAGATGACAAAAGATCTTGCTTCATTGCTTGGAAAAAACCCTTCTTCTCCAAAAAAAAACCCTCGCCAAGTCTCCCCCTTCTCTTTTTCCCATGGACCCTTTTTTCCCCCAAATGGGCAAAGACTCCGCCGTTGCTACTCCCTTTCTCCTTTTTTTTCCTTTGCCTAAAAGATATAATTTTTCTTTTTCTTGCCTGAGACCAACACTTCACCTTATTTTTCTCAAAAAGGCCTTCATGGTGACAACATCGCTATGAGCTTTTGTGAGCTCTCCCTTAATCTTTTTTATTTTTCCCCTTTTATCTTTGGAACTCAAGCTTCTTTACTTAGCCTTTTCCTTTTGAATCTACAACCAAGGAGTCTTTTTCCATTCATAGAAGAAGCTTCTCACAACATCGACACTCGCACCTGGCTAGACTTTTCAAATTAACCAAATGATTTTTCTCATATTAAATTGATCATTTAGTGTGGGAGAATAAACAGGAACAAGAGTTAGAATAGAGACATGTGCTTACAGATCTATCTTAACGCAGGGCCAATGGTAAAGGATTCCAAATTAGAGATGGTATGTCAAAGAGAAATGCTAGCCAGTAGATTTTAAAGACCCTTAGGGTTATATCTTTATTGAAGACCTCCAAAGGTTAGTGTTAAAAGTCCTTTGATCTTAGGTATAAGCTAGGGTTGTGCTTGAGGTGGGAACCTGGTCCAAGCTTCAGGTGCTTGTCGTGCTTGATGACTAAGATGCTTGAGGTGCTTGTTGTGCTTGTTGACTAATATGCTTGAGGTGCTTGTCATGCTTGCCGACTAGGGAGCTTGAGGTGTTTGTGGGAACACTACCCAAGCTTGAGGTGCTTTGTCATTCTTGCTGGCTAAGGTGCTTGAGGGTAAGGTGTTCAAAAAGTCAAATCCAATCCCTACTCCCCAAAGCAAGGGGGATGAGAGAGAACACACACATAAACTCACAAGGAGATCCCAAGCCTCAAGAGGGATCAAGGACACATGTCAAGCCCCTACCCATGTTGCACTCTCAAGATGTGCCTGAATCCTATCAGTTGGCCTCCCAAGGGGTCCAATGATAAATTAGTTAATTTTATTAATTACTTTTGCATTTATCAACTCCTCTCTCTCAAAGGGGAAAGGGGGACACTTGTCCCAAGCCTATCCTTATTGCTTGGTATGCTTCTTGTTGACAGGAGCAAAGCGAACCCCGAACCCCGACGGCCTCTAAAACACCGGGGACCGAATGGCGCGCCTCGAGCCTGTCATGGTAACGCAAACAGGGGGCACCACATAGCTTCAGCGGCTAGGACGCAAACAACACACCACCATAACAAAGTTTTCATCCAAGAGAGATGGATGCTTGGGAGCAATGATGAAGAGGAGAGGGAATGAGATCAACTGAGCGAGAGAGAGAGAGAGAGAGAGAGGGAGGGGGTACAGCGGCTTAGTACTTAGGCACCACAAAAGGACGGCGAATTCGCACACCCTTCATACATACACAAGCTCACTCCAAACACAAGACTAGGTGGCGATTCCGCACACCTCACATGGGCAAAACATTGCAAGAAAAAATACTCACAAAACCTCAAGCTTTATTTAGAGAATAAGGCGATAAAATGGGGAGCATAGGGTAGGGGAATGAGAAGGGAGAGCATGGTAGAGCACACGGCGGATAGGTGGGAGTTGATGGTGAAGACTCGCACCAGGGTTACGGCCATCATCCTTCATTTAGTTTCCCTTCATCTTCCATAGCCCAAGGGTGTAGAGGTCATGCTTAAGACAAGCATGGTGATTGCGTTGATGGTGATGGTGTGGGTGTGTGTGTGTGTGCACTAGGCACACACAGTGCATAGTGTGTTCTTTGGTGATGTTGTGTGTGTCTTTAGTGTGATGGTGACCCCTCTTTATATAGGGGAGGAGGGGGGAGAAATTCTAGAATTTAGAAATGAAGAAATCATTATTTACATAGGCCATGTGACTGTGGGCCCCACCTTTCTGGCTGTGTGTATATGTGCCAGAACAGCAGTCTCATGAGAGAGAGACTAAGAGAGAGAGATGGGTTGATGAAAAAAAGTGAGAGGTGACATGGAGAATAAAGTAATTACAAGAGGGGAGAGAGGGGAGTGTGTTCAGAGGTGAATCTGTGTGCAGATGTGTGTGAACACAAGAAAAATTAGGTAACCACCGGGTGGGGATGGGTCTGTGGGCACCTTTTTCAGTGAAACTGAGTGTGTGTGAGTGTGGGGGAGGTTCTTTAGCTACAAGAAAAGAGACATGGCGCCCTTTAGAGAGAGGGGGGGGTATTTGGGTCATGGGATATGATAGGAGAGAGAAAGAGGGGGTGGGGTATACTATTTTGGAAGATAGGGTAAGTTGCATGTGAGTTAGGGTGCATTATTGGTGAGTTATAATGCATTATTGGTGAGAGGTGGGGTAGCTTGAGGGGAGAGAGAAAGGACAAAGGACAAGGGGAAGAGAGAGGGGGTTGACCTTTTGAGTGGAGGAGAGAAAAAGGGACACACGGCGGGGCAACAGTGAAGAAAAAAGGAGGCAAGGTGGAGATGGGCTACCCCGCAGGCATGACGTGGCCTATTTTACCTTTCTTATATATTTACATAATCATACTTATTTTTTTCTTACTTTTTCCAATGCCTTTTATCACTCCCTCCCTAAGAGGGGGTTTTCATGGGGTGGGGACGACAGAAGAGGGGTATGGGAGCTTGGCGTGTGAAACGCCCCCATCATTAGCCCTCCCCTTTTGGCTAGAGGCATTCATTTGGTGGCGGCTAATGGTGTGTCCTCATTTGGAATGTCAATTGGTGGAGCCTGGTCAAATCAAAGAAAATAAAGTTTAAGTCGCCAACCATTTACCCTGGTTTTATGAATTTTTCCATCAGCCTCCATAAGCTGGTAGCTTCCATTGGCATACTTTTTCCTGACGATGAAAGGAGCTTCCCATCGGAGTAGGAGTTTCTTATCCTTGCGCATGTCGAAGCGATTGTCGTAGCGGAGCACCAACATTCCTTTCTTCAATTCTTTTTTCCGGAGATGCTCGTTAAAGCTAAGCCGTCTATGCTCTGCTTGTGCTGCATAATAATTTATTGCTTCTTCTCTGTCCAGCTGCAGTCTTTCCAAGTTGATGATGTGATCTCTCAACTGCATGTTGGGTTGTTGAAGCTAGCTTGCCATTACTCTGAGACTTTGTAGTTGCACTTCAATGGGCAAGATTGCTTCCTTACCAAATACTAGATGATACGGTGTGAATCCCAAGGATGTACGAAATGAAGTTCTGTAGGCCCATAAAGCTGGTAGTAGATACTTATCCCAGTCTCCAGGATGATTGTTTACCTGCTAATTTTAGAAACCATTCCATTTACCTTTTCAACTAAGCCATTACATTGAGGGTAATATGGTGAAGAGTGCCTCCTTGTAATGCCCAGTTTCTGCCTTAATTCTCCTACCAAGTCTGCTCTGAAACTTGGCCCTCTATCAGAGATGATCTCTAAAAGTGTGCCAAACCGACAACATATGTGCTCGTAGATAAATTTAGCTACCTCTACCGCTGTGATTCTAGTGGTGGCTGTAGCCTCTGCCCATCTAGTCATGTAGTCGAACCCTATGATAATGTAGAATTTTCCTGAGTTGGCCCTATGTAATGGCCCAATGGCATCGATACCTCATTTTTCAAATGGGCCGTATGAGAGAATAGGTGTCTGTGGTTCAGGCATAAGTGACCTAGTGCCGGCCTTTTGACACAACTTACACGTTTTGCACCAATGGTGTACATCAGGATTGAGGCAAGGCCATATGAAGCCTGCCTGCAAGATTTTCCTACTTGTTATGTCTAGGGCAAAGTGAACACCACAAACCCCGTCATGACAGCTAGCAATTACTCCCGTGATTTCGTGAGAGAGAGGGACCTTCCTAAGTATTTGGTCCTTACCCTTACAGTACAAACCATCATTGATGAGTCGATACCTTGTGGCCTTCCGCGTCAGCCATTGCTTCTGTCCCTTTGTTAAATCGGATGGGCATTCCCCTGTTTCCAAAAAATGCATGATGTCACGCAAGGCATGACTGCTTTGAAATAGAGGGAGCTTTAGTTTTATTGCTCCAACCACCACTTCCTGTAGTCTTTCACTTGGTAGGGCATCTGCTTCTTGATTTTGACCCCTTGGGATATGGTGTATTTGAACTTAAGTGAGTTCTTAAACTAGGATTCTTGCATGTCCATGCTCCATTTACTTGCCTTACAAGAAGAAGAGCATCCCCAAATACATTAAGGCATTGTACACCTTGCGAGACGCACCATTGTAGACCCTTGGTTAGTGCTGCATACTCAGCTTCATTGTTAGAATGTGAATCTAACAATTGGCCCAACGAAAGTACCTTTGTCCCTTTGTCATCAAAGACCACTATGCCTGCAGCTGCTTCGTCGGACCCTCGGTTGTAGGCTCCATCAAAGTAGAGAGAGTATGCTCCTTCTACCATCGGTGGTACTGGAGGTAATCGGACTTCTCCTTCCTTTCAAAGACTTGGTAGGTCATGAGTCCCCCCAAACATGCCCTTGTCGTTCTTTCTACCTGTACCGTGTAGTCAAACTCTTGCAGACGAACTAGCCATTTAGTAATTCTAGCAGACACATCCATGTGTTGTACAACATAGGGAAATATTTCATCCGTGGTTAGAATCACAAATTGCTTAGGCAGCAAATATGACCTAAACTTTGTAGTTGCAAATCTAAGAGCTAGGACTAAGTGTTCCACATGGGTGAAACCTTTCTCTCCTGCTGTCATCATTCGACTAGAGAAGTAGATTGGCCTCATGAAAGATGTCGTCGTATCCTTTTGGAGTAGCACAGCCCCCAATGAGTCATCACCAACACTTGAGGTGACATAGAATTTTTCATCCCACTTAGGTGGTGAGATAGTTGGCAGAGTGGCTAAGACCTCCTTTACCTTGTTGTAGTGATGTTCTCTTTCCTCGTCCCAAGTGAAAGTTGATCTTTGAGTGAGTTGTTGCAGTGGTAGAACAAGTTGTGATAGTAGATGTATGAATCTACTTAACTACCTCACCTTCTGTAGAAAAGAGACCAGTTGACGTGCGGTCGTAGGTGAAGGTAGGGCTATTTGTGCGGACACCTTACTTGGGTCGGCGTTGATACCTTTTGTTGAAATTTCATGGCCTAGTAAAATGACTTTACTCTCCCCAATGTGGCATTTATCCACATTTAATTGCCCACCTAGGCTCTGCAACCTGGCCAAACCTTCAGTTACCTTTTCTAAATGTGAAATACGGGAGCTATATATACAAAAATCATCAATGAACACTCTTATGGATGTTCCAAAGAACGGTTGAAAAGCATATGTGACATATCTTTGGAATGTGGCAGGTGCATTTGTGAGACCAAATGGCATAACCCTATATGCAAAACAACCCCATGGCGTGATAAAAGTGGTTTTTAGCTGATCTTCCAAGGCTATGCGTATTTGAAAGTATCTAGAATAACCATCCCAGACGGTATAGCATTCAAAACCCGCTACTTCATTCAGAATTTCATCCAAGAAAGGGAGAGGAAAGTGGTCTCTCTTTGTAGCCGCATTTAGTGGTTTGTATTCAACACAGACCCTCCACTTACCATTCTTTTTAGGCGTCACCACTACGGGTGACACCCATTCTGAGTTTTCTACAAGATAGATAAATCCCGCCTCCAGCAGTTTCCTTACCTCGGCCAAGAGTGCCTTTTCTTGTATGACTCCCAATCGTCGTAGCTTTTGCACAACTGGTTTTACCCCTTCCTTCAGCTTATTATGATGTTCCACCACTGTAATGCCTGTGATTCTTTCATAGTTGTCAATGAACAGGTTAGGAAATCCCATCAACATTTGCAAAAAACTATCTTTCTCCTCAAGTGTTAATTCCGTAGACAACATACCCTTCAACCTACTTCCTCCTAGGCCAGGTGATTTTCTCTCCTCTTCATTGGATTTCCCTTTTGGTGATGGATCACCAGTTGTGATTACCCTTTGTGGATCCTTCATAATGATACCCATCACATCAATGGAACTGTCACTTTCGTCGGTGGATGTGGTCTCCTCCTCAGAACTCAAAGATTCGCTAGTGGTTTCATCTGCCGATGTTTCCAGATTCATTTGCTTCTGCTTGCCAATCCTCATGTCGTAGTAGATTGTCTCCCCTTTCTTACCGGTCATGCGTAGAACGCCAGTACCCCAGTCGTGTTTTGCCTTCATGGCCATCAACCATGGCCTTCCCAAAATTAGTGGATAGCCCTCCCCCTTAGTAGGCATTACAAAAACATCTACCTCTACCTCAGTGTTTAAAGCTTTGATTTTCACGGCACTTACCACACCCACACACTTTACTTTTGCGTTGTTTGCCATCTTTGCCTTGCATGGAGAAGGCCTGTCAACCTCGAGCCCTAATCGAAGCATCATAGCTTCGCTCATTACACAGATTTGTGCACCTCCATCAATGTAGGTGTTTCCAACCCTCTTTCCTTTTATGTTTACGTCGACAATTGGAAGGATGTCATCCATGTTGCATCCCGAAATTGCTTCGGCTACCTTTGTTTTGGAGCGTCTTGTACTTACCATTTTAGACCATTGTCGCCTTACTTTAGGTACAAGATGTAGCAATTGTGGCCATGTAATCTTCGGTCCTTGCTCTGCCACATCCAATGTTAGATCATAGGGCTTAGAACTTTCCTCTAGCTTGAAGTCGGTGATGCCCAATTTCTGTCGTGGCCTGGATGGCCTCTTGCTAGTTTCTCCTCTCATGCTTCTCTCATCATCTGATTGCGTAGCCTTCTCCTTCCTAGCTCTTTTCACAGTCATGGCCTCAAGTGGTTCTAAAAAGGTTACCTTCTCCTTACCCTTGTCCCTCTCCTTTGCTCTGCGTGGATCCACTACTATGGCTTTTCCTTTCTCTTCTAGCCTTATGATGTTTACAGGGCGATCAGGTGGTGGGGCTGGTAGAAGAGGTGGGATGGATGCTTGTAGTGGTGTCTGGGGTGGACGTAGAATTTGTGTTGGTGGGGGTGGTGCTCGGGGTGGGGGTGTTCTTTCTCTAGGGGGTGTCAATTGGTTCCTCCTACCTCCTCTATTATAGTTTTGTCGTGGTTTGGGACAGTAGTACATACCGTGACCGTCTTCTCCGCAGTTGTAGCAATGATACTCCCTGTTTTGTCGTCATGCTCTTCCAGGGTCTTGATCTCTTTCTTGACTCCTCCCTTGTTGTATTAAGTGGACAGACAAATTCTGCAGCTGGTCAGTAATATGGGCCAACATATCTTGTTGGTCATCTCTTACCCCAAGAGCTGGTGGTGGTGGTGGTGGTGGTGGTGGAATGGTGGTTGTCGTAGTTGCTGGTGGACGCGATGTTCCTGATTTTGTTGACTCGGTTTCTTTGGCTTTCATTCGCAGCTTCTTGTCTTTAAGGCGAGCAATCCCAACGGCTAACTCGTACGTAGACGGGAATCTACCTTTCACCTTCTCCTTGAGAAGCGGCCATAAGCCATGCGTGAACCGATCTTTTTTTAGGAAATCGGGTGCAGCTTCCCCCCTAGCCAGTGACTCAACCCACCGTTCCCACAAATCCACAAATTTGGACTCATAGGTGGCATATTCTAAAAGACCCTCCTGCTTCAAGTCTCTCAACTTGTCCCACAACTTTTCTGAAGTGGTACCTCCCCCAAAGCGCCTCTTCAAAGCGGTTTTTAAGGGTTCCCAGTCATCCTTGGTTGCTTGTGGAAGTGCATTGTACCATGATCTAGCTTCTAGCTTCATGAGATGCTTAAAGATTCTAACCCGGCATTCATCCGTATCTTTGTTGCTCACTACACATGCTACTTCAAAGTCATCTAGGAAGTCTGTTACCAAATCCTCCCCCTTCTTTCCTTTAAATGTTGGAAATGCTACACTTGCCATGATTACTGAGAGAGAGCTAGAAAGACACACTGCTTAACATGCAAAAGTTTTTTTCTTCTTTACAAGGAGGCATGTATACCCTCTTATACTAGGACATAGATTAAAACATCAAACGGTACATTGCCTTGTACCAAAGGTAAGACAAATGGTTGATCTGATGCCAGAACCTCCAAAAACCGCTCCCCACCCGGCATGGTGTCAATGACGTGCTGGTAGTGAGCCTTCAAGTCCAGTATTACCTTGATTGAGCGTACACGTGTTGGTATGTGTGATCTGTCTTGAGGTAGGTTGTACTGATTCATGTGAAGCTTAGAGGTACTTAGTCACTGTCCAAGCTTGTGGGAGAGGGTGGTGTTCTTTCCTGAAACAAACTCAGTAGATCCCTAGTTTCTCTAGTGAGAGTGTGAGCCAATGCTTCCGTTATCTGTGCTGCAGCATCAGGTGCGACTTGAAAACTGACTCTGATAATTACCTCGGTGACTTGAGCTACCCGATTCTCAAAGTCGAATAGTGTTGATTCTCTATTGTGTAGAGCTCCTTCCATTTTGTTGTTGTGGGTTGGTTGTAGGTTGCAGACATGGTTTCGACCTTCTACTTCTTCTTCTTGGCACTTGGCCTATGTATATCCACTGGGTTTGGCGTCTTGGTTGACTCTCCTACTGCAAATCGATTACCGTTACGCGTGGCACTCGAGCTTCGATGGAGATGCGGAGTTCGTCTAGTTGTGCTTGGAGCTCTTCTTCTTCTGTCGTCCAATTAGCAAATCCTGCTAGCCATTCATCCATTCACAATAGTTTAGGGGTTTTAGTCTTGTAAAATGAAGGTCTTGAGTTCGATCCTCAGTGGGGGCACCAAATGACGGGAACAAAGCGAACCCCGAACCCCCGACGGCCTCTAAAACACCGGGGACCGAATAGCACGCCTCGAGCCTGTCATGGTAAAGCAAACAGGGGGCACCACCTAGTTCAGCGGCTAGGACGCAAACAACACACCACCATAACAAAGTTTTCATCCAAGAGAGATGGATGCTTGGAAGTAATGATGAAAAGGAAAGGGAATGAGATCAAGTGAGAGAGAGAGAAAGAGAGAGTGAGGGAGGGGGTATAGCGGCTTAGTACTTAGGCATCACAAAAGGATGGCGAATCCGCACACCCTTCACACATATACAAGCTCACTCCAAAACACAAGACTAGGTGGCGATTCCGCACAACTCACTTGGGCAAAACATTGCAAAAAAACATACTCGCAAAACCTCAAGCTTTATTTAGAGAATTAGGCGATGAAATGGGGAGCATAGGGTAGGGGAATGAGAAGGGAGAGAGTTGTAGAGCACATGGCGGATAGGTGGGAGTTGATGGCGAAGACTCGCACGAGGAATATGGCCATCATCATTCATTTAGTTGCCCTTCATCTTCCATAGCCAAGGGTGTAGAGGTCATGCTCAAGACAAGCATGGTGATTGCGGTGATGGCGATGGTGTGGGTGTGGGTGTGGGTGTGTGCACTAGGCACACAAAGTGCATAGTGTACTCTTTGGTGATGGTGTGTGTCTTTAGTGTGATGGTGACCCCTCTTTATATAGGGGAGGAGAGGGGAGAAATTCTAGAATTTAGAACTGAATAAATCATTATCTACATAGGCCATGTGACTGTGGGCCCCACTTTTCTGGCTGTATGTATATGTGCCAGAACAGCAGTCTCATGAGAGAGAGACTAAGAGAGAGAGATGGGTTGATGAAAAAAAGTGAGAGGTGACATGGAGAATAAAGTAATTACAAGAGGGGAGAGAGGCGAGTGTGTTCAGAGGTGAATCTGTGTGCAGATGTGTGTGAACACAAGAAAAATCAGGTAACCACCGGGTGGGGATGGGTCTGTGGGCACCTTTTTCAGTGAAACTGAGTGTGTGTGAGTGTGAGGAATGTTATTTAGCTACAAGACAAGAGACATGGCGCCCTTTAGAGAGAGGGGGGGGGTATTTGGGTCATGGATATGATAGGAGAGAGAAAGAGAGGGTGGGGTATACTATTTTGGAAGATAGGGTAAGTTGCATGTGAGTTAGGGTGCATTATTGGTGAGTTATAATGCATTATTGGTGAGAGGTGGGGTAGCTTGAGGGGAGAGAGAAAGGAGAAAGGACAAGGCGAAGAGAGAGGGGGTTGACCTTTTGAGTGGAGGAGAGGAAAAGGGACACCCGGAGGGGCAACAGTGAAGAAAAAGGAGGCAAGGTGGGGATGGGCGACCCCGCAGGCATGAGGTGGCCTATTTTATCTTTTTTATATATTTAAATAATCATACTTTATTTTTTCTTACTTTTTCCAATGCCTTTTATCACTCCCTCCCTAAGAGGGGGTTTTCATGGGGTGGGGACGAGAGAAGAGGGGTATGGGAGCTTGGCTTTTGAAAAGCCCCCATCAGCATCGATACCCCATTTTTCAAATGGGCCATATTAGAGAATAGGTGTCTGTAGTTCAGGCATAAGTGACCTAGTGCCGGCCTTTTGACACAACTTACACGTTTTGCACCAGTGGTGTACATCACGGTTGAGGCTAGGCCATATGAAGCATGCCTGCAAGATTTTTCTACTTGTTATGTCTACGGCAAAGTGACCACCACAAACCCCGTCCTGAGAGCTCGCAATTACTCCCGTGATTTCATGAGAGAGAGGGAACTTCCTGAGTATTTGGTCCTTACCCTTACAGTACAAACCATCATTGATGAGTCGATACCTTGTGGACTTCCGCGTCAGCCATTGCTTCTGTCCCTTTGTTAAATCTGATGGGCATTCCCTTGTTTCCAAAAAATGCATGATTTCAAGAAAGGCAACACTGCCTTGAAATAGAGGGAACTTTAGTTTTATTTCTTCAGCCACCACTTCCTGTAGTCTTTCACTTGCTAGGGCATCTGCTTCTTGGTTTTGAGCCATTGGGATATGGTGTATTTGAACTTATTCAAACTTACCCAACAAGGTTTTTACACCACTTAAGTGAGTCCTTAAACTAGGATTCTTGCATGTCCATGCTCCATTTACTTGCCTTACCAGAACTAGAGTATCCCCAAATACATTAAGGCGTTGTACACCTTGCGAGACACACCATTGTAGGCCCTTGGTTAGTGTTGCATACTCAGCTTCATTGTTAGAATGTGAATCTAACAATTGGCCCAACGAAAATACCTTTGTCCCTTTGTCATCAAAGACCACTATGCCTTCAGTTCCTTTATCGGACGCTCGCTTGTAGGCTCCATCAAAGTAGAGAGAGTATGCTCCTTCTACCATCGGTGGTAATAGACGTAATCGGACTTCTTCTTCCTTAGATTTCTTCTCCTTCCCTTCAAAGACTTGGTAGGTCATGAGTCCCCCCAAACTTGCCCTTGTCGTGCTTTCTACCTGTACCGCGTAGTCAAACTCTTGCAGACAAACTAGCCATTTAGTAATTCTAGCAGACACATCCATGTGTTGTACAACATAGGGAAATATTTCATCCACGGTAAGAATCACAAATTGCTTAGGCAGCAAATATGACCTAAACTTTGTAGTTGCAAATCTAAGAGCTAGGACTAAGTGTTCCACATGGGTGAAACCTTTCTCTCCTGCTGTCATCATTCGACTAGAGAAGTAGATTGGCCTCATGAAAGATGTCGTCGTATCCTTTTGGAGTAGCACAACCCCCAATGAGTCATCACCAACACTTGAGGTGACATAGAATTTTTCATCCCACTTAGGTGGTGAGATAGTTGGCAGAGTGGCTAAGACCTATTTTACCTTGTTGTAGTGATGTTCGCTTTCCTCGTCCCAAGTGAAAGTTGATCTTTGAGTGAGTTGTTGCAGTGGTAGAACAAGTTGTGATAGTAGATGTATGAATCTACTTAACTACCTCACCTTCTCTAGAAAAGAGACCAGTTGACGTGCGGTCGTTGGTGAAGGTAGGGCTATGAGTGCGGACACCTTACTTGGGTCGGCGTTGATACCTCTTGCTGAAATTTCATGGCCTAGTAGAATGACTTTACTCTCCCCAATGTGACATTTATCCACATTTAATTTCCCACCTAGGCTCTGCAACCTGGCCAAACCTTCAGTTACCTTTTCTAAATGTGAAATACGGGAGCTATATATACAAAAATCATCAATGAACACTCTTATGGATGTTCCAAAGAACGGTTGAAAAACATATGTGACATATCTTTGGAATGTGGCAGGTGCATTTGTGAGACCAAATGGCATAACCCTGTATGCAAAACAACCCCATGGCATGATAAAAGTGGTTTTTAGCTGATCTTCCAAGGCTATGCGTATTTGAAAGTATCTAGAATAACCATCCCAGACGGTATAGCATTCAAAACCCGCTACTTTATTCAGAATTTCATCCAAGAAAAGGAGAGGAAAGTGGTCTCTCTTTGTAGCTGCATTTAGTGGTTTGTAGTCAACACAGACCCTCCACTTACCATTCTTTTTAGGCGTCACCACTATGGGTGACACCCATTCTGAGTTTTCTACAGGATAGATGAATCCCGTCTCCAGCAGTTTCCTTCCCTCGGCCAAGAGTGCCTTTTCTTGTATGACCCCCAGTCGTCCTAGCTGTTGCACAACTGGTTTTACCCCTTCCTTCAGCATAATATGATTTTCCACCACTGTAATGCCTGTCATTCTTTCATAGTTGTCAATGAACAGGTTAGGAAATCTCATCAACATTTGCAAAAAACTATCTTTCTCCTCAAGTGTTAATTCCGTAGACAACATACCCTTCAACCTACTTCCTCCTAGGCTAGGTGATTTGCTCTCCTCTTCATTGGGTTGCCCTTTTGGTGATGGATCACCAGTTGTGCTTACCCTTTGTGGATCCTTCATAATGATACCCATCACATCAATGGAACTGTCACTTTCGTCGGTGGATGTGGTCTCCTCCTCAGAACTGAAAGATTCGCTAGTGGTTTCATCTGCCGATGTTTCCTGATTCATTTGCTTTTGCTTGCCAATCCTCATGTCGTAGTAGATTGTCTCCCCTTTCTTACCGGTCATGCGTAGAATGCCAGTACCCCAGTCCTGTTTTGCCTTCATGGCCATCAACCATGGCCTTCCCAAAATTAGTGGATAGCCCTCCCCCTTAGTAGGCATTACAAAAACATCTACCTCTACCTCAGTGTTGAAAGCTTTGATTTTCACGGGACTTACCACACCCACACAATTTACTTTTGCGTTGTTTGCCATCTTTGCCTTGCATGGAGAAGGCTTGTCAACCTCGAGCCCTAATCGAAGCATCATGGCTTCGCTCATTACACAGATTTGTGCACCTCCATCAATGTAGGTGTTTCCAACCCTCTTGTCTTTTATGTTTACATCGACAATTGGAAGGATGTCATCCATGTTGCATCCCGAAATTGCTCCGGCTACCTTTGTTTTGGAGCGTCTTGTACTTACCATTTTAGACCATTGTCGCCTTACTTTAGGTACAAGATGTAGCAGCTGTGGCCATGTAATCTTCGGTCCTTGCTCTGCCACATCCAATGTTAGATCATAGGGCTTAGAACTTTCCCCTAGATGGAAGTCAGTGATGCCCAATTTCCGTCGTGGCCTGGATGGCCTCTTGCTAGTGTCTCCTCTCATGCTTCTCTCATCATCTGATTGTGTAGCCTTCTCCCTCCTAGCTCTTTTCACAGTCATGGCCTCAAGTGGTTCTAAAAAGGTTACCTTCTCCTTACCCTTGTCCCTCTCCTTTGCTCTGGGTGGATCCACTACTACGGCTTTTCCTTTCTCTTCTAGACTTATGATGTTTACAAGGCGATTAGGTGGTGGGGCTGGTGGAAGAGGTCGAATGGATGCTTGTAGTGGTGTTTGGGGTAGATGTAGAATTTTTGTTCGTGGGGGTGGTGCTCGGGGTGGGGGTGTTCTTTCTCTAGGGGGTGACAATTGGTTCCTCCTACCTCCTCTATTATAGTTTTGTCGTGGTTTGGGACAGTAGTACATACCGTGACCGTCTTCTCCACAGCTGTAGCAATGATACTCCCTATTTTGTCATCGTGCTCTTCCAGGGTCATGATCTCTTTCTTGACTCCTCCCTTGCTGTATTAAGTGGACATACAAATTCTGCAGTTGGTCAGTAATATGGGCCAACATATCTTGTTTGTCATCTCTTACCCCAAGAGCCGGTGGTGGTGGTGGAATGGTGGTTGTCGTAGTTGCTGGTGGACGCGATGTTCCTGATTTTGTTGACTCGGTTTCTTTGGCTTTCATTCGCAGCTTCTTGTCTTTAAGGCGAGCAATCCCAACGGCTAACTCGTACGTAGACGGGAATCTACCTTTCACCTTCTCCTTGAGAAGCGGCCATAAGCCATGCGTGAACCGATCTTTTTTTAGGAAATCGGGTGCAGCTTCCCCCCTAGCCAGTGACTCAACCCACCGTTCCCACAAATCCACAAATTTGGACTCATAGGTGGCATATTCTAAAAGACCCTCCTGCTTCAAGTCTCTCAACTTGTCCCACAACTTTTCTGAAGTGGTACCTCCCCCAAAGCGCCTCTTAAAAGCAGTTTTTAAGGGTTCCCAGTCATCCTTGGTTGCTTGTGGAAGTGCATTGTACCATGATCTAGCTTCTAGCTTCATGAGATGCTTAAAGATTCTAACCCGGGATTCATCCGTATCTTTGTTGCTCACTACACATGCTACTTCAAAGTCATCTAGGAAGTCTGCTACCAAATCCTCCCCCTTCTTTCCTTTAAATGTTGGAAATGCTACACTTGCCATGATTACTGAGAGAGAGCTAGAAGGACACACTGCTTAACTTGCAAAAGTTTTTTTCTTCTTTACAAGGAGGCGTGTATACCCTCTTATACTAGGACATAGATTAAAACTTCAAACGGTACATTGCCTTGTACCAAAAGTAAGACAAATGGTTGATCTGATGCCAGAACCTCCAAAAACCGCTCCCCACCCAGCATGGTGTCAATGACGTGCTGGTAGTGAGCCTTCAAATCCAGTATTACCTTGATTGAGCGTACACGTGTTGGTATGTGTGATCTGTCTTGAGGTAGGTTGTACTGATTCATGTGAAGCTTAGAGGTGCTTAGTCACTGTCCAAGCTTGTGGGAGAGGGTGGTGTTCTTTCCTGAAACAAACTCAGTAGATCCCTAGTTTCTCTAGTGAGAGTGTGAGCCAATGCTTCCGTTATCTGTGCTGCAGCATCAGGTGCGACTTGAAACCTGACTGTGATAATTACCTTGGTGACTTGAGTTACCCGATTCTCAAAGTAGAATAGTGTTGATTCTCTATTGTGTAGAGCTCCTTCCATTTTGTTGTTGTGGGCTGGTTGTAGGTTGCGGACATGGTTTCGACCTTCTCCTTCTTCTTCTTGGCACTTGGCCTATGTATATCCACTGGGTTTGGCGTGTTGGTTGACTCTCCCACTGCAAATCAATTACCATTACGCCTGGCACTCGAGCTTCGATGGAGATGCGGAGTTCGTCTAGTTGTGCTTGGAGCTCTTCTTCTTCTGTCGTCCAATTAGCAAATCCTGCTAGCCATTCATTTATTCACAATAGTTTAAGGGTTTCAGTCTTGTAAACTGAAGGGTTTCATGAAAAGATCCTAGGTGGGGGCACCAAATGACGGGAGCAAAGCGAACCCCGAACCCCGACAGCCTCTAAAACACTAGGGACTGAATGGTGCGCCTCGAGCCTGTCATGGTAAAGCAAACAGGGGGCACCACCTAGCTTCAGCGGCTAGGACGCAAACAACACACCACCATAACAAAGTTTTCATCCAAGAGAGATGGATGCTTGGGAGCAATGATGAAGAGGAAAGGGAATGAGATCAACTGAGCGAGAGAGAGAGAGAGAGAGAGAGAGAGAGAGGGAGGGGGTACAGCGGCTTAGTACTTAGGCACCACAAAAGGATGGCGAATCCGCACACCCTTCACACATACACAAGCTCACTCCAAACACAAGACTAGGTGGCGATTCCGCACACCTCACATGGGCAAAACATTGCAAGAAAACATACTCACAAAACCTCAAGCTTTATTTAGAGAATAAGCAATGAAATGGGGAGCATAGGGTAGGGGAATGAGAAGGGAGAGCGTGGTAGAGCACATGGCGGATAGGTGGGAGTTGATGGTGAAGACTCGCACGAGGGTTACGGCCATCATCCTTCATTTAGTTTCCCTTCATCTTCCATAGCCCAAGGGTGTACAGGTCATGCTTAAGACGAGCATGGTGATTGCAGTGATGGTGATGGTGTGGGTGTGTGTGTGTGCACTAGGCACACACAGTGCATAGTGTGTTCTTTGGTGATGTTGTGCGTGTCTTTAGTGTGATGGTGACCCTTCTTTATATAGGGGAGGAGGGGGGAGGAATTCTAGAATTTAGAAATGAAGAAATCATTATCTACATAGGCCATGTGACTGTGGGCCCCACTTGTCTGGCTGTGTGTATATGTGCCAGAACAGCAGTCTCATGAGAGAGAGACTAAGAGAGAGAGATGGGTTGATGAAAAAAGTGAGAGGTGACATGGAGAATAAAGTAATTACAAGAGGGGAGAGAGGGGAGTGTGTTCAGAGGTGAATCTGTGTGCAGATGTGTGTGAACACAAGAAAAATCAGGTAACCACCGGGTGGGGATGGGTCTGTGGGCACCTTTTTCAGTGAAACTGAGTGTGTGTGAGTGTGGGGGAGGTTATTTAGATACAAGACAAGAGACATGGCACCCTTTAGAGAGAGAGGGGGGTATTTGGGTCATGGGATATGATAGGAGAGAGAAAGAGGGGGTGGGGTATACTATTTTGGAAGATAGGGTAAGTTGCATGTGAGTTAGGGTGCATTATTGGTGAGTTATAATGCATTATTGGTGAGAGGTGGGGTAGCTTGAGGGGAGAGAGAAAGGAGAAAGGACAAGGGGAAGAGAGAGGGGGTTGACCTTTTGAGTGGAGGAGAGGAAAAGGGACACACGGCGGGGCAACAGTGAAGAAAAAAGGAGGCAAGGTGGGGATGGGCTACCCCGCAGGCATGAGGTGGCCTATTTTACCTTTCTTATATATTTACATAATCATACTTATTTTTTTCTTAATTTTTCAAATTCCTTTTATCACTCCCTCCCTAAGAGGGGGTTTTCATGGGGTGGGGACGAGAGAAGAGGGGTATGGGAGCTTGGCTTGTGAAAACCCCCCATCATTGTATGTGATTGGCTAGGCCTGGAAGGGTCCAATGAGCTTCAATCAAGAGCTACAAGATGGGGGGGGGGGGGGGGGGGGGGGGGGGGGGGGGGGGGGGTCGACCAAAACAAGAAGGGGGGCTTCTGGGGTGGTATACTCTCCCACACACACTCACACACACTCTCATTGTGTGAAGTGCAAAGTGAAAGAGCTCCATCTCCTTCTCAAATCTAGTAGAGAAGTTGAGAGCCTACACCAACGCTCTTGGCTATGGAATGAAAATCCAACCAAGAGCCATGCTTGAATGCTTGGGCTTGCCATATTATCCATCTTCATGACTATGCTATTATGTATGCCAGCAAGAAGAGTGATGATAAGTGAGGAACTATTCCTTTCTCCTATGGAATGTATCTTCTTCCTCTTCCCTACCCTCATTCCCTGCTAGCTCTCTCCACCTTCCAAGGTGTTTGAGGCCTTAGGATTGAAGCTTGGGATAGTTAATTCTTTTTACAAAGTTTATGTTATGCTCGTGACGCATGAAGCTTTCCATCTTCATTGCATCAGCTAGGTCACAAGGAACACAAAGATTGTAATGTAGCATGTCTCTCTTAATGGAATAATCTACAATACAAATGCCTATTGAAGGGGGGACCGGCTCCACATAAATCTCGTCCTCAACTGTTGTCAAGTTCTCTAAACTCTCTCTCTTGCAAAATTATTGTTCATGCCAAGTTAAATAAGTACTATGTTTATGTTGCTACCATCAATTAAATTCACCCTCTCTCAAAGTAGTCTCACAAAAATATTCTCTTAATTCTGCTTTTCTCAAAGTTCAGAGGCCATTTCCATTACATGAACTAATTACTTGTCAAACAGAGGTACGGACTGCAAGTTATGGTGGGTCAAAGATTGGGTGCGGTTGCTCGAAGTTGGCTACAAACGATTTTCTTGCATTTTTGAGGCCTTGGTTCATGGCCTTGGAGATCTTGGAATGCGGCAAGATGGGGGGGATTGAAGTCGACAATTCAGACTTTGTTGAAGGATTTACAGAGTTTCAGTTGGATTTGTGGGCAATGAATGGCAGGGTATCCAATGCAGGCAAAACAATGTTTTATTTTTAATTAAGTTGGAGAGTTTTTGTGAACTTTGGAGGCTTTTGGAGGCAAAGGCACCGTAGGGCCTCCATGTGGTGATGGCAAGAGCCCACATGCACATCCCATGGCGGACAGGAGAGGGTATTTGGGGCAGGTCGTAAGGCCCATTTGAAAGAGACGATGGGAGAGGGGAGCTCCCCCTTGGCGTGGCTATGGTGTCTTTGTTGAGTCGTTGCTCTCTAGCGCAAGGGGGCGTAGCTTGGCATTGTTTTGGCTGAGGGTGGTGGCGTGGCAGTGAAGCGTGGTGGTGGGGGGCTGGCATGGTGGCGCACAGGTGAAGACGTGGAAATCCAAAGGGAGAGTCCCCACTAGCAATATTGCTAGTGCTTGGGGGGCCATCCCGTGGCATCATAAGAGAGAGGAGATTCCGGTGAGCTCAAAGCTAATTGGGGGCAACTGCACATACACTAAGAAGGTGAAGGATGCCGAGGTGTCCACCATGCAAGACAATATCCAAATTGAGGTGCCACATGTGTGTAGTCCATGGAAAATGCCAATAAGGCTTCAGCAGAATGCACGAGCAGATAGACAACCCATTTTTTTCTTTTTTGGCCTTATCCATTCCTATAAAGGGAGGTGCAAATGAATTTTGAGGAGCTTTTTGTTGATTGAAGTTATTTTTTCCAAGGATTGTGCTAGCTTGGGATTATGTTGTAAATGATTGTGTTGGAATGAAGGCCATCATTTTTGTCTCTGGGTGTTGATCCCTCCTTCTCTTCTCTACTTGTGTATGCGTGTTTCCGAGCATGTGTCGGTGTCTGTACCACCCCACCACCACCCCTAGAGGTCTATTGTGAAAAGAGAGATAGAGAGAGGCTGTGTGCATGTGGAAGGCTCTGAGTTGAGAAGAGCGGAATGATTGGGTTTATTTGGTGCATTGCCAAGCATGTGTGTGTATGGTCGTGTGAAAGCGGTGGTTTTCTTATGGATAGTGTCGAGTTTTGAAGGTGAACTCTAGTGGATTGGGGTGTTGTGTTACCTTGGGATATAATGAGGCATTGTGTTGTGTTCTGGATGTGTTCCCCTTTTTCCCTCTCCAACAATTCCACTACTGATGCACGAAAGAGCAAAGACGTGGTTCTATGCTTTGGAAGGCAAACCAAGGTTCATGTGGCCGGCTTTGTGGAGTGGCTTCTTTTGTGCACAAAGTCATGTATTTGGCTAGGTTCTTTTGTATGCTTTCCCAATATGTGTACCCCCTTTAAAAACTGAGCGAGGAGGTTCACAATTTTCAATGGATTGGAGATGCACAGAAAGCCTTTGATAGGGTGAAGGAGATCTTTGCTAGTTGCCTATAGTGTGTCCTCCTAGCAGTGAGGATGTTTTTAATGTGGCTATGATGGTGGGTATTGTCGCTATTGGTGCAGTGTTCATGTAGAAGGAAGGTAAGTGCTACAAGCCAATTTATTTGAATAGTAGCAAGGTGATTAGACCAGGGGAAAGATCATATATGGAGGTTGAGAAGTGGGTGATGACCTTGGTCTTTTCCTCGCAATTTCAAGGTGCATTTGGTTATTTGAAAGTTTTATGTGATCAACTCTAACAATTTGTTGTGTGAATTGGTACTTCATCTCCATCTTGGAAGGAGGATAAGGAAATGGGTACTTGAATTGGAAGATTTTGAATTCAAATTCAAGATTGACCACATGAGTAAATCACATTTGGCAAATATTTTGGTCAACAAGAAAGTGAACGTGGACATCTATCCAAGACTCGTGAGAGAGGATACTGCGGAGGAGCCAGACTTGAAGGACGCTTTCACTATGTGGTTTGATGGAACTTATAGAAGAGTTGTGTAGAAGGCAGGAGGAGGTGTGATCATTCAGGATCCTCGAGGCATGGTAATTTTTTCCAGATCCTATGATTTGGAGGGTGTTCACACAAATAATGAAGCGGAATACTTGACACTTGAATTGGGGCTCAAGAAACATGTGGAGTTCAGTATTTCTAGGTTGGTGGTTAAGGGTGATTCTCTCCTAGTTATAAAGCAGCTTTTGTTTAAGCAGAAGATTTGATGACATACGGGAGGGATGGAGTGCTGCAAAGAGTTCTTAACAAAGAGGAGATCGGCATGGTATTGGAGCAGTGTCATGAAGAAAGTGGTCATCAAGGCAAAGATAAGGTATTGTTTTGCATTTTAAGAGGTGGTTTTTGGTGGCCTTCAATTGTACGAGATGTGCACTATTGGTGCAAAACATGCCATCAATGTCAAAAAATGGGTGAGAGACGATTAGTAGCCGAGCCACAGGGAGCTATTGTAGCTCAAGATGCATTTGAAAAGTGGGGATTCGATGCCATTGGTTCGTTGCCCAAGTCAGTGAAAGATAAGAAGTACATTGTGGTGGCCATTGATTATCTTACCAGGTGGTCGAGGCAAAAGTGATGAAGGAGGTAAATGCTCATAAAGTTTCCCAGTTTGTTTTGATTGCATATGTTGCCGTTTTGGGGTGCCTTGGGTGCTCATTTCTGATTGGGGTGAAGGATCTAGAAGTAAGCTGGTGCATGCACTAGTGAAAAAATTAGGCATTCAACATAGGTTTTTGTCTCCATATCATCCACAGTGCAACGATCTGGTTGAGAGTGCAAATGGACAGATAGTCAAAATGCTCACCAAGTATATAAACAAGCAGGATGAAGAGTGGGAAGCTATCCTTGACAAATGCTTGTGGTGTACATGACCTATTACAAAGAGGCTACCAAATTTACTCCTTATGAGTTGGTTTATGGCAAGGAGGTGGTGTTGCATGTTCATGTGAAATTAGGTGCACTAAAAGGTATGTGCCAGATTGATAAATCTCACCAAGATGTTTTGCAGTATAAGATAACCAGACTTGAAGATTTGAAGATGGATCATGAAGCAATATCAGATTTCTATTTGAAGCAGTGGGAGAAGAGAGTGTCTAAGTTCAACCAGAACTTGCCAGAGAAGAAGATAGAGAAGGATTTGGTACTGATGAAGTAAGAAATCTATTTAGATTTCACATTTCAAAATAAGTTTAAGAAGAAGTGGACAGGGCCTTATAAGGTTCATCTGGCTTTTCCTAATGCGACTTATTTGTTGATACGAATGAAGTCATCTTCTCAAGAACAAAGTGAATGGAGTGCATCTCAAGCTCTATTTTAAAAGGGAGGTGGTGCCAGCAGTGCATCAACTTTTGATAGAAGGGGTTGGGCACCAACCTTAACAAGGTTCATACTTGTTGTGAATAAGACTGTGGGACAGGTGTATAACCTCACTCCTATCTTATTGCAGACAAAGCGAGAACCACGATTAAATTGTCAATCCATGGGACGAAGATGACTCGACTACTTCATAAAGGCTACAAGAGGTTTTCAATCTCTTGAAAACAACAAACAACTTCCATCTAAGTCAAGCTACACTCAAGTGACTGAAATCACCAAAAGCCAATCACTCATCGGCAAACAAATCACATCCATTACAGCATCAAATGACACCCAAACGTAACAAAAATTCTATGATGTGTTTATAAGACCTTAGCATACATGCTTATGGTCTCAAATTCCACTTTAGGTCAAGTGCAAAAATCACGATTATCAACAGCAGTGGATTTTTGACGTAGTTTTTTTCGACCTAGAAATACATCTAAATGCTTATCAATGATGCCCCAATACCTCGCCTATGCTCAGTTTTTTATTTTGAAGTGGAAAGCCCTACTTATGATGAGATAAGGCCGCGGGTCGGTGACGCCAAAAGCTTAAAATACTATGAAATGCTTATGTTGGAGAGGGGGAATAGGGAACACACTCACAACACAAAATACTTGCCTCTCTATAGCCCAGAGATTCCACAGCACCCCTAACCTCTCAAAAAACACCTTCAAATTGGCTTATTTGCACTAACAACTCCGCTTTAGCATACAAAACAACTACCTCACACCTTGCAAAAAAAACACCCACAACACAAGTGCACCCACACTGCTCAACTCACCCTTTTCGACTCACAAAACACTCCTAATCTGCCCTCTCGGTAGCACCTTTCGAGTGAAAGCATGGTAACCTGTCATGCTTTTTCATGTCCCGGACAATGCTAACTAGCACAATTTTGACATATGCTAACTAGTACAATATCTTGAGCTACATCTCCAAGATCTATGACATATGATATATCAATAGAAAGCACTTGAAACAAGGAATCCAAATGTACAACCTCCGAAAAATTTTGATATTATTTGTAAAACATTTACCGGACGCCCAACTTTTTGAAGATGTACTAACTTGAAACTGCTAACTAGCACAAAAAGCGCGATAGGTTAACATGCTTTCACCCTTTCGAGCTGCAGGAAAACCCTTTGTAAGCAATTCCCAATACACGAAAAGCGAGAGAAGAGGAGGGGGATGGGGAGAAGCAACACACAAGATTGGGGCAAATGAGTGGTATTATCGCATAGACAGTAGTACAACCAATTTATGGAGCTTCAATGGCAAGCTTAACAACACACAAGCTTCAAGCTTCCACTCACACACACAGGCGAAAAAAGCCAATTGGTCCAAAAGACCCTCAAAAATGAACATAAATCTCATTTTATAGGGTTTAGGGTTAGAGTCCCAAAAAAGAAAAATGGGGTCACCTTGCATGTCGTGCACTTCATTTGGAGTTCCTTTTAGCATTTGATTGCATTGCCAACACTTGGCCTAGTTTATTTTTGGAAATATTTACATGCTACACCTCTTGCTCTTATCCCTTCCACTTTGGCCGGACAGATTTCCCTTGAACCTTTGAGTGTCCTTGGTTTGCTCTTCAATTTCCACTTGTCGGCACCTCTTGCCAGCGGGACCCCTCGCCTGTCGAGGCAATAGCGATGTCGCTATTGGGGGGGGGGGGGGGGGGGGGGGGGGGGTAAACAACCCTTTCCCTCAAAAAATTCGGCCCCTTGCGGGCGCGAGCATCGCCCCATACCTCTTGCCACGTCATCACTCAACCGTTCCACCGTGCCTGCGCTGCCTCGCCTTGCCAGCTCACTTCAAAACCACCGCCAGACCGGCCACGCAGCGTCGCTGTGCAGAGCCACGCCCACCCGCCATGGCCAAGGAAGGGGAGCTCCCCTCACCCTCCTGTCTTCTATCTAATGGAGAGCCCATGTCTTAGTCTATATACCATGCTCTCGACGCATCTCCTTCCACATGTGGGATAAATCAACCACCATGTGGTGGCCCCACAGGCCCCAAGCTTTAAGGCTTCAAAAAAAAAATCCCATTATTCTTTTACAACAAGCTCTTTTTGGCCTACCTTTATATGGCTATCTTGTACTGCTTCAATCTCCTATTGCCAAGCTGTAAAGCCCTTCTGAAACTCCATCTTCCCGGCTACAATCACCTTCTCTGTATCTGCACTTAGACCCCTCGGCATCCTCGAACCTAGGCCTTCAAAAATGGAAAAAACCATCTGCAACCTACTTTGGACAAAGGCAACCCATTTCCCGACTGTTGTAACTTCTTGCTCCGGACTCCGTTTGGCATGCCGTCACTTCCTGCTAGCTCCATATGATGCACACCTTGCTCTACAACTTCGTCGGTGCTCAAAAGATGCCAAATGGCACATTCTCCAATGCAACCAAGTGGGCTCAGACCTGGCCCCTGGAAAAACTTCAACTGACCATATCTTGCAAACCATGGCTCCGATCCGCAATCCGAAAAGACGGGTAGGTTCCATGAATTGATCTCTACACATCTGTACCTTGACTTCCACTTGGATCACTTGTCCCCAACTGCCCTGTCCGGCAAGAATCTGTAAACCACTAAAACTTTAACCTTCAATATCTTGGGCCCCGTAGCTCGGTTTGATGAACCGTCTGGATCTACTCCTTCAATACTTCAAGCTCTTCATTCTTGGACCCAAAGTCTGCACTTTTCATCTCCTTCAGCTGCTACCCCAATTAGCCCATCATGTAGCCTTCCCTGGCCTATGAGCCGCATCATGCATACACTTCCGTTGCTACCTGCCATCCCATGAACTTCCTAGCTCCTTCAGTCCTTTGACATGCCTCTGCTTGCTTGTACACATCTGTCCATGCCACCTTCTAGAGTCGACACACTTTGGCTGCACCATCATTGCCCACCCTCGTGTTCAGCATTTATGCTCAACCACATAAAAGCTTTATTCCGCTATAAACTGCAAAACGTGGCACACACTATGAGAAAACTAAAACACTATATGTACACTGTTTTATTGCACCCTATTGCCAAACCTTCAAGTGGGTTGCCCCACCCCTTGCATAACATAGCTTCCACCTGGGTCAAACACCTGGTTCTGTTCACTTTCATCGATCTGCAACAATCTCCAATAGTGCCCTACCCAAGCACCTAGACCATCATGTGTAGGTTGCCCATATCCTACCTTCACTCCATACATTCCTTTGCAACCTGTCTACTCCATACCAAGCAGCACCAAGCATATCATCATCAAAAAAACATGTACCTAACACCAGGCTACAACACATGTCTGACTCTCCTTCCCAACCAAATAAAGTGGAGGCCTTGGCGTATACCCCTGTACCTGCCGAATTAGCCTCCATAGAACTGTATCTACCACCTCTTTCATCACCCATACCTTACATACCTTCACTAGAAGAAAAGCCACTACTTGAGATTCTCCTTTCTCCACCATTGGATGTGTCTTCCGCATTCGAGTCTCCTCCGTCTTTGGCATCAAAACCTCCTCTTTGGTCACACACTCAATTCCAGCATCATCGAGCCCTTTCTCGTCAACCGGCCCTTCAAGGTCGACCAACACCATCTGCTCATCAACTTCAATCAGCTACTGTTCAAACACCTCTTCTACTACTGCATCATGCTCCTCCAAGGAAGAGAGAAACTCATTCTCTACCGCATCCATCTCCAGTTCCGCCATAGACATGGCCTCTTTATCATCCTTGGCAAAATCATGCACCTGTTGCACCACCATGGCACACTCCACCGCTACTTTCATTAGCAGAGCCATTAGCATGGCACCACACACCACTTTCACCTGCATTCCATCATCTGTAGGTATAGACCGCTTCTTTTGTCTTTCATCAAGTATCTCGGCTTGTTCTGCTCCCTGCTCTTCTTGCACATGTGCTATTACCATAGCATCGAACATATAAGAGAGCATCTTTACCTTTACCAACTGGGGTTCATCAGACTTCATCTCCTCATCATAGGATGTATATTCTCCTCGCTTGTATCCCAGCAAATCAAGCCTGTATCATCATCGGCATCGGCATCATATACAGACTCCTTATCAGCATCAGCATCCACCTGCTGCTCCACAAAAGCTTGACCATCTTCACTACTTTGCAAAATTTCTTCATCAGCTTTTGAATCCTCGTTTTTGCATCTCGATTGCATTGTGCTACCTTTTCATGCAAACTTTCAACAAGAACATGCTTTACCTCTTCAATCCGTACTGGAACCTCCACATCTTCTACCGCTTTTGCATCCTTGTTCACCTCGACATGGAGCTCTCCTCGTTGACAAGCTCTTCCACCCTTGGCACATGCACATCACAAACCGGAAACCTCCAAGGAACATAACCAATAGTAGGCCTTACCTCCACAGGCCTTGCATTTTGCACAACTGAAACCACCTTTGGTTGGACCCAAGAGCACTTTTCTACCTCCGTAACAACAGACATATAATCTGTTGGCTTTAGCATTCCCAACTCCAACTTTCGCTTCACCTTTCTTCTCTTTATCTTTGCCAGATAGACCATGTCTTCATAGGTATCTGCACCATCTTCGACCTTTTCTCTAATCCTCGGGTGCAAGCACTCTAAGAGCTTTGACAGCTTCAAAGATTGATTGCTTTTGACCCCAGTAGAAATCTCCAACTATTTCCAACAAGCTTCAAATTTCTCAATGAAAATAGAGAAATCTTTACTTACATCTTGGCGTACCGCCTTTAGCTTTGCACCGGCCTTTTCTGCCGTAATCACCTCTCGAAACCGCTCCAGGAACTGACTCTACAACCTTTCCCATGATTGTCGATCACTGCTCCTTAGGCCATCGAACCACACCTTGGCTCGTCCTCTCATCAACAACGGCACCGTCTGTAACCTTTTTGCATCCGTTGACATATGCATCGACAGCAAACATAATTCAAAATCAGCTTACCAATCCTCGGGATCTTCGACGCCCATAAATCTGGGGCCAAAACCTGGCTCCACCATCTCTGTCATCTTCAAACCCGACCATCAAACATCTCGACCATCCTCCAACCACTTCATCGGCTAAAAAAAACCACTTTCAACCTCAAATTGGAGCATCAGACAGCTCCTCAGTGGGGGCACCAGAAGATGGACAGGGGGAATAGGGAACACACCCAGCACACAAAATACTTGCCTCTCTATAGCCCAGGGATTCCACAGCACCCCTAACCTCTCAAAAAACACCTTCAAATTGGCTTATTTGCACTAACAACTCCGCTTTAGCATACAAAACAACTACCTCACACCTTGCAAAAAAAAAACCCACAACACAAATGCACCCACACTGCTCAACTCACCATTTCCGAATCACAAAACACTCCTAATCTGCCCTCTCGGTAGCACCTTTCGAGCTGCAGGCAAACCCTCTGCAAAGCAATGCCCACAAGATTGGGAAGGGGGATCGGGAGAAGCAACACACAAGATTGGGGCAAATGAGTGGTATTATCGCATAGAGAGTAGTACAACCAATGTATGCAGCTTCAATGGCAAGCTTAACAACACACAAGCTTCAAGCTTCCACTCACACACACAGGCGAAAAAAGCCAACTGGTCCAAAAGACCCTCAAAAATGAACATAAATCTCATTTTATAGGGTTTAGGGTTAGAGTCCCAAAAAAGAAAAATGGGGCACCTTCCATGTTGTGCACTTCATTTGGAGTTCTTTTTAGCATTTGATTGCATTGCCAACACTTGGCCTAGTTTATTTTTGGAAATATTTACATGCTACACCTCTTGCCCTTATCCCTTGCACTTTGGCCTGACGGATTTCCCTTGAACCTTTGAGTGTCCTTGGTTTGCTCTTCAATTTCCACTTGTCAGCACCTCTTGCCAGCGGTACCCCTCCCTAGTCGAGGCAATAGCGATGTCGCTATTGGAGGGGGGGTGGGGGGGGGTAAACAACCCTTTCCCTCAAAAAATTCGGCCCCTTGCGGACGTGGGCATCGCCCCATACCTCTTGCCATGTCATCACCGAACCGCGTCACCGCAGGCTCCCTTCGTCGCCCCGCCTCGCCGGCTCACTTCAAAACCGCTGCAAGACCGGTCACGAAGCGTCGCTACGCAAAGCCATGCCCACCCTCCATGGCCAAGGGAGGGGTGCTCCCCTCACCCTCCTCTCTTGTGTCTAATGGAGAGCCCACATCTTAGTCTTTATACCATGCTCAAGGCGCATCTCCTTCCGCATGTGGGATAAATCAACCGCCACGTGGCGGCCCCACAAGCCCCAAGCTTTAAGGCTTCAAAAAGAAAATCCCATTATTCTTTTACAACAAGATCTTTTTGGCCTGCCTTTATATGGCTATCCTGTACTGCTTCAATCTCCTATTTCCAAGTTGTAAAGCCCTTCTGAAACTCCATCTTCACAGCTACAATCACCATCTCTGTATATGCACTTTGACCCCTCGGCATCCTCAAACCTAGGCCTTCAAAAATGGAAAAAACCATCTGCAACCTACTTTGGACAAAGGCAACCCATTTCCCAACTGCTGTAACTTCTTGCTCCGGACTCCGTTTGGCATGCCGTCACTTCTTGCTAGCTCTGTATGATGCACACCTAGCTCTAGAAATTTGTCGATGCTCAAAAGATTCCAGATGGCACATTCTCCAATGTGGCCAAGTGGGCTCAAACTCAGCCCCCAGAAAAACTTCAAATGACCATATCTTGCAAACCATGGCTCCGATCCGCAATCCGAAAATAGGGGTAGGTTCCATGAATTGATCTCTACACATCTGTACCTTGACTTCCACTTGGATCACCTGTCCCCAGCTGCCCTATCCGGCAAGAATTTGTAAACCACTAAAACTTTAACCTTCAATATTTTGGGCCACGTAGCTCGGTTTGATGAACTGTCTGGACCTGTTCCTTCAGCACCTCAAGCTCTTCATTCTTGGACCCAAAGGCTATACTTTGCATCTCCTTCAGCTACTACCCCAATTAGCCCATCATGTAGCCTTCCCTGGCCTATAATCCGCATCATACATACACTTCCGCTGCTACCTGCCATCCCATGAACTTCCTAGATGCTTTACTCCTTTGCCATGCCTCTGCTTACCTGTACACATCTGTCCATGCCACCTTCTAGAGTCGACACACTTTGGCTGCACCAACGTCAATGTGTAGAGCTCTTACCTGCAGTTGCAACACAATAGACGTGAATCCAATGTGACAACCGAGGAGGGAGTAGAAAGCCCGAGAAGGAGGGAAGTAAGCACCGTTAGTTTACGATGTGTATTTCATTCTCCAAAACTTGAAAATAACTTACAAAAATTGGCTTTTATACCTTAGCCAAGGTTTGTGGTGGTCAAAACTAATAATCTGGGAGCTCTAACTAAAGATAGGTAAAGACAGGTTGATATAATCTAAAAGATTGTAGCCCCGGCTCATCAATTACAAAATTTATCCAAAAAATATGAGTTATAATATTTTTGATTTATCAAAATAATAAATTTTTTTTACAATGAGAGCTCTGAAAAATGGTATCCGAGTTAGCTTGTTGTTAACATTCCCCCCCTCCTCACCTGTGTCATCCCTTGACACAGCTTTATGGGTTGAAATAATCTTCGGGTTGACGGGGCTAGTGAGGCGGTCTTCAAGTGCATGTAAAGCTTTTTCATATCTGATATTTCTTTCTTTGTCTGGAACTTGCAAAAATTGCATAGTGACTCTATTCTTTAGCTCGACAATGGAGTAGCTTACAAATTTCGAAGTTAGGTTGTTGATCACTGGCCCAAAAATCTTTGATTGCTAAGTGAAAAAATCTGTGTAGAAGGCTTACTCAAACTCCAACATATTATGAGATGGCAAGAACATGCAGCGGGCGTAGAAGCCATAGAGGACTTCTTCGGAAGGTTTGCCACCAAGGTCGTAACATAAACCCTTATTTCCCTTGAGGAAGGACATCCACGATGCTCCTGTTTTCTCTAGTTGATAAAAGACTTCAACGCATGTGAGCAACATTCGGAAAATTTTGTAGAGCATAGCACATGAGAGATCAGGGAGACTTTGAAGAATGACATGGCGCCCATTAGGGTTCTCACCATGTATTCCTCTATCAGCGTTCCCCTCTCTGGAGCTGGCAATCTCGAATAATTGAGCCATGTAGGCCGCTTCTTTGTCATTGCCTCGTATGCTTGCCACGTCCTTACTCTTGGTACATGACAAAAAGTTGGGTCTTTTTGAAGTGTCTCAGGTGATTGTTGATGCCATTGTGCATTGATTTGGTTGGGAGTGAGTTGAATAACATTGACAAAATGAAGAACTCTCATCTCCCAATCCATCACTGCCTTTCACTACTCATTCGTCTCCTGAGCAACCTTCTCCTTAATTGTATCTTCTTCACCTTTTGACAGCAGGACCATCAGCACTTGATCGGCATTTGTTAATGGTACTTGAAATTCATCTTCTCCCCCAAGCCCTTTTGCCGGTTGTGCTTCCATCTCAGAGAATAAGACTGAGAGAATATCAATGTGGGGTTGTTGTGATGTACTCGCTTCTTCCAGTGTCTCTTGTTGTCCATCTCGCAGGAGCTGGTTAACTCTCTTTAGCTCCGTTAGCTCCTTGAGCGGGTCTTCTTCTCTTTGTACCCACATTAATGCAAGGTCTCTACGTTGTAACTGCTCTAGCTTTAGCTCTAGCTCAAGATCTTCATTCTTTTTCTCAAGTGCTTTATACACTTCGTCCAAACCTTTGATCGAGGCAACTGCGGGATTTTCTCTTATCTATCACAAGAAGGTTTCCTGATCGTTGATCCTCTTCTTTGAAAATTGTAGTCAAGTATTGTCCACGTCTAGCTGTACTTGGACATTTTGAATTGACAGAGTTGTAGTTAAGAGCTTGTTGGTAACTTCTATCATCTGCTCGTCTTTGGTCTTGCAAGCATTTGCTAACTTCATGAAAAGTTCGCCTAGCTCTTCCATTTCCTTTTGCTGATTTTATCTGGTTAGCTGGTGTTGTTCAGCTTCTGCTTTCAACTCTTGTACTTCCATTTCCTTTTGCTGCTTTTATCTGAGTAGCTGGTGTTGTTCAGCTTCAGCTTTGAACTCTTGTACTTGTTTTTTCAGATCGGTTATGACACTTAATCTGTCCTCTAGCTCTCTTTGAAGAGCATATAGCACCATTTCCAATTCTCTAGCCTTAGCACTACGGCGGCTAAGTGCTGTTGATCATATTTTTTTTGTCATTTCTTGCATTTGCTTTGCATATTCATTACCTTGGAGAATCGCCTCATTATTTTCTTGCCACTCTTCAGGGTCTGTGAGCTGCCTTGATGTTTTAGCAGTCTCTTGTGATTCTTTTGGTGGGGTTGTGACGGTTGTTTGTTCCTCCCCTTGAGGCTGTGCTTTGGCCTCTTCTGCTTTGTCTTCTTGACGCCACATGGATGCCTCGGCTATTTCCTGTTGAGTGGTGGTAGATGGTGTGATGTCTGGATCTTGTGCCTTTGGTTGCTCAAAACTTGTTGCGTCCTTTGGTTCAGAACTTTCTTCTCTTTGCAGTTCTGGTTCTTTTGCTTTAGCCTGATCAGAAGTAGTTGCTGCCTGTTGTGCAGATTCTACTACTTCTTTTTGTATAGGCTCTTTTTCTTTAGTTTTCTCACCCTCTGTGTGTTGGTGATGGTGGAGGACTTGGCATGGGGCGGTCGTGTTGTTCCGTAGTAGCAGGTGAAGATGGTCTAGGAGACATATCACTGTTCTTGTTGGGTCTCTCCTTGTGTTGTTGCCTCTCCTGATTGTCTCTCTTGCTCAAAATGCATCTTCTCTAGCTTTTCTCTCAGCTTCTTGGGCTTCTTTTAGCTTTAATGCTTCCGCTTCCTGGTACATTCTTTCAAGAAACTTAGTGGGGTCCTCTGCCTCTTTCCTTGCAAGGTCTTTGTTCTCGGTCCCTTTATTTCCTTTGGCACCCAGTTTTTAGGGTCCTCACCTGCATCTTGGTGGCTTCTTTCATAGGTTTCTTTTTCCCTTTCAAATCTTGCCTTTTTTTGCTGAGGCTATTCTTGATGTGCCGCCACTGCTTGTTTTTTCATCTCTTCAATGCGGGCTCTTCTTTCCTTGTTGTCTGAGCTTTCACTTCCATGTACTTCATGAAGCTCTCTGAAGATCCTTCATTGGATTTGTAAACTCGTTATGTGGACCTTGTGGCTCGAGGAGATGGCTATGAAGACACAATCCACGTGTTTTGATCTAGGGCAGACAAATTGTCTGCCATGCCGATAGCATGGTATGCTATTCTTGTGAGTACTTCAAGTGCCCCCATATAGGTTATCTTGTCCTCTTCCTTTGTACCCTTCACTATGGATAACACATACTTTGCGTGGTCAATAGGTTGCCTGGTTGCTGACTTTAACACTTGTGTAAATGTAGTCGTGACTGCATGATTGGGTGTTGCATATCTTGGCAATCTCTTTGCTAGAAAGTGAAAGTGTTGATGATATAATCTTGTTGGTTCTTCCACTTGCTTCTGGATAAGATCAGCAAACATTGCCGCAGCAGTCTCTTTGGTGAAAGTGCCTGCTATTTTTTTATCTCTTGCCTTTATGGTCATCCCTTCTATCAGCAATTTGAGAGCTTCGGCCACGATCTCTTTTGTAATTACCACTTCTACCTTGTGCCCTTGTTGGTCAGTAATGTGGGCCGTTCCATCTTCCTTGATTGTAGACACGAGCTCATAAGCTTTCTGAAATCTACATCACACGGCTCTTGTTCATAGAATTCTTTGAGTCCAAGCCTTCTATTAGCTTCTTTTGTTTCGAGCTTTGCTGCAACATGTAGAACTCTTTGGCAAAAGCTATAGTTCTACCTGATGTCCCTCTTCACTTTTCAATCTACTTGTAAAAAATGTTGTGTTGTTCTCCTCAAGTTGTTCTTTCGACAGATAGGTTGCTTTAGCTGTCTTTACTGAACTAGGGTCCAGTTGGTATGGCGGTAGCTCTTGCAGCTTCTCTTTTTGAGTGACCCTCTTCTTGGCCTTATCCGCAGCTTGCATGGCTCTTGTTAAGTGCATAGAGTGCCTAAGTTAGAAAATTTAGCAGATTCCTGTCTGAAATGTCCTTCGGTTTGAATTGCTGACAAATTGAGTCCAATTTGCTTCAAATCAATTTTTGAACATGCATAGATGCATAAAAACATATAAAGATCAAAATCATAAAGTCCAAGCAAAAATTTGCCAAAAAAAGTAAATAATCGTGATTATTTACAGCTGATGGATTTTTTCAACTTTTTGCAATTTTGGCATCATGGGCTTGGAATATATATCAATTAGATACTTTGAGTGAAATATGGGCTCATTTGAGTGAACGGGGTGAGAATAGTGTCGAATTTAGGCTTTAGGTCTCTGAAACAATAGATATAAAGAAATTTTGAGATTTTGAGCTTCAAATTTGTTCAAACTTGGTCAATGGGCTTTGGGACATCATGTGCTTTGGTCCCATGAAGCCAAAGTTGCAATTTTCCCATCTTGGCCAAAAAGTAAATAATCACGATTATTAACTTTATCAATATGGACATTTTTTGAAGCAACTTGGTTATAGGCATGATGTAGACTCTGTGTATATATTTGAGGTGATTTGGATAAAAAATGTGACAGATAACTCAGAAATTGGTTTGAAAGGACTTCCTTGTGTTTTTTGGCAATTTTCCAAGTTATCATTGATCAATTTGGCTCATACTTGAAATGTGGCATCTAATAAGTGTGTACAAGTGATAGGTGAAGTGATGATACCATTTTCAAATAAAAAATGAGCATAGCTCTCACGCATCAACATAAAATATCAATACAAGGGAAGCGACCAAGATGAGGCATGGAAACTCACGAGGGTGTCAATCCTAATGAAGTAAACTCGAAGAGATGCAACTACTACCTCTACAAGCAAATCAAACGCACTAAAGCCAAGTAATATGCCTATGTCCTTCTACATAGCTCTACAGTCATCACGCCCGTTTACTATGCAAATCATATCGGATTTGCACGAAACTTGAAGGGAAGCTATAGGGGACTATCAGGAGCATATCCTATCACTATCACAGCATTCTGGAGAGGTACAAAGATCGCGATCGTTCATCCCAAAGTCAGTAAAAACACTGAAGAGGTGATCCTAAAGGGTCGTTTTAGGGTCCCTGAAGCCTCTCCTAGGGTCAAAACAACATAAAATATGCATATAAGCACTCAAAACAGCGATTTAAGGTCTCAAACTTGTAGTTGAACACCTACACCGAATCTTGAATGATTACAATTGAATGGAAGATCAAAGTAAGAGGAACACAATGGAATAAACCAATCTGAATTCGGATTACCATAGCCACAATAGTGAAGATTACACAAATTGGAGCAAGATAGAGCTCTCAAACGTACGCTGTCTTCTCTTGTGATAAAAGACGATAATGTTCAAACTTACAAAACTGACCTTTATAGTTTAGGTCTTTACAAATGGCTTGCCCGGCCAAAAAGTCCTAAACTTCTAACTAGATCTCCACTATACAATTGCTCCCAGAAAAATAATCATAAATTCTTTTACAAGTTCTCGGCTCAGAGATGCTCTCTTACAAAAGAATTTTACAAGGGTTTCCCACTAAAATGTGACTCCGCTGGAAACCGCATCTTCGTCCGCCAAACACTCCCCCCTTCCTTATCCTTGTACGTCCTCGTGCATGCTCAAAGATTTGGTCGTTGATGGGGCTCCAAGGAGGTAAGAGTTGCTGAAAAGCTTCGCGTGCAGAGTACAGCCTCCAGGGCTTCTTGATGTTATCTGAAAGGGTTTTCACTTAATGTGTGCTGGTATGCTATGTACCGTGCCTTGAGGTCCTTTGCCCTAGGATGAAAGATCCTTTAGTCGATTTCGAAGAAACCTGTGATGAAGGCCTCTTCAAACGTCTGCAAGTAATGTGAAGGCAGGTACATTAGTCTTGAGTACATTGCCATCAGAATATGTCGTGGCGACAAATATTGGAGATTCCAGCAAATCCCTCTATGCCCTTCGAGGAATAGGTTCCACCTATGATCGTCACCTTCAGTGTATTTGAACACCTGGATGCAGGTGACGAGCATCCGGGCTATCTTTACCAGCATCTGACAAGCTACGTCGGGGACATCCCACAGCAAAGTGATGGTTGAATTGAGAGTGTTCACTAGATATGCTATTGTAGGAGGGTTTTGCGCTGTCAGGACTAGGTAGTTGAGCTTTTGCTGCCTTGAGCCTTTCCATGTGGCAAACTCCTTCCATGTGCGTCTTCTAGGGACTAGGCAGAAAGTAGGATCTATTTGAATGTGCTGAGGAGCGTTGTGGTAATTGGTTAGATCCTGTGGCCGCTTGTCCAGCCACTTCTTCCTCCACTTTGGGTGGTCGTCTATGTGTACATGTGCTTCTTCAGCTGTCAGTGCTACAGCTTCGTAATCCCCGTCTTTGTTTTGCGGTAGGGTCGGCCGCATCTTCTCCTTCCATAGGATTGCTTCATGGCATATCAAGGGAAAAGGTAGGTACTCATGGCCAAACCCCTCCACCTGCTCTTCTGGTTGTAAGAACGCCGGGGCCGCTAACTCCATTATCTTCTTTTTGTATATCATGTAATCTTTTGTTGGTCCCTCTGGCATGTCCTTGATGGTCTGAGTTAGCTCATCTCTTATCTCCAGATTTGCCTTTGTTAATCCTTGCTCTTGTTCTCCTTGATGTGATGTTTTAGGCAATTCGGGCATTTCTTGTTCTGGCAGCATTTGCGGCTACACTTGGGCTTCCTCTGTTCTGATTTGTGGTTGAGAACTCAATGCTTCTTTTTCTTTCAACAATGTGTCACTAATTTGCTTTTGAGTCTCTAACTCGGCCCTTGCTTGTGCGAGTTGCTGTTCCGGCTCTTTTACTTTTTGCACGTTGGCCGCCGTCTGGGCCATCATTCCTGAGAGGAGCAACTGTCTTTGAAGTTTTTCTTGATCTAGCTCCTCTTTCAGTGCCACTAGGGTGTTCTCTGCTGCAGCATTGTCTGATGTGGAGACCAATGCTCCAGCAGGTTCTTGGTTCTTCAGCAATGTGGTAAGCGTGCTTTTTACTGTGTTGTATGAGCTTGTCAGTCTTTGGAACCTTGCACCTTCGTACTCAAGCTTTTTATTGTGTTGTATGAGCTTGTCACTCTTTGGAACCTTGAACTTTCGTACTCAAGCTGCTTCGTTGCTTTCTTTACCCTTGCTGTCAAATCCTAGCATTCCTTTTCCTTCGGAATGTCAACTCCATCCTGACATCCACCAGATCTTTGATCATTAGACTGAGCCTTATGTCGCTCAGTGTCTCTTTCTTGTGTTGTGAGCTCCAGTTGTGCTCGCAGGCTCTCTAGCTCCTTTTGCCCAGATTTTTGCATGTGTTGAGCCTCCTGTACCAGCCATTCCTTTTCTTCTAGCACCACGTGCTGGCATCGGATTTGTTTTTCCAGATCTTGCAAGGTTTTTCTGTAGTCAAAATCACCCATAGCCTGATAGGCTTCTTGGTACCCTATTGCTTCAGAAAGGGGCACAGACTCTTTGTGTGCAAATGATGGAGGAGGAGGTGGTGGTTTTTTGGTTGATGGAGAAGGAGGAGGAGGACGAGATTTTGGTGAGGGAGGAGGTGGTGATTTCTCCACTTCTTGTACATGCCTCTTTTTCAATGCATCTTCCCTTGGCTATGAAGCAGACGCGTCCGCTTTTGTTTTCTTTAAAATCTTTACTATTCTTTGGCAAGTCCATTCCGCCGCTTGTCGTGCTTCCACATTCTTCTCTCTCTGAGCTTTCTTCAGTTGCTCTGCTTGGTTCGTGTCTTCAGCCACTTCTTTCTCCTTTGTTCCTTCAGTGGATTGAGAAGAAACGTCCACTTCTGCAGCCTTTTGTTCCGCTTCTAACCTTTGTTTTTCAGCCCGTATGCGAGCTGTATTTTCTATTCTTGCTTGTCTTTCCTTCTCGAACCTTAGTTTTTCTGTTTGTTGTGTTGTAGCAGCTCTTGCTTTTCTGTCAGCCCGCAACTTGGTCCTTCTTTCCTCAATTCTTTGTTGGGCCTCTGCATATGCTTTTTGAAGGTCGGACTGTGGCACTGTACTTATTTCCCTTTTTCTTTTCTCAAGTGGTGTGGTGGTGTCTTCCTCCTCGCTTTCTTCAAATTCGGATGGTCCTTTGTCTTTTGACCCTTGAGAGTTTCCCTCGTCTTCAGTCTCCGTCTTTTCTTCAGCACTTGAGCTTTTGTTGGATGCCTTGGCCGAGCGCGATGATGTTGCGCTAGTGGTCATCCTTACTGAGTAAGCAACCATCTTTGCTTTCTAAATCAAGGCCATTTGAGAACTGGTCGGCAGGTCTTCAATCATTCCCAAAGCTTGGTATGCTATTCTTGTTAGCATTGGCCCTGCACTCATGTAGCTTTTGTTCTTTGCCGAGCCTTTCAAATTTGCTTCGATCAAGTTCTCCAAGATGTAAAAACCATAATCGCATCGGATGGTTCTGTTTTCAGCTATTGCTAGAGCCATGACCACTGCAATGTGCAGGATCGGCTCGGTGTAGCAAGGAGGCTTTTGTACCCTGAAATGTTGAGAGATCAATCTTATTGGTAACTCCAGCTCACTGTATATCATGTCATTGTACTTGTACTTGTTTCCTTTTACTTTGATAAATGCCTTCTTGTTATCCAGTGACTTGGTCTTTGCCAACAAGTCATGTTGCCCTGGAAGGAAGTGCAAAGCTTCATTGATGATGTCTTTTGTGATCTTTACTTTTACCTTTGAACCATCCCTGTCGGTGAGCATTGCTTGCCCATCATACTGTATCGAGCTCATGCGCTCGTGGGTCCTCATGTAGTCTGTTCTCCATGGCTACAATCTGAGAACTGATCCAAATTAACAACTCGCACGGCTTCGGTGACCTCCGGCCTTCGATGGAGATTCCGTATTTCCTGTGGCATGATGGTCATCTTTACCATGTCACCACCATTAGCATCCCTAAACTTCGCGATGAAAATGTGAGAAGGGATCTGAGCTACTGTTTCATCAAAGATGTGAGCTTTTTCGTTTGTAGAGAGCTCATCCAGTTCATATGGTGATGTTGTCCACTGCCTTGCTTGGTTTTGGCGAGGCATTCTGTGTCATTAGAATCACAAGCTGTCAGGATTTTCCTTTCACAACGAGTAGCATTTAGACTTTTAGTAAAAAGCAGTTCAAAACTTAAAACTGATCATAACTTGAACAAATCTCATCCATTCTTGTCCATATTTCACCAGTGGGACTAGGAAGACTAGCTATGACTAAGCCAAATCTGGGCCTGAGGTACACCAATCGCGATCGTAGTACAGAGGCCAAAAAAACATTTGATCACATGAGTGGTTTGTTGATAGCTAGAGGTTCATTTTGGTCCACTCTGTCTTTTAATTGAACCACTTTGGAGTTTATAAGTCCCAATTTTGGGTTACAAGGGAGTTTTGGACTAGACTTTGATTTTTCATGGGTTTTTGATGTCCAATTGGCTTGAAGCTTGATGTGTGACTTGAACAAGATGTGTACAAGAGATCTGTTAGGTTTTGGTCAAAATTTGATGCTAAGGTACACCGATCGCGATCGTAGTACCTGGGCTTTTTTGGGTGAAAACTAGATGGCTTTAGTCTCCTATGCTTGCCTAGCCCACTGATGATTTATTTTCAAGTTTGGACTTAAAATGAACAAATTAGAGAAATTTTTCACTGTTTGACCTTATTTTACTAAGTCTAACCATATTGGGTTTTCCTGATGAATTCTAGTTGGAGCCTGGAGTTAGTTGATGTTAGTTTTTGAGCGTTTACTGTTTCCATGATGTGTTGCTACCATCGGCCTACTCTGCTATCTGATTTTGACTTGATCAGGCACTTTTTACCCCGTCTTTGGAGATTTTCCAGACTTGCGTATTTCTCAGGCATTCTTTGGATACCAATGGGATAATTGGGCATCTCTAAGTCGCCTTTTAGTCTTTGACATTAGTTCGGCCAAATTCTTCCCTTGTGTGATCACTCGAGACTGAAATGGTCATCTCCATCCTTGTAGGAGATTCTGAACTCCATTCAAGGTTTTCTACTACTGTGGTGACTCCTAGTCGGACAGGTATGCCTTTCAAACCACTCGTCATAATTTTCAGTCGAATTTTGGTAGTTGTAGGTCAAATTTTCCGATTCGGGTGTGTTTGAAAATTTTGGCCCATTCTATGAGCAAACTTTGTGCATTTCTTATGAAAATTCAAGAGAGTGTACTCCTCCATGAGTTCTAAGCCTGGGCCATGTCAAAGTTTCTAAAACCTGCAAACTGGGGGCACCGATCGCGATTGTACCATAAGTCCCAAATTAATTTTTGACACTTGCAGCTTGTTGGCGAAGTTGAGGGGAGGCTTTTTGCAGATTCTGTGTCAATTTTGGTCAGTGGGGTACACCGATCGCGATAGTTGTACCACCACCAAACTGAGGTTTGATCACATGGCTTTGTTCCTGACATTGTGGGGAGCACATTGATGTGTTTTGTCTCTGAAAAAGTTTTGTCATGATGCCTCTAAGGGCCCTTGACCTATTTGACTCAATCCGACTTTGATTTGGTCAATGCGCCCGTTTGTGCGATGTTTGCGCTTGCATGTGTAATAAAATCTGGTGTGAAATGTTGGCTCTGAACGTCCGTATGGGTAGAAATGTGGCAGCTCGCTCTAGGTCAAGAAGCTCTCTTCTTCTCTCTCAAAATGTGAAAATGAACAATGAGCCAGAATTTGGCCTACCGGACCCATATCTTCCCGGGGTTTTCGTGACATAGGTATTGTTTTCATTACCTTTGATCCCCATATAATCTGCATACCATCTGTGGGTCGAATCGTTCGTCATTCTGGAGTCGTATGACCATTTGATGCGATTCTGGCGAAATGTGGTCATGATCATTAAGGCTGAAATCCGACATCTTCAGATTAGCTTCATATCTTCCATGCTTGATAACCCTATCATGATACTTCGGCGTTTGCTTCCACAACTTGATTTTGACACTGTGGATGATATTTTTTAATTTTTGGAAGATTATTAACGGAAATCAAACAAAATAAATTGAAAATACTTATTAACTGGAGAACATTAGCCAGAAATTATTATACTCACCCCTAAGCATATATTTTTATTAGAAGCATCCCAATGCTCCAGATTTTGTCATTATAGCTCATTATTATGCTGGTTGATGATAAAAACGCTAAAATATACCAGATTTTGATCAAATTTGTTCGAAATTGAGCTCTAAAAAATGAAAAAAACAACAAACACACGCATTATGTACATATATACACGTTGGACCCCTTAATGGTCCTGACTGCTGCTAGATTCAGTAGCTACTCCCCCCTTCCTAAACTGAGTCGTCCCGGACGAAGGTTGCGTACATGTGCATGGGTTTTGAAATCTGTGTCTATGCACGGCCATGTAATGTGGCCCTATCCTCATGTTTGAGACAATGCATTGGGTAGCAAAGTGCTGTGCAAGATGCGGGGACTCAATGTAATTTTCAATGGCTTTGGATGGCGAGGCTAGCTGTTGATGGAAGAAAAGAGCTTGCAGTTTAATTGCTCTCTCCTTGATTGTTGGTTTTTTGATGGCAACTATTTTTGGAACCCATTTGTATTCATTTTTTTTCATATTTGTCGATGGGGATAATCGGCCACGAGTGATCTGTTTTGGCGAATGGAGTCATGTAGGTGTTGGAGTTGTGTGTGTACATCAGTGCATGTTCTGACCATTCGGTAACTGCATTGTACGTTCTCATCCATGGAACTCCCAAACATAGTGATTCTCTGATTCCTCCGTCTTTCATTATGAGAAATTGATGAGGACAACTATTTCCATCAATATTGATTGGTAAGTTTACTATGCCCAATGTTGGCATTTTTGCCCCATTCGCGGCTTGTAAATATCGTGTGGATTACACTAGGGGTTCATCGGTAAGCATCTTGTAAGTGGAGAAGTTGACCACATTGACTCTTGCCCTTGTGTCAATCAATGCTCGTTGATATCTGCCATTTGGAAGTGTGACATTGATGCGAACATCAATTCCTATTTCCCATTGCTCGTTAGTGTGAATTATAGAAAGAGGAATTTGAGCTATATCTTCTCGTTGAGGAAGTCTTTGTTGTTGTGGTTTCTATTTCTGCTTTAAAATCTTGATTCTGGCCTCCTCCTGTGCTTGAGCTTTTGTCTCATTTGCTTTGTTCTTGCGCTCCTTCGTAGAGTGGATTTTGGCAAGCATCTCTGAGGTTAGTGGTAGGTTGTACTTCTTTAATCTGCATCCACTAATCCAATTAGGCATCTCCTCTCCCTCTAATGTCGCAAGCTTAATGGCACCACTAGATGATATGTCATGAATCACATAGGGTCCATTGCCTCGCTTTTTGAGTTTCCAGGAATGTTGTTTCAGGGTATACATTAAAACGTAATCCCTCGTAGCAAATTCCTTGCTGATGACATGTTGATCAAAGAATGATTTCATGTTTCGTTTTTGTGCGTACATTGATGCAACTGCTCTCAATCTAGTTTCATCCTGTTTTTCCAGGATATCTATTTGATTGGATAATTTATGGCCCGTCCATTCTAATTCTTTAGCTACCCAAAGTGTGGGGATAAGAAATTCAAGTGGCAAAATTGCTTGAATTCCATAAACCATGTTGAACGGAGTCGTTCGATTGAGTTTTTGTACGCTACTCTATATACCCATAAAGCTGAATGCAGCTTTTGATCCCAGTCGGCTCTCGATTCACTAACAATTTTTGTGAGAATTGTCACCAAAATCTTGTTCATACTTTCTGCTTGGCCGTTAGCTTGTGGATGATAGGGAGCTGACTTCTTGTGAATTACCATGAATTAAGCCAATAGGAATTCGATCACTTCTTGACGAAATGAGTCCCTCTATCGCTCACTATCTCTATTGGTAAGCCATACCTAGTGAAAATGTTCTCATACAAAAACTGTGTTGTCGTTTTTGCATCACTTTTGGTTGTTGCTTTTGCTTTAACCCACTTTGTTAGATAATCTGTTGCCACAATAATGTATTGAGTATGTGTTTTATATCCACGAGGCGCAATTGGTCCTACAAAATCTATTCCCCATTTTGCAAATGCTCCTGCCCCCATCATTGGCCTCAAGGGCATGTCATCTCGTGCTCTAGGAATCTTTGTCCTCTAGCAATCATCACATCGTTTCACAAACTCTTCAGCGTCCATGAATAGTGTAGGCCACCATATGCCAGCAATAAGAACATTAGGAGAAATATGAACCTTGCATGGGCCTTGTAAGGAATCCTAATTTTTAGGGATTAAGGCTAATGTTGTGTGGGGTTTAGGGGGCAAGGGCATTGAAGAAGGTAGTTTTGAGTAGGCTTTTCTAGCCTTTTTTTTAAACAAATGTAGGATGTGGACCTAAAAGGTTGCTTTCTCTCTCTAGCTTTTTTTAAAGTGAAGGATGCATAGGGGTGTGTCCACATCAGCAATTCCGTGGGTCAAAAAGAGTCAAAACTTGACTTTTTTTAAAAAAATTCATTTTTATTTGTTTTTTACTTAAAACTCCCTCCCAACATATATACATATCCAAAAATCATTTTTTGACCCATTTTTTAACCCACAAGCTTAGAAAGTCCATTTTTTCAAAAATCTTTTCCCCCAAAAAGTAATAAACATTTTGTTCTCTCATCCTCCTCCCTCCTCCCTCCTCCCTCCTCTCTCCCTCTCCCTCTCCCTCTCCTCTCCCTCTCTGCCCCTACCTTCCTCCTCCTCCCCAATCTCTCCCTCCCTCCTTCTATCCTCCCATCCTGCTCGGCCTCTCTACCCTTCCCCCTCTATCTTTTCATCATTTGCTTCCTCACGCAACAGCTTCCATGGTGCTCACGGACATCACAAATGGTTTTCTTCCACCACCACGTACTCCGCACACCAAAAGCATACATATTCGCTTACCCACGGCATTTGCACCGAAGACCACTAGTGAAGGTGATCAAAGGTCATCGCAGGAACGTCGCATCGCTTGTGAGACCAATGTTGACATTTGGGTGGATGGCCATTTGTACCCTTACGATCCTATAAGCCGCTTCCATCCACCGTTTAATAGCCTTTCCACATTTCTTAAATTTCTTGGGAGGGGAGAAGCAGGCTTGTTAGGCTATTGCAAGCGGCTGTGTATCGGTGCAAGTGCTTCTTTGCATATGTGGATGCACGAATGTCAAGCTCTTCACCTCAAGACGACGGCATTACAAGAGAGTGTTGCCTCTTCAGAGAGGGTAGTTAAAAGTCTTGAACAACAAATGCAAGGAAAGGAGTCCCACATCCAGAAGCTTACCAACACCATCACATACTTGAAAGAAACACCCCTTGGTGCAAGGGAACGCAAACGCCCGTATTCATCCATTGAAACTCTTGCACATTCCGGAGGAGCACGCAAACGACGAGTTACAGCCACAAGGTGATTTGGTCTTTACTTGCATGCTGCATTCTTACTTCACACTATTTTCTAACATTTATGTTTATTTGTTGCTAGAAGCTTCATCCAGGAGGCATGCGGTGGAACAAGCCAAGATAATCGAGTCAACCTTCTCACTAGTTGTCTCAATACCGAGGACGTTATTTCTATCTTACAATCACCTGGAGGTAAGCACATTAAGGATGCAGTCACCAAGGACCTTATGCGTAAATTAAGAAATGTGGTTAATGATGATGACGTTCAACAAGCTTGTGATGAGGCTGGAATCAGCACCAAAGCCTATCAGGCTATTTTTCAACTCCTAAAGGATGCCCTCAAAGAACATGGCATTGTGGAAAACCTATTTCCCGTTCCTCACAAGGTCAAGCTCGCAAAGAAGGCCACAAACGAAGATGTGTTCTCCCGCATTGGGACATACCTACACATTGAGGACACAATTCCAACTTCCCTTTATGCTTCGTGCGCAGCAAAGACAAGGGGAAAAGATAAGAAACAATCCATAAGACCTTCGAATAAGGGCTTTCCTTACACAATGTGGAACAATATTTTCGTGGATCTTAGAAGGCTTCAAGAAGCCATGCTTAGATTTTACGAGTTACCTGAAGAAGGTGACACACTTTACTTTTTTCTTTGGTATTATTCTTTTCATAGAAGCTGAAGTTTAAGGTCTTAGCACTATTTATTTTGTAGTGCTTGGCACAGTCGCTTTTGTGCTGAAACTCGATGAGTGTCAAATAGTGAAAGGCCGAAGGTTAGAGAGGCTAAGTGTCACTCTAATGAACGAGGCCCTTCTGCAAACCAAGCGAAGGGATTCAGTCGAGCCATATCCCACCTTATCTTTTAGCGTGCAATCAGAGAAAGACATTTGGTGGTTGGGTGTTATTGAGGTGTCCAAAGAGACCAATGGAGTACTTTCGTGGATTTTTGAGAGAACTCCATGGATCACAGAAGTAATACACTCCCAAATTGCAGGTCAAAAGTTGGAGATTGAGGGCTTTGGTAGTTATGATGTGGAGTGGCACTTAGGTGGGTATTTGAAGACCATAAAGTGTTTGCTCGGCTGCAAACAAGGGGCTTCTTCTCTCATGCCTTGTCCATTTTGCACTCGAGGGTACAAACCTAATGGACAAAAATCACATAAGAGCACTGCAAAGGCCAGTTACATGCTTCCATGGCAAGGGCATGGAGAACAAGGGTTAGATTGTCATGAGGTCGGAGATGAAGGTAGAGAATGGGAAGCGTCTATTCTGAGATGTCCCATGCTCAATGCCCCAGACCGTGATCAAAAGGACCACACTTGGAATCCAATCTTTCGATTTCCTCTATCGAATGTACATTTTTGTACATTACACGCATTCATGCGTATTTTTGATAGGCTATTGAAGCTCCACATTGACTATGCTTTCACAATGAAACCGTTGGAAAAGTCCTAGGAAGCGATCGAAAGAGTGGAGGTACTCTTGAATTCCATTGGCTGTCATGGTGGAAATGTGTCTATAGTTGTTGCAAAGAACACAGGGGAGGCCCATGAAATTGCTCAACAAGTGTCAATGAGTGGACAAAAAGCTAGACACTTTTTGAAGAAAGTTTCCCAAGGAAAGCCAAGTCAATGTGATGCTCAAAGCAACTCCAACCAGCAGGCAGGTAACCTTTGGGAGCTTTGGAAGCAGTTATGCAAAGCTACTACTGACAATGATTCAAATGGAGAGCTTGCAAACAAGCGCAAGCAAGTTTGGACCCATTTTGATAAAATGGTCAAGCTTATGAACCTTAACAGCACAACAGAAGAACAACGGCAATCATTTCAAGAAGCTTTGGCGGATTTTACCAAGGTCTTCACCCTTTCTTGGGGTAAAAATAGCATCACACATTACATGGTAAGTCATTCATGGTGTATTCATTACAAGGGATTGTTTTTATTTACTAATTTGGATCGTTTGCTCATGTGAACAGCATATCTTGTTTGCGCATGGTGCATTTTTTATGCACAAGTATGGATCGCTTGAAATTTTTAGCACTCAAGGCATGGAGAAGTCCCATTATCGAGCAAGGGGAGTGTACTTCAAAAATACTCGACATGGTGGTGGAATGGTGCAATCCAATTATTTGGAGGAGATGTTCAACTGGTTTTTTTGCACAACATTTGCTCGTAAGCTCACAATGGAGCGTGCGCGACAATCCAAGATTGCTATTGAAGTGCGCAAATGGAGTCGTCAAGAGCATAGCAACAAGTGGCAAATGTCGCAAGGTCCCACCAAGCATGCTGCATGGCGGCGATGCAGAGTACGACAAGGATCAAAGTGGATACTGCGCGAGTCACTAAACGTGAACGTAGGGTCCAACTCTTAGCGACATGTTTATTTAAAAAATAATACTTCTTTTAAAAAAATTAGTGTGAACATGGCCCTTTTTAAATGGGCCCTTATAAATATTGCATCCTCTCATAAATCACTCATTTCTTAAGAACAGGTGAGCTCTTACCAACGAAATGCCGCGCACCAAACAAACCGCGAAAGAGCATCCGCCTGCCAACAAAAACACCCTCCAAGGATGTGAGAAGCCGTCATGGCTTAAAGACACAAGAAAACGGCCACGAACACCTAGCCGTTCCAGGAACTCTTCTGGTAGTGGGCATGGTGGTAGGGCACGAGAGTCATCAAGGACTGTTGAATCTCCACCTCCTCAAGATATACCACCTAGAAAGAGAATGAAGCAATGTGCCCAGCACTGGAGAGAAGCAGAGGGCCAGAAAACATCAGAGTCCTATAGGGAGCAGCCGTCGCGCCCCCAATCACAAGCAGGACCATCCAGGACTCGGGTGGTCAATACAGACACCGAATCAGAGAGTGAGCCACCATGGCTGCGAAAAAACATACCGCGCACACACCGGGTGGCCATTGGGGGGAAGACATTGCCTCAAGGCAAGGGAGCTCTCCCCACACGACAAGATCGGCAACCAAGGGAAGAGGAAGAATCAGAACAGGCTGCAGAACCAGCCCCTAAGCATGTAAACAGACGCAAGTCTAAGTTTTTCAAGAAGCCTTCATGCCGCCCGCCAGCAAATGTGCAAGTGCCCCCAAGACAACCGCAGCGGCGCCGAAAAATAGCAAGGGCATTTGCAGAAATCCACCACTACCAGAAGACGACGAAGCTCTTGATTCGACGTGCCCCCTTTGCTCGCACTGTGAAGGAAGTGCTTCAAAGCTATGGAAATCAGTATAGAATGCAAGCAATAGCGCTAGAGGCTATTCAAAAAGCTGTAGAGGCCCACATCATTTCAGTGTTGGAAGATACCAACCTATGTGCCATTCATGCAAAGCGAGTGACAATACAGCCAAAAGATATGCAGCTTGCACGACGATTGCGACGAGACTTCGAGCATTAGCCGAAGTTACCCCTCTTTTTGTATTGCACACCCTTATCTTTGTAATGATTTGACTTTCCAATGACAATATGATCAACAGTTGTGTCTACTCTATCTATTATCTTTGTAATTTCAAGTTCTGTATGTAATTGTAGTCAATTTCAGTAAATTTGTGCATTTTAAGTAACTTTAGGGGTAGATAAGCCTACAAGGGACAGAAAAAGGCCTGGCCACAAGGGCGCGCAAATGGACCATCCTAAACTGATGGATGGGCCATTTGCACGCCCTTGTGGCCAGGCCTTTTTCTGCCCCTTGTAGGCTTATCTACCCCCAAGGGTACTTAAAATAACCAAATTTACTAAAACCTATTGGTTTTGCATCAATATTTTATATGGATCCTTATGGACACCTTTTTTTGGTCATTTAAAGCTTTGAATTCCTTATAGGATATCAAAACTAATAACATATTGTGAAACCAAGTGTCCAATGTAATTTGACTTTTTGGTACAAGGGTGTAGTAGGTAGAGCTAAAGCAAGTGATAGTTTGCTGGAAACTTCATTTCATAATTGATTTGAGCTTTTCTAGTGTCCTTGAGTGTGAACATATACTGGAATTGCCTTAAAAAGGTTGCATTTAAATGAATGATGCAAAACCAATCCATTGCAATAAATTTGTGCTTTTTAAGTACCCTAGGGGGTAGATTGGCCTATAAGGGGCAAAAAAATGCCTGGCCACAAGGGCGCGCAAATGGACCATCCAAAACTGATGGATGGGCCATTTGCGTGCCCTTGTGGCCAGGCATTTTTTGCCCCTTATAGGCTAATCTAACCCCCTAGAGTACTTAAAAATCACAATTATACTCAAATTGACTGCAATTACATACCTTGAAATAACAAAGTCAAAAAACAATTCATATCACCAATTGAAACAATTTTCAAGATTGACAAATCAGATTGAAAAGAATTTGCAATATAGAGAGACAATTTCAAATATTTTTTATTCCTTCTAGCACGGTGATTTTACATCATGTATCTGAGGAGTTCAGAATTTTTTTGACCATTTCCTGGCGCCTATTTTGCACGTAAGGCAACTCCCCAGTCAAGAGGGACTGCGCTATGGCATTTGGGTCAGTTGAGCCCATGGAAGCATGTATCCCTATCTGGGCAAGCACTTTACCACGAAAGCCAGTGCCAAATGCTGTGCATACAAGGGATCTACGCACTAGGAACACTTGATGCGCAGTTTGAGCAATGGTACTCAAACACAAAAACTTGCTCAAAGCTTTTAACGACCAAGTCATAAAATGGACTTGGGGAGTAAATTCACTATGGATAATGGCCACATCGCCAGGGGGGAGTTGTCCGAGGTAATGCGCAAGGGAAGCTTGAGGTCCAAAGCCCGTCCGCTTGCCACCCGTCCTTGCAGCAAAATCATCAACCTCCACAACATCCTGTCATAAACCGATGAAGGTTGAGAAAAAAGACAACGAAGGATAAAATAGTAACATGAAAATTAGGATACAGTTTACCTCCTGCTCCTTGTCATCCTCCTCCATGTTGCCCTTTGCATCCAAGTCAATGGTCCCATGCACCACATATACAAGCTTTGGATCATCAGATGGGAGGTTGCATAATGGCATAGGCATCCTAGCAGCCTCAACCTTCGCTTGCGTGGCTTGAAAATCTTCATCAGCCACGTGCAACTGCTCTGCTGCCAGGACCTCCGCACATACAACTGCAATAGTGTCAGCAACAGAGTCCCCATCTGGCAAGAGCTTGCTTTCTAGGGCATCTGGCGTATTGTCTAAGGGACATTTGCTACTGTTGCATAGCACGCTCAAGCATTCATCCATGCGCAGGACAAATTCTTTTTCCAAATCATGCAGGAACACAAACTCCTCCCCATCCACTAACAGTGAGGAGAAGCGGCTAACTTCTACCTCTGGGAGAGCCACATCCGTCAGTGGTAGTGGCACTGGAGTGTCACTAGGGCCAGCCGCAACTATGGATTTCTCAACCACTTCCTCAAGACCCCTAGGGTACTCGAGCTGGTGTGCTTTTCCTTCCGCTGCAGGGTTCATGGGGATAACCTGCTGCTCCTTGGTGTCCTTGATAAAGGACCCAACTTGAAGGTGTGGTAAGAGGAGCTCCTCCAAATCAGGTTCCTCGCTCACCAAGAAGATAAATGTTGCGAGCCGAGAAAGGTACTCCACCCCCAACTTGCGCTTCTTGAGCGCTGACACCCCAGGGGCTTGATCATCCAAGTAATGGCCTGCATTGGTTGCAATTTCTTGGAATCGTTGCAACCGCTTGGCGAATGGGCGATCACCTTTGTGTATATAGCGCAAAAGATCGCAAGGCACCCAGATCCCTCCATGTGGGGGGATAGATACAAAATATTTTATGATGTGCTCCTCCATGAACGCAGAAATCTCCTCAAATGCATCCATGTGAAGGGCAACTGTGGCGTCAAGGTCAGGGAGACGAGTAAAAAAGGTGTGGTGGTCCAACTTCCCTTTGTATTTGGTGTCCTCGAGGAAGAGGATGAAGCGTGACAAAGGGGTGGATGTGGGTACAGATGCAGAGGCCGTGGCAGCATCCATGTTTAGCCTGGGGTGTGGATAGAGAGTGGAGGAGCTCAGGAGTTGCAAAAGTGAAAATAGTGAATGAGTTAGGTGGCCCCCCTTTTATAATGTACCCTTTTTTTAAGACATTAAAAAAAAAAGGCACTTTCACCAAAAAATGATTTCTCATCCCAATGCAAAAAATTATATTCAAAGGCATGATTTGTCGAAGCAAATCATGTTGATTACAGCGGGGATCAATATGAAAATTGCAAGAGTTACAAAGCTATAAGATCGATAGCATAGTTCCATCTATCCCCCAGTCCTCCTCGACCTTCAATTTGACTTCCATTCTCTTCCCAATCTGCGGACATTCATTACAATAAGCATCCAATGATCGACAAACCATGATGTATTGAAAATGTGGTGGAAGGATTCTCACCTTGTGACCTTGTAAACAAAATTGTGCTTGTTGAAGGGCCTCAAAACCCATAATAACCAAATGTTCTCGAACATTACTGAGAGTCCAATGCTTGTTCACTTGGACTGCCTCCAAAGCATCGTTGGGCATCTTCACTGCAATGTCAAAGCTTGTAATAGCGCCGTCTACACTCTGTAAGGGAGTCCACACTCCAAGCTTGCACATCCAATGATCATAGTGAAATCGTATGTACAAGGAGGTGCGGGATTTCAAATAGCGCATTCCAATACCTGAAGCTCCAACCTTACAATGGTACCGGTCCCCGTTGTGCATGCCCTCCACAAAACCCCAGTCCTCTTCTAAAAGCCTTCCTAATTCCTCGTAATGCGCATCTTTACATACAAGCATTGTGGTAGTCTCCACAAATCCAAACTCTTTAAAAATGTGCACAAAACAATGAGTAGGCAAACACCAGCTCAAGCCCACAGACCTAGAAGCTTTAGAGTATTTCAAAGAGTTTTGGACATCCATTATTATCTTTTGCTTGAAAGATGCTACCGACCACAAATCTGGGACCGGCCACTCCATACTTAATAAGGAAGTTACTTTGATCGGTTCAAGCGTTCCAAATGCTTGTGTAGAAGTAGGGACAATATAGGAGTGAGAATAGAAGAAAATCCTTCTTTGAACCAGTTTGGTTGGGCAAAGATGCGGGAACATTATTGCTCCAATATCCGCATGTATAGCATTGAATGTGCCGGAGAGACTATGTAGTGGCTGCTCCTCCACCAACGTGGATGGAAATATGACTATAAATGCATGGCAAATCTTAAGTATGAATCCATAATAACATTACACTGTAATTTCACACCTAGCTTTGTATTCTCAAAACATGTACTTACAATGTGTTGGAAATCGAGGTGGTTGTTGCAAGTGCATGGTTGACATTGAGAAAACATGTTGCACAATGGCTATGGTCCCCTTGTCTTTGCGGTTCTTGAAGCCAAGGAGCTTTCCTTTCCAATGAAGATCCAAGTTCGCACGATTCCGCACACGATGAGGGCCAACAGCAGATGGTTGCATGTATACCCAAGCACCTTTGGTGAACTCTTGTGGTACCCACTCATCATCTACACCTCTAGTGTTGTGGCATGCAAGTGTTGTGACCTCATCCTTTGGTCGCCTTTGCGAAGTAGAGTTGGCCATGGTTGAGCAAAGCAAACTAGGAGGAGGAGAAGAACCTTGCTTGTTGCTACAATGTAGGTGTGATAAAGTGATATGAGAAAATGGTCAACCCTTGTGGCAATGGGAGGAGAAGGTGGACAACCCTTGCTTGGTGTGGCACTGGGAGGAGAAGGTGGATAAGCCTTGCTTGGTGTGGCAATGGAAGGTGGTAGGGGAGGAGAGAGGAGCTTCCTTGCTGTAGCAATGGAGATGGTGTAAAGAGAGAGAGTGTTGGAGTAGAGGATGAGTGTGATGGTTGCAACCAAGGAGGGGTTGGAAAAGGGGTTCTAGAGAGAGAAAATCCCTTTTTGCCTAATAACTAATTTTGGGGGAGCTATGGATAGCAAAAAAAGATTTTTTAAAAGTTTTTTAAAAATTTTGAATTTTAGGGTTTTTGGATGCACGTTTTGACTTTTTGAGATCAAAAAATGCTTTTTTGACCATAAAATAGTTTTAGGGGGGTTTTCAGAAGATGAAATTTGAGTTTTGAAATTTTTAAAAATTTTCAAATTTTTGGGATTTTTTCAAAACCGGATCAAAAAGGAGGGAAGTTGGAGGTTCCATATGGCCCACCCCCCCCCCCCCCCCCCCCCCCCACCCCACCCAACCTTCTCACTAGGTAAGAGCCCATTTAAAAAGTGTAAGACTACTTTGTCCCCCTACATTTTTGAGGGCATAGAGTGTGTCCACCACCCTCTTCTCATTGGCTGGCCTCTAATTAACCTTAATCCCAAAGGGCCCCTAGAGGGTTCATATTTTTCCTAATGAATTGCTTTGGCCGTTTTGTCAGCTGAGAAATGTCCTCCAGCTTGTTCGCCATGTGCTTGCTCTAAGATAGGAACGTATTCCTCTTCCGTCGCACACATTCTCAATTGATTGTCTTTTCCCCTCTTGTAAAGATTGTCCTCAATCAATACATATTTTTCTGCCTCTTTCGTGATCGTTTTGATATGTGATCTACCCATCCCTTCAGGCAGTATCCTAGTGGTGAGGTATTCTACAATGTAGTTACTCCATCGGGGTGCTACAGATAATTTGAACAGAGTCGCGTGTTCTATCGGCTTCTGAAAAGTGCAGATAACACATGATTTGATATGCATATGAACACTTTGTTGCATTTTCGGCCAATATACACCCATTCTCATTAATCTTTGATACGTTTGTGCATGCCCATTGTGAATTCCCGTTGTTTGTACATGAGCCTGGTTTAGATACAAGTCCTGTTCACTTGGCTCAACACAAAGCCTAAGGATTTGATCCGATCCCTGTTTGTATAGCCTTCCAGCTAGCATTACCAATGATCTAGATGCTGCAATGGTAGATGGTTGTCTTGTCAAATTCAATGACCCAATAGTCAACAATTACATCCTCACTCCATCTTGGAACCATTTCTATGTTGAAGAGATATGCATCTGGAAAATCATCATCAACTCCTACAGGCGTTTCTCCATACACCATTCTAGATAAGTGATATGCTCTTTGGTATGTAGTTTCTTTTTTGACTACAACCGTGAAGTCAAACTTAAGCAATATGATGAACCGTCGTACAATCCGCCCCGTACTGCAAGGTTTGTTTACCAAGTACAGCAGTCCTTGGTGATCAACGAAGAATACAAATTTATTAGAAAGTAGGTAATGTCTAAACTTTTTCACAGCATAGATCATACCCAAACCCTCCCTTTCAGTTGTTGTGTAATTCTTCTCTGCACTGTTTAGTTGTCTACTGGAGTAACTGATTGGAAAATCCATGTTGTTTTCTCCAGGTTGTACAAGTATGCATCCTATAGCATATGCTGATGCATCTACATGGACGTGGAATATCTTTTCCCAATCCGAAGCCTTCAAAATTGGAGTGAATATCAATCTTTGCTTCAAAGTTTGAAAAGCTTTCTCGCACTCATCTGTCCACTCAAATTTAGTTATCAACATGTAAAGTGGTTTCGCAATTATAGCGTATAAGTAGATAAATCTGCGATAATATCCACAATGGCCCATAAATGCCTGTACCTCCTTTACCTTTACTGGTCGTGATAGATCAACAATTACGCTGATCTTCTCCATGTCTGTCGAAATACCATTTTTGGACACTATATGTAATATTTTGCCTTGTCTTACCATGAAGACACATTTCTCCGGATTCAGGAAAATCCAATACAGTCTGCATTTGTTGAACACTTTGGTTAAGTGCTCTATGTGCTCCAATCTTACGAGAGAATGAACGCACAGGTCATCCATGTAAATTTCTAAGAACAGTCTTAGATATGCTTTAAAAGCACGACCCATCAGCCTCTGAAATGTGGCCGGTGCATTCGTTAAGCCAAAAGCCATGACCCTGAATGCAAAAATGCCCCATTCAATTGTTGCAAAAGCCGTCTTGTGTTGATCCTCTGGCTTTATTGCAAGTTGGTTGTAGCCCTGGAGAGGTCACCTAATAAAAATGTAACCTATCACGTGAGTTCAACAGAAGGGTATTTAAAGTTCTTGAAACTTACATAAATATATATTAAAAAACGCATTATTTTTTTAGATTAAAAAAAAAACTTACAGATTTTAAAAGAAAAGGGTACATTATATTCCTAACAAAATTCACAGATAAGGGGTTTTACAAACATGTCTTGAACGCACGTGATATGATAGTTTTACACATAGTGAAACCCTCGAGGTTGTAGCCTGAAAAGCCATCTAAGAAACTGTAAGCTTCTTTTCCCGCCACTCTTTCTATTACATGATCAGTAATGGGTAGAGGATAGTTGTCCCGAATTGTAGCAGCGTTTACTTTCTTGAGATTGACGCACACTCTCAACTTTCAATTTTTCTTTAGGACCACCACAATCGGTGAAACCCAGTCAGTGTGCTCAATTTTGTAAATAAACTCAGCCTCTTTCACCTTATCTATCTCCTCCTTGATCTTCCTTGCAAACGTATCATTGTAAGTATAAGGACGTTGTCTGCTTGGTTTGGCGTCATTCTTAAGGGGTATTGTGTGTTGACAGATACTTGGATCCACCCCCTTAAGATCTTTTTATGACCATGCAAACACATCTCTATACTGTTTTAGAGTAGCTATCAAAAGCTTTTCCTCTTCTTCAGTAAGATCTGTGGCAATATATGCAGGTTTTTGATCTTCTCCTGGCTCCGCTAGATCTATTCGTTTGGCTTTTTCAGGACCGTCGTATGATGTACCAAGTTCCCTCAATTCTCTCATTGGTTGTTGCACATGATTTTTCTATCTTGTATGGTATACTTCTTATAATGAGACATCACATCCATCTTGTCAAAATTCGTGTTCTCATCTGTTTCCATTTCAGTTGTCCATATGTCTTTGAGGGTCTGTTTGAGATTATTGTACTTTGTTTTCCTTTCTGTTTTGGTCATTCTAGACCCTGTTTGCCCCTCCTTATGTGTCTCAGTCGAGCGTTTTCTTTTCGCACTTTTTCTTCTTGTTGTTTTTCCATGGTTTAGTTTTGATAAACCGGTCAGTGACCTTGTCTTTGACACAATCATCAAATTTTACAAACCTTAGATATCCCGTTTTGTCATTGACAAGAGGCATGGGTTTATGCTTATTCGCTCTTGATTTCCTTGTTCTCTTTTATCTAATCCGCTCTTGTCGACTAGGTTTTTGGTTAGGAAACTTGTAAAACCTGTCCGGTCTCAACATATACTTCCTATTTGTCTCTGATCCACTTGATCTTTCGTCATCATCATCTATCAGTTGGATTTCATCACCCAGTGATGGAAGGTCATCGCTTAGTGAGTCTATGAATTCCTCCTCTTTTCGATTCCTATCGTCCAATACAGATATCTCATCAACTATTCTTTTACACTGAGTCTCACATAGTGGTTCTTCTTGTTTCTCGCTTTCTGATCCTGACTCAAGGATGACGCTAGCCATTTGCAACGTTACTAGGTCGTATCCCTCATCATCACAGAATTTTGTAGTCATGCATTCGTTAACACGTACATCCAAGGTTGACAATATTTGAGTCCACCCAAATAGCTCATATAAATGTTCTCAGAAAGGTTCTGGGAGATAAGCCTCGTCTTCTAATGACCTTTCCAACGCACATTCCTCTTTGATTAAGTCTCCACAATCAGATGCTCCACACATCCAGAGATGTGCTTTCGTTTGTAACCACGCAGGTATTTCTTTTTCATTCACTGTGGTTGAATCAAATTCTTGCACTGGTGTTTTTGTAACGTCTCTATAGCTGTGATCTTTCATGTTGATTTTCGTTATTACCTTCTCATGCCTTAGGTAAATTTGGTCGTACCCCCAATCTTGTATCATTTTGAGTTGACGCATAAAAGGTCGCCCCAAAATAATGTCAAAGTTGTTCGTTTTTCGGAAGTCTACCACGGAAAAGGTGTGCTCATAGTTAATTCCACACGAAGTTACAACTATTTGGTCCAGGAATCCCAATGGTCTCTCTACATACCCATCTGCGAGCTGGACGGCCCCATTTTTCCCAGATTTTCTTTGTAGCAATCGCAACTCCCACTCCACTGTCTAGGATAGCTATCGTCTTTATATCCTGATATTCAACAGGTAAGGTTGTATTACCTTCCTCACCTTCACAGTAATCTCCGACCTTGTTTATGGGCACAGGTTGGGCTTTTGGTTGACCTTCCCGTTTGTTTTCTTCTACCGTAGGGTTTGTCTGAAGAGGAATCTTTATTCCTTTGTTCTCCAAATGTTTCCCCATGTCTTCCCATAAGTGTGGTCTAACTCTCAGGAGTTCTGACAGTGTGATTGTGCATGTTACAGGTGTCGACAGCATCTCTTGAAGACTTTTTGAGTCAATCATTTGTGGAATAGCTCTCATCTGGGATGGAACTAATCTTATCTCCGATTGTGCTTCATGTTCACCTATAAATGAAGGCAGGGTTTTCAAGGATTGAGCTTTGCTTTCCATCGAAGCCTCCGTTCCTGCATCTCCATACAGCGATTGTATATCTCCTAGATAAAACTCGTTGTCTATGTTAGCCTCAGGACTTCGTGCAGACTGTAACGTCGCACTTCCGTTCTTTCTATTTCTAATGGTTTCCCATAAGTGTTGTGGCCATGGTTCTTCCACTTCTGGAATTGGCATTATATTCATTGACTTAGCATCATCAGTGGTGTTTGGCACCACTCGGTGATCCAATGACAATATAGTTTTAGGCCTGGGTCTGTTTACTTGTTCTGATTCATCGATCTTCAGTTTTTCTCGCTCTTTGTGAATCACTACTTCTTGTTCTGGGGTTCTAATCGCATTAGGTTCCATCAATGCCTGAGCTATTTCAATGAGGTGTTTACACATTTCCAAACGCTTTGTTTCCACTTTTGGTTGAGGATAAGTCAACCATCTTTGCTCTAAGGTTTGGTTTGTTTTTAGCCTTACTTCATACGCTTATAATAGAGAATCTAAAGGCTCTATTTCTTTCTCGACCAAGACTGATCCCCCTGAGGATGCTTTCCTCGGCTTGTTGTTGTCCTCAGCAGTTTTACTATCTCTCTCTTGTTTTAGTTTCTCTTTCGTTTCATGTAATTCATTTTGCATGGAAATTTGGGTTTTTATCCTTCTTCTTTTCATTATTTCTCATTTCGCCTTCCAGGATTTTCACTGTGTTCTCACAGATAAACTCTCGTTTTCTGTGGGTATTGGCAACTCGACCTTTTCTTCTGATAGCGGGAAAAAGAGCAGTGCAATCGGGTGGCCTCTGTACTCGTGCACACTCCACAAACCACGCCTCATGCAAACAAGCAAAGAACAAAACAAAGGGGGCACCACCCTAAATTAAGAGGTTCAGGGACCTCACACATAGTGCACATAGGCAAGTGAGACTTCTGGCATTATGATGGCATCAAAACATATGGCAAAACACATAGAAACGAAGCTTAGGGACCTTATGTAGCATATATATACACAAGACATCAGCTTAACAATACAACGGCATCTGATCATACATAACAAGGATATAGAGAAGCAAGCCAAGGATGGCATAATCCCTTGTCAAAAACAATCAACCCAGCAAGTAGGTATGATCCTACTAGCAACACATCAATACCTTAGAGAATGATGGCGAGGATGGTGGCCATGGAGCATGAGAGAAGACTCCTTATTTAGGTTTTAGGGCTAGTAATGTAGCATACTAGAGGGAGAGAGAGTAGAGCTCCATCCATAGCTCCTCGTTGTGAGCAATGTCTTCATAGCTTCGTTGCTTGGTGAAGTGGGTGAAGTGTTGGTTTTGAGTGAGAGAAGGCCTCCTTATATAGGTTTCTAAGAGGGTTTAGGATTAGGGATAAACATGCTTAAATCCATTGATTGGGGTTACTTTTTGCTTAGGGTGGTCAACAGATTGAGGTCACCTGATATGTCACCATCAAGATATTCTCTAGAGTGATGTGAGAGGGGAGGGTAAATGCTGATTTTTCTGATTGTGACACATGGGGATAAGGCCCTGACCAGCATTTAAGAGCAGGTAAGGTGGCTGTTGAAACTGGAGGTTCTGCACATGTCAAGGGGGAACCTGCGGGGGGGAGGTGGCAGCTGGGTCCTCCTGAATATCAAATTCTCAAAAAATCCTCAACCATGGCTTCTTTTGACATGTGTTCTTTGAAAAAATCAGCATGTCTCTTTTCAACTCAAAAGTCTTTATCCCTGTTGATTCACCTTTACCATAAGATTTTCCCCTTTTCTCCTCCTGTAACTGCATTGTTGATGCCCAATCACTGCTTCTAGTAACAGTGAATTGTTACCTACCAAATACTTATGGTGCAGTAAAAAATATTTACCATGGGTACAAAAAGTTACTGTAGGTAAAAAGTGATTTGTATTTACCATGTAGGTGAAAAATATTTACTGTAGGTAAAAAATATTTATCGTCGGTAAAAAAGTGAAAACGGAGTATGCTGTGCTGTGAGTCCACACGAACATCCTCGTGTACATTTCACTAGAAATTCACACCTAGAATGGGCTATTCTGTAAGATATAGGTTGTAGGCATGCATAAGAGCTCGTTCCCACGTATCTTCTGTCCATGGCACTTTTTACTCTTTGGTGCTTGTGAAGTAGATTTTTCTTCTCTTTCGAGATCCCTTGGACTAGAGTATCCTCATCTCCCCAACAACTGACTGTGCCTTTATTACATCTTCAGAAGGGGTCCTAAAAACCATGCATCACCTTCCAATGGCTTGTTTTTCTCTAAGTCCTTGGCTTGAGCTCTGGTTACCGCATTGATTTGGATCATGGGCTTGGTTTCTCATCCACTGCTTGCACTCGGTAACACCCCCACGATATTCATAGTTGCTTTTCCCTTGTTGTCTGGATTCCTTGGGCAATCTGGCAGTATGTGATTCACACCACAACCGTCACAAAACCCAAAAATTTCACTCTTTCGCCCTTGAAAGGACAACTATGCTCCCAGTGATTTGAACTTCCACAGTTATAGCATGGTCCAATTGGTGGTTGATTTTGAGGAGGTGGTCCTATGGGTTGTCCCGCCCTATTAGGATATCCTCTTGGTTTGTAGTTCTGGTTCGCAATGAACATTAGCGTTCTTTTTTCCACTAAATATTGATCCCTCGAAGGTTGTGCTACATACGTTGGTGGTGCCATACCCTCGTTATTTCCCCACGGTTGATAGGCTTTGTCTGCGTACATCTGTGGTTTAGGTTTAGTTACTTAAGGCTCATTCGGTTCCTCGTAATAAAAAATTTGAGGTGTATTATTTGTTTCTGGTAATGCTTCGTAAGGTTGAGCATACCTAATCATGGCCCTATTTTCCTGTGGTAATGGAGGTTGTTGACCCAACACAGGTTGAGGTCTGTTTTCTCTTGCTACCATATTCACATTTGGCCCAACTTCATATCTTGGAGGAGGTGGCCAGGTGGTCCTGTTGGAGGTCCATATGGCCTTTCCCTCACATAGTTTCTTATGCAAAAACACTCATCCGTGCCATGGTTCGTCCTTTTTTTCTCTATGGTGCACCATTTCAATACTCGTCCATTCGCATCTGGTGCTTTCGGCTGTTGTGTGCACCACGGCGTTGAGTGATCCCCCCCACATATGTCACATTTCCTCATCTGAGACTGTCTCATCACCGGATTTGCTCTCATATGTTGTTGCATTCTCTTCGTTACTTCCTCTATCATTTGGTCAATTGTCTGTCGGCATCAAAGAAGCCTGAGCATCTTTATTGGTAGAGGGTTCACTCTTAATGGATGAAGAGCCACTGGTTACTGAATCACTATCCTCTGACACTTCCCCATATGCTTTGCAGTTATCAACAATATATAACGCTTCCCTTGTAACCTGTTCAAATGTGCTACAGGCTTTCAAGTGAAGGTCCTTTTTCAAGGTTTCGTTTCTAAGTCCTTCAATGAAGAGCACAGACAATCTCTCGTCCTGCAGTAATTCTCTCCTTGGGCACCTCTCAATGTATTGCTTGAATCTCGAGGATTCTTCCTTCACTTTTTCGTTCTCCTTTTGTTTAAAAGCATATATCTCTGATATAGTATTATGCTTTATATCCCATTTTGAGAATTCTTTCGCGAACTCCCGAAATACATGTTCAATATTCTGACAAGTTTCAGGGTTCAAAGGTTGAAACCACATTAAGGCCGTCTCTTCCAAGGTCAGCCCGAATCCCTCATATTGAGTATGGAAATCAGTGATCTGCTCTGCTCTTAAGACTTACTTAAAGAGCGACACATGGGCATATGGATCCCCTAATCCGCTATACTTCTTTGGCATGCACTTCGCTACCTGGGATAGCCTCATCCGGCTATGGTCTACGACCAATCTCAATGCTCTCGTGTCTCTACATAATCGTTATCATACATCATGGATGTCGTGGGTTGACGAATCTACTACTAGGAGACAAATGTGATGGTGTGGCTGCAAATGTCGGACCTACTGCAGTATGTGTAGAGATAGGAACCGCACTACCTCAATTCATAGCCATTGATTCTCTGGGATGTAGTGTTCCCATGGGGTTTGGCATAGAATACTGAGGTCGACTGAAAGAATCAACTACATTAGTCCTCTCTCCACCTGTTGCCATCGGGTCTGGCATGACATTTGTAGGTGCTAGTCTCTATGGGCTTGCAAAGTGACATAATACTGGTGGAGTGGTCCCCTAAAGTACGTATATCCTTCCAGCTCCTTTTTATCGATTACTGTGTATCGTCTTCCATATTTGTCGTATGCGACGATTTTCGTTTCTGATCCCTCTGTGTAGGTGAAGACATAAAGTCTTTTCCTCTCTGTCAACTCTCCAACGTAGGGTTCCTCGCATCTATAATAGAGATCTTCCTCTCCATTATTATACTTGTATAACCCCACGTAGACATTGTCTGTGTTGACTCTCAAAGTTTCATTTTCTCGCCTTAACCTCGCATTAGGGAAGCTCATTGTTGGTGCTTTCTCCTCAGCTTCCTCATCTACTTTGGCTTTTGTGCCTATCAATCCCCACTTTCCACAATGTTAGGATTGAGGACTACCAAGTACATGATACCTTCGTCATCTAGGTACCTATCTCCGCTATAGCTCACAGGCACTAAGTCCTTGAACTCACTTGGTCTATCTTCTATTTTCACACAGTAGCGGTCCATACCATCTTTGTAGATCTTGGCACCTTGCTTGTTGTCATACTAATACTTGATGAACAATAGCTTCATTATGGCTAAAGGGTTTGATGGTCATGCTGCCGTGTTTTCTCTTTCGTTTAGGTTTGAATGTCCCAAGTGTTCTATGAAATACTCGTAAGATCTCTCTGAAGAAGTATCAAAAATACTTTCTTCAAGGATCGGCTCTAACGGTCGTACTACACCTTAGTTTACACTCTTCTCTGTTGCTAAAACACTTGCTTGATCAGCTAAATTTTGGTGTTGGTTGTTGATTTGTTTTCCCGATCTCAAAAACATGAAGAAAGTGGAATTTACCGATTGAATCCAAACCTCTTACCTGGAGATGGAGTGATCTTCCAACTCTCACAACTGCATGGATTGTTACTTGATCGGTCTCTGCAATTGAATACACTTGATGGCTATGAGATCACTGTATCATTCCAACTGTCATCAGATTCAACAATTTCACAATGACTTCAACACAATTTCGCTTGCAGATTATTGACAGTATGTCCAATTTGGGTTTTGACAACTCCTGATATCTTAAATAGTCTAGGTTTACAGGTCAAAATTGAGTCAAATCTGGCACAGAGGTATACCGATCGCGATCGTAAATCTAAGCCCAAATTTGATGAAATTTCACCAGCTTGTTCACTAGGATATTCTAAGGCTACCCACCAAATACTTTGGTATTCAAACCCCAAAAAGTCAAGCTTTTACCGGTTCGTTGGTTGGAAGTGTTTGTTTTCTTGAATCTGTCAGTTTGACTTGATTTTGGTGTTTGTTTTGGGATATGAAAGCTATTTGGGGTTGTCCTGTGTACAAGCTCTCCCTCTCTATAGTCTATACCCAATTTAATGTATATGATCCTGACGAAAGTCAATTTCTATGTCAGTATATCAATTTCCGACTTGGATCAATACTCAGATGATTTGACACGTATTTTGAGGTTTCTGGCTCTTGGTCATGTATACTTTTATGTTTATATACACCTGAGGATCTCATAGATGAAATCTGGTCAAAATCTGGCACTTAGGTACACCGATCGTGATCGTATTTCTGAGCCCAAATTCAACCAAGTTTGGCATGCTTGTAGACACTGATGTTTTAAGGCTATCCCCCAAGTCTTTTGGCATTTGGATCACCAAAAGTCAAGATTTTACAGTTTCTAGGTCTGTCGGGCTAGTTTTACCCAAGTGGCCTGATTCCCTTGATTTTTGATGTTTTTGGGTGTGGTTGCTTTAGACAAACTTGTTTAGAATCTTATTAGGAAGGCACATGTCAAATCTTGTACAATTTTGACACTGAGGTACACCGATCGCGATCGTAGTACCAGAGCCAAATCTGATGAAATTTAGTGTGCTCCCTCTGACAAGTGTTTTACAGTGTTTTGTGCTACCACTTGGTGATTTGAATCAATATCAACCCTGTTTGGTCAGATTTTCTAAATTTCACAGTCTTATGGCCTTTTTTCCAAAGTTATGGTTTCCTGGTTTCTCGACTCTAACTTTTGCCCCAAATCTGACTAGAATGCAAATTACTTATCCTACTCCTAAGTACAGAAATGAAAGAACATAAAGAAATGAATCAAACAAAACAAACAAGACGGATTTCGGGTGAGATTTCAGTACTCAATCGAATTAGAGAAATTGAAGAGCAAAAATGCTTTGAACACTCTCACTCACAGCTCTCTAAATCTCCTAAGAGAGGATCTAGCCGGTCCACTGACTCTAGACTCCACTAAGCTCTAAACCCCTGTCTAGCAACCTAACTGAGGTGTAAAATGGATTTGTGGATTGATCTTCTTTTCAATGAAGCTAACTGTGCACTCGGTCACTCATCACCTAAGGTGCATTCCCCGACAGCGACGCCAGTCGCCGCGACGGACATCCATAGCATAGCTCTCACGCATCAACATAAAATATCAATACAAGGGAAGCGACCAAGATGAGGCATGGAAACTCACTAGGGTGTCAATCCTAATGAAGTGAACTCGAAGAGATGCCATCACTAACTCTACAAGAAAATCAAACGCACTAAAGCCAAGTAATCTACCTATGTCCTTCTACACAGCTCTACAGTCATCACGCCCATTTACTATGCAAATCATATCGGATTCGCACGAAACATGAAGCAAAGCTACAAGGGACTATCAGGAGCATATCCTATCACTGTCACAGCATTCTGGAGAGGTACAAAGATTGCGATCATTCATCCCAAAGTCAACAAAAACAGTGAACAGGTGATCCTAAAAGGTCGTTTTAGACCTAAACATATCCTATACACCTAAAACAAGTCCTAAATTGAATTCTGAAATCACCAATTTTTATGACTACATGGCCTGTAGAGTTGGTTAGTCACTTTTGTGACTACATGTCCTGTAGAGTTAGTTAGTCACTTTTGAGGCTATGGACTTGTCCGCTACATAATCCTGAAGCAACTCATCCAATTTTGGCCCATTTGGATTCACTTTGATCTCGTATGTCAAATTTGACGCTTTGTAGTCTTCGAGCTATTTTCTACTTTCCGAGGGCTTGGCTTGATTGATTTTATGAAACCAACCATATACATTGTATATATACCTATAAATAAGCTATATGTGGAGTCAGAATCCAATTCTGGCATCTTCCAAAAACCTAACGTGTCTACTTGGGACCCCCCTCGACCATTGCCAAATGTGAATTGTTGATATAGAAGTGTTCTATCATTTAGGGGCATGCTACAGTTCAAGTCTCGTCTGATTTGGTTGAGCTGTCTCACAGGCCACTATGGTCAATTTTTGGTCGTAGGTCTTCGTGCAATGCTCGCATTCTAGGGTTTTTTCCAAGGGTTTAGACTAGCTACCGGCTGTACAAAATGGATCATTGATAAGTATAGAACTTACCCCTCATGTCTCGTGTGAGACGGTCCTGAAAACAGGCAACTGTGGATCCCAAAAAATGCATGCAAAGAAGGTCAAAAAGCTCTCTCCAAAGGCACCAAGTGAAAATGAGGTGATTTTAGCTTACCTTGGGTATTTATACTCGAACTTCCCGAACCATTTTTCCCAAATTCCCCTGTTAGTCCTACTGGGCCATGAAATCTATGTTAGAGTCAATAATTTCCCCAATCGGATTCCTGTAGCTCATTCTGCAATAATTTTGCAAAAGTAGGTATAGTCGTCTAATTTAGGCTTCTCGCTTCCATCTGCCAATTTGATTGAAATTTTTTGTGTTTGTCCACCTTGGCCTTCTGATCATCACCGTGTCTTTAGTTTTTCCATCTGAGCTCATTTGCTATATATTATTAATTTTTGATATGTTTATTAAAAAATCAAAGAAAGTAACAAAATACGCTAAAAAAGAAAAGTGAAATAATTAAGAAAATCCATCGAGAAACACAATTTTATTGTTTTTTGTTGGATTTCTCCATTTTTAAGTCTCAATATCAAGAAAAATGATAAAAAATAACCCAAAAGGACTATTTTTTGATGATTTTCTTATAGTATATACACTATTTACACTAAACGGGGAGATATTATCAATTAAATTTCTCGTGTTTGTGTTTTTACAATTTGCGAAGAAGATAAGTACTCCTTTTTCTTCCAAATCCATTTTGTGCTAGGTCCCTTACTCGGAGATGCTCATCTCTATGTTTTGAACCTTGGAACCGTCTTTGGTACTGTCGATGATGTTTTGGGTACCCAAATTTGAATCGTCTTATTCTTAAGCTGTGCTTTTGGTACCCAGACTTGCCTGACTCCTTGCATGCTACTTGTAACATTTGCTTGTCGATAGGATGGAGAATATTGTTTGCTTTGTGGTTTGCTCTACTGGTAACCTCCTTTCCATTCCTCTTTGCTTGGTGCAATTGGAACAATGAGTTGTCCACCTTTAGGTGATAGCTTGAGTTGATTGGTATCCCAATCTGGCACTGCCTTGTAAGTCTGCATCCATGGGATTCCAAGAATCATTGTCTCATTCATGTGTTCATTTAGTAAGCATAAAAACTAATGAGGACATGAACATCCACGTACTATCACATTCAAGTTGACTACTCCCAATGTTGATGTTGGGTTATTGTTGCATCCGTTGGTCGCTATTCATGTTGTCAATGACTGACTTGTTGCTTTCTTCTATGTGGAATAACTAACTGCATTTACTCGAGCTCCTGTATCGACCAATGCATTTGTGCTATGATTGTTGCGCTGTACTTTGATGTGAAGGTTCATTCCATCCAATCATTCAGCATCTGTTGACACTGCATCTTTCTGCAATTCCCATTGTAGGTCGTCTATTTCTAGAGTGTTGATGGAAATAGGTATTTGGTGATTCTTGAGAGGAGCTTCTTTTTTGAGTACTTGAAGTCGAGCTTCCTCTTGGGCTTCATCAATAACCTGCTATCGTTTTATCTTTTGTTGCTTAATTGCATGCATCCTTTCTAGGTATTTGGTGATTCTTGAGAGGAGCTTCTTTTTTGAGTACTTGAAGTCGAGCTTCCTCTTGGGCTTCATCAATAACCTGCTATCGTTTTATCTTTTGTTGCTTAATTGCATGCATCCTTTCTAGCAATTCATTGGTTAGTGGAAAATTGTACTTCTTCAAATGACATCCACTAATCCAATTAGCCATTGGTTCACCATCCAGGGTGGACAACTTAACAGCTCCACTTGGAAATACATCTTCAATGACAAACGGTCCCTTTCCCTTTTTCTTAAACTTGGAAATGTGTTGCTTAAGGGAATAGACTAAAACCACGTCCCTTTTTTTGAAGATTTTTGTAACTAGATGGGAGTCAAAAAACTGTTTTTGTTTTCGCTTTTGTGCGTAGATGTGAGCTGCGGCAGTTAGCCTTTGCTCATCTAGCTTTTCTAAATCTTCAAGTCTCTCTGACAATTCATGTTCAGTCCACCCAAGATTCTTAGCTACCCTTAGTGTCGGCAATAGAAATTCGATTGGAAAATATATGGCATCAAGACCATAAACAAGGTTAAAGGGTGTAGCATTTAAAGTTGTTTTGAATGAAACTTGATAATCCATAGAGCTGCATGGAGATTCATTTCCTAGTCTGTCCTTCCTGAACTAGCCACTTTAGTCAAAACCGAGTTAAGAATTTTATTTGTATGCTCAGCTTGTCCGTTTGCTTTTGGGTGATAGGGAGCTTATTTGTTATGATGACCATAAATTTGTTAAGCAGATACTCAATCACCTCATTGAGGAAATGAGTTTCCCTATCACTGACTATTTCTATTGGCAGCCTATATCTTGTGAATACATACTCACATAAGAATGCGACAGTGGTCTTGGCATCATTCTTTTGAGTTTCTTTAGCCTTGGCCCACTTGGTCAAATAGTCTGTAGCTACAATGATATATTGAGCTTGGGTTCTATAACCAGGTGGCTGTGTTGGCCCAACAAATCTATACCCCATTTTGTGAAAGCTCTAGTCCCCATCATTGGTCTTAATGGTGTGCTATCTACACGGGTTGGCATTTTTGCTCGTTGACAAGCATCACACCTCCAAACATATTCTTGGCATCTGTAAAAAGTTTTGGCCACCATATGCCTTCCATTACGATTTCTCTTACGGTCATCTCACTAGAAAAGTGACCTCCAGCTAATCCAACATATGCTTGTTCTAAAATAGGAATGTATTCGTTTTCATTTGCACAAAGACGCAAGTGTGGATCCTTACCTCTCCGATACAATTGGTAGTTTCTTGCTTCAGTTTCAATTGCTCTTTGACGGCGTTTCCTCATATCTTCAGGAAATGTTCGGCTCGATAAGTAAGTGACTAGACAGTTACTCCACTTAGGAACAGGTGACATTTGGAACAATGTTACATGAGGTATGGGTGTTTGTTTTTGACATTGAGGAAAATCTTTCACAAAAGAATGAACATCTCTCCTCATAGCTAGCCAATATACTCCAAGGCTCAAGATCTGTTGCATAGTGTGGTCTTCCGCAAAGTGAAGTCCTACTATGGTAAATGTGCTTGACTTAGGTATTGGGTTTTCTCCTTAGGATTAATGCATAACAGCAATATCCCATCTTGATTTATTTTGTATAGCTTACCAGCTAGTAATTGATATATAGTGATAGTCGTTTTTCAGCTTTCCATAATTGTCATAGTGAGCTACCTCACCCTACCAAAATCGCCCAAACACTGTGGCTATTCTTTCCTTTTCATTGTACATAGGCGTGTGTGAGTTAGGGGGCTTTTCCCATATCTTCTTAAAACCCTCAGCTAGCTAGTCACTGGGCTAGTTGAGCCAAAAAAATAAAATATATTATGGCCTATTTGTAAATATTGCATTGTATATATGGCCTAAATATAGGGATTTTTTATAATTATTTCGATATTTTATTTAAATATTTATACTTAGGTGTGTGTTTTATTAAACCTGTGTATGCCTTTGTTGCAGGAGCGACTCACACACCCATGAAGTGCATGCAAACACTACCTAGATCAACATCATGTCAATCGAGGACACAGATGACACGATTGGCACATGGAGTAAATCTCTTTAGCTTGTCAGGCTGAGACCATCCTACACATACAACACTCTGGAATGCCAACTATACCACAATCAAGAACCTCACTGCTCTTAACTACACCACCTAGCCACATACATACATACGGAAGGTAACTCACCTAATCATGCCAGATTCGTACGAAACTTAAGGAACACCATCCCCTCACTAGGCTACACCTGTCCCTAAGCTTCTACACTCAAAACCCTCACTCTAAACCCATCTGCGGAAAACGCGTAGGATGACAGAGCAGAATTTTGAAAGTGCCCAAAACTGAAATTTATGAGTACCTATGCATAGCTTATGTCGCCACGATTCTATAGACTACTAGCACGCAGAAAACAGACATCGTTGATACACTTACGGCCACAAATAGCTTGTAGATGCATCGGTGTGTGCGCTTCTTCTCGCATGGAATTCTTGGCATTGTCTTGTAGCTCTCCTCGAGCCTACAACAATGGTAAAGTCGGATCTCCAATGTGTTGAGAGAGCCGGGCGTAGCTAGAGGATAAAGCTTACGCTCACTCTCTTTCTCTCTCACACACAGTAGACGGCAGTGCTAAAGTTTAGATTATGATTAAAAGTCTTCCCTTACAAAATGACCTAGGTACCTTATATACTAAGGCTACCTTAGGTTTAACCAAAAATGGGGTTGAAAGGGCTTTGTATTTACAATCTGGAAGTGCCATTGCACCCCGGCTTCTGAAACTAGAATAACTACTCATTACAAATGATGTTTATAGCCATAATCCGCAGCATTTCATAACTCGCAAAAGATAAGACTTTGGTATGAAACTTGAGTTATGTTGTGTTGTTGACCCGGCGGTCAACACACCCCCCTTCCGCGTTCATGTCGTCCCCGACATGACCTGATTGTCGATGGCGATGTGGTCTTGGTTGTCGTTTTGGCTTCATCTGTTGCACTGCTTGTAACTTTGTCGAACCACAACAAGAACTATGATCCATTAGAGCGGACATCTATCATCATAACCATTCATCTTTTGAGATCCTTGGATTACTTTTATGTCTGCTCTTCTTCATTGGGGACTTCTTTGTTCCTTTGCAATCATGTTGTTAGTGTTGTCTGCAGCTTTGTCATTGTAGGCCATTCTTCGACTCGCCATTGAGGAGAAGTATGCTATGATCGGAAATTGGTGCTCCAATTCATTTGTCAATTGATTTGAGTAGCATTTTCCTATTTTTGATGTAGAAGGAATATGTACAAGAGGATGGTGATAGGTGTCTTTAGATTAGGGTCTAAAACCTGGATGACCAAAGTGAAAAACCCGGTGGGAAAAAAAATGCCTTTGGTATACGCTCTTATTGGAGTTGAGCAGTTGAACGTGAAGTACATGTTCATGAAAGGTGAGTGCTTGGGTGAAACACGGAAAGAGTGTCTGATGCAAGTGCCAATTATGGGACACTCTATATGCATATGAGAAATTTGTCAACAAAAGCATGCAATGTGAAAGAAGGAGATGATGGGTGTTTCGAGGAATAAATGTAGCACATGTGACATCAAAAGATGTCTCAATAGCTTCCACCTTTCCAAGAAGGGTTGTCGATGTAGAAGTTTCTCCACTCGTATCTCATTGTGCTCAGTACGTGAGTGTCTTTTGGACCTTCTCCTTCACTTCACCAGACTTAAGTACTTAGACTTTGACTCTTTTGCTCACCTATACCAGCATGAGCGACACAACGTAAATATGCTTACCTCTTCCAGCTTGAGTAGTACCTAGAATAGCTAAGACGCTTAGACCACAGAGAATATTACTTGAAGCTTTGGGACTAACACCTCACTCATTTTGTGGCTTAGCTACTCGACTCTGACTTGTATGACTTGTCGGTTGCATGTTGACACTGCTTTGTGACAAGTTCTTCGGCTGTTGTAGTAGCTGCTGAGACATACTTCGTGAAGTTTCATCGTTTTCCTGTACCTTTTTCTCTTTGTAGTGCTCAGGCCTCTCGTCAGTCTTTTCTTCATGTGGATTATGGATTTATTTTTTATTTTTTCTTAATAATAAACAAAGAAAATCTTAAAACAACTCCACAAAAGAAAAATCATTCAAAAAGAAATCTAAATGCTATGTACACTATACACATGTCCCTAGGGACTCATAAATGGATTTTGTCCCCATACTCCTCTGTAACACTACTATGAGGGCATATACTCTAAATTTCATCAAAAAATTATCACAATAAAACGCAAAAATTCAATGCATCTCACAAAACATTGCCCTCTAATAGTCATAATGTTAGGTCCTCATTCAGAATGCCTCCCCCCTTCCTATTTGGAGTCATCCTTTACGACAGGCTATCGCAAAGGGTATGTGTTGTGCTTCGGCAAATAAAAGTTGTGCCTATGCAGGCCTTGTAATGTAGCCCTATTATGCATACACAGTCAATGCATGGAAAAGATTTATGTTGTGCAAGATGTGGGTATAAGCAATTTGCTTATTGGCATTTGTTGGCATTCGCTTATTGGCATTTGTTGGCGAGGCTTCCTATTCTAAGCAATGTAATGGTCTTTGAAGATCATGTATCGTTGCTTGATTGAAGTTACTTGCTCTCTTCTAACTGTACTGTAATCGTAGGAAGAATTGTAAGAATTCAAGTGGCGTTGCACTGACAGCAATTTTGTTGTTCTTCTTTGGGACCCATTTCTTTGCGATTATTGGCTGTTTTGTTGCTGTTGACGCTCGTTTGGGAACCCATACTTGCCCGTGCTTCGTTTGTATTTGAAGATACTTCTTTGGGATCCACCTTTTTGTTGTGTGAGTCGACAGTGGTCTTTGCTTCGGCCCTTGTACGCTTGGTTGGGGACGGGATTTAGGCTTTGAAAGTTGATATTGTGATTGTTTTGTAATCCAAATGAATTCCGGACTTTTTTGTGCTTGAATCAACTTCGTTGGAGCCCAAACCTGAGTTGTGAAAGCTTGCGACTTTGTGATATTCTTACCCGTTCATGCACGCTTTCCTTGTTTTTGTTTTGGTGTTGGATCTTGTGATTTGTCATTAGAGATCTTTGTCTTCTTGATCCATATCTGTTTTTGGCCAATCTGGCTTTTTGGTATCCATATTTTTTGAGCTTTTTGGCTTTGACTTGTTGTCCTGTTCTTTTGACCTGTCATGGTTGTTGCTGAAGGGGTTGGTGATAGTGATGGCCTGAGTTGATGATAGGGGATGTCGTAAGATTCACCACTATCGCTACTATCCTCAGCAAGGTTGACTTCTTGTACTTTCTCTTGATTTTTTGGTTGGTAGTCGAAAGTTACTGTGAGTTTGCTCGTGGGTGGTAGTTTCTTGGAGGACTTTTCTAGCCCATTGATTAGAGAATTGTTAGCTTGTTGCTCTGGTCGTATTCCTCCTAGCTGAGTCTTTGCATCCTTATTAGGAGCCATGTATGAGGATGGTTGTGGTGGCTGTGTCTTCACGAAGGACTTTGGAATCCACTTTTGATGCACTTTATTCGTGTAGCGATGACATTGATTCCCGGGTCATTGATCTTCTTGAAGCTCGAAGTGTTCTACAGAGTCATAGAACTCGTCGTCTTCTTCTTTTTTTGATTCTCCACATTTCTTTGTTTGCTCCTTATTTCGAGAGTTTGTTGATGTCTAGATCTCTTCGTTTTCCTGGATTACACTCACCGCAAAATAAGGAATGACATCATAGCCATTTTCATCACAAAACTTTGTTGTGGGAGCATCCTCCACGGCGCACACGTCGAGAGTAGCCAAGATGTGTTCCCATCCAAAAGGCTCTAACTCTTCTTCAGGAAATGGTTCTAGGATATAGTCCCTATCCTCTATAACCCGCTCTAGGATACATTCCTCACGTTTCAAGATACACATTGTGAAGCTCCACAGATCCACATTTCTTTAGGCTTACGTAACCAAGCTGGAAGTTCTGATCCTGCTACTGTGGCGGAATCAAACTTCTCAAAACCGGTGTTCTCGTCACATCCCTATAGCTATGATCCCTCAAGTTTATCTTTGTTATGGTTTCCATATGTCTCAGGTATATATGGTCATAACCCCAATCTTGGACCATTTTCAATTGTCGCATGAATGGTCTTCCCAGAATGATATCATAGTTGTTCTTCTTGCCAAAGTCAACAACAGCAAAAGTGTGTTTATATTCAATGCCACAAGAAGTAACAAGTACTTTTTCTAGCAGTCCTAGGGGCTTTTCCTTGTGTCCGTCTGCAAGCTGCAGGGTCATTCGTGTGGATATCAAGGCAGGTTTTCCCCATTGTTTCCAAACCTCTTTGGTTGCAATGGCCACACCATCTCCACTTTCAAGGATTGCCATGGTTTTTACACCATTGAATTCCATAGGAAGGGTGGTGTTTCCATCTTCTCCCTTGTAATACTCGCCTACCTTGTTTAATGGAACTGGCCTAGTATTTAGTTGAGGCATTTCAAGCTCTTTGATTCATTCCTCGATTTGAGTCATTGGGGTTTTTTCACCAAATTTCTCTAGACATTTACCCACATTAGCCCACATGTTTGATCTTATTCTGAGCAACTCGACTAGCATTATTGTACAGGTGACTGGGGTAGATAGAATATCTACTAGCCCCTTTGAATCGATGGCCTTTTTGGGAGACAGTCTCTGTGATGGGACTGCAACCACATCTGACTTGGTCTCGTACTCTCCCATGTAGGACGGTAGTGTTCTTAGCAAATGGGATTGACTATCAATAGATTGTACAGATCCTTTGTCGCCCCAATATGATCGCACGTCTAGATTCATTTGAGATCCAGTCTCAAATTCCTCTATTGGTGGTAGAAACACTCCTCATTCATCACCATTCTTGTCTACTCGTCTTCTTAGGTCATTGTCTTCATTGGCCTCTCTGACTTGTTTCCACAATTTGTCAAGACCATCTATCTCTTTACAATCCTCAGGTATAGCTTGGTGAAATCCCTCAGAAGAGTTATCCGTGGTATTCAATACTATCCTTGGTTCTAATGTTGGGTCTTTGAGGTTTGGTCTATGCTCATGACTAGAATCTGGCTCTTTTAGTTCCTGGTTTGATCGGATTACTTGTGTAGGCATGACACGAATCACATCCTCAGGTTTTGCAACTGGTGGTTCTAGTAAAACTTGGGCTGTTTGAATCATTTTCTGGTACATTTCAAACCTTTGCTTTTCTAGTTCTGCATAGGGATATGTCATCCACCTATGTTCTTGGGTTTGGTTGTTTTTGAGCCTCACATCATAGGCTTTCAAGAGGGCATCTAATGTCTCATTAACCTTCTCTGCCAACACAGATCCTCTTGAACTAGCACTTCTCGGTTTCTCATCTGTGGATGGTTCTTCTAGAGGTTTAACCATCTGTGTAAGAGAAGGTGCCTCCTTTTCCTCATGTTGTTTTATCTTCTCCTCAGCTTCGGTAAGCTTCTCAGCTAGGGATTTTTGATCTCGTTCCCTGCATGCTTTCATCCTAGTCTTGCTAGCTTTCCAACTATTTTGTTTGCTCTTGGTTTTCTAACTAGGTGCGTCTGTCTTTGGTCCATCATCTGTCTTTGGACTCGTGACACTTTCCGTGTTCTTTGTCTATGGATTCTCATCAGCTTTCTTTTGAGCTTGTGCTCTCGTAACCACTTGAACTGGTACAACATTTTCATTTTCTGAGCTACTAGGGAGCTGAAAAATCCCTAATACATTTGTCGTGATTTTCTTGATTTGGTTTGGTTTTTTCGGGCAATTGGGGATCAAGTGAGTGATGCCACACTCAAGACAATAGGCATTTACTTCAGTGATTTCCGTATGAGGACATTGTTTGACCAGGTGGTTGTCACGACTTTTGTGACAATCTGTCTCTGGTTGAGGAGATTCTTTTAGCATTTCCTCTTGGCTATAAGCAAGCTTTGACCTAGATAAGCCGCTATTTGCAATGAATCGCAATGTCCTTTCGTCCATTTTATACCTTCTTTCTTTCAACTAAAACCCAGGAGGTGGAGGTTGTATCGGCCTCACCACTCCATGTGTTTCTCTCACATTTTGTTGCTCTGAAGGGTAGTACTCACTTTGGTTGCTATACCACATTGTAGCTGGTATTGGCGTTGGTTTATTTGATGCTTCCATCATTGGCATGTATCTCATGTCTACCGGCATTCTAGCACCTGGCAGCGGAGGTTGTTGTCCTAAGACAAGCTGTGACCTTAAAATTCCTACTGGTCCTGGCGCATTCCCCGTAATGTATCTAGGTGGAGTAGGTGCTTCTGGAACAGGTTGTACATACCTCTCCCTAGCATTTTCCATGCTATAATAGCACTCTTCCTCCGTATGGTTCGTCCATTTTCTCTCAATTTCACACCACTTCGGCTCTCCCGAATCAGACCTTACAAGAGGAATCAACCTCTTGACCAAGTCATCGATAAGCTTTTCTTGATCTCAATAGGTGCCGTTGGCTTGGCAATGGACTCACTTATCTGTGAAACACTGTGCTGAGAGGATGTGTTATCTCCTTGACTCTTTAAGTCCTTTTCTTTGTATGCCTCACAGTTATCCACTAGATAAAGAGCTTCTTTGATCAACTCATTTAGCGTCATCCTCCTTATCATATGCAGATCCTTCTGAAGGACCGCATGTCTCATTCCTTGGATAAAGATCAGCATCAGTAGTGCTTGCGTAGGTAATTCCACTCTCGGACAGAGCTTAACATATCTCTTGAGCCGTAATGATGCTTTGGCATCTGATTCATTCTCTTTCTGTTTGAATATATGGATTTGCGAGACCGTGTTGAGAGCAATGCCTTTTGGCGAGAACTCTTCAATAAACTCCTCAAACAGCTCATCTAGGGTCTCAAAGTCCCATTTTTCCACCGAGTCGAACCATGTAGCTGCATCATCTTCTAGAGTCAATCCAAATCCTGCAAACTGTGTCGCAAAATCTGAAACTTCCTCTGCTCTAATCACTCTTCTAAAAGCCGTTACGTGATCTCTCGGATCTTTACCTCCGGAGTATTTTCTGTTTACCCATTTCTGGACTTGGGATGGTCTAACTCGTCGATTGTCTACAAGTCTAAACAGAGACTCTCCCAATCCTTCTCTCCTTATCGCTCTTGAAGGGAATCCTGGTGGCTCTCTTCTTGGAATTCCTATAGGAATTCTCGTGTTTGGTGGAGGCATTTGTGGTCCTTCATTGACCAAATATCCACCTCTTTCTAGTACAGTCTGTGGATTTGTGCTTTCTACAACTCTGTATTCTCATCCATACTTGTCGACAACTATAGATCTCCATTGACAGTCGACTCTGTATGTGTAGACATATAAGAGCTTGTAATCCGTTATCTCTTCTAGGTATGGATCTGAGCACCTATAAAGATTGACCTCATTGTCGTCAATGTATCTATATAGTCCTTCACTCTCATGACCAATTATCCAAACTTTCTCAACAAGATGGATCTTTATCAATTGCAAGTTTGGAAGATCCATTGTGGGAGGATATTTCTCTATCGTCGAGATCTCCAAGCTTGTGTAAGCTGTGTTTGAATCTAGGGTAGACATCATTTCTGGGCTTAAGAGCTTTTGCTTGGTTCAAGTAGACTTAGTCCACTGTGTTCAAGTGCTTTGGTTAGGGAAAAGTTGAAATTATGTCCAAAACCACAACCGTTACGTCACAATTCTCGCAAATTGTCGCTTTTAGACACCCCTAACTTGCGGATGTATTTTGAGGCCTCAAACGACGTTTTTTTTCAAAGTTGAACTAAATGGTTGCATAATTTCTCCATAATCTTTCCATATCCATAATTTCTCCATATTTTTTATTATTTTTACTCATTATTCTAACACCATGTGCTCAATGATCCATGAATAGTCCATACACTAGTCCCACCATGTGTATATTTCTTTATTCACCCATAATCCTCCTCCATGCATGTGTAAAGGGCAACTTGGATGCTTTGTATTATGATATGACAAAGGCGGGGCTCACTCTTGGATGCATTGTACAAATTCAACAAAGGAGGGGGCCACTAAAAGACTTTTGCAGGCATAAAAACAGGCTTTTTGGTGAGATTTTTGGCACCCATCTCTACTCCAAATTTGGAGCGGTGGTCAAAAGAGAAAATGTGGAACAAGTCAAAAACTTTGGTGATTTTTGGAGCAACCACCGGTGAGCTATGATTTTTTGAGTGGACCCCAGTCTGCCCACTTTTCTCACAAGTAACCTATAGTCTTCTCTCACCTCTTTCCACACTTCTACACACACACACACACACTCATTCCTCTCAATCCTTCACTCAAACCTGCACCTTCAATGGTTTCTCTCACCTTCTTCACCATTAACCTCCCCTCTTACTCCCATAGCTCTCATATGAGCTCCACATGTACATACACCATCTCTATGCCTCTCTCTATTACTTCCAAAGTACAATTTCATCTTACCCCTTCTCTATATACATAAAATTTAGCATGTAAACCATGCTTAACCTCTGCAAATCAAGAGATCTCATCAACCAAATTACCATTTTCATTGCGATAATCAACCTTGGCGGCGGTGGCGTAAGAAGAGAACACAAAGAAGAAGATCGATAGTCATTTTGAGAACCTACACAAGTAAGTCAAAAACTTCTTCAAGCTTCACCATCACAAGGATTTTCTCACTTCATTCAACCATCCATCCCATTCTACCCATTGTAAATATATTTTTAACTTTCTAGTGATTACTAACACTAACCACTAACATACTAACACAAAATAGCCATTGACCTAACCATAAAAGACACCTCACCTCAAGACATGTGCATAGTAACTCTCTCTCTCTCTCTCTCTCTCTCCCCTTTCTTAAAACTCTACTTTCACCTTATCTACCATCAATAATGCTCTCTTTTGAGCCCACATTCATGACTCAGGCAGACAAAGAAGGCCCGCAATGTTTTGATATTCAAAAATATCATAATCCTAATTTGTTAGCTTGTAAATTAGGATTTCCAATAATCTTAATGAGGGGTCTCCAACCTATAAATAGGCCCCTCTCCTTCTTGTAAAAAAACCTCCAATATCTCACATAGCACCCCAACACTCTATGCGTGAGGAGAGACTTAGGTGTAGCAACCCCTTTGTGAGCTTCACTCTTGGTGAGAGAAGCTTTCAAGCTACACATTGCAAGTGAGAGAGCGTGAGTTCAATATCTCAAAACCACTATTGTATATGTTCCCCCATCATCAATAAACTGAGGTTTGGTGCATCAAAGGTGTGATTCGACGTTTAAATCTTCGTCCTTCCACTTGTGCGATACAGTTTACTGAATTCAAGGTGACTTGTGTACTTTGAGTTTTATCGTTTATCTTGTTTTAGAAAGTGTTTTAGTGTGTTTTCATTGCCAATTTTGTGTCCATTGTAAGAGGGTATTGTGGTGAGAGGTCTCCCACACCCTAAGACAGTGTGTGTGTGCTGGCAATGTTTAGCATTCACTAAGCATTGAGTGAGTTTTTTACAAGCTCTACGATAGAAACATAACGAACCATCTCCATTTGCAAGTCACAAATAAGGTATTACGCAAGATCCATTCCTCTCTCTCTTCCCTTTGCTCTAGCTCTCTGTGGCCCATTTTATGTGAGTCTTGGTGTCAGGTTGCTTGTGTGTGTTTTGTGGCGTATCCTCTTGGTTGTGCCAAAATCTCTCTTGCGTCCTAGTTCGCATACCATAACTAGGTGGTGCCCCTTCATTTGTTTGGCTGTGGATTTGTTGTTGTTGTTTCTTGCTTGTGGTTGCCCCAATCCCAATTGAGCAGCACGGGAGCCTTGAGAGGTGTTTAGAGGTCGCCTCTCTTGTTGCCCGCCCCGGACCGCCTCAATAGTTGATTGGTCAATTAATCTAATGTAATAGCAAGTGGTATTTGTGAATCCACTTGAGCTATGGTCATCAATGATACCATATTTTTCGACCATCAAGGTATCATTTCAACAGAGAACAAATATGCATCTGGTAGATCATCGTCTACTCCTTTAGGTGGTTTCCCTAAAACAATTCTTGACAAATGATCTTCTCTTTGATGAGTGCCCTTTTTTACAACTACAGTGAAATCAAATTCTAGAAGAATAATGAAACATCTCACTATTCTTCCTGTGTTGCATGGCATATTGACCAAGTACAATAAGGCTTGGTGGTCCACAAAGAATACAAATTTGTTTGCCTATAGGTAATGTCTATACTTTTTTACGGCATAGATCATTCCTAATCCTTTCCTTTTGGTGGTGGTATAATACTTTTTTGCCATGTTCAACTGTCAGCTAGCATAAGAAATAGAAAAATCAATTTTTCCATCTCCTGGTTAAGCTAGTATACACCCAATGGAAAAATTGAAAGCATCTACATGTATGTGGAATATCTTATTTCAGTCTGGTGCTTTCAATATTAGAGCTAAAGGGAGAGCTTGCTTAAGCTTCATGAAGGATTCTTCACACGCCTCAATCCATTCAAAGTGTGTAATCAAGCTATACATGTGTTTTGCAATTATAGTGTACGTGTAAATGAACCGTCTGTAAGTAATAGCCACAATGTCCCATGAAGGCTTGAACCCCCTTGAGTTTGTCGGTCTAGGCAAATTAGCAATAACATGAATTTTATCCATATTAGTAGCTATGCCATTTTTAGACCCTATATGTCCAAGAATTTTTCCTTGTCTACCCATAAATGTGCACTTTTCAGGATTTAAGCAAATCCTATAAAGTCTACATTTTTCGAATACTTTTCTGAGGTGCTCAAAATGATCAGCCCGGATTGATGAATGTATGCATAGATCATCCATATATACCTCCAAGAAATTCCTAAGATATTCTTTAAAAGCATGGCTCATCAGTCTTTGAAAGGTGGCGGGAGCATTAGTTAACCCAAAAGGCATAACCTGATAGGCAAAACTACCCCATTCAATTGCAAAAGCAGTTTTATGCTGGTCCTTAAGATCAACCAAAAGTTGATTGTATCCCAAAAATCCATCTAAAAAACTGTAATCTTCTTTACCTGCAACTCGTTCTAAAACATGCTCAGTGATTGGAAGAGGAAAGCTGTCTCTAATGGTAGCTGCATTCACTTTCTTAAGATTGACACACACCCATAGTTTTCCATTTTTCTTGGATACTACCACAAATGGGAAAGGCAATCTGTGTGTTCAATTTCATAAATGAATTCAGCCTCCTTTAGCTTTTCAATCTCTTCTTTAATCTTTCTTGCAAATGTCTCATTATATGTGTATGGCCTTTGTCTACTTGGTTTTGCATCGTCTCTCATAGGTATGGTATGTTGACAAATTTCTGGATCAACACCCTTGAGATCCTTATATGACTAAGCAAAGATACATCGGTATTCTTTCAGTAAGCTTAACAAAAGCTCTTCCTCTTCTTTTGTCAGGTCATTTGAAATGTATGCAGGTCTAGGCTCTTCTCCTCGTTCGGCCAAATCTATCTTTTTTGAGTTTTCAGGTCCTTCATAGGACTCGCCATGTGTCTGTAGTTCCCTGATAGGTTGTTTGACTATGATTTTTTTATCTTGGAGAGCCTTATCTCTTGTAATGGGATAGAACGCTCATTACATATGTACCATCCTCGTCAGTGGTTTCCTTTTCTATCATATAAATCTCCTTTAGAGCTTTTTTCAACTCTTGATACTTCTTTTTCTGCTCAACTCGTGTCATGGTTGAACCCTTGTCCTAGTTTTTAGGCTTTTTTTTAGTTTCTTTTGGCGCTTTTCTTGATGTTTTTTTCATTTCATGTTCTTCGTTTAAAGGATATCTACCAGTGATTTTATCCTTGATACAATCATGTGCATCTATGTGCATCAGGAACTGTGTTCTACTGGAGATTGATGGCATAGGTCTAGCTTTCATGTTTCTGGTGTCTCTTTTTCGTCTATACAATTTCTATCTTCTTGGTTTCTGGTTTGGAAAATCAAAAAAAACTTTTCCTTCCCTTTTTAAATAAGTAGTTTAGCTCTCACATGTTCTTTTTCCGACCCCGAATCATTTGAGGTAGCTGAATGTTCTTCTAACTCATCTGTTGCATCATAGTAGAGGTCTGAAAAGACTTGTTGAGCTTTCATCAAGTCCTTGGATTTGTGAATTTTGTCTTCAATGTGAAGGGTTGAGATCATTTGTATGGGAATTATGTCATAGCCATCCTCATTGCAAAATTGAGTAGGTATAGACGTTGGAGAGGGGGAAAGGGGAACACACCCAGCACACAACACAATGCCTCACTATAGCCCAGGGTATACACAGCGTCCCAATCCACTAGAGTTCACCTTCAAAACTCAACACTACCCGCGAACAAACCACCACTTTCACACAACCATACGCACATATGCCTTGCAATGCACCAGACAGACTCAATCACTCCACTTCGCTCAATTCACAGCCTTCCACACTCATACAACCTCTCTCTATCTCTCTTTGCACGACAAACCTCGGGGGGCACACATACCTACACACGCCCGGAAACACACGCACACAAGCAGAGAAGAGAAGGGGGAAGGGGGAATGACGCCCAAAAATAGTAGGGAATAGTCTTCTAGCATAGGCAATATCATGTACAACCAACACACCATCGGCATGAACCTCAGCAACCAAAAACAATGGCTCAAAGGCCTTGGCAAAACACCTCAAGCCAAAAACTCACATTGGCCAAAGACCTTGGTCCAAAAGACCCTAAAAAATGAACAAAATCCTCCTTTTATAGGGGTGTGCCTAGAAATCTCAAAAAAGAAAAAAATGTGGTGTGATTCCATGTCGTACACTCCATTTGGAGTTCCTTTTAGCATTAACTTGCATTGCCAACACTTGGCCTAGTTCACTTTAGAAAGCTTTTCTTGATGTGCACACTTGTCCTTTGCACCTTCCACCTTGGCCGGCCCGTTTGTCCCTTTCTTGCCTTTGCTTTACCCTTAGCCTTGCACTTCAATTGCTTGTCGGCACCTCCTTGAAGTGGGACCCCTTCCCCTCAAGGCAATAGCGATGTCGCTATTGGGGGGGGTACAACCCTTCTCTCAAAAATATTGGCCCCTTACGGGCGCGGGCAACGCCCCATACAGCCTGACACGTCATCACCGACCAACCTCCCAGCAGCCGCCCCCACGGGCACCACCACCTCGCCGGTCGCTGCCCAAAACCGTCGACAGCCCCACCACAGTAGTGCCCAACGTGGACTCCATAGCTGCGCCCAAGGGGAGCTCCCCTCACCCTTCTCCTTGTGTACCAATTAAGGGGCCACGCCCTTGTATATATACCATGAGCCTCTGGCTCGGCACTGCGCATGTGGGCTATATGCAGCAACACGTGGCAGCTCTACAGAGCCCCAAGCCTCAAGGCTTTGAAAAATCCCTTTGTTTTTTTAACAAAAACTTTGTTTTTTGCCTTCCTTTGCCAGGTTCCCATTCTCTGCTCCCACCTCCTGTTGCCAAGCTACAAAGCCCGGGTGAAACTTTATCTTCTCGGCTACAATCACCCTCTCTGTACCTGCACTTTGACTTCTCGGCATCCTCGAATCAGGGCCTTCAAAAATGGAAAAAAATCATCTGCAAACAATTTTGGGCAAAGGTACCCCAGCTTCCGACTTCCATAACTTCTTGCTCTGTACTCCGTTTGGCATGTAGTCACTTCCCGTTAGCTCCGTATGATGTACACTCCGCTCTAGAACTTTGTTGAGGCCAAAAAGATGCCAGATGGCACGTACTCCAATGCGGCCAAGTGGGCTCTCAGACCCGGCCCTCGGAAAAACTTTAAATGACCATATCTTGCAAACCGTGGCTCCAATCCACAATCCGAAAAGACGGGTAGGCTCCATGAATTGAGCTCTACACATCTGTACCTCAAGCTCCACTTGGACCACCTGTCTCCAGCTACCCTGTCCGGCAAGAATCTACAAACCATCAAAGCTTCAACCTTCAATAACTTGGGCTCCGTAGCTCGTTTTGATGAATCGTCTAGACTTGCTCCTTCAACACTTCAAGCTCTTCATTTCTGGACCCAAAGGCTGCACTTTGCATCTCCTTCACGTGCCACCCCAATTAGCTCATTATGTAGCCTTTCTTGGCCTAGAAGCTGCATCATGCATACACTTCTACTGCTACCTGCCATCCAATGATTTTCCTAGCTGCTCCAGCCCTTTGCCATGCTTCTGCTTACCTCCACACACCTGTCTATGCCACCTTCTAGCATCGACACACTTTGGCTGCACCAACATATTTACACATACATCCATTGTTGCTAAAATTTGAGCCTACTTAAATGGCTCAAACAAATGCTCTGGAAAGGGTTCAGGTACATAGGTGTCATCTATGCAATCCCTTTCTAAGATACATTCTTCTCGTTTCTGACTCTCCACACATCCAAATAGGAGTGTCTTTGTTCAACCAAGAGGGAAGCTTAGTTTCAACCGAAGAGAACGAATCGAACTCTTGTATGGAGTTTTCATGACATCTCTATAAGTGTGATCTTTTAGATTGACCCTTGTTATTGATCTCACTTGCTTCAAGTAGATAATTTTTTCTCCAATCTTGGATGAGTTGTATCTATCGCATGAAAGGTCTTTCCAATATGATTTCGTAATTGAGCTTCTTTCCAAAGTCTACTATGGAAAAAGTGTGTTGATATTCAATCCCACAGGAATTAATTATCACTTTTTCAAGCAGTCCTAAGGGTCTTTTGATATGTCCATCAGCCAATTGCAATTTCATTCAAGTTTGTCTAATGGTTGGTTGTCCCCAGGATTCCCATACTGCTTTCGTGGATATGGCTATACCTGCCCCACTATCTAGTATTGCCATGGTTTCTATATCATTATATTTCACTGGAAAAGTGGTGTTTCCTTCTTCCCCTTCGTAGTATTTTCCAACTTTGTTGATTGGAACACATCTAATCTCTTTGTTATCCATTTTGTGTTTCAATTTTCCCAATTTTTTTGCGATTAGCCCTTATTCCCACTTTTTCTAGAGTTTTCTGTAGATCATTCCATAAATATGGCCTGATTTTCAATAGTTCTCCTAAAGTAAGAGTGCATTGGATGGGTGTAGACATGATTGAATGAATGTTTTCTACTTCTAGGGTCTGTTCCACTCTTTTTACTTGAGTGGTTTTACATAGTATGGATTCATCTTCATTATCTCCCAAGTAAGAGGGTAGTGTTTTCAATGTCAATGGTTTAGACACTCCTGAAGCTTCAGATCCGCAATCCCCATACAAGGATCGTATATCCATGTCCATATCAGAAGGTAGATTGTCTAACCAAACTTCCTCTATAGGAGCTGACTTTAGAGTTAGGCTCTCATCATTAATCTCTCTAACTTTTTCCCATAAGTGTCCTGGCTAGTCTTCTTCTACGAATGGAATTCCGTTTAAGGCATCTTCGTTGTTCGGCACCAGAAGTTCTGGATATTTTGTTTCAAGTGGGGTTCTTCCACCACTTTGGATTTTCTTTATTGGCTCTTACCACAAGCTCCTCAGGTTTTGTCATAATTTCGAACTTGGGTTTATGTTTTCCCAGCATCTCTTGCATGATTCTTACCAAATTTTGATAAGCGTTAAGCTTAGCTGCTTCCATGTCTAGAGAAGGATAGTTCTTCCATTTTTTTTTCATGTTTTGGCCTACTTTAAGTCCTGCTTGGTAAGCTTCCAAGGCTGCATTAATAGGCTCAAAAAATTTCTCAACCAAAATTGATCCTCCAGTTTTTACGGTGGTTTCTTTGATTTTGCTTCCAATTTCTTTCACCTTTTCTTAGAATAGCTTCTTTGCTTTCTCCTCGATTTCAGCTCGTTGTTTCTGTTCATCTCATACCTTTTTTTTCTGCTTCTTTTGGTCTTTTGAGAGGAAATTTGGGTGTTCTCCAACTCATCAGAGGAGTTATGTTTCTTTTTCTTAGCATGGGCTCTGGTGATTACCTTGATTGGAACAATCGGTTCGCTCTCAGATGAGCTACTAGTATCACTTGGACTACGTTCACCTATTGTTTTACCCTTGTTTAAAGGATTTTTAGGACAATCTTTTGGGAAGGTTCCTCCTTTTTTGCAACATTGTATGCAATAAGCTTCAACTAGCTTGAGGTTTTTGTCAGGGTCTGGGCATTTATTCTTCCAATGATCGTCTGCACCACAGTTATGAGAGTCTCCAATTCTTGGCTTAATCATGGGTCTTACCATAGGAGGTCTAATACCTTGATTAGCCACGTAATACATTGGTGCAAGCTCTGATGGAGTATAAGTCACAGGTTCTTCCATCGGTGGTGGATGTGAATTATACCAATCTCCTTCTACCATTATTTTAGATGGACTAGGCTCAGCATAGGGTGTAACATGCACTGATGATTGTTCATCTATGACTCCCTCTGGATGCATGTACTTTACAGGCATTGCATTATGTCCTGGATATGGAGGTTGTTGGCCCAACACAGGTTGAGGTCTTTCCATATCCATTGGTGGTCTTTTCAGCTGGGGCCATATTAGGTTGATATCTGTACATGGGTTGTCCTTGTGGCCTCATAGGTGGGTATTGAACATTCTCATCATACTTTGGTTGGTAATAGCACTCATTGGTCTCATGGTTGGTCAGTTTACCCTCGATTGCACACCACTTCTGCAGCCTAATTGGTTGTTCTTGTTGAGGTATCCCTTATCTTGGTCCCCTCATAGGTGCTTTTTGCATGTTATTCATCATGTCATTCATCCTCTTGAGCATGTCTTCTATGGATGAAAGCAGTGCTGCAACAGTTGTTCCTACTTGTGATGGTTTAGTGGATGTTGTTTTCTTGCTTTGGTTATCCTTAGGGACATCTTCTTCATTGAAAATATCACAATTGTCTACTAAGTCAATAACATTTGACACACACTCTTCTAGGGTTGTATGCTTCTTGCTATACAATATAGCATGAAATTCTTTATTTAGCAGTCCCTATAGAAACAAAGATACTAGTCGTTCTTCTGCAGGTATCTCTATCTTTGGGCATCTTGCAATGTATTGCTTCATTCGAGTCGCACAATCCTTAACATACTTGCCTTGTTTCTATTTAAAGTTGTAGATTTGAGCTACTGTATTGTGTTTGATTCTTGTTTTGGAGCAACCGGCTACAAATCCTTGAGCTAAAGCATTCAAGTCCATGATTGACCTTGGTGGAATGTTTTGGAACCATGTCAATGCTTTTCCTTGTAATGTCATTCCAAACCCCTCGAATTGAGTATGGAAATCAAATATGCATTTTGCTCTTAGCACTCGCTTAAAGCTTGCTAAGTGGTCATATGGATCCCCCGATCCAATGTATTTTCTGACCCATTTCTAAAAATCAGCCGGTCTGACACGTCTTTTTGGTTCAACTCCTGGTCTCCTGGCAATTGGTCCCGTTCATAATCCTTCAAACTAGTTTGTTGAAAATAGTGAATCATGTAGCCCTGGATTGGCCTTAGTGTCACCCGGTTTTCTACGTGATGAGGTGGTTTCTAGTTTCTTAACATCACTCTCAGAAGATCTCTCACAATGTTCATCTCTTGAAATAGTTTCTGGTCCTTGGCCCAATATCCAATCCCTTATGAAGTACCCTTGGTATTTGGTTTGTTCTACCTCCTCAAGAGTCATCATAGCAAAGTTATTGTTATAACAATCCCTGAACAGGAAGATTGGTAGATCTACTGAATCCTTATCTTTGATCTTGAAGATATAGATGATCTTCATGGGTGTTAGTCGTCCTGATTTGGCATGCAAAGTCCATAGAATATCTTTGACGTTTCTATCCTCCTAACAATAGACTCCGATCCTAGGATTATCCGTACTAAGCTGTTTCAAAGGCTTCAAATCAACTTGATTATATCCCTCAAATTCTAAAGTAGGTGGCCCTTCTTTTGCTACCATATCTGGAATTATGGTATTTACTTCTAACCCCTATTCGTCTATGACTGTATGTGCCCGGACCGCACATTGCTTCACATGACCGCATTAATCACACTGGTAGTGTCCGGCATGTCCTCGTGTACCTTCATGTGGGAATAAGCCCTTAGAAGGAGGAGATCTCAAGAGGCATAATGTGGAAGGGTTACGGAGATATGAAAGGGGCTCATTATTTCTATATAAGGCAGGGTTTCCTTTGTACGCATCATCGGGCTTTCTCATAATCAAAGGCCATATATGGAATCTGATGTATTCTTATTCTTTCTCTCTCCAATGTTGTGCTTCTCTCTCTACATTTCTGTAAACACATACTTGTAAGAGGTGTTGCAATCCTCTTAACACTTGGCGACCACGCGCAGAGCGGACTCCCCATTGCTAATGAAGGAGGTGCAAAAGAAGGCAGTGAGGGTGAAGTCATTGCTAAGCAGCTCGGTATTATGGCGATTCATCATGCATTGGCAATGCATCCCTGTTGTGGCGGACAGCCTAAACAGGCACTTTGCGATGGGGTCCAATGTGATGCCTAGAGGAGTGTTGCTGAGGATGTGGCGTGCTGCTCAAAAATCCTGTAAGGTCAGCGGCGGCGCGCAAATACGACGCTTCATCCATGTGAGTATCGAGGAAGTTTATGGTGAAACAGCAGCGGGGAGGGCTGATGCGATCGATGGCAATCATGAAGCATCTCAGTTGCTGCCCACAAACCCGTATTCTATCACTAAAGCGGGTGCAGAGATGCTTGTCATGGCTTATGGGAGATCCTATGGTCTCCCCTTCATTACAACGAGGGGAAACGTGTATGGTCCAAATTAGTTTCCTGAGAAGATTCATTCTTCTGGCCATGCAAGGAAAGCTCTTACCTATCCATGGAGATGGGTCCAATGTACGGAGTTACCTTTTCTGTGAGGATGTTGCGGAGGCATTCGAGCTTGTTCTGCACAAAGGTGATGTGGGATATGTGTACAACATAGGGACGCACAAGGAGGGGTGAGGGCTGGATGTGGCAAGAGACATATGCAAGTTGTTCAAGCTTGATGCAGATAAGGTGATTGAATTTGTCGACAATAGGCCATTCAATGATCAACGCTACTTCTTGGATGACAAAAAGCTAGAAGGATTAGGGTGGTGCGAGTGGACAACTTGTACGGAGGGCCTACGGAAGACAATGGATCGGTATATGAAGCACTCTAGATTGTGGGGGGATGTGTCAGGTGCTTTGCTTCCTCATCCTCGCATGCTGGCAAATACGCAACTCCAAGGCACCCTAGTTTGACAAGTCGGCGGGAAAAGTACACCAGCAACACTAGTTCCCTAGTGCCATACTGAAGAACGGTTTTTGAGCAGTTGGACTGCTATGTTCCCATCAGGGTGCTGCGGTTTCTACGCCCGTGTGCGGTGATGCGGCTCTTACAGAATGTGGTGGCTGCCTGCGTAGATCAGCTGAAAAAATAAAATAAAATAAAAATCATCAAATAATCCATACTCACCTGTTCACACACTATCATTATTCACAAATAAAATCCATCTCAACATTTTGCCAATAAACAAGAATGCAATCGGTACAAACTCTAAATGATGCGGTACATTGTGGAGCGCAAGTTGCGGGTCCGAGAAGGAAATTGGCTCCGAGTTCGGGTTGCGGCGTAGATGGACATGGTGGGTCCAGGAGCAAAGAGCTAGAGTGCCAGAGTGCGGCCTCAACAATCATTCTAGCATCACGATTCTCGAAGCTCAGAGGGAACCAATCAAGGGATGCACTTGTGAGGTTCGTGCAATCCACCGTGCATGCCAAGTTTATGTGCCCGGACCGCACATAGCTTCACATGACCGCATTAATCACATTGGGAGTGTCCGGCATGTCCTCGTGTACCTTCATGTGGGAATAAGCTCTTAGAAGGAGGGGATCTCAAGAGGCATAATCTGGAAGGGTTACGGGGATATGAAAGGGGCTCATTATTTCTATATAAGGAAGGGTTTCCTTTGTACGCATCATCGGGCTTTCTCATAATCAAAGGCTATGGAATCTGATGTATTCTTATTCTTTCTCTCTCTAATGCTGTGCTTCTCTCTCTACATTTTTGTAAACACATACTCGTAAGAGGTGTTGCAATCCTCTTAACAATGACGTCAAGATTTTCAACTTGTAAATATTGAGTTTCGTTTCTATCCATGTATATTTTTCCTTGTTTGTTTGCCCTGATCTCCTCTTCAAACTCAATACCATGGTCATTAATCTGATAGCATACTCTTTGTTAGGATCCAGGTAAAACTGATCTCCATGGCAATTAGTCTTATAAAAAGAGAGTATATGTATATAGCACATTTTCAATCCGGTTTCTGAGTAAGTCGAGTAGGAAGACATTTTCATATGTTGAATCCGAAAAAGTGTCTGCGACTTCCTCAAGGATAGTGTGCAAGGGATTGCCTTTATTCACACTTTCTTCAATGGATACTCTACTAGATGTTTTTCCAATTATGCCTTGGTTTCCTAGTAACGACCAGATCTAAGGTTCATAAAGACTTGTGAAGCTCTAGATAGAGTACTTATCGTCGGATTGACTTGTTGTCAACTTCTTCCACTTGACTTGATTGCAACTTCTATCAAGCTGCCAATTCCTTGTCTGCAACCTGATTCCTATATCAATCTGATCAAGTTAGCTATTCTTTCACAAAGACTGTACAATTTTTGCTAACTATTGTGACTGGTCTATGTGTATCACTCCAAATAGATCTAAGTGAGTCAGTAGTTAAGACTTTCAGATTCCACTTTTGCAAAAAGCTAAAGGACTAATCTGCAACCTGAAAATTGAGTGAACATGTATCACTTTGGATCCGATTGAACCCAAAATTTCCCGGTAGCCTTGTATTATGTTGGTCTAACACTGTATAAGCTCAAAAGTCAAAAATGGTATCTCTGTGTAGCAGTAGTAAATAATCAAGATTATTTAGTTTTCTCAGCTTTTTGTACTTTTTGGCTTCGTCTACCAAGTATACTACCTGTTAAGGTCCCTGGACAAGTTTCACTAAGTTTGGAAAAAATATATTCAAGTTTAGCAATTATTTCGTGTCCGCAGACTCGATTTTCAAGAATCTGGCTTAAGTCTCACTTTTGTGATCCAAATTTCACCAGAATTGATTTTTCTGGTCTACTTGATATGCTTGACCTTGTGGTGTATTCAAATGTGCAAGACTATCAATTTTTGAAGCAGATATAAATAATCATGATTATTTACTCCAACAAATTTTTTGCAATTTTTTGTCCCAATCTTGACACAAATTTGTTAAGTACCTCAACTTAAGCACCCTAGCAAAGTTTCATCAAGTTTGGACAATTTTTGGTTCAAATGGTCATCAGCTTTGTGTCCGCAGACTGACTTTACAAATTCGGTCACAATTTTTGATCCAATAATTCAAATCTTACCAAATTTGGTTTATGGGCTTAATACAACATGGTTAGTCTAGTGATATGCTATCTTGGTCAAAAAAGTTGAAAAATGGAGTAGATGTAAATAATCATAATTATTTACTTTTGGTAAATTTTTGCATCTTTTTTATCAACTAAGCATGTACACATGTCTATCACATCAATAAAAGCCTATGAATCAAGTTTCATTGAGTTTGAACAAAAAAAAAATCAAATTATACTCAAGTTCCCGAAAGTCAATACAGACTTTAGTTTTTAACCAGTTTTTGGTCAATTTGGTGATCCAAATCTTAAGTGTCTTTACAAAAGTTGTTTGTACATATGCATAGATTCACTGGTATCAACCTTGGCCAGTTTCAAGCTGAAAGTAAATAATTGCAATTATTTACTTTAGGCCCAAAATGAACACTGTTTTTCACTTTTTCAATAGACAATTTTTTCATGAGCTATTTTAAGCTTATGAATCAAGTCAAAACTTAATTTGGCCTAAAATATCAAGAAAAAGTAAATAATCTGAGTTTTTACAAACTCTTGAAATTTTTACCTCAATGTGTCCTTGACCTTACCCACTGGTCCATATAACTTTTAAGCATACTCTACAATCAGATTGACTTGTTGGGGGCAGTCTTTTCGTTCTATTTCTGGCCATAGACCTGAAATTTTGCAACTTCAAATAACAACTCATACTTGATTCTTTCGAAGAGAGCAATATTCTGAAACCCACCTTGGATCTACTTACCCTACTCCTAGGTTCTACTGCAATGGGGTTGTGGAAAGTATCAACAAACACTCATTTTCTTGTTTTTTATGGTTTCTTGAGCATTGATCTTAATACTTGTCTCAACTACCAATCATTCTCAAAACCCTACTCTAATTCTACAATCCTACAATCCTAAAGACTCAGCAAGTACGATTACTTCTAAGCTACCTCTACACAGCAAAAGATGACAATCTCAATCTATGCGGTTTTAAAAAGAAGTTTACACTCTAGAAGATCCTAGAAAAAGTTAAAGGATAACTTCACAAGATGCTCGTGTTTTTCCCTAGTTTAGGTCTCTTCGATCCCCAGTAGCGGCGCCAAATGTGGGACGGGTGTATAACCTCACTCCTATCTTATTGCAAACGTAGAGAGAACCACGATTAAATTGTCAATCCATAGGACAAAGCTGACTCGACTAGTGCATAGAAGCTTACAAGAGGTTGTCAATCTCTTGGAAAACAACAAACAACTCACATCTGACTCAAGCTACACTCAAGTGACTGAAATGACCAAAAGCCAATCGCTCACCAACAAACAAATCACATCCGTTACAGCATCAAATGACATCCAAATGTAACGCAACTTCTAGGTCGTGCTTATAAGACCTAAGCACACATGCTTATGGTCTCAAATCCCACTTTAGGTCAAGTGAAAAAATTGCGATTATTAACAACAGTGGATTTTTGACCTAGTCAATTTTGACCCAGAATGCATCTAAATGCTTAGCAATGATGCCCCAATATCCCGCCTATGCTTAGTTTTTTATTTTGAAGTGTAAATTCCTACTTATAAAATGAGATTAGGCCGCCGGTCGACGACGCCAAAAGCTACAAAATACCGTGAAATGCTTACGTCAATACGTAGAGCTTTTACTTGTTGTTGCAACGCAACAGACGCGACTGCAATGTTACAACCGGGGAAGGAGTAAGAAGCATGAGAAGGAGAGAAGTGAGCGTCGTCAGCTCACACTGTGTATTTCATTCTCCAAAACTTGAAAAGAACTTACAAAAATTGGAATTTATACCTTATCCAAGGTTTTTGGTGGGGTCAAAACTAATAATCTGGGAGCTCTAACTAAAGATAGGTAAAGACAGGTTGATACAATATGAAAGCTTGTAGCCCGGCTCATCAATTACAAAGTTTATCCAGAATATAGGAGTTACAATATTCCCGATTCATCAAAATAATAAATGTTTTTACAATGAGAGCTCCGAAAAATGGTATCTGAGTTAGCGTGCTGCTAACATTCCCCTTCCTCACGTGTGTCGTCCCTTGAGCCTTACACAGCTTTATGGGCTGAAATAATCTTTGGGTTGACGGCTAGCGAGGGGGTCTTTAAGTGCATTTAAATCTTTTTCATATATGATATTTATATCTTTGTCCGGAACCTGCAAAAATTGCATAGTGACTCTATTCTTTAGCTCAACAACGGAGTAGCTTACAAATCTGGAAGTCGGTTGCTGACCACTGGCCCAAAATTTTTCATTTGCCAAGTGAAAACCCCTATGTAGAACACTTCCAAAAACGCCAGTATATTATGAGATGGCAAGAACATGCAGCGGATGTAGAAGCCATAGAGGACTTCTTCGGAAGGTTGGCCACTGAGGTCATAGCATAAACCCTTATTGCCCTTGAGGAAGTACATCCACAGGCTAACAAAGACTTTGTACATACAGTTACTGTAGGATTTTTTGTTTGCTCTCAGTGTTTATCAATTTTAAAGCTCAGATTCTTTAGTCATCTTTTTGGTTGAACATTGAATGTTCAACAAGAGGGTTGGGCAATGATGATGTAGCCAAAAGGTGTCGATGCCAGAAAGCGTGAAGGAGCAGTATCAAACGTGTTTACGATGTGTGCCTAGATGTCAAATATATGAAGATTCAGTTCTAGTGAAGAAGTTCGTGGTGTGTATGACTTATGTGGCTATGTGAATCAAGGTAGAGGTTTGATGCTTTTAAGAAGGTTATTCATGTGGAAAAACTCTTAGGACATGAAGCACAAGTGGAGAAGTGAAGGCCATGTGGTTTGTGATAACAAAAGAAAGTGGATGTGTGGATCAACTTTCTTGCATGAGGACAGTGGAAAAGTCCTATCCTATAGTTTTTTTGCAAAACACATTTTTTTAAAGTATAGCTAACACGTTTTAAGGAAAATGCCGTTTCAAACGTTTTTGTCTCTCACGCACATAAGCTAATTCGGCACCGTTTGGAAGATATTTTAACTTTTGTAAATTGCTGCTTTTTTAAGGTTCCAAGCAGGAAATCTCTAAGAGAGCCTGTTGATGCATGCTCCACCATAGCCAATCACTTGTTGGGAAAGAAGCAAGCTTCGACTACGTCACCTTTTGTGTTGTCTCTCCCATCCCTTCTTCTATTCTCTTCTCTTGTGCAAAGGTGTCGGTGTGTGTAGGCAGTGTGTGAGCTCTCCAAACCAATTGGTGTGTGTATGTTTGCGGGTCACCACGATGGACGTCCATAGCATAGCTCTCAAGCATCAACATAAAATTATTGATACAGGTGAAGCGACTCGGATGAGGCATGGAAAATCACTAGGATGTCAACCCTAATGAAGTGAACTCGAAGAGATGCAACTACTAACTCTACAAGCAAATCAATCTCACTAAAGCCAAGTAATCTGCCTATGTCCTTCTACACAGCTCTATAGTCATCACACCCATTCACCATGCAAATCATATCGGAATCGCACGAAACTTGAAGGGAAGCTACAGGGGACTATCACGAACATATCCTATCACTGTCACAGCATTCTGCGGAGGTACGTGGATCGCGATCGTTCGTTCCAAAGTACGCAAAAGCAGTAAACGGATGACCCTAAAGGGTCGTTTTTGGGTCCCTAAAGCCTCTCCTAGGGTCAAAACAACATAAAATATGCATATAAACACTCAAAGCAGCGATTTAAGGCCTAAACGGATGCGTTTGAAACCTTCACCGAATCTTGAATGCTTACAGTTGAATGAAAGAGCAGAGTAAGAGGAACACAATGCAAAAAACAAAACTGAATTTGGATTATCGTAGCCACAGAAGCGATGATTACAAGTTGGAGCAAAGGGGTAGCTCTCTGTGCGTAACGCAATAGTCACTTATCTTCAAAAAATAATCCCCCTTTCCCACTAACCTTAGTGTATTATATACCTAGGGCTTTCTAAAGTGGCTGGTGGCCAACTTCTCATGGACCTTTACATACATCATTGGAAAAATTACATCTTTGACTTAGACTTGACATAGACGATTGTCATTAGGCTTTTACAGGGTTTGAAGCATCAAAATAATAATGTGACCACATCAAAACTTTGGCTGGCTGACCCAACGAGCGCCTTGGCTAGGTGGTCACTTGTATGTTGTTATCACCTCCAAACACTCCCCCCTTCCTAGCTCGTGTCATCCCTTGACACGACCATTTGTAGTCTGGTCTTCTTGTTGATGAGACTCCCTCCTTTCGTGATTGAGTTATATATGGCATGTTTTGCTTGTTCAAATGGGGTGCCCATTTTCCTTTGATTGACGAACATGTGTTCTTTGGGATTTGGATGTTGTGGACGAGGCATTTGTGCATGTTGTTGCACATCCTGCTTTACCTTTCCATTTGTGCAGTTGGTCGATGATACCTGTTTCCTTGGATACTTTGCCTCCTGGTGCAGTTGACTTTTTATTGGAGCTCATATCTCAAAATGTTTGAGACTTTGACGTGTGTGCACTGGCATCTCCAATTTGATTTTCTTTGCCACTTTGTCAATAGAGCTTTGTTGGTATCTTTGAAGATAAGAGCTGCTCTTGTTGAAGCGTAGTTGAGAACAATGTGACCTCACTTTATCTCTTTGAAGATCGTGTAACAAACTCTTTATTGGTTTCATTTGATGAAAGGAATATATACAATAGAATAGTGATGGGTGTTTCTAAATTAGGGTCTAGAACCTGAATGACCAAAGGGAAAAACCCAGTGGGAAAAATGCCTTTGGTATACGCTCTTATTGGGGTTGAATACTTGGAAGTTGAGTACTTGTTCATGCAAGGTGAGTGCTTGGGAGAAATAAAGTAAGAGTGTGTAATGCAAGTGCCAATTATGGGACACTCTATATGCACACAAGAGTTCTTTCAAGAAAATCATGCTATGTGAAAAATGAGTTGTTGGGTGCTTCAAGGAACAAATGTAGCACATGTGATATCCAAGGACATTTCAATAGCTTCCACATTTCCAAGAAGGGTTTTTGATGTTGAAGCTTCTCCACTCATTACTCACTATGCATAGTGCGTGAGTGTCTTTTGGACTCTCTTCTTTACTTTACCAAACTTAAAATACATAGACTTGGACTCTTATGCTCACTTATACCAGCATGAGCGACACAACATAAATATGCTCAACTCCTCCACCTTGAGCAGTACTTAGAATCGCTAAGACTCTTAGACCACAGAGAATATTACTTGAAGCTTTGGGACTAATGCCTTGCTCATTTAGTGGCTCACTTGCCCGACTTTTGACTTTTATGCCATGTATTTTTAATGGCGACTTGGACTTACCTGTTCATGGCCTGAAACCCAATGCCATAAGTTCTTGAGATTAAGGCCTCTATCATTGTGTTGGTCTTTGGATGCCACCATTTTGTCGAGTAGGTTGGCATATTTTGGCTCCTCTTGACTTGCTTGTTGTATGTTGATACTTCTTTGTAAAACAAGTCCTTCAGCTCTGCTAGGGCTTGATGTAGCCTTTGCATTAATTTCCATGAGAAGCGATTGTCGAGATGTGTGGGTTCTCTGTGATTGAGTTTCCACTAGAGATTTTGGAACCCATCTTGTTTTTGGTCCTTGTGTGACCGTCTTTGGCATTTTATCTTCTTCTATAATTTGATGGACACTAGGCTTTGGTATCCAAACCTGATGATTTCAGTTGTAAAAGCCTTGCTTTTGTAATTGATGACAAGGTATCCATCTGTAGATTGCAGCAGCCTTGGTTGTAATTGGCTTCTGTTGGCTTTTGGTTGTCATTGCTTGCTTTGGGGTAGAAGCTTGTGCTGCTTGATTTCTCTTCGTTGTTCCCGATTGAGCTACAATTTTTGGTAACCATATTGGAGTGTTACCTTCATAAACTCCTTTGTGCTTCAAGTAGCTTTACTGGAATCATCCACTGATTCACCTGTTTGTGTTGGGTATCTTCGTTGAAGTTTGATTTCGGTACCCAAACTTTTCGCGTTGCCCGCTTGGAAGGTCTTTTTGTTTGCCTTCTGTTGGTGTTCTTTCGCTTGCCTGAGTATTTTGTATTCCGTTGATAGCGCGTCTTGTTCCTTCTAGAACTCGTTGGTTGATGTGGGTAGGTCCAGGCTGTTACTTTAGGCTTTTTGGCCCAAACATTAGTGTTTCCTTGGAAGTATCCTTGAGCAGTGATTGACTCATTTGATGCTATCCATCCTGTCACCTTTTGTTGTTGTGATTGAACCCGTGTTTCATGTATCCAAACTGGGTGCTCTTTGGATACCAACACTTGGTTGACATTCTTCGGCTTCTTCTCGATGCTTTTTTGTGATGGAAACTTTGGTTGATAGACTCTTTGTTTTGGTTTCCATTGCATTTTTTATGGTGTGGCTCTTGATGTAGAGGCTTCATGGGAAATTTGATGGAAGCTCGTTGAAGGTAAAGTCGTCTGGCGAGGTTGATATACTTCAATGTTTACCTTTGCTTTGCCTTTTTCCGCGATGGTTGGTGATTTCTTCTCTGCATGGATTTGAGAAGCTTCATGGAGTCTTACTGTTGTTGTTGTTGAAGCTTTTGATTGTTGTCGAAAGAAGATATTCCTCCAGCTTTCTATCAGGACCAGACTCTCTCTGATATGATGGGAGTTGATTATGTGGAAATTGTCTTTGAACTCCCCATGACTCAACTTGAGTATTGCCTCCGCTATGCCAAAACTTGGGATTGGTGTTTTGGTAGTGGTGTATACTATTTCCTCCACTTCTTTAATTGTTGGCTTTCCCATTATTATCCAAGTTCCATATGACATTATATTCTTAGTAGCATAAGGATCAATTGCGGCCGAACATGTAACCTTGAGCCCTGTTTGTCCGCATAAATTGAATTTGATCAATATGGGATATTTTTCATCTTTGGCTTCTTCCTCATTCTTCCTTTGATCTTGAGTTTGTAGAACATCTATTGATGTGGAGCTTTGCACATCTGATTCTTCCTGTACTTTCAACTCTGCATCATTTGAAGTTAGTTGCTTTGGAGTAGATGTTGTTGACTCTTCACTTATTTCAATGATGACATATCCACATGGTTGTATTGCTCTACTAGTTTGTGTTTGTGCGGCATCCTCCATGACATAGCTATTTGTCCCTCTATTTTCATTCTCACAAATCTCATTAGCATTTCTCAGCACTTTCAACATAAAACATGAAACTAGGTCGTAGCCTTTTTCATCGCAAAACTTGGTTGGAGTTAGCTCATTTACACATACATCCAAGGTTGCCAATATTTGAGTCCATCCAAATGGCTCAAATAATTGCTCTGGAAAGGGTTCCGGTATGTAATATTCATCGTTTATAGATCTTTCTAGGATGCAATCCTCCTTCACTGAGCTTCCACACTTCGAAGCACCACACATCCAAAGTTCTTGTTTTGTTTGTAGCCACGCAGGTATCTCTTTCCCATTGACTATAGTAGAGTCAATTTCTTCTAAAGGATTTCTATTCACATCTCTATAGCTATGGTCTTTTATGCTTATTTTTGTGGTGATCTTTTTATGTCTCAAGTAGATAAAGTCATAGCCCCAATCTTGAACCATCTTGAGTTGACACATGAAAGGTCTTCCTAAAATGATATCAAAATTGTTCCCTTTTCCAAAATCTACTATTGCAGATGTATGTTCAAATTCAATTCCACAAGAAGTCACAATAATTTTCTCTAGGATACCCACAGGTTTTTCCGTGTATCCATCTGCAAGTTGCAGCTTCATTCTAGTTTTCCTAAGCGCTGGTCTACCCCATTTTTTCCAAATGTCTTTTGTGGCTATGGCTACTCCAGCCCCACTATCAAGTATAGCCAACGTTTTAACTCCTTTGCAATATTCCCCCACCTTGTTTATTGGCACAGGTTTAATGTTTGCACTTTCTTGTTGAGTTTTGTTTGATTGTTCATTTGAGGGTAGATCTTGAAGAGGTATCTTTAATCCCATCTTCCCCAAATTTTTGCCTACTTCATCCCATACATGTGGTCTAATATTAAGCAGTTCAGATAGAGTAATGGTGCACTGTATTGGAGCTGACATCAACTCTTGCATACTCATTGTATCCATCATCTTGGATATGGATTTCCTCTGAGATGGCACCACTCTAGTCTCTGACTCTGCCTCATGTTCTCCTATGTATGAGGGTAAGGTCTTCAAGGACTCTGGTTTGCTTTCAATTGAAACTTCCTTCCCTGCATCTCGATTTAGAGATTGATTGTCTCCCTGATAGACTTCGTGCCCTGTATTGACCTCAGTTATGGGTGCAGATTGGAAAGTCGCACTTCCATCTTTTTCACTTCTAATTGCTTCCCACAATTCATTTGGCCATGGCTCATCTATCTCTAGGATAGGTGCCATAAATTGTGATCTTGACCTTGCACATTAGTGGTGTTGGCCACTACTTGATCATCTAGTTGAATTTCTAGGTTGTTGGTTTCTTGTGTTGCAGTCTTTGCTTGCACATCCTTTTGTGATTTTAGCTCAATGTTTCTTTGAGTTAATGTTTCAACAACCTTTGCCTTAGGCATTTCAAATCCAACACTCTTTGGTTTTGTTTCTAGAGGTGGAATTGGTGCTTCAGGCTCCATCATTGCCTGTGCAGTTTTTACCAATTCCTTACACATTTCAACCTCTCAATCTCTACCTCAGCATGAGGATATTTCATCCCTCGTTGCTCTAGGGTTTGGTTGGGTTTCAATCTCGCCTCATATGCTTCCAGTGCAGCATCTAATGGCTCTAGGACTTTGTCTTACCCAACACAGATCCTCCGGAAGACGCCTTCCTTGGTTTCTTATCTCTCACCACCGTTTTGTTTTCCCGTTCTTGTTTTAACTACTCCTTTGTCTCTTGTAATTTTGTGTGTAGTGCAGTTTGATTTGTAATTGTTTTTGCTTTAATTCTATCTCTTTTGGCTTTCCAAGATTTTCTCCCAGTCCTCACTGACACACTAGTTGTCTCCCCTTGTTTGGGTTGTTGATCTTTCTCCTCATTAGCTTGGTCCTCAGCATTTTCTTTTGCTAGGGCTCTGGTCACTACCTTCACAGGAATTTTGGGTTCTGCCTCTGATCCACTTGGAGAAGGTAACACTCCCACAAAATTCATTGTTTTTTTCCCCTATTTGTTTGGGTGTTTTGGACAATTAGGAACAACGTGTGTAATGGCACACTCCAAACAATATCCAATTATCTCTACACGAGAACAATTATTGGCCCAATGATTACCTCCACACTTGTAGCATTGTCCATCTTGTTGAGTCACTGGTGGCACAATTGATGGTTGTTCTTGCTTAGCCATAATGGTCTCTGGTCTACGCTCTTGATTGGCTATGAACATCAGAGTGTCCTCATTCAATGAATAGAGTTTTCTCATAGGTTCTTTCCCTAGCCTAGGTTGTGATACCTCAGCTCTTTGTAAAGCCTTTGATAGAACCCTATTTTGAAATAATGGATGATTTGGTAATGGAATTTGTTTTTCTATTTGATGTCCAAATAGTATCCCCCTCGTGTAGGTTTGATTATAGTAGCACTCACTCATCTCATGATTGGTCCATTTTTGCTCAATGGCACACCTTTTTCTTCGTTGTGCTACTTGCACTGCTAGCTCATCTAGGTTGGTCATTAATTGAGACATAACCACTTGCCTTGTGTCTGTTTCACTAGATGCTAAAGGAGCATTATCCATAGTGATCTTTGTATCACCAATTTCCTCGCCATAGGCTTTACAATTGTCAACTAGGTATAATGCTTCTCTCGTGACTTGTTCAAAGGAAGTACATCCTTTTAAGTGCAAATATTTCTTGAGAGTTTCATTTTTCAAACCCTCTATGAAGAGAATTGATAATCTTTCATCCTGTGGTAACTCGCGTTCCGGAAATCTCTCTATATATTGTTTGAAACGTAGCAATGCTTCCTTCACTCTCTCATCTTCTTTTTGCTTGAGTGCATAGATTTGGGACACTGTTTTATGCTTGATTCCTCTTTTAGAGAACTCCACAACAAATTCTTGCAACAGTTGTTCAACGTTTGAGAAGGCATTTTTGTCCAACGGTTGGAACCAATTCAATGCTATCCCTTCCAAGGTTAAGCCAAATCCCTTATACTGTGTATGAAAATAAAATACTTGTTTGGCTCTTAACACTTGTTTGAATAAGGATGCATGTACGTATGGATCCCTTAATCCATCATACTTCTTCTTGACACATTTGGCCAATTGATATGGTCTCATTGGTTCTGGTTCAACCATGTATCTTAGCGTGTTGGGGTCTCTCACAAAGACATCCCTCGTTCCTTCTTCTCGTCTTGGAGCAAATCCTGGTGGAATCCCCTTTGAGACATGTTTTAAAAATGTTGATGGATTTGTAAGTCTAATTGGTGATCTCTTGGTTCCACTCAATGAGGTAGGAGCTACACTTCCGTGAATAGCTATTTTGGATGTTTGAAGTCCATTTGATTCCATAGTTTCAATGTTAGCTTCTTGCAAATCAGTCTCAAAAAACCCTGGTACGCTTACACTCGGTTGAAATTAGTAAGCAGAGATTGGAGTACCCATGTATGTATATCTTTTTAGATCAATTGGTCTGATAATTTTGTACTCTCGTCCATGCTTATCTACCATTAGAACTTGCACTCCCTGGTCATCTGTGTATGTGAAGGCATAGAGGTTCTTGTAGTCTGTCAACTCTTCAATGATGGAATTTAAACATCTATAGAAGTTGTTTTGATCCCCAATAGGTAACCTATAAAGGCCATCATAATTGTAATCCATTAGAACTCTCGTGGCTTCATTGGTTTTGATACACCTCACTGTTGATTAGAGGATGCTTCTCCTCTAAGTCTCCAGCAATTTCCACTTTTGCTCTTCCAAACTCCCGCGTTTTAGTTGATTGGTTTGGCTTCCAGTGAGCTACATGATCACTTGACAAATATCCATGAGCCATGCCTTGAGGCTTGGCTTGATATGATTGATAAGCCTCATGGTCTTGTCTCAACCCTCTTGTTATAGGTGTTGCAGTATTTACGGTTGTTTGTGTAGGTGGCATAGCTCTGAGTTGAGTGGGAAACCCTAATGATGGATGAGTTGTCATGTTTAAGCCTCACTCAATACTCTCAAGATGATCCTTGATAAGAACAGCTTGGCTTAGTGCACACAATCCCTTTTTGCCCCTGGTCAAGTCTCTACAAAGTCAGCAATTTGTGACTTTTTTGGTCTCTGGAAATTGATTCTGGGTACCCTAAAAGTTTGGAATTACGAAACCTAGAAAAATTCATCTCTAAAACCAAAACGTGGAATTTGGTCTAGGTGTGTGCTATTGCCCGCAAGCTTTCTTCCTAGTTATACCTGACTCAGTTTGGAGTTGTCTATCAAAAGTTAGAGCAATTTTAGTGAACTGCACTTGGAACAGCACTCAAAACAGTCTCTGGACCAGAACACAAGAACTTTTGTGCTTGTATCTTGGCTTCCAGAGGGTATTTTTCACTCAAACTTGAGATTTGGGATGTACTCAAGTAGATCTACAAACTTATGAAGTCAAATACCCTCACTATGTAGAGGTACACCGATCGCGATCGTTGACCCCATGTCACAGATTTGGAAGATTTTTGCACAGTAGCTAGCCCTTTATGTCTTGATACCAAGTGTCTTTGTATTTTTGAATTTGGAAATGTTTTGACCAATGAAAACCCAAACCCCAGGTGGTTTTGAAGTTATTGGTCTGATTGTGTAACTGGGACTTTTGACCACTTTCTTTTGCTTCTTTGACCTTGCTCCTTTTGGAAAGCACTAGATGTCAGCTACCTACTCATAAATTTTCAATCCAAAATGTCACTGGGGTACACCGATCGCGATCGTAGTTCCAGATCCTTTTTGCATGAAATTTTAGGAGTTGATAGACATGGGTATGATTACTCTATTCCCAAACCCACTTTGCATTTGGATCACAAAAACTTGAATTTTCTCAAAATTTTGGTCTGAAGGATCAATGATCAGTGTTTGCCCTATTTGACAACTGTCTTTTGGTTTTTTGACCCTGGTTCTTTTAAGAAAGTTGTTTGTCTAGTTATCAGTTACCTACTCACCAAGTCTCAACTCAAAATGTCACTATGGTACACCGATCGCGATCGTAGTACCAGCTTCTTTTCAGGTGAAACTTGTGGATATGGTAGACAATGATGTGTACAGTCTACTCCCCAAATCTTTTTGAATTTGGACAAGAAAAAGTCAAGTTTTTACCAGATCTTGGTCTGCTGCAGTGGTTTTCCGACTATCTGCTGTTTTTGGCTATTTTGGTGATTTTTTTTTTGAATTTTGACATCTCCTGGTATCTTATATAACCTAGGTGTATGTGTGGGTTAAGTTTGGTCAAAATCTGGCACTAAGGTACACTGATCATGATCATAGTTTGGAGCTGGATGAAACTTCACCAGCTTGTTCACTAGGCTATTTTAAGACTACCTTCCAGACACTTTTGTATTTGGACTCAAAAAAGTCAAGAATTTACAGTTTCTTGGTCTGAAGTGCCTGTTTTCCAATTTTATCAGGTTTGATTGATTTTGATGTTTGATTTGGGATTTGAGAGATACCTAGGCTTGTCGTATGCACAGGCTATCCCTCTGCATGGTTTCTTCCCAGTTTTGATGTGTTTTGGTCTACTGAAAGTCAATTTCTATGCCAGTTTAGCAGTTTTTTACTTGGATCTGTATTCAGTGTTTTTGACCAGTTTCACTACAACACTAAATGAAGATATCGACGCGCCTATATGGACGGCCATGCCTTTCCACGCGTATATCAACGACATTAGCGGGCGTCGCTATACGCGTCGCAATGTGCGTCGATATACGCGTGGAAAGGCTTTATTTGCCACGCGTATATCAACGCTAAAAAAATTGGGGGAAAAAAGCGAAACCCGTGCGCAGGGGCCATTTTTGCCTGCTCCGGTCTTGGCCGAAACCTGCTGCATAGGTATTATGTCCATCTCCACCCTCCCCAACCCCTCTCTCTTGCTCTCTCTCTCTCTCTCTCTCTCTCTCTACCTCTACATCGTGTGTGTGTGTGTGTGTGTGTGTGTGTGTGTAGGGGAGAGAGAGAGAGAGAGAGAGAGAGAGAGAGAGAGAGAGAGAGAGAGAGAGAGAGAGAGAGAGAGAGAGAGAGAGCGGTGTGTGTGTGTAGGAAAGAGAGAGAGAGAGGTGTGTGTGTGTAGGAAAGAGAGAGAGAGAGAGAGAGAGAGAGAGAATTAATGTATGCTTAGGAAATTAAAACTAAAGAAAAAAAAATTAAAGAGAGAAATGAAATGAAATGTTATATTAACGTCTTCGAAAGGCCAAAGTGACCTATGAGACATGAGACAAGAAAGTTACAATGTGATGGATCTGATACAAAGTCAGAGTAAGAAGATGACAAAATAAAATATTATGGAATCCTAAGCTGCTGGGTGTGGACTAAACGGCTAAACGAGCTAGTTGGGATAGGTAGATCTCCTCCATGGTCAGTACTTTGACCGGACGTTGTGCATGTCGAGCCAAAGTGACCTAGCTAGATCCTCTGATGCAGCCTCTGTCGATGTTGTGTAGTCCTCCACAGTTGTGGGCGTCTAGATCTCCCTAGATCAGTCGCTCGTTCGATAATTAGAGAGATAGGGAAGTTGTGCATGTCGAGCCAAAGTGACCTAGCTAGATCCTCTGATGTAGCCTCTGTCGATGTTGTGTAGTCCTCCACAGTCGTGGGCGTCTAGATCTCCCTAGATCAGTCGCTCGTTCGATCATTAGAGAGATAGGGAAGTAGAGAGAGAGAGAGAGAGAGAGAGAGAGAGAGAGAGAGAGACGTAAGTAGAGAGAGAGAGAGAGAGAGAGATAGGAAATAGAGAGATAGAGAAAGAGAGTTATATATATATATATATATATATATATATATATATATATATAGAGAGAGAGAGAGAGAGAGAGAGAGAGAGAGAGAGAGAGAGATAGGGAAGTGGAGCTCCAGGAGTTATGGCAGAGAAATAGGAAAATAGAGAAATAGAGAGAGATAGGAAAATAGAGAAAGAGAGATAGCGAGAGCGAGATCGAGAGAGAAAGAACGAGAGATAGGGTACGTAGACAGCCTAGAAGAAACTATGGAACTAAAAAGAGGCAAAGGGGTTTTGCCTGCTATATGCATTGCCATGTACACCTGGGAGTGCACGTATGTGTCTGCCCATATAGGATTTGACCAATAAAGACGAGATTTTGACCCGGTGGTCCTGATCTCCATACACCTCTGGACCAAGGTGTATGGAGATTGGGCAAGACTAGAGAATGCGAGGTAGTTTACATTGTGAGGAGTATATATATATATATATATATATATATATTAAAACAATATTCATAATCATTGTAGATGGCAACGTCATCAACTAACATGGAGGAAAAGATTGCATGCTCGTGCACGCTCTGCAAGTATCAAATCATGCGCAAGCGTAGGATATGTAATGAGCATGTGCACAAGTACGGAGAGTTTGCTAGAGAAACCATACAGAATGTGCGATACGACTCCTATGGAACGGGCATTGATTTTTGCGACATAGCACCTACATCTGAGAGAGAGAGAAAAAAGATTATGCGTGAAGGTCCGACCAATATAGAGCCACGGATGGAAGCAGAAAAAGGCTTACAGACAGAAGACGACGGCATGGAGTAGATGATGGATGCCTTCTTCTAGACAAGCCTGAGGAGAACGCGAACGAAGCAGCACTAGAAGCCGTGCGCCTATCTCCTGAAGACATGTTGAGAAAGTTGGCACGTCAACCATCTATGAAGGTGCCAAAATATCTGTGCTTCGTACTTGTCTTGGGTTTTTGAATCTTCAGTCAGTGTACGGGTGGTCAGATGCAAGCGTCACTGCTTTGTTTAGGTACGTAATTTACAAAAGAGATTTTCCGATTGCAACGGTGATGTGCTCGGAGATCTTTAATTTTAATTTAATGTGGCTTAAACAGGTTATTGCGGGAGCAACTTCTCCCGGCTAGCAATGAAATGCCCCCCTCCAGGCCAGACGCAAAGCAACTTCTGACCTCAGTTGTCTTGGACTACAACAAGATTCATGCATGTCCAAATGAGTGCATTCTTTTTCGCAATGAATTCGCAGATTGTCTGTCGTGTCCTAAGTGCGGAGCAATGCGCTACAAACAAGATGCAGTTGGCGAGACAGTGCCAACTAAAGTGTTGCGGCATTTCCTTATTATTCCTAGGATAAAAATCATGTTTCGTTGTGGTTCCATTGCAAAGTTGATGCGGCGGCATTCTACTAATAGATCCACTGACGCAACATTTAGGGTGCCCGCTGATTCGAAGGCTTGGAGGCACATTGAAGATACCTGGCCACATTTTAAGAGTGAACCACGCAATTTGCGTTTGGGCATGGCAATGGATGGAGTCAATCCATTTGGCTTGAGAAGCTCGTCATGGAGCACTTGGCCTGTGTGCCTTATCAATTACAACCTCCCGCTGTGGCTTGCTATCAAGAAGGGTCATTTGATTTTAAGCTTGATTGTACCTGGTATGTTCAAAGCAAAAAACATGGATGTTTATCTAGCTCCACTAGTTGACGAGCTCCAAGAGTTATGGCATGGGATCGACATAGCAGATACGGTTGAACCAGTAGGACAACAGTATGCAAGGATCCATGGACTTCTTATGTGGACTATGCATGATTGGCCAGGATACGGAGAAGCTTCTGGTAATGGTTATTGATTTACAAAATTCTCGTTATTCGCAAGCCCTTTGCCTTGGCCTGATTCATGCTTTGATATACGCAGGACTAACAACTTCGGGATACAATGCATGTCCAATTTGCGGGCAGTCTTTGGATGTGCGCTATTCTACCTCTCTTCGAAAGACAATTTATCAAGGCCACCACTATTATCTTCCAGATGGCCATCACTTGCGCAAAGGCCAGCTTGGTCACGTCGAATGTCGTCCTATGCATGTACAAGAGTGGCGTCACCGATGGGAGCAACATGAGGGGCAACCTATTCTAGGAATGAAACGTTTGTCCATTATCCATATGTTGCCGTACTGGAGTGATCTACTAATTAACCATTTGTTGGATCTAATGCATATATTCAAGAATGTGGGAGAGCTCCTCTGGAAGACAATCATGGGAATGAAAGACAATAGAGCTTCACGAGATGATTTGCAGTCAGTTGGAAAGATGCCAGAGCTGTGGCCTTTCACCAATGCAGCTGGTCAAACAAAACTTCCAAGAGCGCCATGGGTATTGCTAAAAAACGAAGAGCGACAAGTGAAAAAGGTGATTTCAGAGTTCAGGATGCCAACAGGATATATGCGATGTCTCAAGACAGCATTCACCCGTGACAATCAACTATCAGGGTTGAAATCGCACGACTGGCATAAGTTCTTGCAATTCATTCTTCCAATTGCGATCAAGGGGTGTTTAACGGAGGAAGTGCAGACCTGCATATACAAGATTTCAGAGCTTCCAAGGAGATACGGGAGGAATCTATTGCAATCTCAAGGGCTAACTCCATTGAGGCAGTTTGCATGATTGAGAAGTATCTACCCACGAGCTGCCTAACTATCCAAATGCACTTGCTCGTCCATGTAGTAGATGAGGTTGCAGTGGCAGGTACAGTCCACAACCGTTGGATATTATTTCTAGAGCGGTTCATGAAAACACTTAAGGGTTTTGTTCGCCAAAAAGCACGTCCAGAGGGGAGCATGGCAGAAGGATGGCTGGTGCAAGAGTCTCTTGTATTGACGACCAAATTTCTATCCGTTTCTGACCCAGAAATGCCTCGACTGTGGAGCGATGAGGAGGATGCAAGACTGGTGGGAGAGGAGCCGCAAGGGCAAGGGGTGCCGAAGAAAATGAACCTGGCCATGCGAGAAAAGATCATGAAGTTCTGTATACTAAATTCAGCGCCGATGCAAAAATGGCTTGAAAGGTACGAAGAAGAGAAAGAGAGACGCAATCTAGAGCGACAGGATTTCAGGCGAAGTCGAACGACTGGAGGCTTACCCTTGCCAGACTATCTCGCTCCTCTACCTGAATTCCCTACAATGGCATGGTTGGACAAGACAGTGAGAGCAGCTCGACAGATCGGAGAACCCATATCTCTAGAAGAGGAAGAGCTAGCTATTGGATGTGACTGGAAGTATCATACATATATGGCACTGTGGTCGCATGGAAAGCATTTCAGAACACAACAAATTGACAGCAGAAGAAACACGTTTGATAGTGGGGTAATGGTTAGTTTCATGCAAAAGAGCAAGGCCAGTGCTAGAGACACGAATGAGAGCACTAGCAACTTGGATTATTGTGTTCTGGTGTCAGATATCCTGAAAGTAATCTTCAGGTGGTTTGAGATGTTTTTGTTGGATGTGAAGTGGTTCAAGGTGATTACTTCTGGTCGCAATGCAATGGTACGTAGAGATGGAAACAAACTTGTGCAAATAGATTCTACAAAGACTTGGACAGATGAGAGCGACACATTTGATCTCCCCAAACATTGCGAGCAAGTGGTCTTTGTACCGGACCCTCGAGAGCGAAAATGGTGGTTTGTGGTTCAGGTTGCTCCAAGAAATAAACAAGTATTTGACGGGCAAGATCTCCTGGAGGAAAGTCAGTCAGACGACGTCCATACTACTGTGACATTAGATGAGATGGACGAAGGTATGGCAGAGGAAGCTGACAGATATACGAGGGATGACGCAGACGAGCCAGAATTGACACTTGTAGATGAAGATGCAATGGATGAAGACAATCTGCCAAAACGAGTTGGGGCAGAGTTATGTTTGCAATTAGAGATAGACGATGATATGGTGCAAGATCTTATCGATGATGCCTCACTCGTCGAGGCCTAGGCCTGTAAGTGTTTGTGTGAAGACTTTGATTTAAAATTAAGCTTAAAGTTAACTTAAACAACTGTGTTCTAACGCTTTATTTTACTTTCTTTGTGCAGGACTTTAGTATGGCAGACGAGATTCCAGATCCCGCTTCCATGAGTGTAGATGCATTCATGGGCTTCGTTGCACGGATGACTCCTGCTTAGATGGCAGAGGCTTCTCAGTACTGGGTAGCCAGAGTCACGGGTACTATGCCTCCGGGCTTCACACCCGAGGGTCCGACGCCTAGGGGGGGGACGCCTACGAGGTTCAGGACGCCCATGGGTACGATGCCTTCTTCTCCCATCATGGCCGCTTCGACACCTAGGGGTGGGGCAGAGGCGGGTGCGTCCTCATCTCCGCAACAGAGGTGCCCTCGCCGATCTCGATGATCGTCAGGTGGAGGTGGTGGTTGCTATGGAGGAGGGTCCACAGATTCTTTGACCCCTCCTCGCTCACGACCCCCGTCTTACCCAGGCACACCTCTCGACACACCTCTTGGCACACCTCGGACACCTTGGGGAGCACACAATCCTAGTGCCTCCAAGCTCTATACTGTACAGGGAGATGGTTCTATTGACATGGATAGAGTCGGGACTGAGATGCGACAACGGATTCGCCAGCTCGTGGAGCTGCAGTTTTTGACCAGCATTCTGACGTCTTGGGATCAGCAAGAAAAGGAAAAAGTCACTTACATAGTGGAGACCATCCTGAGAGAGTACCAGCCTGCTCTGGGTTCTTCCGTTGTTTCGGCGCGGTGGATCAAGGGTGTTGCACGGGACACCATCCAACATCGACGAGATACAGCTCGGAAGGCTTTCAGGACCGGCTCGCCGAAGCCTTCGGGCATCCCACACGAGACGTGGCTGCAGATCACAGAGGATGAGCGGACAGCGGCCACGCGGTTCAGACAGCAACGTGAGGCCGTGCAGGTACGATAGATGACTAGGGGGACATCTCATCTTGGCAGCGAAGGCTTCGACACCTTTCGCTATGAGTTTGTGAGTTTCTAATCCAATCTTAACTATGGCATTTTTTAAAACGCGATGAATCATGTATTCTTATTACTTTGATTTTTGTATAAACGTAGAATCTTGCGATACATCGAGCTCCATCACGCGAGGAGGAGTCAGATGGATATCGCAGAGGTATCTATGAAGTACTGAATGATCTTGAAGCTTCAGGAGAGCCTATAGACTGGGAGGCCTTACAGTCTCGTTGATCGCTTGAGGTGAGATGTTAATATGTGTGAGTTGATTTAATTAAGTTAGTATATGTGAAGTAATATCAATACTAATTTTGTGAGTTGTCTTATGTGCAGGTTGCGACGCCTAGTCATTAGTGGACCAGATTATGGTCATGATTATTGTCATTGTCATTGTATAGACAGTTATTGTTTCTCTTTCTGGTTATGCTTATAGTTATTGTTAATTTTGTTTATGGTTATGGTTATCTGCATTATGGTTTTGATCAAAGTGGTTATAGCCGGTTATGGTTTTAAGTTATGGTTATGCTTTTAAGTTATGGTTATGGTTCGTTATGGTTATGCTTTTAAGTTATGGCTATGCTTTTCAGTTGGTACGGTTGTCTTTCATTGGCCTTAAATCTCATGTGAGATCCTACATGGATAGCATGTAGGAGGCGTATACATGATATGGTTTTTTCTGAAAAGTTTATGTAAAAACAAAGGGAACTCTGCCAAAATTTCTGTGCGCGGGAGCATGGTTGATATTTTGGTGCTGCTCGCTTTCTTGGGCAGAGGGCAGGAAGTCTGGCTGTGGCTGTGTCCATCTTTTAACTGGCCACAGGCCAGGCTACCTGCCCTCTGCCCAAGAAAAAAAAAAATTCTATGTGCGTCGCTATGCGCGCCGCTAATAGCGATTGGTTTCACAGCGACGCGCATAGCGATGGGCCGCGTCGATATCTGCATCGATAACACGTTTTTCTGTTGTAGTGTTTTTTGTGTTTTTGGACCCTAGGTCCTTTAGACTTTTATGTTTGTATACCCTTGAAGAGTGAACTCATCAAATCTGGTACAAATCTGAAGTCTAGGAACACCGATCGCGATCGTTGTTCTGAGCCCAAATTCAACCAAATTTGGCATGCTTGTAGACACTGATGTTTTAAGGCTATCCCCCAAGTCTTTTTGCATTTGGATCACCAGAAGTCAAGATTTTACAGTTTCTGGGTCTATCAGGCTAGTTTTACCCAAGTGGCCTGATTTCCTTGATTTTTGATGATTTTGGGTGTGGTTGCTTTAAACAAACTTGTTTAGAATCTTATTGTCAGGACACGGGTCCTGTACCCTAAGAAACTAGACAACTAGGCTCTCAGTAATGTCAGGACACGGGTCCTGTACCCTAAGAACTAGGCTAGGCAAGGACTACGGCCAAGGGCCGGGCTAGGCAGTGTGGACAGGGGATCCGTCTAGGGCAAGGGGCTAGGAGCCCGCCTATAAAGGGAGGTTGGGAGGAGGATCCAAGAGAGCCTAGTTGCCTAGTTTCTTACAGTGGTATCAGAGCTTGGGACTCTCTTCCACCCTCTCTCTAGGCGTGGTCACCTTTGGCTCCTAAAAATAGGGCCTTTAGGTGAGAACCGTAGCCTTATAAGGCTTTTCCAAAAATAGCCGAGGAGCTTGTCTAAATCGAGTAAGTTGCCCATTTTGGAAGTGTGTGTGTGGTGCATGCTTGGACGCACTCTTGGTCTAGGAAGGAGCGCCCTGCGGAGACAGTGCTTGGGCCAAATCCTCGCGGCCGTAGCTGGCCTATGCGATCCCCGCTAGCTTCATCTTCATTCTCGTTGAATGCCGCTCGTTGCCTGCGTTGTGTGAGCTTTAGTACTCACATTAAAACGGCCTTTGGCCATTGGATTTGAGTGTTGGCCATAGTCGACGTCTCTTCCCACCAACCAGGCGGCATAAACAAGTGTCGGCAAGTCTCCGGTGAAGAAAGCCGAGCAATTCGAAGAAGAAAAATTCACTACGACTTTCCCAAGGTCGCGGACTGCAGAAATTACAGCTCCTGCAGTTTTTTTTTAGCAAAAGACTTCAAGAGTCGTTCAAGCTACGATATCGATAGTCGTTCAAGCAACGACTTCAAAGCAACATACGAGTCGACCATACACGGTAAAGCTTCAACAGCACACAGTGCGGACTTCACTTTCAATTACGCTTCGACTCAGAGATAACGCTTCAATCATATACGGGGCGGAATTCAATTACGTGCTACGACGATTCACGGCTACGACGTGGAGTAGCTATACTTTGCAAGTGCTACCACCATCAGGTATTTTTTTTCCGTGAGTACTTCTTACACTACACTATGTAGCCATGGATTCGGATATCAACATGACATTCGATTTTGAGCAAAGTACTCCCGACCGTGCCAATGATGGCTCGCGGCCGGATACTCTCAAGGAGAGTACCCGCGATGCTACGACAGTAGAAGATACTTATGAATTGCTTGATATTCAGGAATTTCGTGCACTTCAGACATGCATGACAATCATGGATGAAAATTTTAAGGCTTTAAATGAAAATGTTACTAAACTTTCCACTTTAGTCATTCAATTGATGCAACAGCAGACTAAGAGTCCGGCTGACACCCACATGCATGAGCACGTTGGAACACAAGGGCAAGGCCCAATTAATGAAACACTGCATACTCTCAATGCCAAAGAGGTAGATGATTTGTTGAAGAATTTCAAACCACTAATTTTCAAAGGCGAAGAACGGGACCGCAATAAGGATGCAGTGAACATCTTTCTCAGTAAATGGGATGGAATTCACTCCTTACGGCGCACTCCGGATGCAGTAAGAGCTCTGCAAATGATCTTAACTCTGGAAGGCCCTCCTTGAATATATCTCTCACTATAGAGACGTCATCCTCAAGTTGGAAGGATTGGATACCTTTCAACAAGTACGAGAGTTCATACGAGGGCTGACTCCAGAACTTAAGAAGTACGTCAAATCTCAGGACCCTAAAACACTTGAGGAAGCCATAGTGAAAGCACATATTCATGATGACCCTGATGATAAGAAAACACATAACAGTCACGTGCCTGCTAGTACACATAGTACCACACGCACTCAGTACGGGCACAATAAATGAAAATTTATAGTTGCAAATTCAGATGCATCTAGAAAACCCAAGGGGCCCAGGGGTCCTCTCTCCCCTGAGGATTTTGATAAGGCCAAGAAAGAGAAGCTATGTTTTCAATGCTTAGGAAGAGTCAATGGCAAAAAGGATTGTCCCAAGGAAAAATCTGTTGCCCAGGGGAAGGAGAAATCAGTGCACACGGTGAAACTACTGCCTCTCGAGTCTTCCTCCAAGTTCTCCACAGTGGAAGTAACACACACTGAAGTGGTGCATGAATGTTGTCTCACAGCTTCCATGTGGCAACAGACCTTTGGACCACATGAGTTAGTACGTATGCACGGATATCTGCAAGGGCACAAGATGCGCATCTTGGTAGATGACGGTGCTATGCACAATTTCATCAATTATGGATTGGTGAAAAAGATCAAACTACCTCAAACTTCGAGTACCCACCTCTACAAGGTAGAAATGACGAATGGACATGACAATGAAGTATGGGATACTCAGTGCCGAGTTGTTCCATTGGAAGTACAAGGGTACTCTACCTGTTTGGATTTTCAAGTTATGAACATGGAAAGAGCTGATGTGGTTCTTGGTAGGGAGTGGTTGCATAGCCTAGGACCATCACTGAAGCATAGCTATGAGCACAACAGTTTGATGTTTGATTCCCATGGCGCACATGTGCTGTTGTTAGGAGAAAAGGATATACCATCATCACCCACTGATTTGTACTGCTGAGGTGATGCAGCTCGTTTCTGATAATGAAATAGAACAGGTTTTCTTGTGTTACTCACTATCTCATTTTCTTTCTAATCTTGAGTCTGTTGAACATTCCTCAACGCCGCATGCTTCTCTCTTCTGTATTCCACCAATTTCTAACTCTACACAAGCAAACGTTGCTAATCAGTTACAAAAATTGTTAAAGGAATTTCAAGATGTTTTTCCTAATGATTTGCCAGCGGGTTTACCGCCGACACGTTCAGTGCAACATGGCATTGACGTGGCTGCAGGCTGTAAGCCTGTTTTAGTAAACCACCATACCGTATGAGTTACTCAGAGGCTGCTGAAGTGGAACGTCAACTTGCTGACTACCTTAGCAGAGGGTTTATACAACCCAGTTCTTCACCATGGGCTTCACCTATACTTTTGGTGAAGAAAAAGGACGGCAGTATGCGCATGTGCGTAGACTACCGGGGCTTAAATGCGGTGACAATTAAGAACAAATACCCATTGCCAAGGGTCGATGAGTTTTTTGACAAGTTAACACATAAACGAATTTTTTCAAAAATTGATTTAAGGTCAGGATATCACCAAGTCCGTATTCGGCTTGCTAATATACCTAAGACGACATTCCGAACAAGGTTTGGACATTATGAGTTTTTGGTGATGCCCTTTGGGTTAACCAATGCGCCCGCGACCTTCATGACACTTATGGATAGTGTCTTGAAACCATATCTGGGCAAATTTGTCATTGTGTTCCTCGATGACATTCTAGTTTATAGTGCTTCTGAAGAAGAGAACTTACAACATCTCAGGCAAGTGTTTGAGTTGTTACGTGCAAACAAGTTATATGCCAAGAAATCTAAATGTGATTTTTTAAAGGAAGAAATTCAATATTTAGGGCATGTCATTTCAGCTAATGGCCTATACATGGATCAATCCAAAGTGGATACCATCCGGAAATGGCCACCTCCTAAAAATCTAGAAGAATTACATATCTTTTTAGGCTTCGCAGGTTTTTATCGAAGGTTAGTTAAAGACTATGCTCACCGTGTTGTACCTATGACAGACCAACTAAAGGGCAAAGGTAAGGCTTTTCAGTCGGGTTCCGCTCAACAGCAGAGTTTTGAAACACTCAAAGACGCATTAGCTACAGCTCCTATACTGGCTATTGTCGATCCTTTGAAACCATTCGTTTTGGAAACGGATGCCAGTGACCGTGCTATTGGAGCAGTCCTGTTACAAGACAGACGACCAATTGCATTTGAAAGTAAGAAGCTGGATGCAGATCAGCAGAATTATTCTGCTTACGAACGCGAACTCTATGCAATAGTGTCTGCCTTAAAGACATGGCGTCACTATTTGTATGGTGCTCAGTTCAAGATTGTGTTTGACCATGAAAGCATCAAATGGTTTACACAACAAACCGATTTAAAGGGTCGAAAAGCCAGGTGGGCGAAGATCCTTCAGGAATATGACGCCAAGTTAAGGTATCGCAAAGGCCGATACAATATAGTGGCAGATGCTCCCAGTCGAATGCCAGAGATCAATTCGCTATTGTTCACGGAACTTTGTAGTGAATTTTTAGAGTCTCTCAAGGGCAAATATGAGCAAGATGAAACATATTCCAAAGTGTGGAGCCATGTTCAAAAGAGGTATCCTTCTCACTCCAATGCGGGTAGTGCACAGTTAACCTCCACACCTAGTTCTCCTTTATCAAGTGATGAACTACAGCGATGGAAAAATTTTACCATCGACAATGGGTACCTACTCCACAAGGGGAGAGTTTTTGTAACGACGGACACAGAATTCGGCGCCAAATTCTTTATGAATGTCATGATAGTCCAAGTGCAGGGCACCCGGGGATTAGAAAAAATTATTCTCTCGTAAGACGACGGTTTTACTGGCCAGGTCTCCATGGCTTTGTTCAAGCTTATGTCTTGCATTGCCAAAAATGTCAAGTAAACAAAGCAGAGCGTCTGAAAGCAGGAGGACTCTTACATCCGTTGGAAATTCCCAATGGAAAATGGGAAAGTATCTCCATGGATTTCATAGTAGGTTTACCAACCACTCTACGAGGTCATGACTCACTATGGGTGGTCGTAGATAGGTTGACTAAACTATGTAAGTTTATTCCAACCAAATCAACGATTAAGACACCAGAACTAGCAAAATTATTTGTGGACAATCTATACAAATTGTATGAGTTGCCAAGTAATATTGTTAGTGACCGTGACCCAAAGTTTAACAGCCACTTCTGGAGAGCTGTATTTAAACGCTTGGGTACACAACTCAACCTCAGTACAGCTGACCATCCAGAAATAGATGGTCAAATGGAACGGGTTAACCAGGTGCTAGAGGATATGCTAAGAGCATACGTTAGCAAAAAATAGACAGACTGGGAAGAATACTTACCTATTCTCGAGTTTGCCTACAACAGTTCTACGCATGTCACAACAAGCTTTAGTCCTTTCATGCTCATGTCCGGGTTTCAACCTAGGTCACCAGTTACGGTGGGGTTGGCAACCGAAAAACTCCAACAGGTTAAGGATTTCCTCCAAGACCACATGGATATGATGAAACTTGCTCGTCAGAATGTCCGACAAGCACAGGATCGGTATAAGAAATACACTGATGAGAAACGTCGGCAAGTTACCTTCGAAGAAGGGGAGGAAGTATTTTTACGTGTGCCAAAACATTCAGAAAGTCTGAAAACTGGACCGACACCTAAATTATCTCCCCGATATTGTGGGCCGTTCAAAATACTCAAGTGAGTTGGTGATCGTGCCTACAAACTACTACTACCATCACACGCTCGCATTCATCCGGTGTTTCATGTAAGCCGTTTACGCAAGTGCTTACATGGGGACGACAACGTCGTCGATCAATAGGTTTTGGTCGACTACATTGAACCTCCTACGTTACCGTATGAACCTGAACGTGTTATGGATTATCATGAGTTGCGTACACGCCATCATGTACGATAACAAGTCTTAATCAAGTGGAAAGACCAACCTGAAGAAGGTGCCACTTGGGAAAACATTAGTGTTCTTAAGAATAAGTTTCCCACTTTTGTTTTCGAGGACAAAAACTCTTCTTTAAGGGGGGAGTAATGTCAGGACACGGGTCCTGTACCCTAAGAACTAGGCTAGGCAAGGACTACGGCCAAGGGCCGGGCTAGGCAATGTGGACAGGGGATCCGTCTAGGGCAAGGGGCTAGGAGCCCGCCTATAAAGGGAGGTTGGGAGGAGGATCCAAGAGACTAGCCTAGTTGCCTAGTTTCTTACACTTATCAGGAAGGCACATATCAAATCTTGTACAATTCTGACACTGAGGTACACCGATCGCGATCGTAGTACCAGAGCCAAATCTAATGAAATTTTACAAGCTCTCTCTGACAAGTATTTCCCAGTGTTTGGTGCTACCACTTTATGATTTGAATCAATTTCAGCTCTGTTTGGTCAGATTTTCAAATTTTCAAAGTCTTATGGCCCTTTTGCCAAAGTTATGGTTTTCTTGTGTTTTTGACTCTATCTTTTGCCCCAAATCTGACTGGAATGTGATTTACTTATCCTACTCCTAAGTACAAAAATGAAAGAACATAAGAAAATGAATCAAACAAAACAAACAGGATAAAAAATGGATGATGGATCAGTACTCAATCAATACAAAGAAATTTGAAGAGAAAAAATGTTTAAAGCAGCCTCATTCACACCTCCCTATATCTCTCAAGAGTAGATCTAGCCAGTCCACCGACCCTAGATTCCACTAAGCACTAAACCCCTGTCTAGATGCTTCACTGAAATGTAAATCGAATGGAAATTATCTTTTGGAACAATAACAAAACTTTGAATACGCACTCAGTCACTCATCACCTAGGATTCATTCCCCGGTAACGGCGCCAATGTTTGCGGGTCGCCGCAACAGACGTCCATAGCATAGCTCTCAAGCATCAACATAAAATTATCGATACAAGGGAAGCGACTCGGATGAGGCATGGAAACTCACTAGGATGTCAACCCTAATGAAGTGAACTCGAAGAGATGCAACTACTAACTCTACAAGCAAATCAATCTCACTAAAGCCAAGTAATCTGCCTATGTCCTTCTACACAGCTATACAGTCATCGCGCCCGTTCACCATGCAAATCATATCAGAATCGCACGAAACTTGAAGGAAAGTTACAGGGGACTATCAGGAACATATCCTATCACTGTCACAGCATTCTGCGGAGTTACGTGGATCGCGATCGTTCATCCCAAAGTACGCAAAAACAGTAAACGGATGACCCTAAAGGGTCGTTTTTGGGTCCCTAAAGCCTCTCCTAGGGTCAAAACAACATAAAATACGCATATAAACACTCAAAACAGCAATTTAAGGCCTAAACCGATGCATTTGAAACCTTCACCGAATCTTGAATGCTTATAGTTGAATGAAAGAGCAAAGTAAGAGGAGCACAATGCAAGAAATAAAACTGAATTTGGATTATCGTAGCCACAGAAGCGATGATTACAAGTTGGAGCAAAGAGGTAGCTCTCTGTGCGTAACGCAATAGTCACTTATCTTCAAAAAATAATCCCCCTTTCCCACTAACCTTAGTGTATTATATACCTAGGGCTTTCTAAAGTGGCCAACGGCCAACTTCTCATGGACCTTTACATACATCATTGGAAAAATTACATCTTTGACTTAGACTTGACATAGACGATTGTCATTAGGCTTTTACAGGGTTTGAAGCATCAAAAAAATAATGTGACCAGATCAAAACTTTGGCCGGCTGACCCAACGAGCGCCTTGGCTAGGTGGGCACTTGTATGTTTTTATCACCTCCAAATAGTGTATAACGAGGGAGGAATAGAGAGGTGTTGTGTGTGGTGTTGAGAATCGGAAAGCAAATTGTGATGGTTGAGATGCAATAAGTTTTGCTTTTGTTTGTGATTGTGGGCTTGGGTGTGCGCAGCCGAGTGTTTGCAGTAAAGTTTTGTAGTTTGGTGTGTTTCTTTGAGTGGGTGGGGTGTTGTGATTCTATCTGAGCTATAGAGAGGCGTGTGTGTGTGTGTTGTTGGGTGTGTTTCCCCTTCCCCCCCTTCCAGCATCATCACACAAAGCATAGCACCCAAACTTTTCTTCATTGTGACTCGATCGCCTACACGTTCAAAAAAGCATAACATTAAGGTGGTAAGTTTAGCTAGATGAGCCCTAATTTTTTTCCCTCCATATAAGTCAACCAAGAGCCCCAAATTCTATGTCCTTGGCAGAAACGGACCTTTAGATGAATGGCCAAATTCATTCTATGATTTTAATCCATCGATCCTCTCGCAAGTTCAAGACTCTTTGGATCGATCTTTGAGAATCTTCCTTCTCTTTTTTTCTTAACTTCAAAGGTAGTAGGGGATACTAGCGAGAGGTAATTAAAAAAGAGAGAGAAAAAAGTGAGATGCAATTTTGGACGTGAGCAAGAAAGTGTCAGTATCGAGGGTAGCCATTGCTGAGCAAGAGTAGAGAGGGCGTGTGTGCAAGCAAGCAATGGATGCATGCGGCAGAGGCATGGCTACCAGCTCGTCGGGCTTGGGCAAGGTGCAGGAGAGTAGGTTTTGTTTCTTCATATGGGAGAGCCATCACAAAGGCTTCCTCTACGATGAGACATCTTGGTTAGTGAAGTTTTTATTGCTCCTACAAATGCCAGAGATCGATTTTCTTCACTACAACACGTTGCGCGAACATCGACGTGCATACCGATGGTAAAAATTTTGTTTTAAAAATAAAAAGCGTTGACATAATCGTTGGTATTTACATCGACATCATATCATCCGCATGACAACTAGTATCTTATTCATTGGAATATGTGATGATATACCCATCGGTATATGCGTTTAATAAACGCTGAAATGGGAACAACATTTCAACATTGGTTTTTGCACGCATATTGATGCGTATTTCAACAGCGAGTTTCGAGGCGTATTCTGACGTCGCATATTCCGATACCTGTATCAGCGCCAAAACCAGCAAAAAAAATGGACAGAGAGAACTGGGAACCGATGCTACATGTACTGCATCACCAAGAACTACAAAGAAAGAGTGCAAAAGCAACCGCGCTCCACCTATATTTTCATGCTAGCAAGAGGTACATTTAGTACATATGAGCAAAATTGTAAGCATAACAAAACCACAAATCTGTAGACATGTAGTAGTGTTAGTGTGTATACGCGCTTCACCAGGGGCACTTTTCTCCCACTGGGTTTTTCCCCCTGGACATCTGGTGTGAAAGGACACCTTATCTCTTAGGGTTTCATATAAGCTTTGTAGCTCTGAGTTTGTATACATATTATTATTCCAATACAGAGAGTGAGACTACAGAGATCTCGTACACAAGCTCTGTGTCTTCTCCTTCTCCATCTTCTTCCTACTCTGAGTTGCTGTCTTCCTTCTGTTTCCTGTTTCATCATCTTCAACAAAATCAAAAGCATAAACATGACAAGTTTCCAAAAGCATAACCATAACGTCGACTCCCAAACCATAGGCACAAGAACATGAAAATTTTCTAACCATAACTAAAATATGACTTGAAACTCGTAAATATAATGTTATGAACATTTTCAAGCAAAAAAATTGTACCCTGATTTGAAAATCGTAACCATAACAAGAAGAAGATACTCAAACCATAAATGTAACATGATTCAATAATTGTTACATATTCACAACATAAAATTTTGTAAAACAATAACCATAACCTAATTCCTGTACCATAACCATAACATGATTGCAAAACCATAACCATAACGTGATTGCCAAACCATAATTGCAAAACCATAACCATAACATGATTGCCATACCATAACCACAATCTGATTCCCACACCATAATTGCAAAACCATAACCATAATTTGAATGTCACACCATAATCATAATCATAAACGAAATGCAAAACCATAAACATGTGCATCAAAATATATATGTATACAATGAATATGGTCATCAGGATGACCATAACTACAAAAGAAAGCATATATGGAGGATGTCACCCTCATGGTAATTCCTCCCAATTGATGACCTCTCCCTCCTCTTGCAGCTGGATCAAAAGAGCCACAAGTGCATGCTTGTACCCATACTTCTCCTCTCGACGTGTCAGAGGGTGCTTCACGGAAACTTTCTGCAAAATAAACAATTAACCATAAGATAAACATTCAGATAACATATACATATCCGATAATTTAAAGCATACATATAATACTTACAAACTCATGCCAAAGAGTCCCCACTCCCAAGATATGATGCTCCAATAGACTCCAAATGTGCTCTACCTGCATCTCTCTACTACTGTAATCTCTGAGGATTGTCTTGTTTCTCTCGTAAAATCTCCATCCACGCCTCTGCATCCAACCATGCCAGCTTTGGACTGTCGCCCTTGTACCTGTCTCTCATCTTTGACCAACGGTGTGACATTGTGGCAATCGCCACGCTCAAGATCCAGTCATTTGAGATTGGGTCGTACCCCTCTATGGGCATGTACTCTCTCTGAATGGCCTCAACAATTTAATTTTTTCTCTCATCATCCCGATCATCCTCTATCTCATGGCCTTTTTTATCCTATCCATGACAACAGCCCCACCCTTGGTCTTGTACACCTTGTTAGGATGCATCGGTATAACTGCTACCACAACAACCACCACCTCCAGAACAACACCTACATTGTCTCAAAGAAAAAAAAGGCGTCAGTGTAACTGACATACTCGACTGAGGTGTAGGGCCGGTCAGTGTAGGGAAAACACTCATCCTAGGTGTAGAGCCGGCTGTACTAGTCTAGAGGGCCCATCTCCCCAAAGGTTCTTTGTGTAAACAACCTTCTCTGGTGTGAATCGTGACAAAAAGGAACCCATCTTCTTGGGTGACATGCCAACCAGAGTGACTAGAAAACTAAAACTAGGAGAGTGTATCATCATCATCTGCCATGGCTACATATACACAGATAACACAAATATAATACGTTAGTTCACATATCCATAAATGAACAACTTAAGCAATGTAAATAACAAAAAACAAAGGTGCAACATAGCTCATTATATATATCCAATGTTGTAAAATAATGAAAAGACATTTACAAAAGAGTTCCTAGCTGCAAAAATCAGTAGTCATTTTCTCATCTTCTATGAGAGCTGATGCACCAAAGATATCTATCTCAATCTGTGCTTCTGCGTCTTTGTCATCAAACTTCACTTCTTCATCGCTCTCCGCATCAACCTACGTACCTAAGAGCTTATCTCTAGGTTTAGGCATCTGCTCACCATTGACCTCTAGCTCGAAATCCTCAATTATATCATCCGTATGTCATGCACTTTGGTCATGAAGCTCTTCGACCTCAACCTCCAATCCTTCACACACTTGTTTGCTCCGTGGAGCAACTTGAATAACATAGAGCCAGCTCAGTTTAGACAATTCTTTTTCATCCTTTCCATTCCATGGTGGACCTATTGTGAACACAACTTGTTCACAATGGTGAGGAAGTATGAATGTATCCGGCACATATGTTCGCACCCGCCTAGAGTTCACTTGAATCAATCCACTCTTATCTTTGTGCACAGTTGCATAAGGGCCATTAGTAATAACTTTGAACCACTTGATATCAAAGATAAAAATACCAAACTTCCTAAAGCTAATCTTCAAGATGTCTTAGATGTAGCCAAAGTATTCAAGCTAGCTAATCTCTATGTTCTCATCCCTAGCACTACTCCGACTTTCTTGAACAAAGCTTGTCCTAATCCCATGAAGTGACCCTTTATTTTTCTATCCATTGCACTCCAAAGTGTCTCCCATGTGACCAAAAAGCTCCGTATTTGTGATATTGCAACCACAAAAATTAAACAAATTTAATGTTACTACAGTAATGTGGTCATGTAAATCTGCAAAGAAAGTTGTAAAAATATTTACATGTCTATCGCAATCCCTTGAAATCTCCTCTTCTTCTTCAATAATCAACACTCCATTCCTCTTTGCCTCTGAGATTAATGCATCTAGCGACCACCCAGTAGGAAAGTATGGCAATTTTCGAAGATGATCTAAAAAAGGAAGGTTTCTAGTGGCATGATTGTGCTTGAATTGCAAGCGATCTGTCAAGCGTTGTTAATTTTCCCTTTCGTACCTCTCTAAACACTTTTGCATGACTTTTGAGTTGAGAAGACAAAATCTCATAACCTTTTCTCGCATTGTGATATCCATCTTTCTAATGATGTCTTGTCCCTGCGGCTCGTCCCCTGTCACCTTGACGTTGACCTTAATAGTTCACATTCGGGGCATCTCTGGATCAATTGAACCCAAAAATTCACTGGATGTTAACAAGAGACTCCTGCACAAGCCATCCTTCAACCATGCTACCCTCGGGGCGAGCCCTTTGACAAACGAACCCTTTTAAATTCTTCATGAGTCTCTCTAAGAAGAACATGAACCTACTATAGACTACCCCATCAATTGCAACTTCATCGGCCACATGCACAAGTAAATACATTTATATGGTAAGAATTTTTGTTGGGAAGTACTTCTCCACTATACACGCTGCTTCGATAGCATTTAAGCAAGTTGCATCTATATTGTCTTTTCTTATCTCTTTTGATGAGATCCAATGCACCAACTCACTAAGTTTATTGATTGTGCTTCTAATGTCATCTGGCAAAAAATTCCTTTATGGAAATTGTAACATAAATTGTAAAAATGTATGCCAATTGAGGGACTTAAGACCACTAAGATTGTTTTCTCTAGTAAAATCCGTTTTCAAATATCACCCATACACCCAGTGGGAGTCTTGAGTGAAGATATGGTCTTCTTCACTTGTTGCTCCTTTGCACGACTCAGAACGCATGGACCTTTTGGTATAGCAAATTTTCCATTGGGTTTTAAGTCTAGGCCACATCTCAGGCATTTGTCCATGCAACCTATAGGTCATCTCTTTGGGCCTTGCTCTCCCTTCCTCTAGTGATGGTCTTCCATAGGATCTCTATCACATTCTTAAAATGTGCATTGGATCGAGCAGATGATTAATAAGCAGGTCACTGCAACACAGGAGGTCATGGAAAATAGAGAGTTTCTTCATGCCGGGTGGCTTAAAATGTAGCTCATGTTCTTCAGACAAAAATCTACCATGCTCCTTGTAAAGTGTCTTGCTCAAATGATCAGAGCGGCGGAAGCCAAGTCGAGGACCATATTTCGGACATGCATGATTACCCGAGTAATTCAAGACTGAAAAATTATAAAAATGAAAGAAAAGCATTGGCACGGCCAGGAATAACATATAAGTGAGGGTCTCAAAGATACTTACCTGAACACTCGTCGAAGCCTGGTCAATCATGCATGGTCCACATGAGAATTCCTTGCACATGGGCATTTTGTCGTTCGATCGATTGGGATATGTCAACCACATTGATCCATGTCCACAATATTTGGAGCCCTTCTATAAGTGGTGCAAGGTATAGACGTCCATGTTCTTTGCTTTGTACTTTCTTGGAATGATCAGTGAAAACAACAGATGGCCCTTATTAATAGCTAGCCATGGTGGAAGATTATAATTGACTAAGAAAAAGGCCATGTACTCCATGAAGGACTCCGTAATCCAAATGGGTTTACTCCATCCATTGCCATACCAAAATAGATACAACAAGACTCATCTTTAAATGTAGGCCATCTTTCCTATATGTGCTTCCATGCACAAGAGTCGGCATGCCCCCGCATTACATTATCTGTGGATTTAGTATTTGCATACCATGTCATCAAAGTGGCTATTCCATTGCACATGAACATGCTCTTTATTCTTGGAATGATAGGAAAGTATCGAAGGATCTTTGTAGAGATAAGTTTTTCTTGTGTGTCCTCTCTATACATGTTTAATCCACAATTGGGGCACTGTTGCAACTTTGCATACTCATTGTGAAAGAGTATACAATCATTAGGATATGCATGTATTTCGTGATAATCCAAGCCCAAGTTAGTAAGAAGCTTTTTAGCGGTTGGACGGGTAGGAGGTATGTGATTGCCTTCCGATAAGATTTTCTCGTTGAGCAACTTGTCATTACATCAACAAGTGAACACAACAATCAAATTATTGAACTTTAATTTGAATTGATGCTTAGGATACAATATATTTCCCTGAAAAGCTCTATGACACTTGTGTCAAACCACCCATAAACAGACTATAGATTAATAATTGTCAAAGCAATATGGAGAACTGAAATTTTTGCACCATTGTAAAGTGAAATACGTGCAAGAGTCTACATCATCTCACCCTCTTTATCGTTGTTCTCATGCCATCGATATGGACGGGATGATTGAGGTTGATTCGTAGTGTTGCCTTGAATGTTGTTGCCATCTTGGTTTTCAATAATGGGGTCCATGTCAAAGAATGCATCCAACATTTGCCCCATCTCAACTTCTTTAAATGTGGCATCGAGTATTTGTGGGGTAGATTCCACGGGTGGCTGTTCGTTTGACAATCGCGTTCTCTGTGATAAAATTGAAGCAATATCTACTTGTACGGGTTGATCGACTGCCTCCGGACTATGAGATCGATAACGCAGATCTTGTAGTTTCTCTATGGGAAAGAGACCGTTATTGCGTATATGTTGATCATAGACTTTTCATTTTTGAAAGATCTGATGCTTGCATTGCGCACAAGGACATACCACTGTATCATCCATAATTAATTTACCAATGATGCAATAAATTAACAAACCACTCTTATAAACCCTAACTCAAAATGATGTATTTTAGAGCACTCTAATGTAGAACACACCAAGCTTCATAAATCATTTGTGTTATGGAACCCATTTGCATTATTGAAGTCTGTTTGCATTATTTTACTTCGTTTTTCAAAGTCTTATCGTATTTTTGAAGTCCTATTGTATTTCTGAAGTTCATTTTTTGTTTCTACCATTTGCCGCTAGCTCTAAGTACCTCACATTCTCTAGTCATGCCCGATTTCCCCGCACACCTCGGTTTAAAGGTGCACACCTTTATTGATCATTGCCTATATTCGAGGGTTCGACATAAGTACACACCCACGTCTACATGACAATGCATGTACGTAGATCCAGTACAGATCCTAATCTAGAGCATGCAGATTACTTAAATAGATCGATCTAATACGGATCGGTCCAATACAGACAACCATTTCTGAATCCGTTTGCGTTTCTGAAGTCTATTTGCCTTATAGAAGTCCATTTGTGTTATTTTTCACTTTTTTTCTGAAATTCGTTTGCGTTTCTGAAGTCCGCTTGTGTTTCTGAAGTCTATTTGTTTTTTCTACCGTCTGTCGCTAGATCTAATTACCTCACATTCTCTAGCCACGCCCGATCCCCGCACACCTCAGTCTAGAGGTGCACAAAGATCAAGACCACCGAGAAATAATCTTGTCTTTATTAATCAATACCTATATTCGAGGGTTTAACATAAGTACACACCCACGTCTACATGACAATGCATGGATGTAGTTATAGTACAAACCCTGATCTAGTACATACAGATTACATAAATGGACCGATCTAATATAAACTGCCATTTCTGAAGATCAATTGTGTTTCTATGATCCGTTTGCGTTTCTGAAGTCTATTTGCGTTATTGAAATTCATTTGCGTTATTTTACTTTGTTTGTCAAAGTTCATTTGCATTTCTAAAGTGCACAAGCCGTTGCTGAAGTCCGTTTGTGTTTTTTCTACTTTAACCGTCCAAACACACCCACATCCTAGCAACTAAACCTTGAACGTCTTCGTACGGCCAAACACATAAGAGACTAGTCCTAGCTAAGACTTAAACCCTAAGCGAACTGAAACAGGCTAACTGCTTACCTTAAGCGACATACCATAAGCGGCTAGTCCTAAACGGACTGAATACCGACTAGCCCTTAGCGGCTAGTCCTAAGCGGCTAAGCAGCCGAAATATATATAATCAACTAGCCCTAAGCGGCTAAATAATGAAGCGGTTAGGCCTAAGCGACGCGGCTAAGAGACTGATTACCTAAGCGGCTAGCCCTAAGCGGTCTGAATATCAATTCTTCCTAAGCGACTAACCCTAATTAAGCGGCTAAACGGCTAAATAAAGAAGCGGGTAGGCCTCAATAACACAGCTAAGCGACTTAATACCTAAGCGGCCAGCCTGAAGCAGTCTGAATATCGATTAGCCCTAAGCGACTAAGCGGCTAAATAAAGAAGCAGGTAGGACTAAGCGACGCAACTAAGCGACTAAATACCTAAGGAACTAGCGCTAAGCGGCTAGCTAGAGACGGCTAACACTAAGCGGTTAGCCCTAGGCGTCAAGCCTTCAACAGACTAGTCCTAAGCGGCTAAGCAACTCAATACCTAAGTGACAAACCCTAAGCAGTCTGAATATCGATTAGACCTAAGCGACTAAGCGGCTAAATAATCAAGCGGGTAGGACTAAGTGACGCGGTTAAGCGACCGAATGCTTAAGCAGCTAAATAACGAATCGGGTAGGACTAAGCGACGTGGTTAAGCGATTGAATACTTAAGCAGCTAGCCTTCAACGGTCTAAATATGGACTATTCTTAAACGATTAAGTGCATAAATACCTAAGTGGCTATCCTTAAGGAGCTAACCCTAATTAAACGGATAGCGCAAAGCACGCAATCACGTCCGCCGATCGACATAACAGCATAGATTTGTCATAAATGGTCAATATAGCAAGGTCGATCGAGGATTTGCAAAACGCATGAAGTTAATCAAAGGTAACTAGAAACTAACACTAAAACTTAACTAAAAACATTTTAAGTTACATTTATAACACCTAAGACAAGTCACAATTTAAAAAAACAACATAATTCATAATTTTCAAATTAATTTGTATAAAAATAACAAAACTAATATTAAAATGACATAAATCAAAATAATAATTTTTTTAATGATCAAATGTCATTATCTTTCTTTGTTGATTATGATTTTTAATTAACACTAGGTTGGTAACCTAACAGGACATAAAAGTGTCCTTTCAGGGTTTTGAAAAAAAACCTCCAAAACCATAGTAAATCCACTTATTTTGTAAAATCCTTTCATGAGGTTATAGTTCAAGGCCTACTACACATGGAAAAAAATAAGAAACTTGTAAAATTTCTCATCTTTTGGTCACACCAAGCCTCCAAAGTTGATGGACCAGTACATTTTCATCAAAACAGTTATTTCTTACGTTTTGTTGCATAAAAATAAGATTAGGGATTTTTGTAGGACTTGAGATAAATTCCCTAGTTAACTTCAATGGGTTGGTGATCAGAACATATGATTGCTTCTCACTCACTATTTTTTGTTTTGCCAAAAGAAATAGGTACAAAAAAGTTGAAATTTTACCATTCTACAAACCTATCATCAAAGTTTCTATAGCCACGCTCGATACAAATAATATATGCATGTTTTCTTAGTTCCCTATTGTCCTTTAGGTTCATAAGGAGCCATGGAGCATGTCAAAAGAATAATACATCTCTTACCAAGGGGAATCTTGGGGACAAAGATGAAGTACTAAATACAACAAACATGAAAAAACTGGGTTCAACATTATGAGTTGTAGAATCCCATAGAAACTATTCAATATCTAGCCCAATTTGATCCTTATGACTAGATATGGTTACTACCTACAAAATGCATGTAGTTGTCACAAGAAACTAACAATATTGAAAAAGCTATACTTGATATACTAGAATGTTTTGTTTTCTTCTATAATTGAAAAAATCAACCATCATTGTCTACTATGCAAAATAGGGTATTAGGTGCCCCAAAACTCAAGGAATATTAGCTTTATGTCACAATATACGACATAGAAAATCAAAACTGCATTTGGATATCATGAAAGCCACCAAAAAAATCATAGAAGAGCTAAAATTGGCTAAAAAACAGGATTTGACAATTTGAGTAATTTGGTCATAACTTACAACTTTAACATTTATTTCTCCCTAGAAGCATCAGGACATGTTGAGGACTACTAAAGATAGTTCTCTAGCATTATAGACCTCACAAACATGAATTCTAGAGTGGTATAGTTGCAAAAAGTTTAAAAAAGCCAAAAACAGGACCCGTTTTTTCACACAGTTTAGGTTGTGAAATGTTGTGCAAGGACAAGGTTAAAGATGGAATTGATATTCCAAAAAAATGTCAAGTTTTTTTCAGCTTATGAGACAACTTTCTAGACAGATAGCACCTCAAAATCCATTTTGAAACTCTTGACATAATTCAAGGAAAATGGTCACTTAACAGGACATAAAAGTGTCCCATGACATAAAAGTGTCCCATTACCAACCTAGTGTTAATAAACTTTATAAAATAACAAAAGTTATAGTTTTTTTTTTTTAATGTTTGAAAAATGTGTGTGTGTGTTGCATAGTGTGTTTACATTGTTGACAAACTAATGTGTATTTTTATTTATTTGCGTGCATGTTTATATGCATGTGTGTGTGTGTGTGTGTGTGTGTGTACACGTAAGAGAAGAGAATGATAGAGCACTCACATGCAACCTTATTGAGCAAGAAGCACTTGAAGAAATGTTGCCAAGCGTGCAAAAAAAAACACACACACACTATGTTAATCACACACACACACACACAAAAGTGAAGAAACCTACTACGAATCTTGAAAAGAACCTTACCTTGTTGATGGGGGAGAGCGTGTGATTGGAGATCTCAAGTCCGGCAAGCCCTACAGCACCAGATCTGCAGCAAGTGAGGAGGAAGAGAGCAAGGGAGGAGATGAAAAAACATCGAAAATGCGCAGGAAGAAACAGTGGGTTTTGTTTTTGTAGAACCCGTCGGTACAAGTATCGATAGAACTGCCGGAATGTGCACCTAAACTAGCATCAAAATATGCGCCCAAATAGCTGTCGAAATCTGTGCTGAAATCACCGTTGAAAATTCAAATTTTGTTTGTTTTTTTTTTAATGGTTCCCCTCCAGAATTAACTACACATATACCGACGCTCGCCACTAGCGTCGATAATTTGACATCGATGTTTAGGTGACCTCTTGTAGTGCGTTGCCTCATGGTTTTGCTTTGGCCTTGAATGCGGTTGTTGTTGTTGTTGCTTGTGGAGCAGCGTAACCTCCGAAGATTCCATGAAATATAAAGTGAAACAAGCCATAGGTAGTAAATTTGGCGTGGCATCACCCTATCTCCAAATTAATGAGAGCACCGAATTCAACATTTAAATGAGAGATAACTGGCCTTCAGCTGAAGAAAGAGGAGAAACTGCCATTTTGGATGCCGGGGAAGGATCACAACAGGACCTCGGGAGGGCGCCATAGCCTGCGCTTACTCATTGGCCAATCTAGATGCCCAAACAGAGAGGAGAGCAGCAGCAGAAGCTATGTCCGCTGCAGACACCGGCGTCCTAACCACACGGTCGCGCTCCCGCAGCAGCAGCAAAGCCCTCCTTCATATCCAGCCTGAGGAAGAGCTCGCCAAACATGACGGTGGAGGCCGCATATCCAAAACCTCCATCCACATCCCCTCATCTTCTAATTTGGACGTCCCCACCATTACCACCAGATCTCATACAGCTGACGGCCATCATCACCACCACCATCACCATCACCATCACCAACCTACTGACATTGACAGAGACACGTTTGCGCTGGACACCTCCATGGCCACACGCAACAAATCCAGAAGCAAAGCTGCTCCCATAAATTCGTCAATGCGTGAGCCCAGTACTGTAAGCCTCTCGACACATCGCATTCTGTCTTACGGCCCCTCTGGTGACGATCTTGTCCACCGCAATTCTGCCGATACGATACATTCCCTCGACGGTGGTGGTGCGCATTCTACTGATTCGCAGTCATCATCGAAAACTATTCCGCAACTGTGTGCAGCAGACGACGAGCATCAAGATGCGAATGCGAAACCCAATTCACCTCTCATCAAGAATGAGACGTCAGCATTCTTTACAAAGGATGTCTTCCTTCACATTTTCTGTAGCTTACTTGTGCTCGGGTTTTCTGTACTTGCAGCTTCACGTATAGGCGTGCCTGCGTCGCATCATTTGATGAGGACAGTCAAAGGCGTGAATTTGTTGCCAAGGTGGAGGTCTCCATTGGCGACAGCGCATCAGGTGCAAGAGCTAAAAGAGCACCTCATGCTTACTCTAAAATTGAGTACAGAGAGGCTTGAAGAGAGGGTGGAAGGGCTGAAGGCGGAGATGCACAAAGAGATGAAGAGAAGACAGGAGGAGGCAGAAGACATAAGGGAAGAGATGAGCGGCATAATGAAAGAAAAGCAACAAAGCTTGAAAGACACAGGTTATACGCACCGCATTGGATATGGCAATGCGCTCGGTGACATGGGTGTCGTACGGGCAGTGGGTGCAAGACCAGACTATGCACTTGCGAGTGGAGGTGGGCGTGTTGTTGGGCATTCACCTGCCTACAAGCCAACTAGCACCACACCATCTTGGGTTGACAGAATTCCGACCTTGTTCATGCGGTCGACTCGCATACACCCACTCGCACACATCATTCTTCAACCAAGCTTCAACCAGCCTGGGCAGTGTCTACCACTTGCAAGCTCCAAGGTGTATGTCGAGGTGGCCCTTCGGACGCCGATCTACGCAGACCAAGTGACGCTGTCTCATGTCTCCGAGGTACACAGCAGATGTTTATGTCTGCAATACATATGTGAATATCTATCCATCTCTCACACAAAGCTTAATATGAAAAATGGGTGTGTGTGTGTGTGTGTGTGTGTGTGTGTGTGTGTGTGTGCAGAGTATAGCATACGACGTATCAAGTGCGCCCAAGGAATTTCAAGTCTATGGGTTGCCGCCGCCTTTGTCAACATCCAAGCCAGCAAGCTGGGTTCTAATGGGCGAGTTTAAGTACGACATCCACAACGCAGTGGCCGCGCAAGGCTTTGCATTGTGGGAGATGGCCAAGAATACCCTCATCTCCACCATCAAATTGCAAGTCCTCTCCAACTATGGAAGCGCCTCCCATACTTGCATCTACCGTCTCCAAGTCCATGGCAAGGAGCCTACTTGACAGCATCACTCATATGTATTGCTAAAATTAACACTAGCTGTTGAGATTTGAACTTCAAATTTTTGATACTTTGAATTACTCATCTTACAAGAATCATCGCAGCTCGAGGTGTACATGTTTCCTCGAACAAAGATGTAGATCAAGCATACCAATGAGGTCATTTTAACACTTGAATTTTTCCAATACTTTGAATTATGCATTATAATAAGATTTTTGAGATCGAATATACCAATGAGACCATTTTGACACTGTTAAGATTTTAAACCCTGAATTTCTTCAATACTTTAGATTATGCATTATAATGAGAATTTTTATGCTTAGGGTTACTATTAAAAGATAAAATTTAACACTTTTTTATAAGAATCATCACAGCCAAGAAAAAAAGGACCATGGTTTTGGCAATTCCACAAACCTTTCAACAATGGTTTCTGAATGACAGTCAAAACCCTTGAAAAATACCCATTGAGCTATAAACAACCCCTACTTTTTCTGTATCATACCATGACAACTGAAGAAATCTTTTAACCTTTTCTGTTTGCGCTTAATCTGTTTCGCACCATTTCTTTTCCCATTACAAACATTTTGTTTATTAAACTTGTGTAGTTTGAAGACATCTTCATAGTGAGAGACTGCAGCATGTCCTAAACCCTAGACCCTAATAACATCATGAAATATTCCCTCATATTTTGCGTCTCTACAAAGGTTGCCGGCTAAGTTGCGTACCTAAACACAATAAACCACTTGATCTTCATCTTATCAAATCATTACTATAAACACCAGCTTCATATGCTCGGTAATACTCTTGAATGCATTAATATTAAATAAGCGTGCATGCAATGCAACTAGTTCTGGCTCACACTTTTCTCTAGGTAATGGTCGCAACTGTCATGCATTGCATCAGCTCACATTCATATACATTGCACAGTGCACGGTTTGAAAATGTCGTAATAACTTTACAATGTCCTCCCTTTGTTGGCTCATTCCCAACGATGTGCCCCAAAAATAGAGGGATCAATATCCATTGATGTGTCACAAGTTTGGCAAATGCAGTTTAGGAGCATACACTCTTCTATCTCACCAGCTCTCAATTTCACAATGGGAGGGAGGATGTGTAGCATGCGTTTTCACAAAGCATCCTAGACAGGAACCTCATTGTCTGCTAGTTCAATTAAATATCACAGCTGAATACAAATTTCGATTATGAACCCAATCTAGAAGATCAATGGCCTACCTAAGAGGATGAGGAAAGAGAATGTGTGACCCACTCCTAGAAATCAAAAAACTTTTTTCATCTCTCTCTCCGAGAGAGAGAGAGAGAGAGAGAGAGAGAGAGAGAGAGAGAGAACGTCAACAAAGGACTCATACATACAACCAAGAACAAACGAGCTGAACGCATTCAAGACTTGCAGTCTCGTCCAACCTTCCCACAAAGAGAGCCTCATCTAAAACCCACCCTTTTGGAAATGGGACATCCCAAGAAATGGGCCAAACAGTGTACTACCCCCATGCCCTCGACACATTGTATACTATTTCAACAGACGCATTATGTTACTTCTCTATTGTTTACTGCATTTTTTTTTTATGTTCTACTGTCAAGCCAATCATGGATGACAATGACATCTTTGGTCTAAGCGCAGCCATCCCGTAGAACAACAAAGCTATTGTTGAGGGGAAGCAAAAGAGGGATAGAATCTCCAACACCATAAGTACATATATGGATGGTCAAGCTATCCTATCATTCTGATCAAACCTGATAATGTACTAGACAACCATAAATGGGTGCACTACGGGGTGCAATGTTAAGTTCGGTAAAACCTTTGCTTCTCCTTGCAATCACATGTTCTTACTACCAGAGCACAAATACCAACTGCGCAATTCAATCACCTCATTCACATTCATGACAAGCAAGGGTGCAATACCTCTGGTCATCTTTTAACATCCTAAGCCTACGGTGAGAAATAATTGGGACCTCTTTCAGCATTTCCCAAGTCTTAATGGGTTTTCAGATACAAGATGCACGACACCCCAAACCCGCCTATATTTGAAGCTGTCAACGGAAGAAAGTTTGATTCCGTTGAAAGGTAAAAAAACTAAGGGCTACACTACATCACTTAGCCAAAAATAAGTAAGGTAAAGCAAGAAGGATTAACATGGAGACTAGAACCATACATACTACATTCCTTTGAAGCTAATTTGTTTACCATAAGTGATGCCAAAGGCAGCATGAACTAGCAACACAAAGGTTGTGCACAGAGAACTTATATGCTCAAAGATAGAATGAAGTCGAGTCGCAGAGCCAAATAGCAATATCACAAGGCGATGATGAGAAGAAGAAACAAGATACAATCGCTCTCAGCATAACACTTCCACCAATGACGACGTTTCCCAATCAAATTTTTAACGTCAGATAATATTTACTTTTCACAGTCATTCGCATGTGCATTTGAACACATTAAACATGTTGCTTCCACAGGATCAAACACAACCGTTAACAATTTGATTGCATGATCTTGACAGAGGCATAAACAAACAAAACTAAGAGCAGCATCTGCTTCAAGGCTGCCATCTCCAATTATATTAACTAAATAAATCGTACAATCAAAAGGTCTAATGCATGCCACAATCTCACCATTGCTCACCAAGACAGTCACTAATAACGGTGCCAGCATTGTAGCATGAAAACAAATCAAGACACTTCAGTCCATGCAGCGTCTGTCTCCACCTGCTCCATGTTTTTCACCAGAATGGCCATTAACCCTACACCATCATAAGTCAATTTGTTAAGCGTACTTTCCTCTCAAGCATAATACAGATTCTGGCCAACACAGCTGAATAAGGAGACAATAGCTGAGTTCTCCCCTGATTGCACTATAAAGTGCTAGAGAGCAAGTAACATTCATATCGTGCTCTTCAAAGCCCAAAAAAACATGGGTGAATTTCTAAACGACGACACCTGAAAATTCGAAGGTCTAGCCTTCACTAGCCGATACAAAAAAAGCGCTCTCTGCAAGCCCATATCTATGTGCTCTTACACAATTCAGTATTTTTGCCAGAGATCTGTAAATGTACAAAATCATCACAGCATTTCAAGAGTAAAAGTTACTCAGGGAGAACTCTCAGCAGTTTTTTCTGCTTTTTAGACATGTTTTTGAGCTTCTTTGAGTTTGTTATCTTCTGATAGACAGTCCCAGTGCGTGCTTCATTCTCCTTCTTCCTCTTCTCTCTCTCTTCCTTAGCCTTGCGTTTGCTGATCTTGTTCTGTCGAATCTGCTCCTTGAGCTCACCCATCCGCTCCTTGTACGCCTTCTTAATCTCCCGCTGCTGGTTGCGTTGCTCCAAAGAGGGTTTCTTGAGGCTAACTTTGATTGAGGAAGTGCGTGCAGACTTAGGGTTTTTCCACTTACGGCCAGAGACCTTACCTGCGATGGTGCCGTCATATGTGGGCCGGCCAAAAACAGGACGATCGTCTCCATCGCCAGCTATAGCAGGCCGCTTCGCTGAAGGAGTGACGTCCTCGATTTCCATATCTCCGCCATCGCCGCCTCCTTCTTCTTGTGTCTCTTCCGCTGCTCGCTTTCGCTTACTGCGTTGCCCTCCAAGACCCTCGTCTAGCCTCCTGAAGTCCAGCTGAGACGCCATCGCGAAATGCGTTAGGTCTTGTAACAGACCGAGGCTGCCCAAAGAGAGAAGAGAGCCTGCCCATAAAACAGGCCCTAGAGGTGACTTCTAGCTAGAAAAAATAAATTTGGGGCCTATGCAAAAACAAACAAGTGAAAGTATCACGGTGGCTTTCTAAAATAATTAGACATGATAAAATCATTAGGTTGAGTTTAAGTAGAATCAGTGTTCAAGAAAGGATTGCCTCAGCTTAGCCTTGAGCCGATTGAAAATGGAGACTACCTGGTTGCAACCATGGTAAAGGGAAGAAAAACTAGTGAAATATGTGAGAAAATAGTTCGAGAATCTTGCAAATTTTAAATTCATGCTAGTATTCTCGGTTCATTTCTTTGTGAGAAAGAAACTCAATCGACGGCCGCTTAATAAAAAAGAATTTCATAAATATTGACTAGAATTAAGTTATAGAATGTAAGAAAAGTCAAGCCATGTGAGGTTGTGAGAATGAAATATGAAATTAAAAAAGCTCATTAATATATATGTGTGTGTGTGTGTGTATCCATAGAATTTACTAGAATTATAAAAGTGACGTTTCACTTTAACATTCTAAAACAATAGAATGCAAAATAAGTCAAAACATGTCACGATATGAAATGAAAGTGAAATAAACATTTAAAGTAAGTCTCCATCATGCACTGAAAACAATGAAAATCTCCCTAACCCAACACAACACTAAGGTTTCTTTTAGAAAGCAAAAATCGTTGTAATTACAAGAATGGTTCATAGAGACAAAGGATCATCATGCTATAGATAGCGTGTAAGAAAAATGACGGTATTTCATCAGTCCCTCAAGTGGGCTCTCGCACTCATTGTGACATCTAGCCCAAGGTGCATCGGGCGAGGTCCACAAGCAGCAATGCATCTCTAGACTCTCTACAGTCCTAGTCTCTAATGTTTTCATCTGTAATAGCAGATTTGGGACCCTTATGCTTCTGACTTCTGTCGTTTTCAAAATCGCCCCTACCATCGTTGGCTTCTATTGATGTAAGCAGATAGCCAATGCTTATGACTCACAAATCACAACTAATTGGAGGGTACTAGTCTGCACATGACATATTGGCTTGGTGTGCTATAGTTAATTCTGTAGCTGTAATGTTTCATTTCTTGAGTAGCGAGCGCACCACAAGACCTGCATGCAATAAATCAAGATGGTATTGTCCATGGGCAGTGCTCACTTCTAAGGATGATGTGGCATTGATATGGTAGGGACTACAATAGCGTCAAAGATTAACTTTCCATGAAGTTGTGGTATGTTGCATGAGAGAATTCATAGCAATTTATGAAATTCGCTTATGTAGAGGTCAAAAAGAACGACGGCTCATGCAGCACAGCTGATGACAGTAATAGGGGGTATGGAAGCAAGGCTAATATCTCTCCCTTGCATGCAAGGTGTACTTGATTTCAAGCAGCTTGCAAAGAGGCAAAGTGAAGGTCCAAAAGGAGGGGCACATACAGATCCCTTATCAAGCAAGGTGATGGCCAAGTCGATTGGAGAAGGGGAGATGATAGGGGAGGAATGCTAGGTTCAAAAGAAGATGATATGAGTATGAGGGCACATCGGCACCTCGCACATCTATTGAATGTGTGCCCCAGTGATCGTAGAATTGTCGCATACTTTGCTTGTCTCTATGTTATTTCTAAACCTCAAAATGAGCCCCAATAATCTTGTTATTTCCCTTGAGCCACTGCTCACCTATGGCCCCTATTCTTCTACGGCCCTGCTTACTATTATGCATGAGCCTCTAGATGCTATTGTTGTTACATCAAGAGATCTACTTTGCTGGTGTGCCCACCAGCCAGCATGTCACCTCCAGTGTCCTGTTGGCTATGTCATGCATGTTGCAATCAACATCCTCTCAAGCGATACCTTCTCTATAGTGCTTTGAATAATTGCTTGTAAAGAATGTTGTGGAGTGTTTTGCAAATGATGAAACACTAGCAAAAAATGGTCTAGTTGTAAAGCTTGACAAATGTTGTTGTCCAAATGCTTCACAATGTTATTGATGCATATGCTCTCGCACATGCAATTGCTAATGTATACTCTCTACTTCAAGGCATATGACTTTATATGTATTGCTGCTTTAGAGTATGTTAGGGAGCTCTATCAATGCTAGCACTAGTAAGCATCAATAAGAATATGTATGCAATTGATTCCTATATGTGAAGCCCCAAAGTGAATTTGATGAAGCTTTTTGAATGCTTTGTGCTGCTCTACCCTTACTCACTAGCATCCATGCGTCCTCGATGGAAAAAAATAATTCTCATGAGGCCCATCATGATGTTGTTGTTGAATTTGGTCTTCAAGTTAGAATGGTTGTTGATCTGGTATGTATTGCAAGCTTGGAACTTGCCCATTGTCAGAGAATTGGAATTAAAGTACAACAAAAATCATAAACTAGCTAGAGTAATCAATCTATTCTGTAAAATTGAGCATATTCAAGCATGACAATTGCAATGCAAGAATCACACATAACATACATGTGTTGAAACTGCAAGAGAGAGAGAGAGAGAGAGAGAGAGAGAGAGAGAGAGAGAGAGAGAGAGAGAGAGAGAGAATTAAACACCAGTTGAGGGCCGGACTTTTTGGAGTCGCACCCCCATCCAAAAGCTTTGTATTAATTAATTCTTCTTCTTTAGAAGAACTTTTGATGAATACAACTGGCTAATTGCACTTTCAAATGCACAAATTGAAGAGATGAAATATCTATAATTTGATAGAGGTTGTGATTATACTTTTCTCTAAAAACACCTCGCTGAACTCAATCCCAAGTCTCTAAACACCCCACGTGTGATAGTATTTGCATGGATAAAGCAAGAATCGGGTTGGAAAGAAGCTACGTAAGAATTAAGAAGTAGTAACATGCATAGTTAATTATGTAAAATCTTGAGCAACCATAGCTATGGAGAACTTGTTTGTTTGTGTGTGTGTGTGTGTGTGTGTGTGTGTGTGTGTGTGTGTGTGTGTGTGTGTGTCATAATAATCAATATCTAATTCTCCTAAATGATTTTCTCATATTAAACTGATCATTTAATGTGGGGAAGGCCAGGGGAGAAAAAGCTAGAATATTGGTTAAGCTAGCAGACCGGCCACAGTAGGGATCCAAAGGAGGGAAAATAGGGATCGAAAGGGGGGGCCATCTGCAAAAGAGCCATGTGTAACAATGGGCTAAAAAGACCCTAAGGTTCAGCCCATTAAGACTTCCAAAATGCTAAGGTTCCAAAATTCAAAGGTTGTGTCCAAAGGTCAACCCTAGGGAAAATTGGATGCTTTGTGTGTGCCCTAGAAGTCTTTGCACATCCCTACATGGGAGGGGGCGAGCCCTAAAGGTAGGGGATGAGAGAGAAAGCCACACACACACACACACACAGGCTCCCTTTACACAAAGGGAATGAGGAACACATGTCAGCTCCCTAGGCCAGATGCCCACAAGGTGTGCCCAATTTCTATTGGATGACCCTTGAAGTGGACCAATGAGAATTAAGCTAGAGTAAATCTAGCTTAATTAATTTAAAAACATTTGATAAAAGAAACCAATGAGAATTAAGTCTCCTAGAAGACTATTGGGCAGTCTCCAAAGGGGTCCAATGAGCATTCAGGAGCCCCATGGCTTGCCTGATTCCTATTGGCCAGGAGGCAAAGGGGTCCAATGAGAGTTTAGTTTAATTATTTAAGTACCTAAAGCTCTCACAAAAGGGGAAAGGGGGACACATGTCAGAAGGCTATCACTTATGCTGCTTAATTGTAATTGGCTTGACTTGGGGAGGGCCAATGAGGCTGCAGCAAGAGCAATTAGCAAGAGGGCTCGCCCAAGAGAGAGAGGGGGCTGATTTTTGCAAGGCATTATCACACACACACTCACACAAGCTCATGTGTGAAGAAAGAGAAGACTATCTCTTCCGAAGCTTTAATGGAGAACTCATCACCTACTCCAAGCTTGTGAGATAGAAGCCTACATCAACACTCTCTTGGCATGTGGATGCAAATCCAACCAAGAGCCAAGCTTCAATGCATGCTCATCTTCTCTACCAAGCTAATTACTAAGCTAAGCTATGCTAATATGAGTGATTATGTGAGGAGATGTACATCTTTCTCGTAAGATACTCCTTCTTCCTCTCAATCTACTCTCATACCCTGCTAGCTCTCACCATCTTCGAAGGTGTGTGAGGTCTTGGGTCTGAGAACGGGGATAATTCAAGTTGTGTTTGATTAAGTGTTTTGCTTAGTGCATGAAGCTTCCATCTTCATTGCACTAGCTAGTCTTGAAGGAACACAAAGAATTGTATTGTACAATGTCTCTCTTGATGGGAGAAACCATAATACAAAGCCTTTTGGAGGGGGGACCAGCTCCATGCAAATCCGGTCGTCAACTGTTGTCAATAGCTTAATTTCTCTCTCTTTTGAAAGTATTGTTGATGCTATCTAACTAGGTGTTATGCTTTTTGTTGCTCTCTCCACCCAAGCACTCTTGTAATTCTCATTAGGAATCTATTCTAATGAAATGCCCACTATGTTCATGCTAATTTCCACTACACATAAGTTATTAGGCCATTAAATGTTACATTGGTATCAGAGCTCAAGGTTTCTCTTTTCTTGCTCAAGAAGGGAGGTCCTCAAGCTAGCTACAAATGGTTGGTATTATTAATTGCCTGTGAGTAAGTAGAATAGGGATTTTTCAGCCTTGCAGTGCGCCTGCCTTCGTGCAGTTAACGGGGCATCACCGTCGAGAGCTATGGTCTTAATAGTGGAGTCCTACGGGGCTTGCCTACGGCTTAACCACTATTGAGCTATTAGAAGCTTGACAGGAGCCGGTGCTGTTTTGGTGTCGAAAGATCCTCTCTTCTATTCCTTGCAACTAATGGTATTCGAGCCGTGGGTACAATAGCTTGAGTGCTTTTTCTAAAGGGGTAAAGAGGAGTAGCAACTAGGGCTTGAAGTGCCAAAGTACACCCAAAAAGTTTACACCTAAAAGTTATTAGAATGGCTAACAATAGTAAAGAGAGTGAAATTAATGTTGATAACTTTGATTTTGCTCATGAGCAAGCTACTAATGATGCTTCAATGCTTGTTAACTATCTTGTTACTAGGCTTCAACACGCCATGGGCAATCCATCTCTCCAAAGTGAAGTGCAACGGCAGCTTCGTGCTCATGGGATTCTCCAAGCTCATCACCATGACGAGAGAACACCTAGGAAGCCTCCTTGTGAGACTACCAAAAGAGGTCTCTCTCCGATTCGGGAAGAAGAAGAGAATCCATATGAAGGGCTCAAGAATTTACTTCTTGATGGTGCATCTCCTTCCCAAAGGAGAACTCAAGAGCCTCCACCGAAGGAACGAGAAAGAAGCGAGTCTCCCACCACCTCGGCGGAGATGGCTCCACAAAGACGGCGGGCTAAATGCTCTCCATCACCACCAAGGCGGAGAAGACCATCATATTCTTCTCCCCACCACAATTCAAAGAGGGATGATAAAAATCAAGAGAAGAAAAAGGCGAGAAAGAGGACACCCTCTTCTCCATCTTCTTTATCCTCTTCCTCTTATGAAAACTATGGTGAAGATGACAAAGATCAAGACAAGAAAAAGGCGAGAAAGAGGTCACCCTCTTCTCCACCTTCTTCAAATTCTTCACCCTCTGAAGAAAGTGATGGTGCAACCTTTGAACCATCAAAAAGAAGAGGCCATAGGAAATCCTATGCTGCATGGAAGAGGTCGTCCAAGTTGAAGAAATTCAAAGAGGGAGGTAAGAGCATCTCTTTCCTTACCTATGATGGTACCTTTGGTGCTACAGACAAAGTCTTGGCCTTTATCCAGCAATTCGATGCGGCGTTTGGAGATGAGGGCTTCACGGAGTACTCTAAGCTACGCCATGTAGCTATGCACTTTCAAAAGTCTGCCAGACAATGGTGGTCTAGCCTACAAGCCAACGGTGAAGCTCCACGAACATGGAAAGCTTTAAGAGCTTCCATTATGAAGCAGTTTTTGGCCACCGATGCCAAAGACAAAGTACTCACCGAATGGCGAAGCTTAAAGCTCTCTCCCAATGAATCTATCCACAAATATGTAGACAAGTTTTGGGACCTACAACTCAAAGCCACTGTCTTCAAAAAGTTGGATTTTGGAGAGCAAAAGCAACAATTTTGTGCGGGCTTAACCGAAGAAATGGCGGAGTATGTCAACTCCCAAAGACCACGTACCATATTGGCGGTAATACACCACACTATGGTCGCCTCTCGAATCAATTTCCAAACGGGGGCAAAAAGAAATAATAAGCCCCCGGAAAACAAGGGTTCCAATGAGCCTAAGGGGAAGGACACTGTCCAAAAGTCTCCTAAGGGCAACTCCAACAAAGCTAAAGAGAAGGGAGTTTACAAAGGTAAGAATAAACTCTCTCCTGAAGAGCTTGAGCGTTATCGTAAGGATAACCGGTGTTTCAAGTGCGGCGAACAAGGGCATGCGTACCACGCTTGTCCCCAAAAGAACAACCGCCAAGATCCTCCTAGAGCTTCCTTGGTTGAAATCCAAGAGGAGGAAATTCACCAAACTCATCACAAAGGATCTCCTCTATGCCATGCTTGGGGAAAGGTAAGAGAACATGATGCTTTTATTCTCTTTGACCCTGGTTCTATTCACAATTTTATATCTATGGAGTTAGCCACCAAGCTAGGCATACAATCCTACGAGATGGGAGATGTCCTACCCGCAGATAGTGCCTTCAAGGGGCAAGAAGCTTCAGTCACTCCCTTAATTGGGAAATTGAGGCTTCATGTCCAAGGCTATGTGGACAAAGAGGACTTCTTTATCTCTCCTCTCAAGCATGAGGATGTAATCCTAGGGGCACCATGGTTTGACCGCCTGGCTGCCGATGTTAAATTTCCTGAAAGGAGAATCTCCTTTAAGTTCAGGGAAAAAGACATGTATATAGATGCTAAGGAACTGGGTAACACCATCCCCATTGTACATACACCAGCTTTCAACAAGTCAATAAAGAGCTCTATTTCCGTGTACATGATTTTTGTTAAAGATTCTTAAAATGAACCTAATGCTTTAACAAACGAAAATAAAAGCAACCAAAAGGAATTAGAGTTATCCAATTTTCTCAAGGGGTTTCAAGATGTTTTTATTGACGACATCCCTTGTGAGCTACCTCCTAAACGAGGTAATGATGACCATGCAATTGAACTTCTTCCAGGAAGTTCACCGCCTAATAAACCTCCTTATAGAGTTTCTCAAGCTCAACAAGAGGAGATTATGCGGCAAGTGCATGAGTTAGTTGAGAAGGGCATGGTTAGGCCTAGCTCATCTCCATTTTGCTCACCTGTGCTATTAGTGCAAAAGAAATACGGCACATATCGTATGTGTGTCGACTATAGAGCACTAAATAGGATCACTATCAAGAATAGGTTTCCCGTTCCACAGGTAGAAGACCTATTTGATAAGCTACAAGGATCGACCTACTTTAGTAGGGTTGACCTAAAGAGTGGCTATCATCAAATAAGGATAGTTGATCAAGACATTGTAAAGACCGCATTTCGTACTACATTTGGTCTTTACGAATACATTGTCATGCCTTTTGGCTTGACCACTGCACCAGCCACATTCAACCGCTTGATGGAGAAGCTGTTCAGGCCTCATCGAACCTTCACTGGAGTGTTCTTTGATGATATTATCATCTACTCTAATTCATTGGAGGAACACAAGCAACACCTCCAGGTAATATTTCAAGTTTTAAGAGAGAATAAACTTTATGTTAATCGAAAGAAAAGTGAATTTTTCTTGCAAGAGATTCAGTATTTAGGTCACATTATCTCTCAAGATGGCATCCAAATGGATCCATCCAAGTTAGAGGTAATAAAAGGATGGCCTAAACCAAGGAATCTTCATGAACTAAGAAGCTTTATAGGCATGTGCGCATACATAGACGCTTCATAGAAAAGTTCTCACAAATTGCGGGACCATTACATGACCTAACAAAGAAAAGCGTTAGGTATACATGGTCTGCTAAGGAGAACAATGCTTTGAAAAGCTTAAAGAAAAGCTTATCTCTCAACCTGTGCTTACACTACCGGATCTCTCAAAACCATTTGAGGTCCAATGTGATGCTTGTGGTGATTGCCTTGGAGCTGTTTTGCTCCAAGAAGGGCATGCCATAGGCTATGAGAGCCGAAGGCTCGACCCTGTTCAACAAGCTCTAGGCATATACGAAAAGGAACTCCTTGCACTTCTACATGCCTTAGACTCATGGAAGCACTATTTATTGGGGACTCCTTTCATTCTGCGAACGGATCACCAAAGTCTTAAGTACTTCATGACGCAGACCAAGCTCTCCGACAAACAAATGAGGTGGGTAAATTTCCTTTCGCAATTTCATTTTCATATTGCTCACATTGCTGGCAAGCATAATCAAGTAGCTGATGCACTCTCAAGACGGCCGAGAGTGAATGCGGTTTCCATAGCAACTCACAATGATCTATCTTCAATGATAGATGAGTATGCTATTGATCCCGATTTTAGAGATGTGATTTCAGCCCTTGCATTAGGGAAGAAAGAAGAACCATTTACTTTACAAGATGGTTATCTTCTCTATGGCAATAGACTATGCGTTACTAACTCACTACGTGAGAAAGTAATGTATGAATCTCATGCTCCACCTTATGCGGGGCATAGAGGGATTCAGTCTACCTTAAAGGGAATTGAAACATATTTCTATTGGCCTACCATGAAAGTGAACATACAAGAGTATGTTTCCAAATGTGTGGTATGCCAAAAGACAAAATTTGATAGAGGGAAGCAACTTGGATTGCTTCAACCCTTTCCAATCCCTAATTCACCATGGGAGAGCATATCCATGGATTTTATCTTTGGATTGCCTAAGTCTATCCATGGGAATACGGGAATATGGACGATAGTAGACAGGTTTAGTAAACAAGCTCATTTTATACCTGTCAAAAAGACTATCAAAGCCCATCAAATGGCAACCCTCTTTATTTCACAAATTTTCAAGTACCATGGCTAGCCCATGTCCATAGTGTCGGATAGAGATCCTAGAATGACCAGTAATTTCTGGAAGGGTCTCTTTGAGAATTTAGGGACAAGGCTAAATTTGTCTTCGGCCTATCATCCACAAACGGATGGCCAAAGTGAAATAGCTAACCTAACAATTCTCGATCTACTAAAAGCCTATGTAACGGAAGTAGATCAAAGATCCCAATGGGAGAAGTACTTACCCTTAGTGGAGTATGCTTACAATAACACTGTACATACTTCAACGGGAAAAGCACCTTTCGAGGTAATTGAGGGAAGATCAAAAAGTCCCTTGCTACTTAAGGTACATGGGAAGATCTTCGCTGCAGATGAGTATAGCCGAGACCTACAAGAATCTTTCCAAAAGATTAAGGATGCTATCTCTATCTCACAGCAAAGGCAAAAGGCTGCTGCTGACAAGCACAGAAGAGCCCAAGCCTTTAAAGAAAACGATTGGGTCTTGTTAAAGTTTCCCAAGGCTCGATTAAGGCACACAACGGGCAAGAATCCTACGGGTCACCAAAAGTACTATGCTAAACTAGCAAAAAGGTACTATGCTCCTTTTCAGATTCTTAGGCCAATCAATGAGATGGCCTATCAACTCAAGTTGCCCAATCATTGGCTCATACACAATGCTTTTCATGTGAGCCTATTAAAGCCTTACAAAGGAGAGCCACCTCAAGAACCAACTATTGAAGACCCACCGGAGATCGTGGACCAAGAAGAGGTGCTGCAGCCCGAGTCCATTCTCCGACATGAAGACAAGGTACTAAGAGGCGGTAAGACTATCCGACGATATCTTATTGAGTTTAAAAATTATCCTTTTGAAGATGCTAGATGGATGCAAGGCATACAATTAAAGGATAACCTAAACCTTGTCAATGCTTACAATGCTTCCCAAGAGTAAGCAAATGTACAAAATGTTAAAAATGAACAAAATTTTTGTCTTATAAGACTCTCTTTTTCTTTATTTGTGCACAAAAATGAAGTAGTATGCATGCTTAGATCAAGTTTGTGGAGACGACGTCTCCCAAACACCAAGTAGAGCTTGTCACTCTACTATGGAAGACTGATAGGACTGATGTGCAGACATGCTTGCGGCAGCCTCAGGCTCTCAAGTGCCAAATGGACTAGTCATCCATTATGGAATGATGTCGTAGGGTAACATAGGGATCCTCTACCCGCTAAGAAAAGGACTCATGAACATGATTTATCTTCTCTACACCATAGTCGAGGACGACTATGATTTCAAGAGAGAGGTAATGTCATAATCATCAATATCTAATTCTCCTAAATGATTTTCTCATATTAAACTGATCATTTAATGTGGGGAAGGCCAGGGGAGAAAAAGCTAGAATATTGGTTAAGCTAGCAGACCGGCCACAGTAGGGATCCAAAGGAGGGAAAATAGGGATCCAAAGGGGGGGCCATCTGCAAAAGAGCCATGTGTAACAATGGGCTAAAAAGACCCTAAGGTTCAGCCCATTAAGACTTCCAAAATGCTAAGGTTCCAAAATTCAAAGGTTGTGTCCAAAGGTCAACCCTAGGGAAAATTGGATGCTTTGTGTGTGCCCTAGAAGTCTTTGCACATCCCTACATGGGAGGGGGCGAGCCCTAAAGGTAGGGGATGAGAGAGAAAGCCACACACACACACACATACAGGCTCCCTTTACACAAAGGGAATGAGGAACACATGTCAGCTCCCTAGGCCAGATGCCCACAAGGTGTGCCCAATTTCTATTGGATGACCCTTGAAGTGGACCAATGAGAATTAAGCTAGAGTAAATCTAGTTTAATTAATTTAAAAACATTTAATAAAAGAAACCAATGAGAATTAAGTCTCCTAGAAGACTATTGGGCAGTCTCCAAAGGGGTCCAATGAGCATTCAGGAGCCCCATGGCTTGCCTGATTCCTATTGGCCAGGAGGCAAAGGGGTCCAATGAGAGTTTAGTTTAATTATTTAAGTACCTAAAGCTCTCACAAAAGGGGAAAGGGGGACACATGTCAGAAGGCTATCACTTATGCTACTTAATTGTAATTGGCTTGACTTGGGGAGGGCCAATGAGGCTGCAGCAAGAGCAATTAGCAAGAGGGCTCGCCCAAGAGAGAGAGGGGGCTGATTTTTGCAAGGCATTATCACACACACACACTCACACAAGCTCATGTGTGAAGAAAGACAAGACTATCTCTTCCCAAGCTTTAATGGAGAACTTATCACCTACTCCAAGCTTGTGAGATAGAAGCCTACATCAACACTCTCTTGGCATGTGGATGCAAATCCAACCAAGAGCCAAGCTTCAATGCATGCTCATCTTCTCTACCAAGCTAATTACTAAGCTAAGCTATGCTAATATGAGTGATTATGTGAGGAGATGTACATCTTTCTCGTAAGATGCTCCTTCTTCCTCTCAATCTACTCTCATACCCTGCTAGCTCTCACCATCTTCGAAGGTGTGTGAGGACTTGGGTCTGAGAACGGGGATAATTCAAGTTGTGTTTGATTAAGTGTTTTGCTTAGTGCATGAAGCTTCCATCTTCATTGCACTAGCTAGTCTTGAAGGAACACAAAGAATTGTATTGTACAATGTCTCTCTTGATGGGAGAAACCATAATACAAAGCCTTTTGGAGGGGGGACCGGCTCCATGCAAATCCGGTCCTCAACTGTTGTCAATAGCTTAATTTCTCTCTCTTTTGAAAGTATTGTTGATGCTATCTAACTAGGTGTTATGATTTTTGTTGCTCTCTCCACCCAAGCACTCTTGTAATTCTCATTAGGAATCTATTCTAATGAAATGCCCACTATGTTCATGCTAATTTCCGCTACACATAAGTTATTAGGCCATTAAATGTTACAGTGTGTGTGTGTGTGTGTGTGTGTGAGAGAGAGAGAGAGAGAGAGAGAGAGAGAGAGAGAGAGAGATCAGCCTTGAGAAGAGCATGGAGAGATTCCTTTTGCCTCAGGATTGCTTGGAGCTTCAAGAGCCAAGAAGGCAGAAGTTCCTTGCTCTCTCGAGTGTTGTCCTGCGAAGAAATCTTCCTCTTGCGGTCCTCAAATGAAAAAACTTTACACTAAAAAGGCATCCATCTCGCCGTTTCATATCAGCAACGAGTGCTCTTCTTTAGAAAAGCCTTCTTTTTTTAATTATTTTAAGCCTAAAGTGGTATGTTGGATAAGACTCTAGACGCCAAATTGAAGATATTTTTAGCTTTTGGAGATTTCGGTAAAGCTCCATCCTATTTGTATTGCATGAGGTGTGTCAATTTTGCCCTTATGCACGCTATGAAAATGTTGCAGTAGGATGCGAGTGTGTACAATTGAGAGGAGGGTATGAGGGTGCAAGGCGTGGATTAGGACAAGGGAATATAGAACAACTAGTGTGTGTGTGTGCGCGCGTGCGCCTTAACACAATCAAAGAAATCATTATATTCTCATGATCAATAAGATGTTGAGCATATCAAACCTTTTACACTTTCACCAATTCATGAGCAGAAAAAGGCATGCACTAGAATCTCTTTCTACATCAATGCATCCTATATAAGCCTGTTTATGATCATAGATGTATATGCAGATCGTGGAAGATCAATGTAAAAATTCAGACATATTGAGTAGGTGCATAAGCACCTACCTATCTGATGATCCCGATGTGGCAAAGGATTTTCAACCAATGTGGAGATGCCAACATGTTTGTATAATGGCGCATGTCCATAGCAAGTGCAATATTGTGGCGATGGATGTTTTCCTCCCATTATACACTTGCAAGCGATGCCATCCAGAGAGTTGAAGGAGTCTAGAAGTGCTGCCATCCTTCAGAAAGGTGTGGAAATTGGTGTTCTCATGTCAGCCATCCAAGATATACATTCATCTATTTGTAAACAACTATGTGTGTGTGTGTGTGTGTGTGTGTGTGTGTGTGTGAGAGAGAGAGAGAGAGAGAGAGAGAGAGAGAGAGAGAGAGAGAGAGAGAGAGAGAGAGAGAGAGAGAGAGAGAGAGAGAGAGAGAGAGAGGGAATCCGTATAATACTTCAAGAGCCAAATCCTATGATGTGCATTCTCGATACACAAGGAAGGAGCCACAGTATGGCACGCTAGACGAGGGAGTCTCCACACCACTCTGTTCTGCAATTGTGTGTGTGTGTGTGTGTGTGTGTGTGTGTGTGTGTGTGAGAGAGAGAGAGAGAGAGAGAGAGGGAGACTCTCATTGCAAGGATGCAAGGGCGAGCGAGTATGTGCATTATTCTACTAAGCGTGCCAACTGAGCATTGCCAAGGGATTTGTGGCATGCGAGCTATAAATAGGCATAAGTGGATCACAAAGCTGGAATAAAATCGCCAAGCTTAATCAAGGTAGGTCAGTTAGATGAGAACAACCAGCCTAAGAAGTTGCTAAAATATATGTACATGGGGACAATCAACTTGGGTCACCAACTTTATCAACCATTTATGTAGATTAAAAATATCCCTTAAAAATATGTTCATGTCCAAGCCCTTAATGCACCAACATCCAGTTTGAATCAATAAAGCAATACCAATATAGGGGTGCGAGCTGAGAGAGGAAGTAGAGAGTGTATGTAAGGATCCCAAGAGGCTGTGTGCTAGGAGTAGCGGCATGTATTCATGCATGTGAGGTTCATTTTTAAGTGGAGTCAGAGATATAAGCCCAATAAAGAAATATATAAGTTAGTGCTTACCAGCCTGACTTTTTCCCAGAAAAAGCAAAATCCTTTATGTTAAGAAAAATGTGTGAGCATGTGTATGAGATAGAAAGCTCTCATCTATTAATGGTAAAAACAAACTGTCATGTTTAAAACAGTGTGTGTGTGTGTGTGTGTGTGTGTGTGTGTGTGAGAGAGAGAGAGAGAGAGAGAGAGAGAGAGAGAGAGAGAGAGAGAGAGAGAGAGAGAGAGAGAGAGAGAGAGAGAGAGAAGATGATAAGCCTTGAGAAGAGCGCGGAGAGATTTCTTTTGCCTGAGGATTGCTTGGAGCTTCAAGAGCCAAGAAGACAAAAGCTCCCTTACTCTCTCGAGTGTTGTCCTGTAAAGAAATCATCCTCAAATGAAAAAACATTAAACTAAAAAGGCATCCATCTCGCCGTTTCTTATCAGCAATGAGTGCTCTTCTTTAGAAAATCCTTCTTTTTTGAGTTATTCTAAAAATACTCACCCTGGGTCCTATAAAAGCAATTTTCTATTTTTAGGACTACTCTTCTTACCTTCTCTTTTGCATGAGAGGTTTGTGGACCACATCCCTTATCTCCACATAGTTTTAGGTTGGCATGTGTGGATTATAATACCTTGCTCCCATTGCCACCTTTTGGCTAGCTAAACTGCCCACTTTTGGAGGTTGTCGGGATCCGTTTTGGACTCTTTTGGACTCACAAATATGTCGTTTTTGTCCCATAAAATCTCAATTGAATCCTTATCAAATTCCGTTGGAGATTGAAAAATACATTCAAACTTTGGAACTCTCTAGTTCATGAACATGTTCCTGTGCCCATGGTACATAATTGGCCCTTCTAATTTTTTTATTTTCTCTCACTAGAATGGCCAATTCTAGTGAGAGAAAATTCATTTAAGTAGATCGAAAATAAATTTTGGTGACATTATCCCACCCTTGAAATTGTAGTCATCCTCGACTATGCTTCTATTCAAGAGAGGTATCTTTGGTCTATTGGCTTTTTGCTAAGGATCCACTTTTAGCACATTGGACATTGTTCCAAAGTAGATGACCAATCTACTTGGCACTTGGGAGAAAGTCTGCCGCAAGTATGTCTATCATGTTAGTACTAGCACCTTTATGTAGTAGATCACAAGTCTACACGCTACTCGAGAGAAACTCTAGCACGAGTGTGCAACATTTGATATGCATACACATTACATTCAAACATTAATGAAGAACTTGAGACAACAGAGTTGAAAACAGAGAATCATTCTCTTCTTCTTTGCATTTTCATTGAATACATTGATGTAAAAACATTAGGGCTTTGTATGCATTCAATTGTTGGTGGCTACAAGTGACATGCTATCCGTCAATTGTGGCTCTTGCATCCATTTAGCATCTTCAAATGGGTAATTTTTAAATTTAATGAGATACTTACGTAGTACCTTACCATTGCATAGCCCCTTGTCTTTGTGGAAAATGATATGCTTGGGTTACAATATCTCTTCAATCCTTTCAAATTCTAGAGCTCTCGTGGTGGATTACCCTTGTAGCCCTCCAATAGACTTACATGGAATGCATTATGGATTGCCCAAAGAGAGGGTAGCTTAAGTTGATAAACCATTTCATTGATTGGATGTAGGATTTAGAATGGCCCATAATACCTGCGCGCTAATTTTGCATAGTACTTTTGATGACTAATGAGTTCTCTATGCCAACTTTTACACATAGTGTACCTTAAGCGAGCTTTGGGAAACTTCAACATAGCTGAGTCATTCTCTTTGAATTGAAGAGTTCTTCTATGCTTGTCAGTAGTAGCCTTGTGCTTTTGCTGTGTTATAGAGATAGCTTCTTTGATCTTAGCGAAAGAATCATGTAAGTCAACCATACTGTCAGCAACAAAGATCTTCCCATGCATTTTCAAAATGGGGGAAGATTTTGACCGTCCTTCGATTACCTCAAAAGGTGTTTTACCTATGGATAAATGCACTAGTATTGTTGTATGCATATTCTACTAAAGATAGATACTTCTCCCATTGGTTGCGTTGGCCTACTTCCATTACATAGGCTTGAGTAGATCAAGCACAATGGAGTTCAAAATTTCACTTTGCCCATCCATTTGAGGATGATAGGATATAGAGAGATTGAGCTTTGTTCCAAGATTGAGTCCCTCCAAAAATTACTAGTCATTCTGGGATGTCTACCGAAAACAATGCTCGTTGGCAAACCAAGGTAGTTAATTTTTTTAAGGTGTAACATTTAATGGCCTAGTAACTTGTGTGTACCGGAAAATAGCATAGACATAGTGAGCATTTCATTAGATAAATTCCTAATGAGCATAGCAAGAGTGCTTGGATGGAGAGAGCAACAAACAAAATAACACCTAGTTAGATAGGCATGAACAATACTTCAAAAGAGAGAGAAATTAAGCTATTGACAACAATTGAGGACGGGATTTACATGGAGACGGTCCGCCCTCCAAAAGGCTTTGTATTATAGGTTTCCCCCATCAAGGGGGACATTTTACAATACAATTCTTTGTGTTCCTTCAATAACTAGCAAGTGCAATGAAGATGGAAGCTTCAAGCACTAAGCAAACACTTATAAAACACAACATCAATTCCCTCACGGTCTCAGACTCAAGACCTCACACACCTTCAAAGATGATGAGAGCTAGCGGGGTATGAGAGTAGATTGAGAGGAAGAAGGAGTTGTCTTATGAGAAAGAAGTATATCTCCTCACTTAATCACTCATAATATCTTAGCATAGCTTAGTAGTTAGCATGTAGAGGAGACGAGCATGCAATGAAGCTTGGCTCTTGGTTGGATTTGCATCACAAAGCCAAGAGTTGTTGGTGTAGGCCTCCCTTCTCACAAGCTTGGAGTGGGTGATGAGCTTTCCATTAAAGCTTGAGAAGGAGAGAGAGAGAGAGTCTTCTTGCTTCACACATGAAATTGTGTGAGTATGTGTATGATAATGCCTTGCCAAAACCAGCCCCCTCTCTCTCTTGTCAACCCCTCTTGCAAATTACTCATATTGGCACCCCATTGGACCCTGCAAAGCTTAGCCAATGAAAATTCAAAAGCATAAGTGATAGCCTTGTGACATGTGTCCCCCTTTCCCCTTTTGTGAGAGCTTTAGGTAATTAAATAAATCAATTAATCTCTCATTGGACCCCTTTGTCTTCTGGCCAATAGGAATCATGCAATCCATTGGGTTGCTGAATGCTCATGGACCCCTTGGGAGATTGACCAATAGTCTTCTAGAGAGATTAATTCTTATTGGTTCTTTTATCAAGTGTTTTTAAATGAATTAAACTAGATTACTCTAGCCTAATTCTCATTGGTCCACCTCTATGGCCATCCAATAGGGTTTGAGTGCACCTTGTGGGCAATTGGCCTAGGGAGCTATGTGTCCACTATGCCCTTTGTGTAAAGGGGCTTGCATGAGTGTGTGTGTGTGTGTGTGTGTGTGTGTGAGTTCCTCTCTCATCCCCTACTAAAAGGGCTCGCCCCCTCCTATGTAGGAGCTGACATTTGTCCACTATGCCCTTTGTATAAAGGGGCTTGCATGAGTGTGTGTTTGTGTGTGTGTTTCTCTCTCATCCCCTACTAAAAGGGCTCGCCCCCTTCTATGTAGGAGCTTGCAAAGACTTTTTGGCACACTACAAAGCATCCAATTCCACTAAGCTTGACCATTGGACACAACCTTTGAATTTTGGAAGTCTTAATGGGTTGAACCTTAGGGTCCTTAAAGCCCATTGCTGCAAAATGCTCTTTTGGAGATGGCCCCCCCTTTGGATCCCTATTTTCACTCCTTTGGATCCCTACCGTGGCCGGTCTGCCAGCTTAACCAATATTCTAGCTTTTTTCTCCCCTGATACTTCCCCATATTAAATGATCAGTTTAACATGAGAAAATCATTTAGGAGAATTAGATATTAGTTATTATGACATAAGGGATGAATAGTTGTGCCATATTGTGCAGCCTTCATATTCTTTTAGACATGTGTAAAATGAGATTGCTCGCTAAACCTATCTACTATTGTCCATATCCTTGTATTCCCATGCATAAAGATAAAATCCATAGCGATACTCTCCCATGGAATATTAGGAATTGGGAGCAGATGGAGCAAACCAGGCTGCTTCCCACAGTCATATTTGATCTTTTTGTCAGGCCTAAGATAGAACTGGATAGGCCAAGGTCCGAGACGCTCATGCAGTTCAGGGGGCTATATTTAATTAGTAGGCTAAGGTCCTACATATGACATGGATGGGTAAAGAGATGCATGCATTAGTTCCCAATCTCTCATATTGGTATTAGAGATCAAGGGAGTAAGGCAGCCATGGAGGAGTTCCTAGGCGAGTGATGCTTGCTCTCTTTCCTTTTGTCCTTCTTGATCTTTCCCTCTCGCATGTGAGGCTATGGCTATGCCTGGGGAGAAAGGTTGTGGAGTTTATGCTCTTGGCCAAGTTGAAGTCAAAGAAGGAGTCCCGACTGTGGCCTAGGAGAGGCCCATTGCACATATCCAAGGAGTGGTAGGGTAACCTTCATGGATCAAATAGCGATTGGGCTTGGCAGGTTTGCCCTGATCCGATGGGGGGTTTTCGCTCTTCCAGGGACGTGGGTTGTGGCTTGTGACACTTGGTAGAAGCTCAACAAGCCTTCTCTGTTTCTCTCACCATCGTTTTGCAGCACGCCAAAGATTTCACATTTTTTAAAAGTTTGGGTGCCCAAGGCTGCTCAAGGGGGCCATCCCACCTTGTGCGGCCATAGCGCACAACTTGTAGTCGAGAAAGCACCATCACACAGGGTTGGCTGGTGGTGGTGACCTTCACATGGCAAGGCTATATTCTCTGGCTAATAACAATTCCCATGACGGGCTCGACAAGGGCTTGTGGAGCTTGAATTTGGGGATAGTAAGGGCCTTCACAAGTGCTTGACGAGATCCAATTTGGGGATAGTAAGGGCCTTCATAAGGGCTTATCGAGACCTAAAAGCATATTATCGATGAACAAGGATCAAGTGGTATTTTGTTGCTTGTTTGTCGACTAAAGAATATCAGATACACAAGCCAAGCGACCGGCAATGCAAGTCAACGAGAGTAACTAATAAGGTATGCAGTAGTTTTTGATTTTGTTTGACACATTATTCAATAGAATTTTGAGTGGCTATGGCATGCAGAAGGTATGTGTGATGCCATGATTGTTTTTACATACTTGTGCAAATAAAGCCATCATGGTACAAGAAAGGCTTGTGAAAGTTGTTGTAAACAACAAATTTATACCAAAAACATTGTCAGTAAGAAACGACCGCAATACGGGTGCTCTTGGCAAGGTGGTCTCAGGTGGGGATTTCAAACACGGCTAAGTAGAAACACGGTTTTGGTAAGGCAATACAAACAACCATCGCAAACAAGACTTGAAGCTCATTAATGTGATCATACATTGTGAAGCAAGGCTTCTACACATGTGAGGCATCCTGCATAGGAAAATCACACAACGGGGTGATATGAATTCTGATGCCAAGGGTGGTTATTCAAGAAAGTTAGTAAGCAAGTTGAATTTATAGTTTACACTTTTTTGTCTATATTTATGTTATCAATATTTTCCACTACCCCCAAACACCACTCATTTCTCCCGTATATATCACAACCTTCCTACCTTATGTTTTAGTAATAAAGAAGAAATTATTAAGGGCCTACTGTTGTGGTAAATTCCAATGTGGCCGGTTAGGCCAGGTGCCCGCCCACTACACTTATTCATTATGTACATAATAGAATAAGGGGGACTCACATATTCATAGTGAGTTTTTAGCCCCTGCAAACACAAGTTTCCTCTTCTTATCTCTTCTCCATTTTTGCAAACACACACACGCACACACGCGCATGCACGCACACTCCCACTCGTACAGGATTGGAGAGCACCATTGGAGCTCGATAGGCAAGTTGGTGGCGAAGCAAAAAAAAAAATCAGCACATTTTTGTAGATTTATTTTGGTCTATTAAAATGTTTCCATTCATGCCAATTCCCATCGATTTTGACCATTTTTTGTGCTCTTCAACTTTGCAAAGAAAATTTTCTTAGAGTCCTCACCTATTTTGAGATACATCACTCACACTACCTACACGTCGTGTAGAAAAGGCTGCAGATTTTGCAGATCAGCTTTTTTGTAATATTTAATGCACAAGTAACTTGTGTGTAGCAGAAAATGAAAATAGTGAGCATTTCATTAAGGACAAGTTCCTAATGAGCATAGAGAGAGTACTTAGTTGGAGAAAGCAACATAGCAATTACATCTAGCTAGTTTGGCATAGACAATACTTGAAAAGAGAGAGAAATAGAACAATTGACAACAGTTGAGGACCGGATTTACATGGAGCCGCCCCCCCCTCCAAAAAGGCTTTGTATTATAGCTTCTCCTATCAAGGGAGACTTTTGTACAATATAGTCTTTGTGTTCCTTGACCAAACTCATTGGTGCAATGAAGATGGAAGCTTCATGCACCAAATTATGCTTGAAAAACACACCTAGTGGGCCTAGCCTCAGTCCCAAGACCTCACACACCTTCAAAGATGGTGAGAGCTAGCAGGGAATGAGGAAAGATGAAGAGGAAGAATATGTATCTTATGAGAAAGAAGTATTATCCTCACATAATCACTCGTATAGCATAGCTTAGCTTAGTAATTAGCATGGTAGAGGAGATGAGCATGCCATTGAAGCTTGGCTCTTGGTTGGATTTGCATTCCATAACCAAGAGTTGTTGGTGTAGGCCTCTACTTCTCAATGCTTGGAGAAGGAGATGGAATTCTTGACCAACACATGAGTTGTGTGTGTGTGTGTGTGTGTGTAGCAAAATTAGTCAGCCTACAAAAATTCCAACTCTCTCTTTTCTTGGTCGACCCCTCCTCCCATTTTCTCTTGCTGGCTGCCCATTGGTTCCTGTAGAGCTTAGCCAATAGCAATTAAGAAGTATAGTTGATAGTCTTGTGACAAGTGTCCCCCTTTCCCCTTTTGTGAGAGATTTAGGTAATTAAAATAATTTATTGAAACTCTCATTGGACCTTTTAGTCTTCTCGCCAATAGGAATCAAGCAAGCCTTTGGGCTGCTAGATGCTCATTGGACCCCTTGGTAGATTGTCCAATAGTCTTCTAGGGAGCTTAATTTCTATTGGCTCTTTTATCAAGAATTTTTAAATTGATTAGACTAATTTTACTCTAGCCTAATTCTCATTGGTCCACCTCTATGGCCATCCAATAGGATTTGAGGGAAGGTTGGGGACATCAGGGCTAGGATCCTGCCATGTGTCCATTATGTAAAGGGAGAGCTTGGGAGTGTGTGTGTGTGTGTGTGTGTGTGTGTGTGTGTTTCTCTCTTCCCCTACCTTTAGGGGTCACCCCCTCCTTCCTAGGGATGTGGAAGACTTTTTAGTCTTCCCATAACCATCCAATTTTCCCACTTTTGGCCATTGGACTTTTTTAATCAATTTTTGGAAGTCTTAATGAAGCGGAACCTTAGGTCTTTTAAGCTCCACATATGCACATTTCTCTTTTACAAACTGTCCCCCTTTGGATCTCTATTTTCCCTCTTTTGGATCCCTGTTGAGATCAGTCTAGCAGCCTTACCAATATTCTAGCTTTTACTCCCACTGTACCTCCCCATATTAAATGATCAACTTAACATGCGAAAATCATTTGGAAGAATTAGATATCAGTTTTTATGACATTACATCTCTCTTGAAATCATAGTCATCCTTGACTATGAGATAGAGAAGATAAAGCCTAGTCATTAGTTTGTTTGCTAGCGGGTAGAGTATCCCTATTTTACCCTACGACACCGTTCCAGAATGGATGACTAGTCCATTTGGTGCTTGAGAGCCTTAGTTGCCGCAAGCATGTCTGCACATTAGTCCATATCAATCTTCCATAGTACAGTGACAAGCTCTACTTGGTGTTCGGGAGACGTCGTCTCCACAAACATGATCCTAAGCATGCATATTTGTTAACATTTTGTGCACAATAAAGAAAAAGATAGTCTTATAAGAAAAACATTTGCTCATTTATACATATTTCATTTGCTACTCTAGGGAATCATTGTAAGCCATTGACAAGGTTTAGGTTATCCTTTAATTGTATGCCTTGCATCCATCTAGAATCTTCAAAAGGATAATTTTTAAACTTGATAAGATATCGTCGGATAGTCTTACTGCCTCTCAATACCTTGTCTTCATGTGTAGAAGAATAGACTCAGGCTGCAACACCTCTTCTTGGTCCTCGATCTCCGGTGGGTCTTCAATGGTTGCTTCTTGAGGTGGCTCTCCTTTGTAAGGCTTTAGTAGGCTCACATGGAAAGCATTGTGTATGAGCCAATGGTTGGGAAACTTGAGTTGATAGGCCATCTCATTGATCGGCCTAGGAATCTGAAAGGGACCATAGTACCTTTTTGCTAACTTAGCATAGTACTTTTGGTGCCCCGTAGGATTCTTGCCCGTCATGTGCCTTAATCGAGCCTTGGGAAACTTAAGCAAGACCCAATCATTTTGTTTAAAGTCTAGGGCACTTCTGTGCTTATCAGTAGCAGCCTTTTGTCTTTGCTGAGAGATGGATATAGCATCCTTAATCTTTTGGAAAGATTCTTGCAGGTCTCGGCTATATTCATCTGCAGCGAAGATCTTCCAATGTACCTTGAGTAGCAGGGGACTTTTTGATCTTCCCTCTATCACCTCAAAAGGTGCTTTTCCTATGGAAGTATGTACAGTGTTATTGTAAGCATACTCCACTAAAGGTAAGTACTTCTCCCATTGGGACTTTTGATCTACTTCTATGACATAAGCTTTTAGTAGATCAAGAATTGTTAGGTTAGCTATTGCACTTTGGCCATCCGTTTGGGGATGATAGGCCGAAGAGAAGTTTACCCTTGTACCTAAATTCTCAAAGAGACCCTTCCACTAATTACTGGTCATTCTAGGATCTCTATCCAACACTATGGACATTGGCAAGCCGTGGTACTTGAAGATTTGTGATATAAAGAGGGTTGCCATTTGATGTGCCTTGATAGTCTTTTTGACAGGTAGGAAATACACTTGTTTGCTAAACCTATCCACTATCGTCCATATTCTTGTATTCCCATAGATAGACGTGGGCAATCCAAAGATAAAATTCATGGATAAGCTCTCCCATAGTGAATTAGGGATTGGCAAAGGTCGAAGCAATCCAAGTTTCTTCCCTCTATCAAACATCATCTTTTGGCATACCACACATTTTGAAACATACTCTTGTATGTTTGTTTTCATGGTAGGCTAATAGAAGTATGTTTCTACTCCTTTTAGGGTAGACTAAATCCCTCTATGCCCCACATAAGGAGCATGAGATTCATACATTACTTTCTCACGTAGTGAGTTAGTAACGCATAGCCTACTGCCATAGAGAAGACAACCATCTTGTAAGGTAAATGGTTCTTCCTTCTTCCCTAGTGCAAGGGCTGAAATCACATCTTTAAAATAGGGATCAATAGTGTACTCATCTATCATAGAAGATAGATCATTGTGAGTTGCTATGGATACCGCATTCACTCTCGGTTGTCTTGAGAGTGCATCGGCTACTTGATTATGCTTGCCAGCAATGTGAGCAATATGAAAATGGAATTGTGAAAGGAATTTTTCCCACCTCATTTTGGAGAGCTTGGTCTGCAATAAATAGTGCTTCCACATGTCTAGAGCATGTAGAACTGCTAAGAGTTCCTTCTTATATATACCTAGAGCTTGCTCAACAAGGTCGAGCCTTCGACTTTCATAGGCTATGGCATGCCCTTCTTGGAGCAAAACAGCTCCAAGGCAATCACCATGGGCATCGCATTGGACCTCAAATGGCTTTGAGAGATCCGACAATGTAAGCACATATTGAGAGATAAGCTTTTCAAAAGCATTGTTCTCCTTGGTGGACCATATATACCTAACGTTTTTCTTTGTTAGGTCATGTAATGGTCCCGTGATTTATGAGATTTTTTAAATCAAGCGTCTATAGTATGCACACATACCTATAAAGCTTCTTAGTTCATGCAAATTCCTTGGATTAGGCCATCCGTTTATTACCTCTAACTTTGACAATGTACTCGTAAAGACCAAATGTAGTGCGAAATGCGGTCTTTACAATGTCTTGATCTACTATCCTTATTTGATGATAGCCACTTTTTAGGTCAATCCTACTGAAGTAGGTCGACCCCTGTAGCTTATCAAATAGTTCTTCTACCCGTGGAATAGGAAACCTATTCTTGATAGTGATATTATTTAGTGCTCTATAGTCGACACACATATGATATGTGCTATCTTTCTTTTGCACTAATAAAAGTGGCGAACAAAATGGAAATGAGCTAGGCCTAACCATGCATTTCTCAACCAAATCATGCTGTTGAGCTTGAGAAACTCGATAAGGAGGTTTATTAGTCGATGAGATTCCTGGAAGAAGCTCAATTGCATGGTTGTCATCCCCTCGTTTGGGAGGTAGCTCACAAGGAATAAAAACATCTTGGAATCCATTTAGGAAATTGGATTACTCTAGTTCCTTTTGATTCCCTATATCTTCTTTTTCTAAAACATTGGGTTCATTTTGAGAGTCTTTAACAAAAATCATGTACACAGAAATAGAGCTCTTTATTGACTTATTGAAAGCTTGATTATGTACAATGGATATGGTGCTACCCGACTCCTTAGCATCTATGTACATATCTTTTTCCCTGTACCTAGAGTAGATTTTTCTTTCAAGGAATTTAACATTGGCAAACATGCAATCAAACCATGGTGCCCCTAGGATTACATCCTCATGCTTGAGAGGAGAGATGAAGAAATCTTCCTTGTCCACATAGCTTTGGACATGGAGCCTCAATTTCCCAATTAAGGGAGTGGCTGAGACTTCTTCTCCCTTGAAAGCACCCTCGGCAGGTAGGACATCTCTCATCTCATAGGCTTGGATGCCTAGCTTGGTGGAAAACTCCGTGAATATGAAATTGTGAGTAGAACCAGAGTCAAAGAGAATGAAAGCATCATGTTCTCTTACCTTTCCCCAAGCATGGCATAGAGGAGATCCTTTGTGATGAGCATCCTCTTCTTGAACTTTGACTATGGAAGCTCTAGGAGTCTCATTATGTGTATTCTTGTGGGGGCAAGCATGATAGGTATGCCCTTGCTCCCCGCTCTTGTAACAACGGTTATCTTTTCGATAACGCTCTAGCTCTTCAGGAGAGAGTTTATTTTGGCCTTTATAAACTCCCTTCTCCTTGGCTTTGTTGTTGTTGAAGTTGCCTTTGGCAGACTTTTGGATGTTGTCCTTCCCCTTAGGCTCACTACGGTCCTTGTTTTCCATGGGCTTAAGATTTCTCTTAGCCCCTTGTTGGAAATTAATTCTTGAAGCCACCATGGTATGGTGTATGACCACAGATATGGTGCGAGGCCTTTGGGAGTTAACATACTCCGCCATATCCTCAGATAAACCCGCACAAAATTGTTGTTTTTGCTCTCCAAAATCCATGTTTTTGTAGACAGTGTCTTTGAGATGTAAATCCTAAAACTTGTCTACATATTTGTGAATAGATTCATAGGGAGAGAGCTTCAAGCTTCGCCATTCAAAACAATTAAAAGAATCCAAACATCCAATTAAAAATCAAAAAAGGTTTTAAAAATTACATAAAACAATTATAAAAATCAAAAACCTTACAAAAGATTCATAAAAAATAAAAAAAATCAGAAAAAATTATAAAATTTCATAAAAGCTCATAGAAAATCCTTAAAAAATCATAAATTGATAGAAAAAACAACCATAAATCATAACAAATTCATGAAATCTTCAAGAAAATTTATAAAAGTATCAAAATTCACAAAAAACTTAAAAAAATTCACAAAAAAATTCTTAAAAATGAAAACTTCTTTGAAAAACTTATTAAAAAATCATAAAAATACTAAAAATAGAAAATTCAAAATTTCACAAAAATATAATAGAAATAAAGAGAAAGTCATCAAAAAGCTAGAAAGAGGCAAAAAAGAAAAAAAAGTAAAGCTGGAAGAGCCGCACACTGAGCAAACAACACAAAAGTGAGCAAGTCGAGAAAAAAGAAAAGCCACAAAAACTACACCGTGAAAAGCGAACAAGACCAGCTGAAAAAAGCGAGCAAAATTACCAACTCAAAGTATTGGAGCGTCAGTCAAATCTCAGTAATTTTGCATGCTAGAAATTGGCAAGTGCAAGCAATTGCATTGTAAATTAGCTTCTAATCAGACGGACAAGGAGCACAAATCATGATGGATTGTAGATTAGGCTAGTACGAGCAGCAAAAGGTCTGCTAATCAATATCAAAATCTGCTAGGAGACAGTTTTTATAGAACAAGCCAACATGGACTCAAATTGAGCTGTGAGTTCAAGTACATCAGAGCAAGCTAGTAGCAATGGCAACACATGCACAAGTGCAACAAAGCAGCTTCGACAACTATATGGCTACGTTACAATGGAGATAAAGTCTTATATGCAGATTTTGAAGGCTATAGATATCTGATGAGCAGCAATAAAAGCAGCACAGGAGCCAAGATCCTATTTGATCAAGGTATAGCCAGATTCAGAGAACTCCCAGATGTTCACAGACTTCAGTGGAGCCATGTATTGCAAGCTCAAAGATAAAGTGCACATAGAAGTGCAAAAAATTGACCCAAGTGGTTATCCAAAAATCTGCACAAGTCTGCAAAGCATATATTTAGTGCATATACAATCAGGATCATTGTACATGGATTACAGTGGTCAGATCTATAGTCGAGAGCTAGAATTGCAAGATCCAACATATCAACCAATAGAAGCCAATCTAATTGGAGAACCCGGTCAAAGACATGGTCAAAGACAATACAAAGGTCTAGATGGAGCATTCTACAACTTGATGCTTAGTGTTCTAAAAGAAGACTCCTACAACTTGGAAAGCATAGAAAAAGAAGCTCCTCAGCAAGAGCTTGACGACAGAGCCAATTGAAAGACCACCAGTCATGGCATATTGCTCAGATTGTGGACGAAAAGGTGGACATTTTGTTGAAGATTGTCCAAGAAATCCTGACGATAGGGATACATCAACTGTCAAGCAAGGTGCAAAGAAAATTGGAAATGCGAATTCGGATGTAATTGCATCTAACTTGTCACTTTTAATGCAACAAATGATTCTGCATTACCATTAGAAGCACTAGTAAAAGAATTGTTCAAAATTAGCATAAAGATGCACATGCACCTGAAAAGCTTAAAATTGATTCTTTGAACAACAAATTCTTGAATGAATTTGGTAAAGGTGTCCAAATAGCACTGAATGTTGACAAGACTGTCAGGTTTGCAAATGATTCTGCATCCACTATCGTAGGTGTGCAATCATTCATGAGCCTAAGGGACGCATCAAACAGAATGCTGTTAGCTTTGTATGGTACACATAATTCATATGCACACTATGTAGACCAAAAAAGGAAACTATACAAAAAGGATCAACCAGTGTTTGAACGACCCACATACCAGCTCATAGAAGTTCATCCAATGATAGATTAGAAAGGATGGTTCATTTCAGAGGAAAGAATCTATTATAGCCCATCCTCTCTAGAGCTGAAGATTATTACCCGAGCGAACCCAAAAATCTGTTCAGAGACAAACTCTCCTCCATCGGAAATCAAGCTTAGATGTTGTAACCCAACGAGCATATACTTTGATCAAAATAGTTGTAGATATAGACGAGAGTTTAGCATCTATGATGCCTTGGGTCCTAAAACCACAGAAGCCCATATCATAGGAGACCCATGGGATAGAAAATATCAGGGCAAAGATAATGCTATCTACAACTTTATTTGGGGAATAATTTGTCACGTTTCACGAAGATACATAGGAAACTATGCAGAAGGTTTACATATGCCAACCATCAACAATGCTACCCAAAGTGTACCTTCACAATATCAAAAGGTGAGACTAAACCAGAGTCAAACAATTTTGAACTCTTACAATGAAGCAGGCTAAAGTGATCACCCTAAGAAGTGGGAAGCTGTAAATCCATCGAGCTCAGCTTATGTACCAAGAAATGCTACACCAATTAGAAGCCCTAGAGCTTCTAGCCAGCATACCCCTTCAAAGCAGAAACCATTAAAAGAACATATGGTTGTTGGAAGTTTCCAATCGACCCAGGTTCCCTTGGAATCTGCAGACAAATGCTTATATGAAGATCATCAAGGACAAAAGTTTTAGCTAACATCCACAAGTCAAAGTCCAAAGCTGACAAATCCAATAGTGTTCAAATAGTTACATGTGAGCAAGCTCACATATGCATATCAAGATGCACATGGAAATGAATATCAACAAGATCATGAACTTGTACAAATCCCTACGGATGGTACGATTGAAGTCAAAGACTATTTGAAGATGATGCAAAGACTCAAGCTGCCAAAATAGGTGACAAAAAAGTCAAAATCAATGGGAGCTAAAGTCCAAAAAGCTACACAAAAGTCACCACCGAAATCTCCTCCAGAGAGACATATTCTGCCAGAAAGTACAATGGATCTTCTAAGATCAAAGGTTACTCAGATGCAGACAGACAACAGCATAAAGTCCTCAAGCACAGTTAAAATGGATTCCGATGCCAAAGCAAAGCGTATTGAAGATGATTCATCTCCATCAAGCAGAACTTTAGAAGAGCTTAAAGCAAATCAGGAAATAGCAAGTGGAGATCAAACAAAACAAAAAGCAACCACGAAAGCTATTGAGCAGAGATTGCCACCTGACTAGAAGTTGAGAAGATCAAAGTTGTAAACAACCAGGAAACAATACATTAGGTGAAATTTGGACTCACAAAGGGAATCTTCAATAGAACCAACAATGAGAATAGCTATAGTCCTTAGGAGTACAAAAGGCAGAAGTGTCAGATGCAATGCTCTACTAGATAAAGAAGCAAAATGCAATATGGTTGCAGATAACATCCAGAGCATTCTTACCCAAGACAAGCCAAATAATAGAGAAATCATGGGTAAGGCTACAAGTCAAAATGAAATGGTTGCTACCCTTAGCATCCAAAATCATGAAGAGTAGGTGAAGTTTCTGGTGAAGCCTTCAGAATCAAAGGCAAATCTTGCAGACAAAGGTAAAGCCAAAGTGGACCTTCCACCGATCATCAAAGAAGGTGTAACATCATATGCCTCTACATCAAAGAACCCTCATGGATCAACTTCTTTAAGTAAGTCAGGCTTTCAAAACTTCAAGTCAATTTGCTGACCCAATTAAAACCTCTAAGGAGACACCTAGAAAAACAAAGATATATCAGCCAAAGTACTCAAAAACGCAAAGGAAATTCAAGCAAGTGTTTGTTCCAAGCAATTTAGTCAAAGTCAATGATCCGGTTTGGATTAAAGACATGAATTCAACACAGAAAGACAAACACATGGGATGGATGGAATCTGAATGGAGCTTAAAAGAACAAGAGGACTATAGAGGTAACAGATAGAAATGGGTACCAAAACCGCAGGTTAGGGCATATGAAGTAACTTCAAGTCCCTGCCAAGAAAGAAGGCCCACAAGGTATCAACCTCGACAATATCCTAGGATGCCTAAGAAGGAGGTATACAGCAGAATAACATCAAAAGATGCTAAAGTCTACCACAACTCTCAAGAAGATACAGAAAAAAGACGAACCTCAAAGAATCTTCCTCTTAGACAAGGATTCTACAAAGGATATACAAAGATTTGGCTACCAGCCAATTGCAAGCCAACTGCAGCTATACCAGACCTACATGAAGATCTCAAGAACTCAACAAGACCTAGAGCTCAACAAAGTCAACAAGGGAGATAAAAAGGTCATCAAGAGATTTGGATTCCTAAGTGTTCCAATGCTCCTAGTCAAAATCCAAATGCCGACAGTGAACAAAGGCCTACAACAACATCAAAGACTCCTATCAACAGGTCTAATTGGAGAATCAATCAGGTAATGAAGTCTTCATAGTAAAAGAAGGACAACGCAACCAATGTGAATACACATTCAAAGAAGATAAATAGGTATGTCAAAAGAAACCTTCAATGTTAACTTGGTCCTTCACTAATCCTCTTTTTGAGGATTCAAGCTTACTTTTAACTGAAGAAATGTTTGTAGTAAGCACAAGATTGTAAAAACTCAAGTCTCTAGGGTGCAAAAAACACTCTTTGGCATAGTTAGAGTCGGGTTGCTAAGCCATAAAATTCACAAAGCATTAGTTCCAAAGCTTGAAGTCGTAATAAACTATGTGCTAAGAGTTGTAGTTATTAGGCTTACACTCAATCTGAAAGAGTTGAGCATATCTAAGTCGTGTTGATCATGCTAGATGAGATGAGCATAAGAGTCAAAATCTATTAACTTACAGTTGGTGAAGTGTCATAGAGTATAGTATAACTGCCTCCAAGAGGCTTCAAACTGCTCAAGAAAAATGGAAAAATCATTACTCACATCCTGGCGTACCACCTTCAGCTTTGCACTAGATTCTTCTAGAGTAATCACTTCTTGATTCCAGAAACTAATTTTGTAGCTCTTGCCATGATCCTCAATCAGTGCTCTTTAAACCATTGAACCAAATCTTAGCTCGTTCGTGCATCAGCAGCAACACCGTTTGCAGCTTCTCCGCATATGTCACCATATGCATTGACAACATCCATAACTCAAAATCTGCAAATCAATCCTATGGGTCTTAAACACCCATAAATATGTGGCCAAAACTTGGCTCCACCATCTCTGTCAGCTTCAAACTTGACCATCGAACACTTTGACCATCATGCAACTACTTTGTCGGCTACCAAACGTCAGTTTAGACTTCAAATACAAGCATCAAACAACTTCTTAGTGGGGGCACTAGAAGATGGAGAGGAGGAAAGGGGAACACACCCAAAACACAACACAATGCCTCACTATAGCCCAAGGTATACACAACACCCCAATCCACTAGTTCACCTTCAAAACTCGACACTATCCGTAAGCAAACCACCGCTTGCACACGACCATACACACACATGCTTTGCAATGCACCAAACAAACCCGATCATTCCGCTCTACTCAACTCATAGCCTTCCACACACACACAACCTCTCTCTATCTCTCTTTGCACAACAAACCTCGGGGGGGGGGGGGGGGGGGGGGGGGGGGGGGGGGGGGGGGGGGGGGGGGGTACACACACCTCCACACACAAACAACCTCTCTCTATCTCTCTTTGCACAACAGACCTCGAGGGGGTACACACATCAACACACAACCAAAAATACACGCACACAAGCAAAGAAGAGAAGGGGCAAGGGGGAATGGATGCCCAGAGACGACAATGATGGCCTTCCTTTATTCCAACACACTTGTTTACAACGTAATCCCAAGCCGGTACAATCCTTGAAAAAAATAACTTCAATCGGCAAAAAGCCCCTCAAAATTCATGTGCATGTCCTTCTATAGGATGGCTTAGCCAAAAAAAGAAAAAAATGGGTTTTTTATCTGCTCGTGCATTCAACTGAAGCCTTATCTGGCATTTTCCATGGGCTACACATATATGGCACCTCAATTTGGATATTGTCTTGCATGGTGGACACCTTGGCATCCTCCACCTTCTCACTACATGTGAAACCACCCCCAATTGGCTTCAGGCTTACCCGAATCTCCTCTCTCTTGTGATGCCATGAGTTGCCCGCAAGCACTAGCGATATTGCTAGTGGGGGCTCTCCCTTTGCTTTCAAAAAGTGGGTGGCATCGGGTCCGTGGGAACCACCCTCTTATGAGATTGCCACGTATTTACCTACGTGCCACCATGCCGGCCACTGTCCACTAGCACAACACCAACCTCAACAAAAAAAATGCCTTGAGCTATGCTCCCTTGCGCGCGAGAGTAGCACCTCAACAAAGACACCATACCCACGCCAAGAGGGAGCTCCTCTCTCTCATCATCTCTTTCAAATGGGCCTCATGGCCTACCCCAAATACCCCCTCCTGCCCACCATGGGATATGCATGTGGTCTCTTGCCATCATCACATGGCGGCCCTACAATGCCTTGGCCTCCAAAAGCCTCCAGAGTTCACAAAAACTCTCCAACTTAATTAACAGTAAAACATTTTTTTGCCTGCATTGGATGTCGTCATCAACAAAGTCTACATCATCGACGTCAATCCCCCCTCATCTTGCCACATTCCAAGATCTCCAAGGCCACAAACTAAGGCTGCAAAAATGTGAGAAAAATTATTTGTAGCCAACTCTGAACAACCGCACCCAATCTTTGATCGGCCATAACTTGCAGTCCGTACCTTCATTTGACAAGTAATCAGTTCCTATTAGCTTCGCATGTTGTTCACTACCCTTGCCAATTCCACCAAGCTCCAAAAAACCTCTTTTGGCACACTGCCCAAAGCGGGCAAGCTGCACATACCTGGCCCCGACAAAACTTCAAAGCTTCGTAAAACTCGATATTTGTGACTCAAATTGTTGATCTAAAAAGACCACCAAGCTCTATAAATCAAGATCTACGCATCTATCCACTAAAACCGGATTGGACTATCTGGCACCACCAGCCCTGTCCGTCTCAGATTTGCAATGCACTACACCTTCAAACTCAAATTTCTTGGACACCGTGGCTCTATTTGATGAGGGGTCTGGACCCGCTCCTTCAACAATTGAAGTTCTCAATTTTTAGGCATATATACTACACCTTGAACGACAACATATACACTTGCCAAAGCGGGCAAGCTCCAATTGGATCTTACTACTAGAGCCCTGAACATACACATATATACTGCACCTTGAACGACAACATATACATGTCGAAGTCGGCCATCCACTCTTCAGGATCTTCATCTCCTGTAAAAATTGGAGCATAACCTCTTGCTGCCATCTCTTCGTGATGAAAAACTGCTTCTTTGATCAAATCCAAAGAGCAATCAGATGCTCCTCAGTGGGGGCACCAGAAGATGGAAGGGAAGAAAGGGGAAATACACCTGACAGCACACACATGCCTCTCTATAGCTCAACACCTTGATCCACTCAAAGAAACACACAAAGCAACAAAACTTTATTGCAAACACTTGACTATGCACACCCAAGCCCACAATGACACACACAATCAAAGCTTATTGCATCTCAAACATCACAATTGCTTTTTGATTCTCAACCACATACACAACACCTCTCTCTTCCTCCCTCTTTGTACACACACCAATTGGTTTGGGGGCCTCACTCAAAGCCTACACACACCAACACCTTTGCACAAGAGAAGAGAATAGAAGAAGGGATGGAGGAGACAACACCAGAGACGACACAATCAAAGCTTGCTTCTTTTCCAACAAGTGATTGGCTATGGTGGAGCATGCACCAACACGCTCTCTTAGAGTTTTGTCTCCTTCCATTTCCTATATGCAACCTAAAAAAGAAGCAGTTTACAAAAACTGAAATATCTTTCAAACGGTGCCGAATTAGCCTACGTGCGTGAGACGCAAATACGTTTGAAACGACGTTCTCCTTTAGACTACCTGGGTTGTTTTCAGAAAAAACACATTTTGGAAAACTTTTACAGGATAGGACTTTTCAACTATCCTCATGCAAGAAACTTGATCCACATATCCAGTTTCCTTTCTTATCACAAACCACATGGCCTTCACTTGCTCTTCATGTCCTAAGAGGTTTTCCATATGAATAACCTTCTTTAAAGCATCAAACCTCTACCTTGATTCACAAAGGTGCATAAGTCATACACATCATGAACTTCTTTGCTAGAATTGGATCTTCACATATGCTTTGACATCCGGGCACACAAATGTAAGCATCTTTGACACTTCTCTTCACGCTTTTTGGCATCCACGCCTTTTGGCTGCACCAAAGCATATTTTGCTCACTCCTAAAGGAACCTTCCACCAAGAAGACAAAAACAACAGTGGGACTTGTTTCGGACATCTATGCAATCACTACATCACATGCTACTAAGAAATTATGCAAAGCGTATGGAACGATTCATGGCAACAAAGCACTCATCTTCTTTGATCTTGGAACCACTCAAATTTCATCCTTCCAATTTTTTTGAAAACCATGGATTTTGAGTATGACCAATTTGCTGGAGGCATTGAAGCATAGATAACTATAGGGATACCATCGTAAGTGTTCCCTTATTGTTGCTCTTTCTATAACTATATTAAATCTTGTTCAAACTTGTTTTGATCAAAATTGTTTGATACTAGTTGCAATGTTAGTCTTAATCATGTTTAATGAACCTCTAAAAGGCGCAAGCTGTGGTCTAGGAATCATTTAGTTGTACTGGGAATCTCTAAATGGGGCAAGCTGCGGTGTAGGCATCGTTTAGTTGTACATGGAATCCTTTGAATGGCTCATGCTACTAGTTGGGGACTGTTTGGTTGTAACTAGAATTTAACATTGTACAAGTAGATTGCAATCTGATTGCCGTTTAGATGGGCTAAGTTTATGTCTTTATATTTTTTGATTGCATCTATGCGTCTATGTCATTTGCATAGCATTCTATTAAGTATATGAATTTGGTGCATCAAAAGTTCCAACTTGGATGGATAAACTAGTTATGTGGTCTTAAAGTATCAAGACATCTGTAAAAGATCGGGTGTGATGACTCACATCACCTTGTAATATTGTCCAAAAACCTTGGCGTCTTTTTCAATATTTATTTAATATTGATCTTCACAGAGGATAACTATTGGAGGTAAATAAATATAATTTGACCGAAACAAAGAGAGGAGAAGATCGACATAGTATTGGGGACCAAACAATGCGCTTCGCCTCCCCCGCCCCCCCCATCCTCCCCTTAAGGATAATCTTTATTATGGGAAGAATCTTTTTACAAGTAGAAGAACTTGATTAGACCCCTCCATTCTAAATATCAGACTGGATAGTCGTTTCCTTTTGGTATGGGAACCTGAGAGAGTAGCTCTTAATCTAGATTCCTTCCGATTTATATTTATAGCATTGAAGCTCAACTAACCGTCCTATATTTTGTTTTAGGCATCCCCGAGTATAGGCCAAAGCCTCCTTGCTCCTTTTCCGTGTAGGTACAAAAAGCACAAACACAATGGCAAAGAAGCGTAGATCTTACACACAACCAATACATGTCGCTCCGAACATGAGAAACAACCTCCGTGCACTAACTTTTTGCGATTACTTACAACTCCCTCCTAACAGAACCTTCTTGCAGTAGTGCTGGCTTGACTAAAGGAAGTGGGATGCTCATATAGCTTGTTTAGGCTCCAAAGGTTGGAAAATATAATAAGAGAGGTAGTGCCTTTCTCCTCATAATAGCAGGTGCAGGGAGGTGACCAAAAATAGAGAGAGAGAGAGAGAGAGAGAGAGAGAGAGAGAGAGAGAGAGAGAGAGAGAGAGAGAGAGAGAGAGAGAGAGAGAGAGAGAGAGAGAGAGAGAGAGAGAGAGCCAATGACAGATTTCTAGAGACAAGGGAGAGAGAGATCATTGTCAATTTGTTTGTTTTAGCTGGATTGGGGGTGCCTCCTTTTGGTTTACTTTATTTTAGTGAGTGGCTATCCATTTATTAAGGGGCAACCAGCCACTTATTAAAATAAGTGTGATCTTGTTCAAAAACTCAATAAAAACTTGTGAGCTGAAAATTGATGCTATACAACACTCCCTAGGCATCCCTGAATGCAATCTCATACACAAATGCAATGCAAAAATAGATTTTCTCGCAGGAGAGCATCTGCTTTCACAAAAAGTACTAAAAAATAAGCTACTTTTATCCAAGCTTCTTAGAACCTATCTTTATTCATGTGTTTGCATCTTTATGCATAATTCTTACTCAATTCATATTTCCTCCTTAGACGAGAAAAATATTCCCTATTCGATGATCCCGTCACCCATCATGTGACACATCAAGAATATCCGTTAGGTGGTCTCTTCTAACAAACTTACGTAACCCCTCCTTTGCAATGCTTAATGTCACCCATCATATGACACATCAGAGATGTGTGTTCTCGATGGATTTTATCAATTTATGTAGATGTACAATTTCGAACCTAATAATTCAAGTGCAAATATTTAAATATCCTAATTTCATTAGAAAGAAATTACTCAAAAAGTTAAAAAATCATCAATTTAGCAACCTCTAGCTTCTAAACAGTTTCCCTCAACTGTAGTGCTTGTACATGTTCTTTTAGAATCTCTGGATAAGGTGCTAGTTCCTACTTGATCATCCAAAGTGGAATAATTCCTTAACTTTACCATGTACCTCCATGCAATCTTTCCAGACCTAAGTGGCTGCTCCTGATGATGAATAATCTTCTCCGGTTGGAGTATCTCTTCAATTTTATCAACCTCAAACAGAGGGTTCCTCAACAATAGACTTGGAGGCAGTCCTACATATGGACGGAGTAAACTAACATAGAAAGCATCATGGATCCTCCAATTAGGCAGTACCTGTAATCTAAACGTCACATTGTTCACTTGGTCAACATTCTCAAACGGCCCATTGTAACGGTTGGAAAGTTTTACCACTTTCTTCTTATGAGTCTCTTCATTATTTAGTCTCGCCCTCTCAAGATTGAGTAGGACCGATTGATCGACTCTTAAGTCCAAATTTCTTCTATGCTTGTCCACAACTTTCTTATGTTTTTTCCCAAGAGTATAATATTTCTCTCTTTACTTACACATAGGCAGTGTCCATATCCCAGACAAATTCATCTGCTATAAATAACTTATCCTTTGTTAAAAGGATTGTGGAAGCAAAGTCTTACCATAAATAATCTAAATAGGAGAATTCCTTATAGATGAAGTTAAAATATTGTTTTATGATACTCGACAAGAGGCGAATACTTTTCCAAGTCACACTGTCTCTCCAACAGATAAGTTTTCAACATAACCGATCTCACTTTGCCCATCCATTTGAGGATGATATACAAAAGAAAAAATTAACTTTGTACCAAGGTTATCAAACAAAGCACGCTCAAAGTTTCCTCTCATATGAGGATCTGGATCATTCACATAGACTTGGGCATCCCATGATGCTTGGCAATCTGTGCTAAAAAAACCTTAGCCATATGATATGCTTTGATTTTTTTCTTGATTGAAATAAATTGCTAATTTTTCCACAATGGTCCAAATTGCATCATTTCTAGTATGAATCAAGAGATCCATACTAAAATCCATGGAAATACTCTCGGGGGGTTGACCTCTTAGACATGTAAAGTACCACGTGAGTTCAAATGAATGGGATTTTTAATTGCCAAAACTTTAAAATTTTATAGGATTATATTAAAAAATGGGTTTTTAATTGATTTTAGAGAAAAACTCGTAAGTTTTTGAAGAAAATGGGGTCATTTTACTACCTTAAGCATGTAAGTAAAGTAAGTTTTTTTAAAACCCTTTGCACATAATCTGCATAGTTTCTTAAATGTGTACCCCCCAAAATCGAGCACGGGAAAAGGGTGGAGTAACCCAGGGTTCTTATGCCGATCGTACTTGATTTATTGGCAAACTAAGCATTCCCTAACATACTGATCAATGTCTACTTTTAGGCTTAGCCAAAAGAAATATTGTTCCAATGATAAGGTCGTAGGGATATACCCTGGTGACCTATATATGGTAAAGTATGTGGTGCATCCGTGATTCTCTTCGTCAATGGTGCCACCACACAAATTGCATAGTGGTGGTAGAGGTAACTATCCCAAATTAAATAGCAATATTCATTTAGAATCTCTTCATTTTGTAATTTTATCCACATGGAAGAAAACTCTGGGTCGTCCAATTATCGGTCAAGAAGTGATTCTAGTTCTTAGTGATATACAAAAGTATTTGCATTCACCCTTCGGCATTGAGACAATGCGTTTGCGTTCACATTATTACTTCCAAGCATATGAAGATTTGGAAATGAAACATGGAATTTTTTTTTCCCATATCATTTGTTGCTCAAATAATTTTCGTTGTGTAAGGAAATACTGCAGACTTTGATGAGATCGGTTTTGATCACAAATTCCTCTCCTAGAAGATAATGCTTCCAAGTAGACAAGGCTTGAATCATAACCATAAGCTCCTTCTCCTAGATTGAGGCATGAAATTTTGCATCCTTAGACTCATCTACTATCATAATCCGCTGCATGGGCTTCTTGGTTAAGCACTACACCGATGCAATCACCTGAAGCATCACAGTGCACCTCAAATGGTTTCTGGAACTATCAAAATAGGCATGTGACTCAATACGTACTTTAGCCTATCAAAGGAAACTTGTTGTCGTGTGCCCCATTTGAAAGGGATCTTCTTCTTGGTTAGGTCATGGGGTGGTCTTCTACATGAGCAAAGCCTTAGAAGATGAAAACAATCCTAAAAAGCTACATACATCATGTACAAAAGTGGGAGTTGGTTGTCTTGTACAACCTTGATCTTTGCTCGATCCATACTCACTTGATTGTGAGATACTAGATGTCTTAAATAGTGTATCCCTGTGAGACAAAACTCACTTTTCATTGCATTGATATGCAACTAATTCTTATGTAAATTCTGAAGAAACAATATATCCAATTGCTTTTGATGTTTCTCTTCTGACTTAAAGAAGATTAGTATGTTGTAAATAAATACTCCTGTAAAGGCTCGACATGGAGTGAAGATACAATCCATCATTAGGAGCATTGCTTAAGCCAAAGGCATCACAAAAAATTCATAAAATTCAAAGGTGGTGCGGAAATTAGTCTTGTGGACATCTTCAGGGGCGATGCATACTTGGTGATAACCACTCTTTAAGTCTATGCGACTATAGATGCTTGCACCCTATAACTTAACAAGAATGTTATCAATCCAAGGAATTGTAAAGCAATTCTTGATGGTGATCTTGTTTAGAGATCGGTAGTCTATGCGCATTTGAAATGATCCATCCAAGACTTTAGAGTTCAGTGTTAATTTATCATTATAGTTTTTTTTTATATGCTCTTAGTTTTATGAGACCATGAAATCAAACAGTTGACACTTTTTTGTTGTAGATACTGGTCAACTAAGCTCAGATTTGTGTTTTAATTGTTTGGTTAGTCGTGGACTCTAGTTTTTGGTATTTGCAATGGTCTATTGTTAATTTGCTAGTCTTTATTTGAAGTCTTGGTGATTGCATAAGTAAATGTATGAAGTAATCTCAGTTTTAGGCTTTGTGAAAAAAGTACAAATTCTTACATACCTAAAAACTCAATTCATTTTGTACTACGTACCTTACGTACCAAATTTGTACCGAACACTACGTTCCTAACCACCTTGTCGCTCACACACACACATCTACACAATTTCCACATATTGTATCATTCAAATGGGATGGAAGAACAATCAAGCATGCAAACTTGGCCGATTGATCAAATGCCACAATGGATGTCCATAGCATAGCCTTCTGGCACTAAAATATTCTTGTCAATACTCATAGAAGTAACTTGGATGGGATACAGAGACACTTTGAGGTTGTCAACCTCAAGAAGTGAACCTAACAAGCAAGGATGCCAATCTCTATAAGCTAATCAACAAGTCAACAACTAGAGAATCACCTTTCTGGTCGTCATGCTATTTCAATGATTCAAAGGATTCAAGTAGACATTTTTTAGTAGGAAAAGCTATACTAGGATAAGAGGACAAGTCCTACAAACCTGGCAGCATTCCAACACGGTACAAAATATCACCATCCATCATGAACCAAGTCATTAAAATTGCAGCAGAACTATCCAAACACGTCACCCTAGTAAGGTCTAATAACACTCTTATATAGTCAAAATGACATAAAATGAAGCTTTAAGCACTCAGAACTAAAGATATGGCCCGAAGAACTTAGTCACAAACCACCATAGAACTTAAAATACTTACAATTGAAAGAAAGAGCATGAGACGAGGAACACAATACAAGTTTTAGAATTTGAAATAGATTACCCAGTCAAGAGTTATGTTGATTACAAAATAGAGCTCTGAAGCAGCTTGATAGCACATACAATGAGAGTTCTTTCTTTAGCCAAAATATTGTAATTTCAAACTAGAACTATTGTCTTTTATACCGAGGGCTTTAAAAAAAGGCCATTTCCTGACTACTTTGGGCCTTACATACATAATAAGATATTACAGCTAGAAATTATGTAGCTCTAGGATCAAAATTACATCAATTCATGTATATGGCTCTCAAAAAAAGAAAAGTTCAATGTACCAAAAATATGTCTCTAAAATGTGTGTCCGGTTAAAAGGGTGCCCATAAAATATAATGTCCAAACACTCCCCCCTTCATAGTCAATGCACGTTCAGCGTGCATGCTGCAGAAGATCTATTTGTAATTTTTGACGTGCCACTTCTCAAGGGACTTTAGTACTTTATTTAATTTCTACATCTGCCATTATGTTTGCCTAATAGGAGAGAGCTTGAAAAGGGTTGTTGAGCAGGGTACTTTGATATGCTACACGCCATGCTTGAAGCTTCTTTGTCAATTGATTAAATATCTTTGAACCCATTTCAAAGAACCCCGTCATAAAAGCCTCTTCAAAAGTTTGCATGTAGTATGATGGAAAAAACATGATGCACGCATACATGCCCATAATACCATTTCTAGAGGGAGCCTCTTAGAGATCCCAACTGATGCCATTTTGTGCCCTCAACAAAAATCTCCCAAGGGTTATCTGCATTGTTGATGCCTTCAAAGACTCTATACATGTGATAATCATCTTTGCTATCTTACATGTCATTTGACATGTAAGATTTGAGACATCTCTCAATAATTCTATTGTCTCCCGGAGGGTGTGGAGCATATATCCTTCAGTGGTCTTGGTGTTCTATTTAAGATTGGCAAGGACTAGATAGTTTAACACCATCTTCCTCCTACTTCTCCATTTTGCATTGCTATTCCAAGATTGCCTTCTAGAAATAGGGCAGTAAATTGGGTCGATCCTTAGGTGTTGTGGTGCATTCCTGTACAGTGTTTCATCGTGAGGCTGCTTCTCAAACCATATTTTTTTCCACAGGGTTTGACTCTCAAGGATGAGTAAAACTTGTTCCTTTTTTTTAGTGCCACTCCCTCGTATTCTATGACTCTAAAGAAGAAAGAAATTTATTTTTCCTCAAGAGAACTTTACATTTCATTAGTGGCAAGGCTAGTGTGTTGTGGACAAAATTCTTGGTCTGTTCATCTGGTCAGATCATTAGTATTGCCGCAAACTCTAAAGTTTGAGCTCAAACTCCATAAATTCCTTGGCCATGTCGTTTGACATTTTTGCTATCCATTGTTTTAGCTCATCTCAAGCATCTACATTTGGTCTATCCTCATCCAGATGCTAAATATCCCTCACAATTGATGTACAGGGTAGGTCTGTCAATGGAATCTGCTCAACACTCTCAAACTCAATGTGTGAAGTTTGGACTATCAACATAGGTTCAAGTATTTGAGAGGTGCTACCCAAGTACACAGCTTTTGCTTTTAGCTCTCAAGTATGCTTCTCTGCTTTTGTTCCCATATCTACTTTTGCCTTTGTAATTTGTTCTTGAAGCTCTTCGCTCATGGTGGGCATTTTTAGTGAGCATTCCTATCATCATCAGTTGTCTTTGCAACCTCTCTTGCTCTAGGTCTTCTTTGAGTGCTTTGATCTCGTTTGAATTTGTAGTACAAGGAATAAAAGAGGGAAGTGGCTTTGGTGCCATTGGTGCAACCACTACTTAGAGCTGCATTGTGGTTGGCATTAGAGTGGAGAGAGTATGCTTTATAGCATCATATAAATTACATAATTTTGAGTACTTATCCCTTTCCTTTCCTAGTTTCTCTTTGAGTTCATCGTGCTCCATTTGAAATTGGACATTGGAATCAATCCACTTTTCAAGATCTTTATAGGTTTCTTTAGATCTTTATTGGATTTTGTGGCTTCATTGTCTATGGTAGGTGCCTTGGAGCTTGATCCATGTATCTTTCTTTTGCTGGGAGTCATTGAAGCACTCCTTATAGCTTGTATTTTGTGCTTGGACTTGTGCAATAGATCTAGCGGTGATTTTGCTTTTGGGAGATCTTTGATCATAACAAGAGCTTGGTATATGATGCGCGCCAACATTGACCCAACATTCATGTAGCTTTTATTTTTGTCGTTTCTCTTGAAGTTGGACTCTACTAGGTTCTCCAAGATATAGATGCCAATGTTTCACTTAATGACATGGTGCTCCAACAATCCAATGGCCATGACCATCACCATATCAGCCTCAAGGGGAGATTCATTTCATCATAAATTAGATTTTTGTATGTGCATTTGTGGCCTTGTTGCTTGATAAATGCTTTATCGTTGTCTATTGCCTTCGTCTTCGATAGTAGGTAGTGGTGGTTGGTAGGTAAGTGAAGGGCCTCACACATAATCTCATTGGTAATCTTCACCTTCACTGTAGCTTCGTCTTTATCAGTAAGGTCTATCTCACCATTGTATTGTATGGTAGACATGTACATTAACTCATCCGCCCTTTGAAAATGTGTGTCCCATGGTGGAAAATGAAAGAAAATATCCATTTGTAGACACCTGGCACCATCAAGTACTTTAATCTTTTGGTGGAGAGTCCATGATTACTTGGGGAATATGGTTTCCTTGACCTTTGCTCCATCAGTAGCCTGAAACTTGCCAATCAAAATGTTGGCTGGTATTTTCTCTAGGTCTTCATCTTTGATATGTGCCTTGTCATTCGATGAAATGTCTACAATCTTGCGAGGGGCAACTCCCCACTCTTTTGGCATGTATCTTTGATGAGGCATCTTGCTATCAAAGTACACTACCTTAGTGCCAAAAATTTGGTGGAAAACTTGTCAAAATAATCCTGTTTAGTGTAAAATTGATCATAAATTGAAAATTGAACATAAATAAAGCAAATGTGATCCAAATTTGACCAAGTTTCACCAACGTGTCTAAGATTACAGGCACCAAGGAACATTTGTTCATGTCAATGCTAAGATAGGGGTACATGGATTGTGATCCATGTTTGGAAGCCAAACCTTGATACCATGAGGTCCATAATGATGGACATATGCTATGGTAGAAAACTTTTTGGATTTGGACCTTTTGTTTTCAAATTAAGTCAATTTTTACAAGATGCATAGGGCTAGAGAGATACTGCTTTTCAACTATGAGAGAGAGAGAGAGAGAGAGAGAGAGAGAGAGAGAGAGAGAGAGTATCCCAAAAATAGTAATAGATTGGGGCATCTTGTTTTTGCTGGCCTTATTTATCAGAGGCTACCCTAGCCCCACTTATTAAATAGACAACTAGACACTTTTAAAAATGGTATGAACCTACCAAAAACTCAATAAAAACTTATAAGATGAAAATTATGCTTACACAAACACAACCCAAGTATCCCTAGATGCACTCTCATGCACAAATGCAGAGCCAACATAGACTCTTTAAAGGGAAAGAGCTGGCTCTCTAAAAAAGAACTCAGAAAGAAAATTTCTTTTCTAGAAAGAAATTGCATTTCCTTGAACCTTACTCAAACCCATCTTCTTTCAAGTGCTTGTCTCTTTTGCATAACTCTTACTCAATTTTGAATCTACTCAAACTATGGAACATTACTCAATGCCCTTGCCACCCACCATGTGACACATCAAGAATACCCATTAGTTAGTCTCTCACTCACTGGATTTAAGAAATAACTCCTTCATGATGCTCTATGTCACCCATCGCGTGACACATCAGAGATGTCCATTCTAGATGTTCAAATACTCCTCGATGCTTTAGGTCATCGGACGCATCAAAAGTATTTGTTCTTGGTTGCGAAGCAAATAATTCCATTCACAATGCTCTTGTCATTCCTTTGCAGCAATGGAATAATATGGATCCTCTTTCGTCACAACTAGTTGAAGATGTGGTCATGTGCTAAAGAGGTAAGCATTACTTTGTGGGTCTTGTGTATGTGTGTGTTTGTGTGTGTGTGTGTGTGTGTGTGTGTGTGTGTGTGTGTGTGTGTGTGTGTGTGAGAGAGAGAGAGAGAGAGAGAGAGAGAGAGAGAGAGAGAGAGAGAGAGAGAGAGAGAGAGAGAGAGAGAGAGAGAGAGAGAGAGAGAGAGAGAGAGAGAGAGAGAGAGAGAGAGAGAGAGAGAGAGAGAGAACCAATTTATTTTTTGGAGGCTAAACACTAGCTTGCTTTTGCCATTTCTTTTGAGGAGAGCAAAGTGTGGAAGAGCAAGCTCCAATCCTTGAATACTCATATGCCTAAGAGGTTTGTTGTGTGTGGCTCTGGCATGGACATCTCACCACTTGACATTACAGTATTCCTTACTGTTTGACATAGAGTGGTAATGTATCTTTTTTACAGAGCTTGAGTTTTCAAATTCTCATCTCATTTCTCATTTATAATTAGGTGTTGATAGGTATTGGATGTCATCCCCTCTTCTTAAGATGAGTACCGAGTTCATATGCTAGAGCACAGCTTGGGAATGCTTCTCCTGAAATTTGGCTAAATTTGGACATCATTTCTCGGGGAGTTCACTAGACTATATGTAACATAGCACATAAGCTCAATAGAAGGGATTTTAATTTATTTTAAATTTACAGATTCATGTGTACAAGGGGGGTATAAGGGGTAATTAAAATCCATTTTGGTGAACGCACGTGATATAAGAAAATTTTACTTAGTGAGCCCCAGGCATCATTTGGCCTAGAAACCCCAAATTTTTTCATTGATCAGGGTTTCTCGAGATCACCAAGATAAGAGGTGTGAAAGTGAATCTTGAAACATAGGTATGTGGCAGAAAGCTAAACTCACCGACCGAAGAAGTTTGCGGAGCTAAGCAAGGGTAGATAGCTTGGCCGGGCTATTGCTATCAATCACCATGAGGGCTTTGCTCGCTTTAGTTGAAAATGAGTCAAGACTGTGCCTTTGACTGGCTTTTGTGCACACATGTACACGAGAGAGAGAGAGAGAGAGAGAGAGAGAGAGAGAGAGAGAGAGAGAGAGAGAGAGAGAGAGAGATAAATGGGTTCACTTTAGGTAGAACCTAATTTTGTCCCGTGCTTACTAAGTGATGAAATCACGGTCAGTATATTTTTCGTGATTAGGAAGTGGTCATGCATACACGGATTATCATAACATAAGTAATATGTTAGTAGTTACTAATGCAACTATGAAAAAGAATTAGCATAGTTGTCAATTACTTGCATAGTTGCATATACATTTCAACAAATACTGCCACCACATTTTTCCACGTGGCATATAATTAAAAACTTGACTTGCTAATGAGAAAACCAATGTCTCCCGAAAAAACCAAACTTTGCATTGAGTGTAGCATTCTCTATGAATTCTCTCAACTATATCAATCTCTTGCATAAGACTAGTGGTCTTCAAGGTGCAAGCATTTATGTAAGCTATTGGAGAAAGTGATTCCCTTAGCATCTCTTGAAGACTAGTGGTCTTCAAGGTGCAAGCATTTATGTAAGCTATTGGAGAAAGTGATTCCCTTAGCATCTAATTCCCTTAGCATTCTCTATGAAATCTCTCAACTATATCAATCTCTTGCATAAGACTAGTGGTCTTCAAGGTGCAAGCATCTATGTAAGCTGTTGGAGAAAGTGATTCTCTTAACATCCAATTGGAATAGTATAAAGCTTCCCTACCATAGCAACATTGGTCATATTCTCTCACGAGACTGCTCCTGCTACTCATACCAAGGAAGGAATAGAATTGCCTTTAGTAACTCATTGGCTGCTGCCTTGGGCTTCCTGGCTACCAGTATAAGGGTTTACGGGTAGGAGGCTACCTTTTGGATGTGAGGGTAGTGATTAATTAGGCAACCACCTTGATGTGCATCTAGATTGTGCACTACTAGTGCTTGCATGGCAAGAGGACTTGTCCATGTGTTGTAGATGGGCTACCGAAGGAGATGTCAAGTGAGCTCCTAGCTCTCTATTGTGGCATGCATTTTCAGCCATGTGTCAGCTCAATCCTACATTTTTAGTATATGATATAGGCCAGATTGATAGTGCACAATGGAAGTCAAGCTCTTTTGCTACAAGCCAATCAAAAATTTCCCCTATCCTTGCGCTTCTCACATAGGGAGATGGAAGTTGGTGACAAGGAAACCACATCAAGGGAGAGATGTGATTTTTCTCTTCCACCTTGGATACAGATCAGCCCTATTTGCAGGATATGCTTTACAGGTTAGGAAGTACAAGAGTGCTTGAGGAGCTTCCTAGAAGTCTTATCTTGTAGTGTGTTAATAATAAGATATACTAAAAGATTGTGCTTATCAATGCTTTGGTAAAAAATGTTATGCTCGATAATGATAATCAAAATATATACCTAATGTGGTGTTCTCACAAAAGTAGATAAAGTTCTTGAAGGGATCCCCATCCAAAACGTCATTATTTGGAATGCATTTATAGGTAGTAGCTATAGAATCTAGGGTAGAATAGTGGCCACGATGGCACATAGTAGGAAAAAACATGGCGTGTGCTCTAGGTCATTGAATGCTCTAGCTCTTTCTCTCTCACTCTCATGATGACAAATGACTCATGAGGTATAAATCGATCTACCTTGTATCTTGATTTCACATTCATCACAATATCCAAGAATCTTTATACGTTAGTGCGGCTAAAGTTGATTGAAGCTAGAAGTGGTGTCAAGCCATGCTAAGGGTGCATATAGGTGTAGGAAAAATGGCTTAAGGCAGGTATGAAGGCCCTAAGCAGGCAAAGGGAAGTGGAAATGTATGCCTAAGGAGGTTTTTAAGGTAAAAAGGGCTCCAAGATAGGCCAATTGGGATGGAAAATCCAAGTGTCCAAAGTGTTGATGCTGTACTTGAGAGTGTAGTGTTTGAGGTGCTCTAAAAGCTGGTCTAGACATCTCCTCAAACAAAGCCTTGATGTGAAAGATATGGTTGTCCAAATTTGGAATTCATGGTAGATTCCTGACGTACAAGGCATGTGTGGACAGGTGGAAAGAGCTGATGTCAGTGGATAGAATTGGAGTGTTGAACTTGTGGAGCATGCCAGTCTTCTCGGATCATCAATCAAAGCTCTAGGGTGAAAGTTATGGTCAAGTGAAGATTAATTGGGGGCCAGTTATGTGGTACTTGGACTACATTGGAAGACATGCTAGTTGGAGAGCAGGAGCTTTTGGCTTCAACCATGTTCCAATCTTAGGTGCATCTAAGATAGCTTGAGCAAAATTTCAGAGCTGGGGAATATTGGCCATGTGTACAGTGCTTGGAGAAAGGGATTTTTAATTATTTTGTGATTTGAGATTGAAAAATTGTGGAATCACATACTGTTTGAAGTGGTGGTGTGCAGGGGATTAAACTTTGCAAAAAAGGGCGAGACAAGGAGCGGAAGCATTGTGTTTGAAACCAAGGGTAACTTTTGAGGTTTGAAATATCTGTTCAAATAAGCTATGTCAGCCCATATATGTACCTAAGATCCAGTAGAGTTTTAGGAAACTTGGATATTTTAGGAGAGAATAGGAGTAGAGTGTCCACAAAAGAGAGTGTAAACCAAGGGAGACCATTAGAAACTATTATGAAAGAAGTGCCAGACACTTATTCCGACTCAAGATCCGAGATGTCTTCTTTTTCAACTCAATCAAGAGGTGGAACCTCTCAAGTTCAAGCATATCTTGAGCTTCTTCAAAACCAAAAAGTACAAAGCCTAGATTTACTTGGATCCTAACGAGGAGTTTCTAGTAAAAACATACCATCAAGTTTGAAGAGGAGGTTAGGGCAAACAAACAAGACAACTTCTATATGGCCCGAAGTGGGGTGCAATACCTCAAGATAAAGGATTCTCATTCAGTAGACAAATGGAGATTGGAGGTTGATACCCTAATTCCTAATAAGGCTATGAAAGAAGGACCTCCTATGCTCGAATTAGAATGATATAAGTTGATAGATACCAAACCTTTGAAACGCATACCCACAGATAACCCTAGGATTGGAGCTTATTGTTGAGAAGCCAACAATGTCACATATATAATCTGGACTACCAATGACAAACCAGGACAAGTAACACCCTTGAAGATAGTGTATATTTTCAAGATCAAGGAGAACGGCTTAGTAAAACTACCGGTTTATCTCTTTAGAGATTGTTATAACAACACTTTGACTCCGAAGGAGATGGAACATACCAATACTAGGGACATTCAATCCAAGAAGTGATTACGGAAACAATACATGAAATTGAAGAGAATGTAGGCCTAAATGATAGAGCCTATGATAGCATGTTTAATTAAAGAGGAAGCACAGCCAGGGGAAGCCACCTCAATGATGGGAACAAGAGTAGAAATGCAGAAACCAACTATAACAAGAAAAGAATGCGTGACCTAGAACAAGGAGAGACCCACATAAGTCACATATATCAAAGAGTTGGTTTGAAGGTTTAATTGGAGAAATACTTGCTAGAAGACAGAGAGGGGATGTTGAACATAACTGTATAGTTAGACCAGCAAACTTCCAAAAAATGGGTCAAAAAATACAACAGGTCAGGAGAACCGTATGACCATCTGTGACAAGTTTTAAGAGATGAGCACATAACCAATGACTATCTCTCTAGACGGGCATAGGCTATAGCAGTAAAACAAATCATTGCAAAGGATATGGAAAAATTTTTGTACGATGAAATATGTTGCAAGTTTGGGGTGCCACTAGAGCTACTTTCAGATAAGGGGCAAGGATTTAGAGTTAAATTGCTAGACTTTTTATGCGCAAAGATGAAGATTAGGCACCAGCATACCACTCCTTATTACCCACAGTGTAATGGCTTAAATGAAAGATTCAATGGTGAGTTGGTACAAATTCTTTCGAAAGTGACAGAGCACCAAGGAAAGAATTGGGATGCATTATGGGCTTACCGTACTTTGGTGAAGACAGGTACAGGGTTTAGTCCATTTCATTTGGTATATGGAAAGGAAGCACTATTGCCTGTGGAAGTAGAGTTGCCTGCGGTCAAGATGTTAGAAAAGTTTCATGGACAGCCTAGTGATGCATTCAAAGAGAGGCTCTTATAGTTACAAGAGGTTCAACTAGATAGGATGAGTGCATTGGAACATTATGGGTAGATGCAGGATAAGGCTTTGGCAAAGATAAATGAAAAGGTCTCAAGTAAGGCTATCAAGAAGCATGACTTGGTTTTGCGCTACAGCAGTAAGTTGGACAATACCTTCCAAAAGAAGTTTCAAATTAAGTGGGAAGGCCCTTTTAAGGTGGTCGAGTGTTTTCCGAATGGTACATATCAGCTGGCTAACTTGGATGGGATTTTGCATCAGTCAAGGGTCAATGGATTGCATCTTAAATTATAGCATTCTAGATTGATGATGGTGGGGCAAGATGAGCTGTCTGCAAAATAAGTACTGTATGTGAGGGATGAGGAGACCTGTGATGCGACGAGTCTCATATCTCTTTTTGCTGCTGCTGATCATGAATGATCTAGCAGGCTAGGGGATGGGCAAATTAATGTTAGGAGTTTTTTGGAAGAAGGGATTGTGCATATGTATATACACATGCATGGTGCATAAAATAAAGGATTGCCCATTTTCCAGAGCCAGGTGGTTACGTGGGGCCCACATGTGTACAGGTAGGACAACATGTACATAGTGCATCAATTTTCACTATCACCAGTATCAATGTGTTTTTTCTACAATAATGAGGAGTTGGTAGCATGTAAAACTTCTCGAGGAAGCTATCCGCGGGCCGACAACATGAGGTAAGCAGGTGCGTCAGATGACATCTAGTGGCATCAAGAGGTCGAATGGGGTCAATATAATTTGCATGTGGATAAGTACAGACACAACGTGGGTGTATGCAAACAGGTCATCATGAGAATTGTATTTGGGATCCACTTCACGTGGTTGCGGGATGCATTATTGGAAAAAGTTGAGTGCGAGGTGTGCGGATGGATACATCAGGGTGACAACTATGCACTGCGAGGCCAACTTTTGGCCTGTTCGGGGTCCGTTTGAGGTCCACTAAAAGGCCAAAGGTGCCCAAGTAATAAAGCTAAGTGTGGGAACTAAAAAACCTGAGAGAAGACCAGGAAAAACGTGGAGAGAGGAGGAGGAACAACCGCAACTGTGTTTTTTGCTATTTTTGGAGCCTGTTTTGGCCATAAATTGCTCATCCGAGGTCCAATTTGAGCACTTTGACATTGTAGACTAGGGTTTTGGGCCGTTCCGGACGCGATGGTGCTGTCCATTTTGCCAAATTTGTCATTGTTTTTCTGATATTTTGGATGTGTAAGTTTCTCCTATTAGCGAAGCTTCTGCTCCAATTTGTGATTGTATCTAGAATATTTTACCCATATTGTGTGAACTATTTACCCCATTGGTGTTGGCCCAAGATCAATTGTATCTAAAAATCAGAAATTATCCTCTTTTGAGCTGAGTTTTTGGGTGTATGTGTGTATGTCTCTCTGTGTGGAGTGGGCAAATGGATAGTCTCTCTCCTCTCACTCCATCGGTGTGTTCCCTGTCTCGGCTAGGTGGGTTGTGTTAGCCAAGTGGTTCCCCATAGTGTGTGTGTGTATCATCCCAAGAGTGTGTGTTGGGTCATTATAGAGGTGTTGTGTGTGTTTCCATCCCGCTCACAACGTCTGAAGTTGGAGATTCCACCCAAGGAAAGACTTGTCTTGATATTTCTAGAGGGATTATTGAACAAAGATTTGCATTCTATTTTGTATATCAAAAAACACATGACTTGGGAAGCATGTAGTTTGGACGCGATTGACTTGAGTGATAATTGTGAGATCTTTAATGAGAAAAACATTGCTTAAGATACACAGAGCAAGCAAACTACATCCACTGTGCCAACAAAAGTAGGATAAGTTGTTGTAGCTGTTGCCAATGCTATAGAAGACATGATTAAACACATCAATGATATGATTACCAAAATCCAAAGGATGCATATGAGCGGCCCGAGATAGGAATAAAATCAGGGACGTACAACCTCTGGGACACAACAAGCTATTGAAATGGTGTGCCATTGAAGAAAAATGGATAAATCATGAGACAAACAAGTGCTAATGCAAGCCAAAATACAATGGAAATGTCTAGTAAGTGTCAATGAGGCCACAAGGACAACCCATGTATAGATACCCGTCAAGTGTGGCACCAATGAAAAGATCTTCCATGAATATGGAGAGACCACAACCAATGTTAAGCCAACAACTACCACTCCCATGGAATAATGCTATACCGGTCAAGTAGATGTTTCTTGAGGGAGGTGGATGAACAGGCTCAGTACCCGTTACTCTAGACCCTAAAACGATCTCAATAACAATGGGGGTAGAAGAAAAGTGTTGTAATCAATCAACTCTAGTCCCTGTAGAACCAATGAATCAAGAACCTGCTGGATACATCACCGGTTTACTTCATTGCAAACTAGGGATCTAGACCACCTATGATCAAACCAAAAACTAGAAATTTCCATAACTAAGGGACAATTGACCATTGTAAACTGACTTCCTTGAACCAAATAAGAATGCGAGACCTATAGAGGCATATTGTGGAGCATGTGGTCACAAGGGTGGACACTTTCTTGAGACTACCCTAGGAACCCAACAAAAAAGAGAAAAACCGCCATAAACGTAGTTCAAGTTATGCCAAGTAGTTTTTTAGAAGGGGAACATACAATGCTAGTTTGAGTAGTGACTAGAGAACAAGCCAAGGAGAATAAACATAAAAATGCAAGTGGGTCGGACGTACCCAATGACTCATCCAAAAACTCCAAAAAAGAAAGATGCAAAAGATACGAACTCAAGAGATAGAACTAGGAAAGGGGGTTGAAGAAAAGATATGGAAAGAGGTAGAAGAAAAGATGCAGACTCTTTCATCAAACTTTAAGTAATAAGGAACCTCAACCAAAATGAGCTGGATTAGTATTGGTCAATAAAATTTATGAACCAATCAACATGGCCTTGGAAGATTTCCAACCTAGATTAAAAGCTAGTCAAACATTGGAAACCAAATGGAAAAACTATCCAACACGTTATATGAAAGCAACTAAATTAGAATCTTACAAGAACTTGGTGCAAATTACACAATTCATGATGAAAAACAAAAACCTCACCTGGAAATCATAGGAAACCTACAAAATTTGAGACTAAAACCATAAGGAGAAAAAATGCAAGAGAAGGGAGAGTTGGAAACTTTAGCGCACGATGACACAAAATCACCTAAATTGATAGTTCTTGATAGAGAGTAAGGTTGAAACAGAGTGCCAATAGTCAAAGAAGATTGTCCAGAACACCTGTGGGAGCCTATATATGGAGATTGTGGAACTGAGCAGTTAGGCTTAACAAATGATGGAGCACTCTGACAGACACTACCTTTGTACTTAGATGAGAATGAAGATAAATTGATGATCTACAAAACAACAAAACTAAATAGGTCAAAACAAACCTTGGATGTGGACAATTTACAGTCCATTATGTCAGCCCCAATTTAGTGCACAATCACATTGGGTGAGCTAATCAGTTACAACCACACCTTTGGGGAGATTTGCAAACTACCATGGAAAATATGGGATTCAAGGGAGCATCTCAAGTAAACTTGGAAAAATTGCAAAACGAGGAGACAAAAAATAAACTTGTCAACTCTCTGCCCATGAACAAAGTAGGGGACTACTGTGAAGGGAACGAGGAAAACACTACCCTTCCAATACAATACAATGAATTTTTGAGAAATAAAATACACTTGTTCTTGAGATGTTTCTAGGGCTGTTTGCAAATTAGATATCTGCTTTTGATAAGTGTAACATTTAATGGCCTTATAACTTGTATGTAGCGGAAATTAGTATGAACATAGTGGGCATTTCATTAGAATAGATTCCTAATGAGAATTGCAAGAGTGCTTGGGTGGAGAGAGCAACAAAAAGCATGACACCTAGTTAGATAGCATCGACAATACTTTCAAAAGAGAGAGAAATTAAGCTAATGACAACAGTTGAGGACCGGATTTACATGGAGCCGGTCCCCCCTCCAAAAGGCTTTGTATTATGGTTTCTCCCATCAAGAGAGACATTGTACAATACAATTCTTTGTGTTCCTTCAAGACTAGCTAGTGCAATGAAGATGAAAGCTTCATGCACTAAGCAAAACACTTAACAAACACAACTTGAATTATCCCCGTTCTCATAGCCAAGACCTCACACACCTTTGAAGATGGTGAGAGCTAGCAGGGTATGAGAGAAGATTGAGAGGAAGAAGGAGTATCTTACGAGAAAGATGTACATCTCCTCACATAATCACTCATAATAGCATAGCTTAGCTTAGTAATTAGCTTGGTAGAGGAGATGAGCATGCATTGAAGCTTGGATCTTGGTTGGATTTGCATCCACATGCCAAGAGAGTGTTGATGTAGGCTTCTATCTCACAAGCTTGGAGTAGGTGATGAGCTCTCCATTAAAGCTTTGGAAGAGATAGTCTTCTTTGCTTCACACCTAGACTGTGTGTGAGTGAGTGTGTGTGTGTGTGTGTGTGTGTGTGTGTGTGTGTGATAATGCCTTGCAAAAATCAGCCCCCTCTCCCTCTTGGGCGATCCACCTTGCTATTTTCTCTTCCTGCAGCCTCATTGGCCCTCCCCAAGTCAAGCCAATCACAATTAAGCAACATAAGTGATAGCCTTCCGACATGTGTCCCCCTTTCCCCGTTTTGCTAGTTTAGCATAGTACTTTTGGTGGCTCGTAGGATTCTTGCCCGTCGTGTGCCTTAATCGAGCCTTGGGAAACTTTAACAAGACCCAATCGCTTTCTTTAAAGCCTTGGGCTCTTCTGTGCTTGTCAACAGCAGCCTTTTACCTTTGCTGTGAGATAGAGATACCATCCTTAATCTTTTGAAAAGATTCTTGTAGGTCTCGGCTATACTCATCTGCAGGGAAGATGTTCCCATGTACCTTAAGTAGCAAGGGACTTTTTGATCTTCCCTCAATTACCTCGAAAGGTGCTTTTCCCGTGGAAGTATGTACAGTGTTATTGTAAGCATACTCCACTAAGGTTAAGTACTTCTCCCATTGGGATCTTTGATCTACTTCCGTTACATAGGCTTTTAGTAGATCAAGAATGGTTAGGTTAGCTATTTCACTTTGGCCATCCGTTTGTGGATGATATGCCAAAGAGAAGTTTAGCCTTGTCCCTAAATTATCAAAGAGACGCTTCCAGAAATTACTGGTCATTCTAGGATCTCTATCCGACACTATGGACATTGGCAAGCCATGGTACTTGAAAATTTGTGAAATGAAGAGGGTTGCCATTTGATGGGCTTTGATAGTCTTTTTGACAGGTATAAAATGATCTTGTTTACTGAACCTGTCTACTATCATCCATATTCCCGTATTCCCATGGATAGACTTAGGCAATCCAAAGATAAAATCCATGGATATGCTCTCCCATGGTGAATTAGGGATTGGCAAGGGTTGAAGCAATCCAAGTTGCTTCCCTCTATCAAATTTTGTCTTTTGGCATACCACACATTTGGAAACATACTCTTGTATGTTCACTTTCATGGTAGGCCAATAGAACTATGTTTCAATTCCCTTTAAGGTAGACTGAATCCCTCTATGCCTCGCATAAGGTGGAGCATGAGATTCATACATTACTTTCTTACGTAGTGAGTTAGTAACGCATAGTCTATTGCCATAGAGAAGATAACCATCTTGTAAAGTAAATGGTTCTTCTTTCTTCCCTAATGCAAGGGCTGAAATCACATCTCTAAAATCGGGATCAATAGCATACTCATCTATCATTGAAGATAGATCATTGTGAGTTGCTATGGAAACCGCATTCACTCTCGGCCGTCTTGAGAGTGCATCAGCTACTTGATTATGCTTGCCAGCAATGTGAGCAATATGAAAATGAAATTGCAAAAGGAAATTTGCCCACCTCATTTGTTTGTCGGAGAGCTTGGTCTGCGTCATGAAGTACTTAAGACTTTGGTGATCCGTTCGCAGAATGAAAGGAGTCCCCAATAAATAGTGCTTCCATGAGTCTAAGGCATGTAGAACTGCAAGGAGTTCCTTTTCATATATGCCTAGATATTGCTCAACAGGGTCTAGCCTTCAACTCTCATAGCCTATGGCATGCCCTTCTTGGAGCAAAACAGCTCCAAGGCAATCACCACAAGCATCACATTGGACCTCAAATGGTTTTGAGAGCTCCGGTAGTGTAAGCACAGGTTGAGAGATAAGCTTTTCTTTAAGCTTTTCGAAAGCATTGTTCTCCTTAGCAGACCATGTATACCTAACGCTTTTCTTTGTTAGGTCATGTAATGGTCCCGCAATTTGTGAGAACTTTTCTATGAAGCGTCTATAGTATGCACACATACCTATAAAGCTTCTTAGTTCATGAAGATTCCTTGGTTTAGGCCATCCTTTTATTACCTCTAACTTGGATGGATCCATTTGGATGCCATCTTGAGAGATAATATGACCTAAATACTGAATCTCTTGCAAGAAAAATTCACTTTTCTTTCGATTAACATAAAGTTTATTCTCTCTTAAAACTTGAAATATTACCTGGAGGTGTTTCTTGTGCTCCTCCAATGAATTAGAGTAGATGATAATATCATCAAAGAACACTCCAGTGAAGGTTCGATGAGGCCTGAACAGCTTCTCCATCAAGCGGTTGAATGTGGCTGGTGCATTGGTCAAGCCAAAAGGCATGACAATGTATTCGTAAAGACCAAATGTGGTGCGAAATGCGGTCTTTACAATGTCTTGATCAACTATCCTTATCTGATGATAGCCACTTTTTAGGTCAACCCTACTGAAGTAGGTCGATCCTTGTAGCTTATCAAATAGGTCTTCTACCTGTGGAACGGGAAACCTATTCTTGATAGTGATCCTATTTAGTGCTCTATAGTTGACACACATACGATATGTGCCGTATTTCTTTTGCACTAATAGCACAGGTGAGCAAAATGGAGATGAGCTTGGTCTAACCATACCCTTCTCAACTAACTCATGCACTTGCTGCATAATCTCCTCTTGTTGAGCTTGAGAAACTCTATAAGGAGGTTTGTTAGGCGGTGAACTTCCTGGAAGAAGTTCAATTGCATCGTCATCATTACCTCGTTTAGGAGGTAACTCACAAGGGATTTCGTCAATAAAAACATCTTGAAACCCCTTGAGAAAATTGGATAACTCTAATTCCTTTTGGTTACTTTTATTTTCTTTTGCTAAAGCATTAAGTTCATTTTGAGAGTCTTTAAGAAAAATCATGTACACGGAAATAGAGCTCTTTATTGACTTGTTGAAAGCTGGTGTATGTACAATGGGGATAGTGTTACCCATTTCCTTAGCATCTATATACATGCCCTGAACTTAAAGGAGATTCTCCTTTTAGGAAATTTAACATCGGCAGCCAGGCGGTCAAACCATGGTGCCCCTAGGATTACATCCTCATGCTTGAGAGGAGAGATAAAGAAGTCCTCTTTGTCCACATAGCCTTGGACATGAAGCCTCAATTTCCCAATTAAGGGAGTGACTGAAGCTTCTTGCCCCTTGAAGGCACTGTCTGCGGGTAGGACATCTCCCATCTCGTAGGATTGTATGCCTAGCTTGGTGGCCAACTCTATAGATATAAAATTGTGAGTAGAACCAGGGTCAAAGAGAATAAAAGCATCATGTTCTCTTACCTTTCCGCAAGCATGGCATAGAGGATATCCTTTGTGGTGAGTTTGGTGAGTCTCCTCCTCTTGGATTTCAACCAAGGAAGCTCTAGGAGGATCTTGGCGGTTGTTTTTTTGGGGACAAGCGCGGTATGCATGCCCTTGTTCGCCGCACTTGAAACACCGGTTATCCTTACGATAACACTCAAGCTCTTTAGGAGAGAGTTTATTATTACCTTTGTAAACTCCCTTCTCTTTAGCTTTGTTGGAGTTGCCCTTAGGAGATTTTTGGACATTGTCCTTCCCCTTAGGCTCATTGGAACCCTTGTTTTCCAGGGGCTTATTATTTCTTTTTGCCCCCGTTTGGAAATTGATTCGAGAGGTCACCATAGTATGGTGTATTACCGCCGATATGGTACGTGGCCTTTGGGAGTTGACATACTCCGCCATTTCTTCGGTTAAGCCCGCACAAAATTGTTGCTTTTGCTCTCCAAAATACAAATTTTTGAAGATAGTGGCTTTGAGTTGTAAGTCCCAAAACTTGTCTACATATTTGTGGATGGATTCATTGGGAGAGAGCTTTAAGCTTCGCCATTCGGTGAGTACTTTGTCTTTGGCATCGGTGGCCAAAAACTGCTTCATAATGGAAGCTCTTAAAGCTTTCCATGTTCGAGGAGCTTTACCGTTGGCTCGTAGGGTAGACCACCATTGTCTGGCGGAATTTTGAAAGTGCATAGCTACATGGCGTAGCTTAGAGGACTCCGTGAAGCCCTCATCTCCAAACGCCGCATCGAATTGCTGGATAAAGGCCAAGACTTTGTCCGTAGCACCAAAGGTGCCATCATAGGTAAGGAAAGAGATGCTCTTCCCTCCCTCTTTGAATTTCTTCAGCTTGGATGACCTCTTCCATGTGGCATAGGATTTGCTATGGCCTCTTCTTTTTGATGGTTCAAAGGTTGCACCATCACTTTCTTCAGAAGGTGAAGAATTTGAAGAAGGTGGAGAAGAGGGTGACCTCTTTCCCGCCTTTTTCTTGTCTTGATCTTTGTCATCTTCACCATAGCTTTCATAAGAGGAAGAGGATGAAGAAGATGGAGAAGAGGGTGTCCTCTTTCTCGCCTTTTTCTTCTCTTGCTTTTTATCATCCCTCTTTGAATTGTGGTGAGGAGAAGAACACGATGGTCTTCTCCGCTTTGGTGGTGATGGAGAGCCTTTAGCCCGCCGTCTTCATGGAGCCATCTCCGCCAAGGTGGCGGGAGACTCGCTTCTTTCTCGTTCCTTCGGTGGAGGCTCTTGAGTTCTCCTTTGGGAAGGAGATACATCGTCAAGAAGTAAATTCTTGAGCCCTTCGTATGGATTCTCTTCTTCTTCCGGAATCGGAGAGAGACCTCTTTTGGGAGTCTCACAAGAAGGCTTCCTAGGTGTTCTCTCGTCATGGTGATAAGCTTGGAGAATCCCGTGAGCACGAAGCTACCGTTGCACTTCACTTTGGAGAGATGGATTGCCCATGGCTTGTTGAAGCCTAGAAACAAGATAGTTAACAAGCATTGAAGCATCATTAGTAGCTTGCTCATGAGCAAAATCAAAGTTATCAACATTAATTTCACTCTCTTTACTATTGTTAGCCATTCTAACAACTTTTAGGTGTAAACTTTTTAGGTGTACTTTGGCACTTCAAGCCCTAGTTGCTACTCCTCTTTACCCCTTTAGAAAAAGCACTCAAGCTACTGTACCCGCGGCTCGAATACCATTAATTGCAAGGAATAGAAGAGAGGGTCTTTCGGCACAAAAACAACACCGTCTCCTGTCAAGCTTCTAATAGCTCAATAGTGGTTAAGCCGTAGGCAAGCCCCATAGGACTCCACTATTAAGACCATAGCTCTCGACGGTGATGCCCCGTTAACTACACGAAGGCTGAAAAATCCCTATTCTACTTACTCACAGGCAATTAATAATACCAACCATTTGTAGCTAGCTTGAGGACCTCCCTTCTTGAGCAAGAAAAGAGAAACCTTGAGCTCTGATACCAATGTAACATTTAATGGCCTAATAACTTGTATGTAGCGGAAATTAGTATGAACATAGTGGGCATTTCATTAGAATAGATTCCTAATGAGAATTGCAAGAGTGCTTGGGTGGAGAGAGCAACAAAAATCATGACACCTAGTTAGATAGCATCGACAATACTTTCAAAAGAGAGAGAAATTAAGCTAATGACAACCGTTGAGGACCGGATTTGCATGGAGCCGGTCCCCCCTCCAAAAGGCTTTGTATTATGGTTTCTCCCATCAAGAGAGACATTGTACAATACAATTCTTTGTGTTCCTTCAAGACTAGCTAGTGCAATGAAGATGAAAGCTTCATGCACTAAGCAAAACACTTAACAAACACAACTTTAATTATCCCCGTTCTAAGACCCAAGACCTCACACACCTTCGAAGATGATGAGAGCTAGCAGGGTATGAGACTAGATTGAGAGGAAGAAGGATTATCTTACGAGAAAGATGTACATCTCCTCACATAATCACTCATAATAGCATAGCTTAGCTTAGTAATTAGCTTGGTAGAGGAGATGAGCATGCATTGAATCTTGGCTCTTGGTTGGATTTGTTGAGATGTCGAGCTCTACACCTTGAGCTGGCATCCACTACGGGTCTTGGCCGCTTACGGCATTTACTCACTGGCGCGTTAGGTGACCGACACGGAGGATCTCTGCCAGTGATTCTACAGCTGGACTACACTTATAGTGCCAGCCTAGTACGCTTCTAGCGAGTTCACACTTAGTGATCGCATGTACATATGTGCTACTTTTCAGCTTTAGCACTTAGTCATTTTGTACTCTCTTTTCTAAGAAGAAGAAGAAGCTTTCCATCTCTGTGTGCTTTGTGCTTGTCTTGTGTAGCTCTCTTGCATCCTCATTCTTTACATGGTATCAGAGCCTGGTGCAGGCAAGAGAGGCTAAGAGAGCAAGAGCATCACCATCCCTTCGTTCGCAATCCACGACTAGATGCTAAACAGGTCTCCAAAGTGCAGTATACAGAGATTTACTGTACAAGTACAGTGGTTGTATGTACGCTTGATTGTGGACACTCGTTGAGTGTAGAAAGCGTTACAAGAACCACGATAGCAGGTTCAGCAGATTTGCAGGTTTTTGCAGATTGCAGCTATTTTGTCTTAGTGCTTCAAGATGTCTGACGGTTTCAGTCAGATTTTTACTGAGAAGCTTGAGAAAAATAACTACCCTGCATGGAAGTTCAGAATAACAAATTTCCTAAAAGGAAAAGGTTATTGGGACTATGTAGAAGGAGACAATGAAAAGGAACCAGAGATTCCCGAGGCAAATGCTACAGCAGAACAAAGGAAAGCCTTGAGGGACTGGCAACAAGGCCAGAGCAAAGTGATGTATTGGCTTTCTATGAGCATCACAGATGGCATGATGGGCTATCTACAGGATGCTGAAACCCCCGCCATTGCATGGAAAAAATTAGGCAGAGTGTTCGAGGTGAACACCAAGGCCAGGAAGCTTCAACTAAAGTCAGAGCTAAATCAGGTTAAGAGGAACAACCTCTCCATCAATGATTATGCTTTGAAGATCAAGAGTATCATTGAGTCTCTTGGATCTATTAAAGTCTCAGTGGAAGACGATGACATTGTCCGTGCATGCTTGGATGGTCTAGGAGATGAGTATGTACATTTCAGGTCTTCCATGAATACAAGAGACGACATCCCCGTGTTCCAAGATTTGATTTCTATGCTTATTCTTGAGGAGAAGAACCTTGACACATCTTCTTCTCATGGCAGAAATAATTCTGAACAGGCCTTCTATTCTAACTCCAAGAGAGGTAGAGGTAGAGGTCGTGGTCGAGGCCCAAGGGGTTGCAGGGGCCAATTTCTGGAAGGTCAATCAAATCAAAACAATACAGGTGGCAGGGGAAACCAGTCTCAAGGCAGGGGGAGTCAAAGAGGTCGTGGTGTAGGATCAAGCAGGCAGCAACATACTCCAGATAGTAGAGAATGTTGGACTTGTGGTGAAAGAGGTCACATGTCACGTGACTGTCCAAAGGGAAAAGCAAGTAGAAAGAGAGAACAGGGCAACTATGCATCTACTAGCAGAGATGCAGATGACAGCAAAAACGAGCGCATGTTTGTTATGCAGCATGTAATGAATACAATGACTGCAGAGAATTCCACCCAAGATGATGTTTGGTATGTGGATTCAGGTGCCTCTAATCACATGACGTCTCGTGGAGAGTGGTTTAGAGATATGCGCAAACCAGATGTGTCAGGCTATGTGCAGACAGGAGATGACACAGCTCACCCCATTGCTCATGTAGGGGACATACCTCTAAATACGAAGAGTGGGAAATCAAAGTACTTAGCAGATGTACTTCATGTCCCAAACATTACAAAGAATCTTGTTTCTGTTGGACAAATGGTTGAGCAGGGTTTGCAGGTTCGCTTCAATCCAAATGGCTGTTATGTAGAAGATTTCGAGAATGGCTGTAAGCTGATCACAGAGGGCAAATGTGTGGGCAGAATGTTTACGCTGAATGTAGACATGCCTGAGGTAAAAGCTGCATTATTTGCACAGGGCATAGGTGTTGTGGCTGATGTTGACATTTGGCACAAACGCATTGGCCATGTCAATGAGCAGAGATTGCGCAGCATGCAATCAAAATAGATTGTAAAAGGTTTGCCCAAATTCAAGGTGGATGGTATGCATAAAGTGTGTGCAGCATGCCAGTTTGGAAAACAGTCAAAGGGCTCATTTCCACATGAGCGCAATGTATGTAAAAAGCCACTTGAGGTGGTGCACACAGATGTTTGGGGTCCAACCGATACTGCAAGTATACATGGTTGCAGGTATTATGTCTCTTTCATTGATGACCATACAAGGAAAGTATGGGTCTACTTCATGCGTAACAAAAGTGAAGTGTTTGGTCACTTTCAAGACTTCAAAGTCATGATTGAGAAGGAGACAGATATGCAAATCAAGACATTGAGGTCAGATGGAGGGGGAGAGTACTTCTCCAATGATTTTTCAGATTTTCTGCGAATGCATGGTATACACAGGCAGTTTACATGCAGATATACTCCACAGCAGAATGGGGTCGCAGAAAGGAAAAACAGGCACATTGCAGAGGTTGCACGTGCATTGATGAATGAGAAGAACATGCCTCATCATTTCTGGGCTGAAGCTGTAAATACAGCTGTGTACATTATGAACAGGACACCTACAGCTGCGGTGCATGATGTAACACCTGAGGAAAAGTTTACAGGTACAAAGCCTGATTTGGCACACTTGAAAGTGTTTGGCTGCATAGCTTACGTGCATGTACCAGATGAGTTGCGTAGGAAATTGGATCCTAAAGCAGAGAAATGTATTCTTGTGGGATATTCCCTTGAACGATTTTAAAATATCTATTGGATAGCTAATTGAATTCGGATGCAAAATAGTGCTTAAAAGTAGTTCATGGATTGTCAAGAAGGGAAATTTTGTAGTTTTCAAAGGTCAAAAACATGGTACTTTGTACTCCATGGATGTGTTTTTCTAAAAGAGATTTTTATTTCTATAAGAGAGTTTCCATCTACTGAGTTGTCACATAGCTAGCCATGCCATAAGAACCTAAAGGGAATGCAAACTCTAGCAAAATTAGGTTATTTTTTAGTGTGACTTCTAATGATTTTTCTATGTGTAACGTTGTATTTATGGCAAGAAAACTAGGATTGCTCATTTGCCATTGAATGTTGAGAGAGAAAGAGAGAGCACAGAAATAGAACCCCAAAGTGTGTAGAATACACACATAAGATAATGTATATATAGAGGGGACCTGGGTGCCATATATAGAGAAGCCATATATTGAGTAGCTTCACATATACGCTCAACACCCCCGCTCAAATAAGGGTCCCTAATTGTGGATGAAAAAACTTTTGGGGGATCAAGGGAAAAACCCACAGCTCTATATACACCCACCGTTATATTATGAAAACTATATTATAAAAATCATTGAATATACAAATGTTCATGAGGAGCTACATCACTCCTTTTACAATGAATATTTTATGAGGAGCTACATCACTCCTTTTACAATGAATGTTTTATGAGGAGTTACATTACTCCTATTTTATCAAATACAATAATGAACACAAAGGTTCAATAAAGAGGTGTAAAGGCTATCGATTAGCTCGTAATTAGAATTGTCTCCATGAATCTGCTATGTAGCTTGTCATCACTATCGCATCACCAAACATATCTTCATGTTGTCATCAATATGGCATCACCAAACATGTCTTCATAAATCTTTTATTGTCACCAAGTTTGTCTTCATGAAATCAATTCTTTGATCAATCCTACATAGATCATAGACTCAAAAAACATAGTCTTGAAAATTATTAGCATCGTTAGTGAAATAATCACGTCCACAATGCCATAAGAGATGGTTCGTGATGCCACTCTTTTGACGACATATATACGCACGACAACCTATGTGGACATAAAGTATGAACATAAAAAGTACAAGATGCATGATACGTGATGCAAATGACATGTGTATATACTACATAAAATGACATTTATCAACGTAGTGATATCAATGAGTATCATCAAAGTATTAACAAAATATCATCATTGTATCAATAAAAATGAATAAATAATCATGGTATCAACGAAAAGCACCATGGAATCAATGATCTCAACGAAACAACATCATGGTATCACCGAGATAACCATGGTATCAACGAAACAACATCATGATGTCACCGAGAATAACCATGGTATCAACAAAAAAACATCATGGTATCATCGAGAATAACCATGGTATCAACGAAACAACATCATGATATCACCAAGAATAATCAATGTATCAATGAAACAACATCATGGCATCACCGAGAATAACCATGGTATCAACAAAATATCATCATGGCATCACCGAGAATAACCATGGTATCAATGAAATATCATCATGGTATCAACGAATCACCATGACCAAAGTACTAACAAAACATCATCATGGTACCATCAAAATCACTATGGTATCAACGAGAAATTATCAATAAAATGACGTAAACTATATCTCTAGAAGAATAATTATACGAGAATCAATGAACGAGTATATCATATAACAAAAGATCATGTACCAACAGTAGCTCAATATAATTTGGACGATCATCAACGGCTTGACTGAATCGGAACGATATGTAACTGGCTTCTGCAGCAAAGTTATGTCAGTATCAAATATATGATTGATGAAGAAAAAATATAATTGAGAAGTTTTCAATTATGAGGAAAATCAACAGCAAAAAGTAAAATTTTGCTTTTCAAACATATTCGCAGTCCGAGACGATAATCCAAAATTGATGCAGAATTTAGAGAAACTTTCTTCTGCAAAGTTGTAGACCACATTGATTTCGATTGCTCTAGTAATAGTTTCTGCAAAATCGTTCTCAATTAGGAGAAAAATAAAAAAACAAAAAACGAAAGTTGATTTTCAGGCATGTACACAGTCCGCCAACGATAACTCAAAACAAGTGCAAAATTTGAAAAAAAAACTTTCTTTTGCAAAGTTATAGACCACATCAATTTCAGTGTCTTCGCGGGCTGTTTTTGCAAGATCATTCTCAATTAGGAGAAAAATCAAAAACAAAACGCGAAAGTTGCTTTTCAAACATGTACGCAGTCCGCCAACGATAACTCAAAATCGGTGCAGAATTTGAAAAAAATTTCTTCTGCAAAGTTGTAGACCACATTGATTTCGATGCCTACAACGGCTTGTTTCTGCAAAATTGTTTTCAATCAAGAGAAAAATAAAAAACAAAAAGCGAAAGTTGCTTTTCAGGCATGTACGCAGTCCGTGAACGATAACTCAAAATCGGTGCAGAATTTGAAAAAAATTTCTTTTGCAAAGTTGTAGACCACATCGATTCCTATGTCGTGAGTGGGTAGTTTCTTCAAAATCTTTTTCAATTAAGAGAAAAATCAAAAACATAAAACAAAAGTTGCTTTTCAGGTATGTACGCAGTCCGCGAACGATAACTCAAAATTGGTGCAGAATTTGAAAAACCTTTCTTCTGCAAAGTTGTAGAACACACCGATTTCGGAGTCTTGAGAGGGTAGTTTCTGCAAAATTGTTTTCAATTAGTAGAAAAATCAAAAACAAAAAGTGAAAGTTGCTTTTCAGGCATGTACGCAGTCCGCGAACGATAACTCAAAATCGGTGCAGAATTTGAAAAAACTTTCTTCTGCATAGTTGTAGACCACATCGATTCCAGTTCCTTTCACCAGGTAGTTTTTGGAAAATTGTTTTCAATCAGGAGAAAAAAAAACGTACTGCTCTGATACCATGTTGAGAGAGAAAGAGAGAGCACATAAATAGAACCCCAAAGTGTGTAGAATGCACACATGAGATGATGTATATATAGAGGGGACCTGGGTGCCATATTTAGAGAAGCCATATATTGAGTAGATTCACATATAAGCTCAACATTGAATAGATGGCATGAGTAGCTAGAGTTTGTACACACACTGACAAATGCGTTCCTATGTTGACCAAGTCTCTAGAGGGAGCTACTTACTTTGTAACATTACTAGACGACTCTTCTCAAAAGCTGTGGGTTAACCTTCAAAACATGAGGATAAGGTATTCTCTACATTTCAGAAGAACATTGCACTTGATGAAGAGATTTCAAACGCTATGGTGAGGAGCTATTAAGCTCTCAAGCTCTGCCCATCATACAAGGCCTTAGAGAAGCCATGTAGATGCATGATATTAAGCTACAATGGAAGCAAGCTATGGTGTTAGTATGACTCAATTGTTAATAATGAGACTTGGGAATTTATCACTTGAAGGAAAGAAAGAATAAGCCTACAAACAAGATGAAGTATGCATCAAGATATCCTAAGCCTAAGTATAAGGCTAAACACAAAGCATTGTATAGTATAAATAATCTTCTCCTGCTATGAGAAGATGCATGATCATTTCATTGCACGTGGCTTATGAAATAGTCCAACTAAGAGCACTTTGTATGTAAAATGTAGGGTGATATATATCTTTTTGATGCTGTGTATCTTGGGGATGCACCTTTAAGAAACTATTCATATAACATGCGTTCAAAGGGTATTAAAAAAAACCCTTTACTTACATCCTAAATGTTATAAAATGATCCCTTTTATAAAAAAAAATTATGGGTTTTTTTAAATCCATAAAAAAACCCCTTTTGTTAATATAAATATGTTAAAATTGTAAAATTTTGGCAATTACAAAACCCATTCATTTGAACTCATGTGGAAAGTTGCAACTTACATGCCTAAGAGGTGACTCCCTAGGGTTGCGTATGTGGATGATTTACTGCTCAATAATCTGAATGAGACATATATTGCTAAATATAAGGTTGATTTGAATGCCACATTTGAGACAGCAGCAAGGTTTTTCTCTCAAATCAATAAAAAATCCCTTTTGGAGACATATATTGCTAAATATAAGGTTGATTTGAATGCCACATTTAAAACAATAGAGAAAGGTTTTTCTCTCAAATCAATTAACAAACCCCTTTTGTTAATATAATCCTGTTAAAATTGCAAAATTTTGGCAATTAGAAAACCCATTCATTTGAACTCACCTAGAAACTTACATGCCTAAGAGGTGAATCCCCAAAGTTGTGTATGTGGATGATTTACTGCTCATTGATATGAATGAGACACATATTGCTAAATATAAGGTTGATTTGAATGCCACATTTGAGACATCACCATTTGGGGCTTTTGTTAAAGTAAGCCCACGCTAGTGGCACCACATGTGAAAGAGTGCTAGTCTACTAAGATGGATGAAATAATGACTTGGTCCAATAGGAAAAGGATGCAACCTCTCTAGCCAATGGATGTAAACTATCATGCCTATATTAGAGGCTATGTTCTAATTAATATTTTCACTTTGAGCTATCATCATTATGATTATACTCTCTCTCTATGATCTTGCTCTTGGCCTAAACCTAACCCTAATCTCCATCTCTCTAACCCTAACCCTAACACCATGGTTAAGCTAAGGCTTCATCCCCCATAGCCTAGAACTAAACCATTGGTGGTTGGGGAACCCACTTCCCAACAACTGGTATCAGAGCTTGTGTAACATCCGTTTGCTTCCTTGCACGTGAGGCACCCATAACCAAATCCGAGAGTCAAGCATTTGTAAAAAGTCGACATGGCTGAATCAAGGGGAGATCACGGGTAGTAGAAATAGAGCAACATGACCAAGAAAATTGGCAGCACATAAGATCTGTAATATCAAACAAACAGTGCAGAGCTTTGAGAGCCAAGTCGGGCAACCAACATTGTGCAGATGAAATAAAGAGTGAATCTCCACAACCGACTCCATTGCACTTGATTCAGCTATTCATACCTTACTTTTGATCTGTGGTGTTGTGTACACACACACACACACACACACACACACACACACACACACACACACACACACACACACACACACACACACACACACACACACACACACACACACACACACACATTGCCATTGGAATATAGTACAGCTGATTAAAATCAAGAAATCAAAAAGTAAGCATTGCAATGTAAATCGAGTAGCAACACTGTGAGCAAATCAAAACTCTACAGAAGCGAGCAGGTCAAGTAGGTAGTCGTAAGCTCAACTTAGGGGCATCAAGTACAGAAGTGCTAGGCATGAGCTAAACCAAAAACTCATGGTTAGGAGTACACCTAAAAATCTGTGTATCATGAGATTGGTGAGCCTAGTTCAAGAGGATGTATGATGAAAACTATGCCAAGTTTGTCTGAAGGGGGCGATTGTTGGGTCAGCCCAACTTGGGCGACTTAGGTGTGAACCTCTTTGTATGTAATGCCTATAAAGGCCAAATATACTAAATGATAATCCCTCTTTTTCATAGTGTGAGTTGTGTGCCTTATATTCTTCTCTTCTTCTCTCTAAACTACCTCCATAGCTTGCAATGAGCATCCACGACAGTGTACACTTTCGCATCGCAAGCCCTTTCAACTAGTATCAGAGCATGATCAAGCAAGGCTTGCAACAGACAAGTTGGAGTTTCCGAGTCCAATGCAGACAATTAGGAAAGCATTCGGGGAGTTGAAAAGTACAATAGCTTGTAGACCGAGTAGAAATCGCGCTAGTTAAACTTTTTTTATAAAATTGTGCTGAGAGTGTGTACACACACATAACAGAAAAAGGGGTTCTTGTAGCTTGTAGCCAATGGTAGCATTGAAAAATTGCACGTATGCAACTTGATTGGGAAATATAAAGAGTTAAGACTATTGATGTCACAAAAAGAGAGAAGCCCCGACATCAAGCATGCGAGGCTTGACACCATTGACGACTTTGACACTCGAACCTTAACATCGGCATTGGATTTCCTTACCAGCAACGGCTTCATTTTAGTGTTTTGTTTTGATATCCCTCTTTGGCGATTGGTCTTCACACTATTATTATGATTTGTATGCCATGATATGTATAATTATTTGGCAAAAACACCCCATATTTTTCCCCTTGTTTATGTATTTATCAAAATCTTGTGTGAGATTGCCAATGGCTACAGAAATAAGAGGCCGGAGGTAAAACATTCCCGAATGTGAAGCCCCAATTTTTTAACCATCTCATAAGGTAACTGGGTAAACTTAAACCCAAGGTTAGCTAGAGTTATTAAAAAATTGTAGGGTTTGGGAAGTAAACCAAAAACTCCAGTTTTGGGAGCTCGTTCGAAGCGCCAGGTTTTGGTACACCTGAAACCCTTGGTTGTGAGAAAACCTAAAACTCACCGTTTATGAGCAAACCAAAAACTCGTGGTTAGGAGTACACCTAAAAATCGGTGTATCATGAGAGTGGTAGACTAGCACATTGTCTATCTCGGTAGATCACCGAGTAGAAGAAATTCACATAGACAATGTGCCAGATCCTTAGGAGTAGATCCTTAGTCTACTAGGATCCACCTAAAAATTGGTGTTAGGAGTAGATCCTTAGTCTACTAGGATGGATGAAATTATTGGAATTAGGGTTGCAGAGAAACACACACAGATTGGAGAAGACGAAGGAAGCTCAAGGCACACAATAGAAAGTGTATTACTTAGTGTGCAATGGAAAGATAGATAGCCCTAGAGTGATGGGCGTATATACAATGCACGGGAGAAAAAACCTCCTAAAGAGGGGAAAAATGCCCCGGTGGTCCTAATGTGTTCACACACATCACTACCACATGTATATGGTAACAAATCCCCCCTGGAGTGATGCGGTGAACGAGAGCTGGCACATGAGTAAAGGGAAGTGCATGCCCTAAGGACATGATCAATCCACAAAGGGGAGTACGACCAAAGCTTTGTGGAAAGCTTCAAGCTTCTCACGAGACAATGCCTTTGTGAAAAGATCTGCAAGGTTGTCCTGTGTTGGCACATAAGCCAAGCTGATCTCTCCTGCTGAGAGCCTCTCCCTGACATAGTGGTAATGCACCTCAATGTGCTTTGTGCGAGCATGAAAAACTGGGTTCCTCGCAACTGCCACTGCGCTCTGACTGTCAGTGTAGATAGTGTTGGCAGTGTCCTATCCAACACCCAAATCAGCCATAAGGCGTCTGAGCCATACACACTCAACCGTAGCTGTGAAGACTGCCCTGTACTCAGCCTCACAACTCGACGTGGCCACAGTAGGTTGCTTCTTTCTCAACCATGATATACATGAACTGCCAAGCATGAAACAAAAACCACTTGTGGACACTCGCGTGTCAAAACAACCAGTCCAATCTGAGTCCGAAAAAGCATGTAATTAAGTCTGGCGGCAATGATCCCCCCTTGGGATAAAACAAGCCAAGATGTAAAGTGCCACTAAGGTAGCGGAAAATCCTCTTGACAGTCTGCCAATGCTTAGACCCTGGGCTATGCATAAATCTGCTGACCTGTGAGACTGCAAATTGAATATCTGGCCTCGTGTTGCATACATAAATGAGGCAACCAACAATAGTTTGGTAAATAGTGACATCAGTAGGATCGCCAGCATCATGTAGAATCAACTTCAAACCTGTTTCCATGGGAGTGGCAATTGGTTTGCAATCCTCAAGTCCAAACTTACATAGCAATGTCTATATGTAACTTTTCTGACACAAGGCAATACCACCATCACACTACTTAAACTGTAGACCCAAGTAATGATGCAACAGTCCCAAATCTTTCATCTTGAAAGTAGCATTCAAATCAGCCTTAAATTCAGTAATATGTCTCTCATTTGGTCCAATGATCAGCAAATCATCGACATAAAGAACCACAATGAGAAATACATCATCCTCATGCTTTACATACAATGTGCTTTCTGTTGGACTGTTACGAAAGCCTCGTTTAAACAAATGAGTGTCAGCTTTCTCATACCAAGCATGAGGAGATTGCTTCAACCCATACAAAGACTTCTTACATGTGCACACTTTGTCCTCTTGTCCTTTTATGACAAAACCGCGAGGCTGCGTTACATAAACTTCCTCAAATATGTCACCATTCAAGAAAGTAGTAACAATATCTGATTGATACATCCCAACCGAAATGAGCTGCCAATGCACATAGAAAATGCACAGTAGTCATACGACAAGTGGGAGCAAAAGTCTCTTCATAATCTATGCCTTTTTGTTGTGCATAACCCTTTGCAACAAGTCGAGCCTTATGGCGATCGATCTCACCATCCGGCTTGCGTTTCAACTTGTAAACCCACTTCTTACCAATGGCCTTTTTGCCAGGAGGCAAATCACATAAAGTCCATGTGTCATTTTCTATAAGTGCATCATATTCATATTCTGATTGCATGGCAGCTATCCAATTTTCTGAATTCTATGCTTCATTAAAATACAGAGGCTCCTCAACATCATGTAAAATAGACACAACCAAAGCATAACAATCTGATGCATAAGATGCATGGCGAGAGCCTGAACGAGTACAACTAGACAAAGGTGCATCCAATTTACTGTCACGCAAAGTGTGCACCAGCCATTTTGGCATACCTCTAGCGTGCTCATTTTCAGCCCTTTCCTCATCAAGTACATCATGTACATCTGCATCAGTAATAGGCTGATCTAGAACATTTTCAGAAACCCCCATAGGCTTTACATTTGCCTCATTGGAACTTACATTTGTATTTCCACCACTGAACAGAGGCAACAAAGTGTCATAAATGTCCTGTAAGCTTACATTACTGTCTCTAGTACATGACAACAAGGGATGAACAGAATCTTCCACAAACACTACATCCCGAGAAACGAGAATACGTTTTGTTTACGGGCGATACAACCTGTAACCTTTGCTTTCAGCACTATAAACAACAAAAATACATTTGGCAGCCTTATCATCCAATTTTGTGCGCTGCACTTGTGGCACCAAAGCATATGCCAAACAGCCAAAAACACGTATGTGCTCAATAGAAGGCTTTCTATCATGCCATGCTTCATATGGAGTAATAGACTGCAAAGCTTTTGTAGGACACCTGTTAAGTACATAAGTGGCAAAAAGAATGCGGCAAAGCTTGACTTTTGACCATACATCGTGCCATTTCCGTCAGTGACCTGTTTTTCCTCTCAGCAACACCATTTTGCTGAGGTGTATAAGGCACTGTACATTGGTGTTTTATCCCACGACTAGCCAGAAATGCATTAAATTCATGAGACATATACTCCCCCCCCTCGATTGGAACGGAGGGTGCCAATAGTACATTTCGAGACATTTTCAGCCATAGCCAGAAATTGTTTGAAGCACATAAAAACTTCGAACTTCGCTTTAAGCGGGAATACCCATGCATGCCTGGAGTAATCATCGATGAAAGTCACGAAGTACAAGTAATTGCCCAAGGACAGAGTTTGCATGGGCCCACAAACATCACTATGCACAAGCTGCAACCTGCATGTGGCCCGAACTGAACCATCCTTTGGAAACTTAGAACGCTGTATCTTACCCAAAATACAGCCTTCAGAAACATGTTTGACAGGTGCTTCAAGAGGCGGCAAAGAAGCAACCATATCAGATTTCTGCAAACGCAGCAAACTGGCAAAATTCAGATGACCAAAATGTGCATGCTAAAGTTTTGCATCTGAAATAGCCCTTGAATCTACAACAACATTTGAAAAATTTTGTCCACACTTGTCATACAAAGTGAGTTTATACAGCCCACGGCACAAAAGGCCAGATGCAACAATTTCATCACCAAAACTGAGATCATGAACTATACATCTATCATCCACAAATTTGACTACAAGTCCAAGTCTAGCAAGTGCGGATACAGACAAGAGATTCTTCTTGATCCCAAGTACATAAAGTGCATCAACAAGTGTGAAAGAACTGCCATTAGCAGCAGTAAGCACAATCTTTCCAACTCCCTGAACTGGATAAGAGGCATTGTTGGCACAAGTGACAGAATTCCCATGAGGGACAGACTCGAGAGAGGTAAACAATTCACGATGTGAGGTAATGTGCTTTGTAGCACCACTATCGAAATACCACACATGTGAATCTGCAGCAACTGACAAGCATGCATCATGGACAACAAGATTGTAAGTGCACTCTGTGCTAAAAGCCCATTCTGCATCAACATCAGCATCACAGTCTCCTTTCACAGAAGACTCAACAATGGCTGCATTTGTAGTGGAACCAGCATTTGCAGTGGAACCACCCTCTTTCTTCTTAGCCTCTTTGGCCTTCAACTTAGGATACGACTTGATCAAGTGATTATTAGCTTTACAATAATGGCAACACATCTTCTTTTTGCCCTTATCACCAGAATTGCCAGACGAAGTGTTGCCAGCAGAAGCATTAGGAACAAAATTTTTGCCACTCGCAACAGAACCATAAGAAGTGGCTGCATTGCTATTACCACCCTTTCTTTGAGAAGCAATAAAAGCCTGCTCAACTGCACGTTGCCTAGTCCTGTTTTTTCTGGAAAGTGTCTCTTGCAATAGCAATGTGCATAATGCATCAAACTTGACAACTTATGGATTTCCTTGGGTCATAAGTCTCCAAGTACAAGCAAAAGTCTGGTAAGAATCTGGTAAGGCATCAGGAACAGTCTGCACAAGTGAACTATCTGAAATGACTTCGCCTGCAGAAATAAGCTGCTCATTAATATCCTTGACACTAGCAAGGAAATTGTCCATATCATCTTCCTCATGCATAATCTTCGACTCCAGCTCATTACGCAGCAAAGAAATTTTAGCCTCATTGCGGCTTGCATAAAGACCCGCTAGAATATCCCAAGCTTGTTTTGCAGATTTTGCTGAACGGATGTGAGGAACAATGTGCGCTTCACAGACAATGCAATCAATGCACGAGCCTGCACATCCTTTACATCCCAGCGAGCTTGTTCTACCATAGGCAAAACAACGCTAACAGTAGCAATCCTTGTAGCAAGACTTGCAACATCCTCAACATCGCCTACATCCTTAGAATCAGGACGTACATCAATGCCCTGCACAATGTTCCAGACGCCCTTTGACACAAGAACATGTTGCATCATATAATCCCACATAGGGTAATTGTCCCCATCCAACTTGTCCTCAACAGAAAACATCTTGAACACATCTGTGTTGTTGTTGTCAGCCATGGTAAATGTTGCACCTGATGTGAAAACTGCCCAAAATAGAAGAAACGGAGCGGGAAAAATACATGCTATATAGCACAAATTGTAGAAGACTATAAGGCACCTGTTATGCAGAAAACGGCACTGACAAAAATTCTGCACAAAATGACAAAATTGCCTGTGCAGACCTGCCTGTAGTGGAAACGGAGGCCGAAATGAGCCCAAATCGAAAATCTGAGCCGACCAAGCTCTACGACCTCTCCCAAAGTATTTGTCAACCTGCGAACGCTCGCCAAAGCTCACTGAAATCGGAGAAAGTGAGCAGGCGTGTACTGGAGCAGCTGGCGACTAAGCCCGGGAGGACGCAACCTACTCTGATACCAATTGTTGGATTTAGGGTTGCAGAGAAACACACACAAATTGGAGAAGACGAAGGAAGCTCAAGGCACACAATAGAGAGTGTATTACTTAGTGTGCAATGGAAAGATAGATATCCCTAGAGTGATGGGCGTATATACAATGCACGGGGGCAAAAACCTTATAAAGAGGGAAAAAATGCCCCGGCGGTCCTAATGTGTTCACACACATCACTACCACATGTATATGGTAACAGAAATGATGACTTGGTCCAATAGGAAAAGGATGCAACCTTCTGGCAAATGGATGTAAACTACCAAGATTATATTAGAGGCTATTTTCTAATTAATCTTTGCACTTTGAGATATCATCATTGTGTCTATACTCTCTCTCTATGCACTTGCTCTTGGCCTAAAACTAACCCTAATCTCCATCTCTCTAACCATAACACCATGGTTAAGCTAAGACCTTATCCCCCATAGCCTAACGCTAAACCATTGGTGCTTAGGGAACTCGCTTTCCAACATCTTTTGAATCATTATTTGGGCATTCAATTCAAGCAATGTGATGAGGGTATTACATTATGCCAGAAAAAGTATATAAAAGTTTTGCTAAGCAGACTTAGACTTTATGATTGCAAACCAATTACCACTCCTATGGGAATAGATTTGAAGTAAAGTCTACATGATGCTAGAGAACCTCTAGATGTTACTCTCTACCAGAGAGATATTGGTTGCCTCATTTATATATGCATTACAAGGCCAGATATTCAATTTGCAATCTCACAAGTGAGCATATTTATGCATAGCCCAAGGTCTAAGCATCGACAATAGTTAACAATATCTTTCTCTACTTGCATGACATTATATATCTTGGGTTCTTTTATCCTAAGGGGGGATCATTGCTACCAGATTTACATGCCTTCTTTACCGAGATTGTGTTGATTGCTATGACACACGACTATCCATGAGCAGTTTTTCTTTCATGCTTAGCAATTCATGCATATCTTGGTTGTGCAAGAAGAAACTTACTATGGCCACCTCTAGCTGTGAGGCTCAGTACAGGGAGTCTTTCACAAGTATGGTTGAGTGTGTGTGGCTCCGATGCCTTATGGATGATTTGGGAGTTAGAGTCTGGAACTCTCATCTACACTGATAGTTTGAGTACATTGACATCTGCAAGGAATCCAATCTTTCATGCTCAAAAAAAGCACATTGAGGTGCATTATCAATGTGTCAGGGAGACACTCTCAATTGGAGACAACAACTTGACTTATATGCCGACACAAAACAAGCTTACATATCTATTCACAAAGGAATTTTCCCGTAAGAAGTTTGAAGCTTTTGGCTTGCTTTCCTTTGTGGATTGATCATGTCCATAGGGCATGGCACTTCCCTATACTCTATTTGTGATCTCTCATTCACTGCATCCGATTTCAATGACACTTAGGAGCACCGAGGTACTTTTTCCTCTTACTAGGAGGTTTTTCTCCCCGTGGTTTATATGCACGCCCATCACTCTAGGGCTATCTTTTCTTATATCTTCACACCAAGTAATACGTTCTGTTTTGTGTTCCTTGAGCTTCTTCTCTATCTCCAATTTGCGTGTGCATTCGTGCAACCCTGACTCCAACAAGATGCATCTCTCGAGACCACCAATATAGTGGTAGATATAGTTAGCTCTTGGGCTCTAGATTAGGGGTTAACTTCTTTTTCTATTGGATTGGCATTTTAGCTGGCTTGTTGCAAAAACTATACTATGTACAATGGCTGCACAACAATCTTTTGGTGCCATGGCCAAGGAATGAGAGATTTCTTGGCTTGAGCTATAGGGGTTCCACCATTTCTTGAGTGACCTCTATTCTTTTTTATCGACCCATAGAATTCATCACTATTCTGGTGTTGTTCTTTTGGAAATTAGTTGCAAATTTAAAAGCTCCCAGGAAATCCATATCCCATGATTGCAATTTGAAGTATCATCGTATGCCAAAATGATTCCACAAATATTGAGCCTTGGGATTTTCTTCGATGCCATCCTTGTGCAAGCAACCGTGGGTGGTGGACTGACAATGACCTTTTTTCCTCATACAGAGGGTGTTTAGGCTCACTGCCACACGAAGAATTTAGATAGTTGGCAAGAAAATGAACAAAAAGATAATGTGCAAGATCATGTAGTCGATGAGCGTGCACAGGAGGAGCTTTGACAACTGGGAAGTTGCTTGAGGGGATCGTCCATAATCAAGCAAATTTAGACGTGAGTTCGCTTTCATATCGAGCATGAGCTACGAAGCCCATCCACCCTCTCTGATGGCCATCGCTATGAGTACTCATGGTGATTGACCATGTCAAAATGGAGGAAGTTTGTGTACCCTCACATGTAGAGGGCCTTAGAGGGCTCCCCCATAGGCCCTCTAACGGTGAAAATGGAGGGCCGTCATCATAGAAGGTGCAACCCAATAAGGAGTTCCGCTTTTAAAGGGCGTCGTTACACAAAACTCAGAACGAAGCCTTGCAATTTCAATGGGACGTGGTTGAAGCACCCCCTAGATCATGATATCACCATTGTGCCAAGCTGTAGCGCATTTTGCAGCAACATCTCGACAAATTTAGCTTGTTCACTGGTAGCTACACATTGGTTTCCAACTATAGGTTCGTTTAGTAGAGAGTATGGGTCTGCCCTTGAAACTGCGCGCAGGTGCATTGGTATGTTGAAGGGCCCTCCAATTTGGAAGGTCTATGGGGGAACCTTCTTACTTAGAAAGGGAGCACTTTGAAGGCCTACCTATTTGGTGAGGTGTTAAGGGCCATTGAAGCTTGGTTGAGTGTTTTTGAGAGCGACACGTAATAGACAAGGATTTGACCATGTCATTAGTTCCGAAGAGACATTTGAAAGGGGTCGTGCAAACAACACTTGTGTAAATAGGTGCTAGCGCGGCGAGGACAGCTCCTCCTAGAGTTTTCATCACATGACGTGCAGACCTCGTATATGAGTGAATGGGTCCCGCGGCCTGCTGCATGCATGTAGTGCGCTACCTCTCTCTCCCTCTCTCTCTCTCTCTCTCTCACACACACACACACCTTGGATCTGCAGAGACGCTCCGCAGAATCTTTCATCAGCTTATAAATTCAAGTGCCCATTCACAGACCCTTGAAAGACGAGCAGCGGACAATCGAAACCTGCAGAAAAGCTTATAAGAGAAAGCCCAGAAAGAAGGCTGATAGGAAACCTCAAGAGAGAAGCAGGTCACAATGCAGATGGAGCCTGCGCTGCAGGGCTTCATAAAAGCTGAAAGCAGCCGCAGGAGCAGGATTAGGCAGCTGATTAGCGATAATCAGGTTCTTGCCATGGCTGCGTTATTGTGGCCATTGCTGGCGATGGTGATGGCCGGCCAGATACAGGGAAGCCGCGCGGACAGCGCCCCTGGCCACTTCAATGATCACTTTTATGCGGGTTGGCGGCCTGATCATGTCTGGCTGGCTGATGAAGGCCGCACCATCAACCTGATGCTCGATAACAACACAGGTACATTCTCTCTCTCTCTCTCTCTCTCTCTCTCTCACACACACACACACACACACACACACACACACATTCACACCCGCACATTAACAGGCACACTCCCAAGGTGGGTGGTGGGTTACACCCAACACTAAAAAGCATGGGGTTTTTAATGAAGACCCCATCAAGGGATCGACAACGGCGACAAACTGCACGTGCGAGATGCGAGGTAAACTTGACCGTCTGATTTTATAGGGATGTGTCCCGAGTTTACTTTTTTTCCTAGTTTACGTTTGTCCGGATAAATACATTATATACTTTATAGCTTTTTGTTTAGGCTTTGGGGACACCAAAAAGCCCGTGCCCGCGTGGTCAAGCCATTGTGTTGTCATAGCTTGGGTACCAAGTTTCAATCCACGGGGTCGCGGAGCAGTTTGATTTTTGTTTGCCATCCATCTCCCTCGAGATTTGCGCACATAGTTTGTTGTTGGCGATCCCATGATGGGATCCTCATTAACACTAGAATGGTAACAGGACACTTTTGTGTCCTGTTAAGTGACCATTTTGCTTGAATTATTTGAAGAGTATGAAAATGAATTTCTAGGTGCTATATATCCACAAAGTTGCCTTATGAGCTGAAAAAAACTTAGCATTTTTTTTTTGAGTATCGATCTCACCATTAACCTTACTCTTGCACAACATTTTTGAACCTAGACTGTGTGAAAAAACGGGTCCCGTTTTTGGCTTTTTTTCAATTTTTGGCAACTATACCACTCTAAACTTCATGTTTGTGAGGTTTAGATGGTTAGAGGTTAGGCCTTCATAGTTCTCAACATGTTTTGATGCTTGTAGGGAGAGCTAAGTGTTAAAATTGAAAGTTATGACCAATTTACAATAATTGCATAATCCTATTTTTTGGCCAAAATTAGCACTTTTATGATTGTTTTGGTGGCTTTCTTGATATCCAAATTCAATATTGATTGTGTAAGTGTAATGTATAACATAAAGCTAATCTTCCTTGAGTTTTAGGGGACCTAATATGCTATATAGCATAGTATATGATGATGGTTGAGTTTTTTGATTGCTGAAGAATACGATACATTTTAGAGTAGCAAGTATAACTTTCTCAATATTGCTAGTTTCGTAGGCAAATTGTGTGTATTTTGTAGGTAGTAACCATATCTAATCATAGACTACAAACTTGGCTAGATATTGAGTAGTTTCTATGGGTTTCTAGAGGTCATAATGCTAAACCCAATTTTTTCATGTTTGCTGTATTTAGCACTTTATCATTGCCCCCAAGGTTCCAATTGTAAGAGATCCATTATACTTTTGACATGCTCCATGGCTCCTTTTGAATCCAGAGGCCCAAAGGGAACTAAGAAAACATGTATATAGTATCTGTATTGAGCATGACTATAGAAACTTTGATGATAGGTTCGCAGAATGGCAAAAATGCAACTTTTTTGTATCTATTTTTTTTTGCCCAAAAAAAAATTAGTGAGGTAAAAGCAACTATATGTTTTGATCACCAACCCATTGAAGTTAATGGGGCATTTTATCTCATGTCCTACAAAAATCTGCACTCTTATTTATATGCAATCAACCGTAAGAAATTGCTGTTTTGGGCAAAATGCACTGGTCCATCAACTTTGGAGGCTTGTAGTGACCAAGGGATGAGAAAAATTACAAGTTTCTCATTCTTTCCATATGTAGTAGTTATTGAACTATAAGCTCATGAAAGGATTTTTCAAAATGAGTGGATCTACTATGGTTTTGGAAAATTTTCCCAAAACCCTGAAAGGACACTTTTATGTCCTGTTAGGTTACCATTCTAGTGTTAAAGACCCCATGGGCTTTAGTGTTGTAGGTGGTCAGAAAGGTCATAGTTGAGTAATTGGATGAGTGTGCATGTGTTAGAGAGGAAAGTTTAGAGCTTTCCGCAGGCTCATCACTTACAAAATATGTAACATATAATTTGAGACGTTTAACACAATATAGACCAAAAATTAGTCTCTTGGGATCGTTCCTATGATGTCAAATCTCTCTCTCTCTCATTCTTGTGGATCGGATTGTGGTTTCTTGAGATGATTCCTATCTATATTTATATCTATACTATATATAAAGGGGTAGCCGGACTCCTCAAAGGTAGGGAGAATGCTCTGAACCTCAACCTAGTGAGGCAATCAGAGAGGGAGGCAGTTGTCACCACTGCAAGCGGCACTTGCGTACTAGTTATGTTAAACCTTCTCATATATAGAGAATAAAGTTAGTCTCTTGGCATTGTCCTTACAATGTCAAAATACTCTCTCTCTCTCTCTCTTTATATATATATATATATATATATATATATATATATATATATATATATATATATAGATAGATAGATATATGTATGTACACACACACACACACACACACATACTAATACTATGATGTGAACCTCATCTTGTACATGTTTAGGTTCGGGGTTTCGATCTTACCATAGCTATGCGCATGGCTATGTGAGCATAAGCATCAAGCTCGTCCCAAGCAACTCGGCAGGTGTGGTCGTCGCTTATTACGTAAGTTTCTTATTCATTCAACTTGCATGCTGCAAATAGAAACTTTTGGGATTAATTGAGCAACAACTTTTGAGCAAGCAAGCACTCCTACTATAAAAGTTGATTATATTTTTGAACTTTTTTGTAAGGAAATTTTTTTCTCTTATTTCAAATTATGTATATATTAAGCAATACAAAATATGAAGCTAAGGACTCTATGAGTTGCTAATGCAAAGTTGAAAACCCAAATACAAATAAAGCTAGGGTATATTTGGTAGGCTGTGTGTATGTACATGTGTTGATTGGCCATTGTGTCATTGCCACAAGGTGTAAGTCGGTTGAAAGGGTTTATGATTATGGAGCAAAGGTAGGATTCTTAAAGATCATAATATTTTCCATCAAATATCCTACATATATTCGTTATGTACACAAGCTACTTTTTCTGTATGTAGATGTCGTCCGAAAGAACAAATACAACCGAAGATTGGGATGAGATAGATTTTGAATTCCTGGGCAATGTGTCGGGACAACCTTGGATATTGCAAACTAACATCTTTACTAACGGTACTGGCGGTAGGGAGCAACGGATTTTCCTTTGGTTTGATCCCACTGAAGACTACCATGACTATTCAATGTTGTGGAATCCTCATCAAATTGTGTAAGTCTCTTCTTTCTCTCTTCTCATAAGTATTTTTAACTAGTTGCAACTAGAAACACTCTTGTTTGTCAAGAGCATTAAATAGTTGACATAATGCAACTCATACTTAGCAAGCATTAACACATCTTAATACAAGTTTAGCATGCATTAACTAGTTGTGGCTAGAAACACCGTTTTTTGTGGAGGGCATTAAAGACGACATGCAACTCAAATATAGCTTGCATTGACACATCTTACGATGATTTCTAACCACTTCAAAGAAAATATTATAGTGCCTTAATTGAAAAAAAGCCTTAATGTTTTATGAGATAAAATGATTGCACATGCTATTGGATATCAATATTGATTCTAATTCATGCAAGTATTCTTGATGAAATTGTATATTTTCCAATTGTTAAATGTAAATAGATAATCTTTATTGATTTATGAACGAATTGCTAGTTGTTTAGTGCATTAAAGGAGTACTTATGTTGCTGAATACAATATTAGTTATCCATTTACGATGTATTTTTTTTAAAAGGCTACTTGTTATTGACTCAATACATTGTTGAATAATGTGCATGCATATAAAGGTTATTGCATGTCAATTTCCTCATTTGTATAGAATGGAAGTGTGAAAGAAATTCTATATCGAGAGTATCACATACATCACATTGTTCTAATTTCATATTAATACTTATCTATATCCATAACATAAGTTTTAGATAACTTTTCTACAAATGAAGATTTTTGGTCATAAGTTGTTTCGACAATTTTCACTATTATCTATAGTAATTTTTTCATGTTTCCTGTTTTAAAGGTGGTATGTGGACTCAGTGCCCGTACGGATTTATCGAAACACATCAATAACATACGCAACATATCCAAAATACAAGCCGATGGCTATTTATAGTAGCATATGGAATGGAGACAGTTGGGCAACAAGGGGTGGCTTGGAGAAAATCAATTGGACCTATTCACCATTTATAACATCCTACACTAACTTTCTTGTTGATGCTTGCGAGTGGAATCTACCTAACCAAGCCCCATCATGCTTTTGGTATACTCAACCATATTGGTGGGATCAACCAGACAAGTGGACTTTAAGCGTTGCTGAAAAGAATTACTACATGTACTACACAAAGCAATACACAATTTATGACTATTGTGTAGATACTCTCCGATATCCTAATCAAATGCCGGAATGTGCAACGCCACCATGGGACTAAGGATCACAAATTGTTTGAAGGTTTGATTATGTAATAGCCCTCCATAAACAAATTGGACGAAGCTCAATGCTCATAAAACTAACATATTATGAATTCATCTAGAACAACATTTTTTCTATCACACAAGCAAGAGCTCCATTGATTGCCCTCATCATTTGAGAAGAGTCTCCATAGCCAATTATCTCAAGTGAAACAAACAAACAGTAGTATGGTTTCCCAATTTCTTATGAGACTTCTCCACACTAAAACTAATTGTATACAAGGCTATGTTTTACAATGCCCCATGAAGTGAGCAATCTAGATTCCTATTATCCAGACTTCTTTGTTACTTTTTTAGAGTCTAAATTTACCAATAGAATATAGATGACAAAGCTCTTTTCTTGAGAAGAGCATATAATTAAGTATGTATATGTCAAACCATGATGTTCAAGTGGCTAAAATGCATGTGTGAGTGGTTTTTGTAAGGATTCCAAAGAATTTGAATAAAAGATACAACTTGAGCATAGAACTATGTACAAATTAGCATAATAAAATCACAAATAAGACAAATTAATTGAGCTCACTTGTTTTCATCACATGCTCAACACTTTTAGGAGTGGTTATGAAGATATTTACAATGTCGATATAAACTTTTTGTCACTTATTCAAATGTCCAAGGGTAGTAGTTCTTAGAGGCTTAAAGAACCACTAGATTAAATTTATTAAGTCTATAGATTTTGTAATGATTTGATTATGTAATTGGTCAGATGGAGACAAGCATTCCTTCATCCACATACATAGTCTCAAATACATAACTTTGAATGCACATGAATCGAAGCATACATGAAATATACATGGATGTACAAGCGCGCTTTTGTGTGTGTGTGTGTGTGTGTGTGTGTGTGTGTGTGTGTTTGTTATCTTATTAAACTTAATACATATACACAAAAGAACTTAAAGTTCAAAAGACAACTTGGTTTAGATAACTGGACAGAGGTTTGTACTAAAATAACTCAGTTTAGATTCATTTTTGTGCAATGATCCCGTAAAAAAGACATAGAGCTATGGAGATTATCCTAGTTGAATTCGCAAGGATCTTTAAAGTTGGACAAGAGCTAATCCAAAAAACTTTTAAGTAAAGATAGCATTCTCGCCTGCATCCATATAAACAAGACAAAAAAATTGTTAGTCTTGAATACATATTACAAGTGTCAAAGAACCTATCAGCTATTTTCCTTTGCCTACTTAATTTTTTTAAAACTTAAACTACTAGCCAAAATATATTTAGAGTATATAATAATGTAAACCATCAAAAGGCCATCACTCCTGTGATGTAAGACGTGGCTTGCATGACAAAGCATTTAGCTTTGTCATAATAATGTAAAGCATTAGAAGGCCATTACCCCTTTTGATGTAAGCGGCTTGCATGACAAACCATCAGGTTTTGTTTATAAAACTATAAATCAATCTTAAGTACTTCTCTTTATTCCAAGTTAAACCATATTTACCAAAACGTATCCTCAAGATCAAAAAGCCATCACCCCTTCTGATTCAAGTGTCATTACAAAAGGTATTTAAAAAATATAATTTAATAAAAATATTTCTTTCAGTTACAAAATCCAAGTTAATCATATAATTTAACCTTCCTTAAAAAGTGATTTAAAAAAAATGTATTATGTACATAGAAGATCTAGTCTTTTTATAAAAAACTTGTCTCATTATCTTGCCAAACCATTATCATTGAAAGCATGTAGTGATTTAGCTATATCAAGGCATCATTTAATAACAAGAAGGTCCTCACCAGTTATAAAGAAACGACAAGTGAGTTCCAGGTCTCGGATATTGCTTGCATCCAAATGCTCAACAGGCTCATCATTATTCACATTTTCAAATGTATGGGGAGGCCAAGTGAGTTATAAAGCAGTGACAAGTGAGCTCTAGGAATCAGATATTGCTTGCATCCAAATGATCAATAGGCTTAGCATCATTCACATCTTCAAATTTATGGGGAGGCTCTCTCAACGTGACAACATAGCACATCTATGCATGAGCTTTGGAAGCATCAATCCAAGACATCAGATTCAGACAACAACATCAACACTTACATTGAATGGAGGATCTTGCCATCAAGCCAGAGGGGAAGAGTGAAGTAGATGCTTACCATAGCATCAAAACACGCATAGTATATGCAATGCAAGATAGAAAAATTGGAGCTGCATGTCTGATACGTGCATGAGGAGAAGGGGAAAAATGGAAGAGAGCGAGAAAAAGTCAGCACAATAAATCTACATCATTCCCCATGCCACCAACTTTAAGAACAATAATGGGAGTATCCCATAAAGGTGCTAGGTAAAGCAACGAGGTAATCCCCTATAATACAAGATCACCATCAACACCATCATACATAGCCAAAGATCAATTCATCCATGCAAGAAAACACTTATGGTAATCATCCTTAGGAAAATAAAACCATCAGCTCCGATAAGTATGGTACAAGCAAATGTAGTAACAAATGCAAGGCAAACCTCCACAAGGTTATGTAATCACGTACAACATTATACCCATCAGCTCCATCCTACATAATAGAGCCAATTTTTCCACTTAAGGCAATAACAAGGTAGATACTCGTAGTAGATACCCACAAGACAATATAACTACTAGCTAAAAGCCAGCTATATTATCTGCAAGATAGCATGTAGAAGTAGCTTCTTATAAAGTACATTACTCGGCAATTTTAGCTACATAACAGAGCCAATTTTTCCACTTAAGGCAATAGCAAGGTAGATAATCCTAGTAGATACCCACAAGACAATATAAACACTAACTAAAAGCCATCTATAGTATCTACAGGATAGCATGTAGAAGTAGCTTCTTAAAAAAGTACATTACTAGGAAAATAAAACTTAGCAGATTGTTCTGTAACAATCCAAGCTAAGTGAAGTGACTAAGTGACTCGATTAGGAGTTCCAAAAAATCAAAATTCTTTAAAATTGAAGGTACCACAGGTTATAAAGTGATCATAGCATCAAAAGTCACCTTCAACCTAAGGTAAAAAATGCAAGAATATAATCACACACAAGACAATATAACTATCAACTCCAATAAGCATAGAAAAAGCTAGATTCATCCATAGAATACCCTCAGGGTATCAAGAAGAGGGTATGTGTGTACAACCCAACACCACCAAGACCTCTTCACGATAGTTTATCAGAGGTATATTAGTATTGTGTGTATGTGAGTCTTAGTTTAGTAGAGGTACATTAGTATTGTATGTATGTGTGTGTGTCAAGCATGAAAGAGTCATAGCCAAGTATAGCGACCAAGTGTGTGTGTGTGTGCATGTCCACTCTTACCCAGACACCATACTCAATGTTCAAGCAATCGGCCCATTGAGTATGGACTTACTACCTAATCAAGTTGATGAGATTAACATAGTCAAATTTGATTCTTAAGAGATGATGTACCACATCAAAAATCCATGAAGAAAGTAAAGCAAGTCTCATAAGAACTACATGCAATAATGTCTTTAGAGAATATTGTGTTCAAGTAGGAGTTTTAAGGCTTTGTCAGCCAATAGTAAATAGTGTGGATGCGGTTTATAGTCTATCAGAGATGTTATTAATTTTTTTTTAGGTTCAAGGATAATCATCATACAAACGACTAGTTTAAAGGTGGTATGATCCTTAAAAAACACAAGAATTAATTACTTATGGGTGAGTAAATTTGGAATATTAACCTGCAACCTAAAACCAAAAGAGCCAAAAGACTACAATGGTAGTGAGTAAGAACCCAATCTATAGTCAAAGAAAGACCACCTAACACCTAGCAAACTAACAAGGAATTATAGACAGTGGGTCAATCAAAGCATATACAAAAAAGATAAACTAAATTTAGCATCCCAATACACACATCTACTTGGGAGGGCCGTAAGTTTAGGATATGGTGTTGCTGTATTAAAATTAATACATATATACAAAATAACATAATGTTCAAAGGACGGCTCACTTTAGATAATTGGACAAAGGTTTGTACAAAAATGCCTCAGTCTTACATTCATTTTTGTACAATATAATAAGAATAAAGCATCATTCTAATGATCCTACACAAAAGACACAGAGATGTGGAGGTCTAGGTTAAATCAGTAGGGATCTTCAAAGTGAATCAGTAGGCTAGGCCAAATATTTTTAAAGTAAAGATAGCATTCTCACCTACATCCATATAAACAAGACAACACATTTGCTAGCCTTGAATAGTACTACATGTGTCAAAGGACCTATCAGTTGTTATACTTGTCCTATTTAAAAAATATTCAACTTAAACTACTATCCAAAATAGATTAAAAGTATATAATAATGTAAAGCTTTAGAAGGCCATCACCCATTCTAATGTAAGTGGCTTGCATGACAAAGCATTAAGCTTTGTCATAATAATGTAAAGCATCAGAAGGCCATCATACCTTATGATGTAAGTGACATGCATGACAAAGCATTAAGTTTTGTTATAAAGTATAATTCAATCTTAAGTACTTTTCTTTATTCCAAGTTAAACCATATTTACCAAAAGGTATCCACAAGATCAGAAGGCCATCACCCTTTCTGATTCAAGTGTCATTGCAGAAGGTATTGACAAAATGTAAATTCATAAAAATATTTCTTTTGGTTTCCAAGTTAATCATATAATTTTAGTTTTCTTAGAAAGTGATTAAAAAAATGTATTATGTACCTAGAAGATCTAGTTTTTTTGTCAAAAACTTGTCTTCTTATCTTGTTAAACCATTATCATTGAAATCATGTAGTGATTTAGCTACATCAAGGCGTCATTTAATAAACAATATAATGCTGCATGTAAGTATGCTCTTTTTCCATTGAGTCCACAATCATAGAGGGTCATAGTTTCTTAAAAAAACTATGAGAAGCTATGATTTAGCATAAAGAACAAAGTTATGATCCATATTGTGTTCTTAGTGCACATAAATATTTTCAACTTTTACATGGAAATTCCTTTTCCTTCTTTTTTATTAACATTATTAATACTTACTCTCAAAGAATAAAAACGAGTTACAGAATCATGCCATAACAAAATCTCAGCATATCCTCTCGAGAAAAGCATTCTTTTAAAAAAGAGTCGAATTATTTCATCAGAGTTTAGCTTTGTGAGGAATCAGAACTGATCATGGTATCATTTCCATGGTAGACCACATCTACAAATTTTGGGCAGAGCCATATGAGTGGTAGGATCCAATATTTTCTACTTTTATATATTAGAAGGTAAGATCAAAGAGCTAAAAGTGGAATCAGATGTCAAGCAAGCAACAAAAGTGAGTGCCAAAATATATCATCATTTTCATCAAAAGCATCCAATGTCTAAAGGCACAAGGAGGTAATAGAGAAACCATAATTATCGATGCATTAGACAATGAACAATATTTCCATATTCCATAGACCATTATTTGGAAAGATCCTATCCTTTAGGTATTATCCACCACTGGAGTTATAGTATAAGCTAACGCATCAATCGCAAAGGAAAAGCAGGAAAAAAGTCATCAGCCAAAATCTAAAAAGTCACCAAGCATCAACTCAAAGTAGCAAGGGTATAAAAGACTAGTAATGAGTCTTTGCAGATAAAGTTATCAAAACACAATTATGTATACCCAATCAATTAGGCAAACAAATCAAGGGAGAAAATCATTAGCAATCCATATTAGGATTCAAAACCTAGTTGATGAGGTTTGGGTAAAGCATCATAACAAGAAACACTTTCAATCTGTAAGCCCGATCAAGTAAAATAATTATGGCTTATAAGCTCCACTAGCAGCACACTATGACAATTAAAAACAACAGTGATATTATCTACAAACCAACACTTGGAAAGATCCTCTCTTTTAGGTTATATCTACACTTAGCCTCAAACCTGTTACATGAACATGGTTTAATTGTAAATACAAGATGTCCTCCTAAGATAGGTTAAAAAATTCTCAGGTGTCCTAAGACAAATCCAAAGTGCAAAGTTACATTTCAATAGATTTCAACATATTGAGGACCAAAAAATATGTGGGAGGCTTGTATGTGACATTTATTTGTAGTTTAGAATGATTGAGCATCCTGCACCATATATTTTTTACAACAAATAAAATTGAAAAGATATACCTATGTTTTCAATCAGTTTTGATAGTCATTCGGTAATCTTCATGTCCGATTTTGCTAACAAGCATTTAATTACAATTATTGTAGATGAGCAAGGGAAATTATAAACTGTGGTAGGCTTTCACATGTGTTTAAAATAATTGCGTAATGAAAAACTACAACATCTCACACCCAATAGTTAGCCCAAGTTCTGCATATAGCTCAACTAAGGCAAGTATACACAATTTAAGCATCAATTATGTAATTTTTTCTAATACCGCAATGATACCAAGCAATGATGGTTTTATTTCTTAAATATGATTACCATAAGTCTTTACTTGCATGGATGAACTGAGATTTGGCTATGTATAATGTTGCTGATGGTGATCCTGCCTTATGGGGGTTTACCTTGTTGCTGTACTTTGCACCTTGGTGGGATACTCCCCTTATGGTGCTCATAGTTGGTGGCATGGGGAATGATGTAGATTTATTGTACTAACTTTCTCATGCTCTCTTCCATTGTTTCTCCTTCCCCTCATGCACGGATATTATATGCATCTTTGACTTTTTTTCCTTATGCTACAAATACTAAGCGTGGTTTGATGCTACAGTAAGCATCTACTTCACTCTTCCCCTCTTGCTTGCGGATGAGCTCCTCCTTTCAATGTAGCTACTGATGTTGTTGTATGAATCTAATGCCTTGGATTGATGCTTCTAAAGCTCATGCATAGATTTGCTATGTTTTCACATTAAGAGGACTTCCCAAACATTTGAAGATGTGAATGATGCTGAGCCTACTAAAAGGATTTGGATGCCAGTAATATCTGATTCCTGGAGCTCAATAGTTGTTTCTTTATAGTTGGTAAGGGACTTGTTTTCCCTCACTAAGCCTTGCAAATATTGATTTTTAAAAAGTGACCGTTGTGCTTACTATGACGCAACTCTGTCAACTTTGGCTTGCAAAATGTCTGTAGCCTGCTGATTCTCAATTTCTTCTTCCTTTTCACTAATCATCACCAACAAATAGCATTAAATGTTTTTTGATTTTAAAGATCTACAAAAGCTAGTAGGCCTCCATAGGGGTTCACTCCTTCCGTCTCAACCATCTCTTCATCACAAATCTAGAGAGCCAAAGTTATATGAAGAAGGCATGCAATATGAATCCAAAGAGGAGTGGACAAAGAGCATGCAAGAAAATATGGACTTATTCAATTGAAATCAAAGTTGAAAATTGGCTGATTTTCATAAAGGTGACTGGGCACTACAAAATAAATGTGTGTATTAATTGAAGGAGAAAGAAGGTGGGAGAAAGAGATACAAGTCTAGGCTTGTGGTAAAGGGGTTTTTAAAAGAAAGGTGTTGATTTTAATTAAATATTTTCTCTTTTTGTAAAAATGAATTCCGTTAGACTTGTTTTAAGCCTTATGGCTACTCAAGACTTGAATCTTGAGCAAATGGATGTAAACCTGACATTCCCTCATGGAAACTTGGAGGAGATTCACACACTTCAACCAAAGGGGTATGAAGAAAAGGGTAAGGGAAAAATGGCATGCAAACTGAGAAAGAGCTTGTATGTTTTGAAGCAAGCATCAAGATAGTGGTACCTAAGATTTGACTGAGATCATGGACTCAAATGATGCAACTCAAATTACTGTGTATACACAAAGAATTTGGGGGATGGAAAATAGATAATCCGAACGCTATGTGTTGATTGCATGCTAATTGCAAGTGCTAACATGAAAGATATAAGATAGCTAAAGGAAGAATTGTCTGAATCTTCTTTAAAAAAAATTTAGGTGATGCAAAATGATTGCTTGGTATGAAAATATCAAGGACAGCTTGAAGAAAACATTAACATTATCTCAAGACGATTATATCAAGAAGATACTAGAAAGGTTTAAATTCAATGAAAAATGCAAAATTAGTTTCTACACCTTTGGCTAGTCACTTTAAAATAAACAAGGACATGTGTCCAAAGACACAAGATTAAAGAGGAGGCAAGTGAAAAATTTGTGTGGTGCACATGCACGTACGATGAGTGTAGAATGATAGAATTCGTCTGCATGGATTACTCACTACTAAATGAGTAAGATTCCTTATTCTTTTATGGAGAAAGAGTAAGGTTAGTGGTCCGTGAAGGCATTGGGAAGCCAAACACAAGACATTTGGACCTTGGTGCAACGCACATCCTACCTTTACCCCAACATACTCCCACTTATAAAGGGAAAATGTGCCGATATGTGGGTCCTGCTATCCAAACTACTAGTATGTACAAGAAATAGGTGAGAGACTCTCTCACCCTATGTCCACTAGCTCACTCACTTGATCTATATACAACCATATTGGCTCTAATGATAGGTGAGCATGTGAACCCATGCTAGAGCCTGCATGTAAATCTTGCACAAATGTCTATATGGTCTGCACAACTCCACAATGCATCATGCTAGTGTTAGTTATCATATGATTAACAATACTTGCTACAAATTCTCCCGCTATAGCTTCTAGGTCAGGCCTTGATACTAGTAGGTCATACATGAGATGTTCAAATGATGACAAAACCTGTGCAACCTAGCACTACTAGCCTCCTTAGTGCTATTTGCATACACTGCATCATCAAGACCACTCATCACATATGTATGTGTCGTTGTTGACACTAGGATGGCTATGTCCCTCTCATCCATAAGTGGAATTATGTGTCCTGCCATCGACTCATTAGCCTCTAGCATGAGCATATCAAAGAACTCCATATCTATAATCTCTACTTGGGTTGCTAGGGAGAGGGCCTGCTCTACCTCTATCTACATAGACTTTGACAACACCTGATGTGTCTCACATGAGAAATCCCACTCCACCTTTGCCTCTGTAAACCCACTGACATGTCTTGCATATCTACATGCTTTGTCTCTTGAATCTACTAGAGCTCACTCCATGAATGAGACATGTCTTGTCTCTTGCATACCACATGTCAGTGATGCAATCAAGTCCAAACCGTCTCAAACATCACTGATACGTCCAATGGATGAGAGAAGCCATATCTAGCTCCTCTCACAATCAGAAGAAATCCACAATTCATTTGGAAAGATTGCTCTCTAAGTAGTATCTGACACCCAAAATCTACTAGGTCTCTCATCGAAATCAAACCCTATGCAATTGCAGCAACATAACATGCATGGAATAACATAAAAGATGCACCACTAGGTAATGGAAAGAATACATCTCTTGTTCTTTACAATGTTAAAAAATAAACCATTGGCCAAGTGTACATGACTAAGCCTCCCACTAGAGAAGGTACTAAACCACAAACGACATGGTGTGATGTGGAAAATTGCATCCTCATCTAGCAACCAACGTGAATGATGACACCTGTGCCAGACATATAAGTATGAGGAACGCTAGAGGTAAACATGATATCATCATCACCAACATACTAAGACACCTCTCTAGCATGTGTCATAACCATATTTGTATCTTGCATACATCATTGCCACTGCCTCATATGTCAAAAGCAATGATGCTTAATGTGCCCTAGGTGACCACAATGGCATTGGCATGAGAGAGACCTCCATCTCTCACAAGTCATCTCTCTAGGCTCTAAAGAGTCACAAATATTTGCTAAATGGATGTCAAGAAACTAAAATCTGCATATGTATCAAAACGTGTATTCGGTAGTCTCCCTTTTAAACTAGGAAAAATTCCGAGCTAAATCTCAACTATAAATGACATCAAAGATTCCAAAGTGGAAGATCACCTTGACCACTACACAATCATAACTATGATCAACATATTTGACAAGTCATAGAGTAGACTCCTTGATTTCCCTCAAGAAAAGACATCCATGGGGAATCTGCTTGCTCAACTTGATGGAAAGTTTGCATGGATGTTAGGATCACATTAGGAAGAGCGTGGGGTCTCTAGGAGGGCCTCTTTATTTGCCATGCGATTATGGAGGTGATTAACATTTGGACGAATAGATACATGCCATGTGTGCAAGAATGGTGGGTGTGTAAGAGAGGTGTAAGAGTGGTCAAAGGATGCACTTTTCCCCCAAAAAAGGAGAGGAAAAATTTATGATTTTTAGCCTTCGATAACTCCTACATATGATCTTCGATTTAAGTGAAGATTATAGATTTTTAACCTACATGCCGAGCTCTTTCCAAAGATATGTTACATGATATACTTTTGGCCGCTAGATTTTAAATTTCATTTTGGGGGGGAATTAATTTGAATTCAAATAAACTAGCCATTTTACCTGTTTGAATTCAAAAGTTTTCCTTTGATTGCTTTTTTAATACTAAAGGCTTGACTCCCTTAAACTGCCAAATAAAGAGGCCCTCCTAGACTCCATTCTCTTCCTAATGATCTTTGCTATCTTGATAAACATTATGCAGTCCAGATCTGGTATCCTTTTTAAGACTTAAATAACGTCTCTCAAAGTCTTGAACATAGAGTCTTCATTGGATTTCCCTTTTGGTGGAGAGAGCTTGGGGCAGTTTAGCCAGGTAGGATGTTTCTTAAGAATTAGTCCATGCCTCCCCTAGCTCCTCACTCGGTATTGGGATTGGAAAAATTGTTGGTCTCTTTGGATTTTTTTGAGGATCTTGTGTGTAAAGAATGACATATCGAGGATGCCTCTTTAGCCAGTATCTCCTCCAAGAAGGATTCAGCTCCACCCCATCTGCAGCTTGGGCTTTAAGTAATCTCGCTTTGATCTTTACCACCTCATACTTTACTAGTGGGTATGGAATAAATTTTTAATTTCTTGTGTTTCTTATCTACTGGGAGGTATTTTTAGTCGCATTAGCAGAGTGTAGTACATGCTCCTTCCCTACCATGGGCTCCTTCCAAATGTCTCTACTTTCTTGTTTGATATTGACTTCCAAAGCTTTTTTGGCCTCCTTTGTAAAGATATCTATGGGCCATGTTTCCTCTTCCTTTTCAAGTGGTATTATGTCGGGGAGGGAAGTAGTGGCCTTTGCCTCTTCCATGCATTGAAAAAATTATAGAGCTTCTATTTCCTTGGTGATAGGTTTAGATGTGTCCTCAATTCTGATAATCTTCTTGCCTTTAAGTTGCATCTTTATAGCTTGTAGATCTTGTTGGATCTTGGCTATTTTCTTTTTGTAATGGAAATGGCCTATGAACTTTGAGAATAGCGGAATTAAGAGAATTAGAGTGAGCATTTTTGTGAGACTACTTTGAGAAGATAGAGGGTGAACTTAATTAGCGGTAGAAACATAACCATAATACTTAATTAACTTGGCATGAACAATACTATTGCAAAAGAGAACTAAAGAACATGACAACAGTTGAGGATTGAATTTATGTGGAGCCGCGATCCCCCCTCCAATGGGCTTTTGTATCATAGATTCTCTCATCAAGAGAGACTTGGTACAATACAATCTTTGTGTTCCTTGTGTGACCTAGGTGTTGCAATGAATATGGAAAGATTCATGAATCACCAGCATAACATAAATTTTTTAAAAACATTAACCATCCTTGGCCTCAGTCCCCAAGTCTCAAACACCTTCAAAGGTGGAGAAAGCTAGTGTGGAATGAGGGTAGGGAAGAGGAAAAGAAGCATTCATAGGAGAAAGAAATAGATCCTCACTTATCATCACTCTTCTTGCTTAGCATAGCATGATAGCATAGAAATGAGGATGAAGAAGATGGAAAGATTAAGCATTGAATCATGGATCTTGGTTGGATTTGCATTCCATAGCCAAGAGTGTTGGTGTAGGCTCTCAACTTCTCAATAAGCTTGAAGAAGGAGATGGAGCTCTTGCACTTTTCACTTCACACAATGAGTGTGTGTGTGTGTGTGTGGGGGGGGGGGGGGGGGGGGGGGGGGGGGGGGAGAGTATACCCCCCAAGCTAGCCCCCTCCTTGCTTTGGTTGTGTAACATTCAACGATCTAGTAACTTGCGTGTAGAAGAAATTGATAACAAAGTGAGAATTTCATTAAGAACAAGTTCCTAATGAGCATAGAGAGAGTGCTTAATTTGAGAAAGCAACACAACAATTTACACCTAGCTAGTTTGGAATAGAAATTACTTGAAAAGAGAAAGAAATAGAACAATTGAGAATAGTTGAGGACCGGATTTGCATGGAGCTGGTGCCCCCTCCATAAGGCTTTGTATTATAACTTCTCCCATCAAAGCAGACTTTTGTACAATACAATTCTTGTGTTCCTTGACAAAGCTCATCGTTGCAATGAAGATGGAAGCTTCATACACCAAATTATGATTGAAGAACACACCTAGTGTCCCTAGCCCGAGTGCCAAGACCTCACACACCTTCAAAAATGGTGAGAGCTAGCAAGGAATGAGGAAAGATTGAGAGGAAGAAAGCATTGACAAGGTTTAGGTTCTCCTTTAATTGTATGCCTTGCATCCATCTAGCATCTTCAAAAGGATAATTTTTAAACTTGATAAGATATTGTCGGATAGTTTTACCACCTAGCAATACCTTGACTTCATGTTGAAGAATGGACTTGGGCTGCAACACTTCTTCTTGGTCCTCGATCTCCGGTGGGTCTTCAATGATTGCTTCTTGAGGTGGATCTCCTTTGTAAGGCATTAGGAAGAGAATGGGGTCTAGGAGGGCCTCTTTATTTGGCAGTTTAAGGAATTTAAACTCTTAGTATTAAGAAAGTAATTAAAGGACAACTTTTGAATTCCAAAAGGTAAAATGGCTAGTTTATTTGAATTCAAAGTTACCCCGCAAAATGTAATTTAAACTCTAGCGGGTAAACCCATATCATGTAGCATATCTATGGAAAGATCTCAATGTGTAGATTGGAGATCTATTATCTCCACTCAAATTGGAGATCATATATGGGAGTTATGGAAGTCCAAAAATCATAAAATTTCCCACCTCCTTTTTGGAGGGAAAGGGGCATCCTTTAACCACTCTTACACATCTCTTACACACCCACCATTCTTGCACACATGGAGTACACCTATTTGTCAAAACGTTAATCACCTCCATAAGATCATGGAAAATAAAGAGGCCCTCCTACACCCCATCCTCTTCCTAATGTCTTTAGTAGGCTCACATGGAAAGCATCGTGTACGAGCCTAAGCACAATACTTTTGATGTCCTGTAGGATTATTGCCCGTTGTGTGCCTTAATCGAGCCTTGGGAAACTTAAGCAAGATAGAGAATAAAGCTCTTCTGTGCTTATCAGCAATAGCTTTTTGCCTTTGCTGAGAGATGGAAATAGCATTCTTAATCTTTTGAAAGATTCTTGCAGGTCTCGGCTATATTCATCTACAATGAAGATATTTCCATGTACCTTGAGTAGCAGGGGACTTTTTGAATTTAACCTTTTGCCTTTGCTGAGAGATGGAAATAGCATTCTTAATCTTTTGAAAGATTCTTGCAGGTCTCGGCTATATTCATCTACAATGAAGATATTTCCATGTACCTTGAGTAGCAGGGGACTTTTTGAATTTAACCTTTTGCCTTTGCTGAGAGATGGAAATAGCATTCTTAATCTTTTGAAAGATTCTTGCAGGTCTCGGCTATATTCATCTACAATGAAGATATTTCCATGTACCTTGAGTAGCAGGGGACTTTTTGAATTAGATTTATGTTATACATTACACTTACACAATCAAAATTGAATTTGGATATCAAGAAAGCCACCAAAACAATCATAAAAGTGCTAATTTTGGCCAAAAAATAGGATTATGCAATTATTGAATTGCCAAAAATTGCCAAAAATTGAAAAAAAGCCAAAAACAGGACCCGTTTTTTCACACAGTTTAGGTTCAAAAATGTTGTGCAAGAGTAAGGTTAATGGTGAGATCGATACTCAAAAAAAAATTCTAAGTTTTTTTCAGCTCATAAGGCAACTTTGTGGATATATAGCACCTAGAAATTCATTTTCATACTCTTCAAATAATTCAAGCAAAATGGTCACTTAACAGGACACAAAAGTGTCCAAGGACATAAAAGTGTCCTGTTACCATTCTAGTGGTAAGGCTTTGGTGATCTGTTCGCAGAATGAAAGGAGTCCCCAGTAAATAGTGCTTCCATGGATCTAGATCATGTAGAAATACTAAGAGTTCCTTCTCATATATGCTTAGAGCTTGCTCAACAGGGTCGAGCCTTTGATTTTCATAGACTATGGCGTCCCTATCTTGGAGCAAAACAACTCCAAGGCAATCACCATAGGTGTTGCATTGGATCTCAAATGGCTTTGAGAGATCCGGTAGTGTAAGCAAACGTTGAGAGATAAGCTTTTCAAAATCATTGTTCTCCTTGGTGGACCATATATAGCTAATATTTTTCTTTGTTAGATCATGTAATGGTCTCGTGATTTGTGATAACTTTTCTATGAAGCGTCTATAGTATGCACACATACCTATAAAGCTTCTTAGTTCATGCAAATTCCTTGGATTAGGCCATCCTTTTATTACCTCTAGCTTTGATGGATCAATTTGGATGCCATCTTGAGAGATAATGTGACACAAATATTGAATCTCTTGTAAGAAAAAATCACTTTTCTTTCGATTAATATAAAGTTTATTCTCTTGGAAAACTTGAAATATTACTTGGACGTATTGCTTGTGTTCGTCTAATGAATTAGAGTAGATGATTATATCATCAAGGAACACTCTAGTAAAGGTTTGATGAGGCTTGAACAACTTCTTTATCAAGTGGTTAAATGTGGCTGGCGCATTGGTCAAGCCAAAAGGCATGAAAATGTACTCATAAAGACCAAACGTAGTGCGAAATGCGGTCTTTACAATGTCTTGATCAACTATCCTTATTTGATGGTAGCCACTTTTTAAGTCAATCGTACTGAAGTAGGTGAACCCCTGTAGCTTATCAAATAGGTCTTCTACCCATGGAACGGGAAACCTATTCTTGATAGTGATCCTATTTATTGCTTTATAGTTGACACACATATGATATGTGCCATTTTTCTTTTACACTAATAACACTGGTGAAAAAAATGGAGATGAGCTAGGCCTAACCATGCCTTTCTCAACCAGCTCATGCACTTGCCGCATAATCTCCTCTTGTTGATCTTGAGTAACTCGATAAGGAGGTTTATTAGGTGGTGAGCTTACTGGAAGAAGTTCAATTGCATGGTCATCATCCCCTCGTCGATCTGGAAGTTAATTCACAAGGAATGTTGTCACAATAAAAACATCTTGGAACCCCTTGAGAAAATTGGATAACTCTAATTTCTTTTGATTGTTTATATTTTCTTTTGCTAAAGAATTAGGTTCATTCTGAGAATCTTTAACAAAAATCATGTACATGGAAATAGAGTGCTTTATTGACTTATTGAAAGCTTGCTCATGTACAATGGCTATGGTACTACCCAGCTCATTAACATCTATGCACATATATTTTTCCCTGAACCTAAAGTAGATTTGTCTTTCAGGGAATTTAACATTGGCAGCCATGTGATCAAACCATGGTGCCCCTAGGATTACATTCTTGTGCTTGAGAGGAGAGATGAAGAAATTGATAGATATTTTTCTAGGCCTGGGCCATGGAGCAGACCAAGACCAAGAAAAACCTAGCAAACAAAAGAGCTCAAGCAATATGCTACACTCACTCCCAAAACAAGGAGCCTAGACAATGTAAGTGCGGTTAAATCATATGCCAAAACATGTATCAAATTCTCTCTCTGTCTAACCCACTCAATGCTCGGCTTGCATATACTCGCTTAGACTCGAGAACAAAATCATGAGAAGACACTTATGTGTTTATTATGAAAATGGAGAGAGATAGAGAGAGAGAGAGACACTCCAAGTGTTTGTGTTTAAAATGTTTTCTTTTATCATGATGAGTTTACAAAAAAATTTATGAGAAATAGGAGGGAAAGGAAGCTTATTCATGTGTGAAGCTTTGAATTTGTATCTCGTCGATGTTCATTCCTTCATACACGTGCTTTGCGACCTCTTTCCATCCTTATGTCTTGAGCTACCTCTCTCTCTTTTTGTATTGAAGAGCAGTGAGGCTCCCCTTTCTCTCTTTGATTACCCATAATGAGAGTATCTCCTTCTCATCTCGTTCCCTTGGCACTGGCTTGTATACCTCTCGCATGCTCTCTCGGTGACCCTCTCAAGCACCGCCCCTTTACTTTCTCGTTATTAGTAGCTACAAAGTGTAAATCTCTCTTTCTCTCTCCTTTCTCGATTTTGGTAGCACTTTGACTCTCAACAAAGCCAACAAAACTACCCCACTAATCATGGCCTCACACTCTCTTCATCACGGCCTGTTAACCTGGTCATGTTAGCATGTATCTACACCTTTTCGTTGTCGTCTTCCTCACAGGTTTCAACCCCTTCTCTTCCTTGGTGTCAACAGGGCCAAGCCCTCCTCTTGTTCTCTCCCGGGCCTTGGCATCAAGCAAAAGCCTCCTCTCCAATTGGCCACACCCCCTATCTTCATGGTGACTTTTCCACCCCGCCTTCAATCGATGCACCCCCTCGTCAGGATGTTAAAAAAAACATATTAAAACACCCACTTTTCTTTTAATAAAACTCCTCTCAAGGTCTCATTCACACCCTCAATACGTGCCCAAACAATACGTGTATGCATTGTACGATGAAGTTATAGATTAAATGTACAACCATAAATGGCCAATGGTAGCCATCCGATTCAAACTCTCGTCCGGCCGCCATGGTACACCACTAGCAGTGGTCGATCTAAATCTCTAGTCGTCGTACTCGAGAGCCTCATAACAATATTTCCAAGCATGTCCAATTTGTCAAAACAATTCTCTAGGTAGGTCAAATGAGATCATCATCATAATTATTCATAATAAACCAATATTTTAATCTCCCTTAAATGATCAAGATCTTGTCTAGGTGCTCTCTTTCTCGATCGAAACCCCATGTTCCTGGCCAAAAAAAACTGCAACAAAAATTCTCCTTGTCCACATGGATTTGGACATGGAGCCTCAATTTCCCATTTAAGGGAGTTACTGAGGCTTCTTGCCCCTTGAAAGCACCATTGAGAGGTAGGGCATCTCCCATCTCATAAGCTTGGATGTCTAGCTTGGTGGCCAACTCTATGGATATAAAACTGTGAGTAGAACCAGGGTCAGAACCAGGGTCAAAGAGAATAAAAGAATCATGTTCTCTTACATTTCCCTAAGCATGGCATAGAGGAGATCCTTTGTGATGAGCATCCTCTTCTTGAATTTTGACCAAGGTACGTCTAGAAGGCTCATTATGTGAACCTAAAGTAGATTTGTCTTTTAGGGAATTTAACATTGGCAGCCATGCGATCAAACCATGGTGCCCCTAGGATTACATCCTTGTGCTTGCGAGGAGAGATGAAGAAATTCTCCTTGTCCACATAGCTTTGGACATGGAGCCTCAATTTACCATTGAAGGGAGTGACTGAGGCTTCTTGATCCTTGAAAGTAACATTAGGAGGTAGGACATCTCCCATCTCATAAGCTTGGATGTCTAGCTTGGTGGCCAACTCTATGAATATGAAATTTTGAGTATGACCAGGGTCAAAGAGAATAAAAGCATCATGTTCTCTTAGCTTTCCCTAAGCATGGCATATAGGAGATCCTTTGTGATGAGCATCCTCTTCTTGAATTTCGACTAAGGTAGGTCTAGGAGGCTGATTACGTGTATTCTTGTGGGGACAAACACGATAGGCATGCCCTTGCTCCCCGCACTTGAAACAAAGGTTATCTTTTTGATAACGCTCTAGCTCTTCAGGAGAGAGTTTATTTTTGCCTTTATAAACTCTCCTCTACTTAGCTTTGTTGTTGTTGGCATTGCCTTTGGGGACTTTTGGACGTTGTGCTTCCCCTTAGGCTCGTTACAGTCCTTGTTTTTTGTGGGCTTAAGATTTCTTTTACCCCTTGCTAGAAGTTGATTCTTGAAGCCACCATAGTATGGTGTATGGCTGCAGATATGGTGCGTGGCCTCTGGGAGTTAACATACTCCACCATATCCTCAGTTAAACCCACACAAAATTGTTGCTTTTGCTCTCAAAAATCCATCTTTTTGAAGACAGTGTCTTTGAGATGTAAATCCAAAACTTGTCTACATATTTGTGAATAGATTCGTAGGGAGAGAACTTCAAGCTTCACCATTTAATGAGTACTTTGTCTTTGGCATTGGTAGCCAAAAAATAATTCATGATGGAAGCTCTTAAAGCTTTCCATGTTCGTGGATCTTCACCATTTGCTCGTAGGCTAGAACACCATTGCGTGGCAAATGGTTGAAAATGCATTGACTACATGATGTAGCTTAGAGGACTCTGTGAAACCCTCTTCTCCAAACGCTGCATCGAATTTTTGGATAAAGGAGGCCAATACTTTGTCCGTAGCACCAAAAGTGCCATTGTAGGTAAGGAAAAGAGATGTTCTTTCCTCCCTCTTTGAACCTTTTGAGCTTGGATGACCTCTTCTAGGTGGCATAGGATCTCCTATGGCCTCTTCTAGGTGGCATAGGATCTCCTATGGCCTCTTCTTTTAGGTGGTTTGAGAGCTGCACCATCTCTTTCTTCAGGAGAAGAAGAGTATGAGGAGGATGGAGAAGAGGGTGATATCTTTCTCTCCTTTTTCTTCCTTTATTCCTCCTTGTCTGCACCATCACTTTCTTCAGAAGAGGAAGAGGATGGAGAAGATGGCGAAGAGGGTGACTTCTTTCTTGTCTTTTTCTTCTCTTGTTTTCTCTCTTCTCTCTTTGAATTATGGTGTAGAGAAGGAAACTCACTTCTTTCTCATTCTTTTGATGGGGGCTCTACCGTTGAAACTTGGGTTCTCCTTTGTGAGGGAGATGCCTCATTGAGTAGTAAAATTTTGAGCCCTTTGTACAGATCCTGCTCTGCTTCCCTTATCGTAGAGATTCCTCTTTTGGAAGTCTCACCAGGAGCTTTTCTAGGTACTCTCTATTCCTTGTGGGGAGTTTGGAGAGTACCATGAGTGCGCAATTGCTGTAGCACTTCACCTTGGAGGGATGGGTTGCCCAGGGCTTGTTGAATCCTAGAAACAAATTGCTGTAGCGCTTCACCTTGGAGGGATGGGTTTCCAAGGGCTTGTTGAAACCTAGAAACAAGATAGTTTACAAGCATAGGGGCATCATTAGTTTTTGTTTCATTAGCAAAATCAAAGCTATCAACATTCATTTCAATATATTTTCCCTTGTCAGCCATGCTAGCAAAATTTAGGTGTAAATTTCTACTTTTACTTTGGCACTTCAAGCCCTACTTGCTACTCCTCTTTACCTTCAAATATAATTACTCAAAAATCTATACCCGTGGCTCAAATATGATTAATTTCAAGGATTAGAAGAGAGGGTTCAACAGAGCCAAGACAACATCGGTTCCTGTCAAGCTTCTAGTAGCTCAATAATGGTTAACACATAGGCAAGCCCCATAGGACTCCATTATTAAGACCATAGCTCTTGACGGTATCCCCGTTAACTACATAAAGTAGACGTGCTTCAAGGATGAAAAATCCCTATTCTACTTACTCCTTTGCAATTAATAACGCCAACCATTTGTAGCAAGCTTGAGGAACTCTCTCCTTAAGCAAGAAAAGTGAAACCAATAGCTCTGATCCCAACGTAACATTTAATGCACTAGTAGCATGTGTGTAGCAAAAATTGATAACATATTGAGCATTTCATTAAGAACAAGTTCCTAATGAGCATAGAGAGAGTACTTAATTTGAGAAAGCAACTTAGCATTTTACACCTAGCTAGTTTGGCATAGACAATTGTTGGGAGGCATTGTAGCAATGAGCTAATCACAACCCACACAAAATTATCAAACTTGTGGATTGGAAACCCGGCTAGGGCATGGACGCACGATCATCGGATGGATAGATATAGAGGATTCAAGAGAACACCTCTCCAATGCAAGTAGAGATTAGACATGGCAAGACTAACTCTAAACATATTCTAATCACTAATCAATCAACTCCTACACACATCAAGTCCACCGAAGTCTGACTTACCATAGACTAGAAACCCTAAGCACACTAATGATAATGCATTAGTTACATTGGTGTTGGCCTCTCCAATCACCACATACCAATCATGGCACTTCATCAATAGCTAGACACACACACACACACACACACACACACACACACACACACACACACACACACACACACACGAGGTGAATGGTGCTAGCGTTTCATAAAATCTATCCACACACAAGCAAACAATAGGGCACACACACTAATTACAAGATTAAGACCTAACTTAATCAATCCTAATTAGTAATGCTAAATATCACAAATTGAACGCTCATAGAAAGATAAGAGTTTTTAATAGCAAGAAGTACATACCTCTCTCAAATCTAGAATAATGAGAGTGTAATAGTACTTCATGACATAATGAAATGTAGAGAAGAAGTAGACTAATGAGAAAATAGGGATTATATTAATAAAAAATAGCTTACTCTAATTACAATAAAAACAGAGATTTATATTTATATGGTTTAATCGTTTTGTATTTATAGGTCAGTAATTGTCCATGGGAGAAAGCTCAAATTCCAAGTATAAACTTGTCAAAGAGCATCCATGCTAGTTGGCTGGCAAGTGAAGGTGGTAAACATAAAATCTCACTTTATGATGCATGTGTCAGTGACGTTTTGAATGCATATATTCAATGTGCAAAAGGATTGGGATAAACCACATGCAAATACATCCTTAGGAAAAGTTTGGACTAAAAAATGGGCCTTGTAAGAATTGTTGATGTGGCGTAGCTTTCAAAAAGTGGGGATCGGTAATTTTTTTTGCAAAAAAGATCCAAACTTGTTGGAGGTTGGATATTTAGAATCTACTCTTCAAATGCTATCTATTGATATATAGCATGCATGTATCGGACATTGCCTTCATGTAGATCTAGAAAAAGGTGATTTTAGATTACCGTAATGGTAACAAAACCTCGTTGATTGAAAAAAAATGGCATAAATTTCATAGAAGTCATCCAAAATTTTTGGACCTTGGCTCTTTAGAATCCATTTTTCAAGAACTTTCCAATGATAGGTCATATCATGGGGTTCTAAGCAATATTTAGAGGGGTCTCCGGGTTGCTTTCTTTTGTACAACTTTGATGATGTGACACTCTTAAAAGGCCCAAAAATGAGTTCAAAATTTTCCTAATGCGAAATGGGTCCTTCCATAGAAGCTTTTCTAGACACATGAGACTTTATTAGAATTGCTTTAGTAAGAGAAGCATGCTTTAAGGTATCTATCTAGACAATTTTACAAGCTCAAAACTAAACATGTACATTTTTTTGATGTGTATAATAAAGGAGACTCAAAATCTTAAGCCAGTTTGTTGCGAGATTATAGATCTTTTTTGTTGTGTATAATATTTTGATGTCTTTGTTTTGGATTAATTTCTTTGTGTCATTAGAAAAGGCTCTGAATCTAAAATCAAAAAGCTCGCAAAACTAGTTTTGATTGCAAAATCTTGAAATTGAAGCTCACAAATAAAACACACTCCGCTTCTATTCCTAAGTTTTCTCTCTCTAGTTTCTAGGATATACTCAGGTTGAAGTTCAAGGATTCCTTGGGTAGGAACAACTATTTGTTTAGCATCCAAAAGTTGATTGGGGTTAGGACATCATAATTATGAGGTTAGAGGGTAAGTTTAGCTTATACGCTTGATCACTTATCACTCTGACAATCTCATAGGATCCATAATATCTTGAGATGAGCTTCTTGTACTTTCCCAAATATAGGTTTCTTTTCTTGGGCCTGACTCTAAGGAATACCTTGTCTCCTTCTTTAAAGATTTGATTTGATCTCCTCATATTGGCATTATGCTTTTGTTTGTCATGAGTAGCTTGATTGTCCTTACAAATCTCATTGGTTTGATCTTACATGTCTTTGAGTGTTTGCTTTGATGCTTCTACCTTGATAGTAGGATCTAAGAATTTTAACAGAGCCAAACATTCTTGACCATAAAAAGCTTTAAATGGTGACATGTCTATGCTTCTATGGTTGGAGACATTATAGGAATATTCAAGAAAAGGTAGATATTGGATCCATTTCTTTGGTTCCTGTGAGCAATATTCTCTAAGAATGTCTTCAATTACTTGATTTGCTGTTTCAGTTTGACCATCTATTAGAGGATGATTTGATGTGCTAAAACACAATTGTGTTCCGATGGCTTGAAAGAGTGAAGTCCAAAATCTCTAGGTAAATTTTACATCCTTGTCGCTAAAAACTCTCTTGAATAGACCATGAATAAAGATTTATTCACAAAGATTCGGCTAATATCAAAGGTGATAAGGTAGTTTTCACAGGCATCAAATGGGCTACCTTAGTAAGCATATCAACAACAAAAGATACTAAATCATAGCCTTTAATAGTGGATAAACCATTAACAAAATCCATACTGATACATTCCCATTTCATTTGGGGTATATCAAGGGATTAAAGTTATCCAGGTAGTTTGATTCTTTTAGCTTTAGTCCGTTGGCAGGAGAGACATTGATTCACGTAGCAAAGAACATCCCCCTTCATTGCTATCCAAAAGTAGCTTCTTCTAACATCATTTAGGGTCGTTGCATACCTAGGGTGTCCTAAAGTTGGGCTGTCATGAGCCTCAAATAAGAGCGCCTTCTTCCGTGTTGGGTCCTTAGATACACAAAACCTTTGCCAAAAATAAAGACATCCCTCTTGAATAGAGTAATCCTTTACTGATATGTTTTTGTCTTTAGCGGTTATTCCTTGTCGAATCTTCAAAGACAACTGTTGATAATCTGGGTCTCTCAAGGTTCTGCCTTGATTCTTTCCTAAATAGAATTATCAAGTATAGAGCTAGCACTAAGAAAATCTTTGCGACAAAGTCCATCCGCAACTACATTGTCCTTCCCAGTTCTATACTTTATGTCAAATTCATATTCTTGAAGAAGTTCAATCCATCTCATTTTTGTCATGTTGAGATTGGGTTGTGTAAAGATTCACTTCAAGCTTTTATGATCAGTGATGACTAACTGAAATTTGCGATTGAGAAGATAATGTCTTCATAACTTTAATGCATGGATGATTGCTAAGAGTTCTAAGTCATGGGTTGGATAATTTTTCTCATGATATATGAGGTTTCAAGAAGTATAGGCTACATGTCTACCCTCTTGAGTAAGGACGCCCCCTATAGAAAGATTACTAGCATTTGCTATAACTTCAAAATCTTTACCGAAATCCGAAAGATTATGAATAGGGACTGATACTAGGTAACCTTTAGGCTTTGCAAAATTGGCCTCATTTTCTACTATCCATTCAATCCACATTCCTTTCTTTAATAATTATGTCAAATGTGCTGCACTAAGAGCATATTCCTTGACAAATATCCACTACCATCTTGTGATTCCAAGATTTCAGTGACAATAGTAGATGAGGACATTTTGCAATGCCCTTGACTTTATCTGGGTTGACTGAGATACCCTTGGAATATGTAATCAATCCAAAATAGCTAACTTGGGGGGAACAAAAGGTACATTTACTCTTCTTAGTAAAAAGTTGATGATGACGTAAGAGTTGTAATACTTTACAAAAGTGCTCTTCATGATGTACCTAATCTCTAGAATAGATCAAGATATCATCAAAGAAAACCAAGACAAAATCACCTAGGTAAGTTTGTGGTAGTCTATGCAAAGTCATAACGAACCATACTTCTTCTTTTAAAAAAGGACTTGAGCACCCCAAGGAGAAGTACTTGGTCGGATAAAATCTTGCTCAATAAGTTGCCTAAGTTTCTCTTTGAGTTTGATTGCTGTAGGAAGTGACATTTTGTATGGCCTCTTTGAAACCTGTTCACAAGTGGGTCTATGCAAGATAGAGCGTACCCACTTCCCGTAGTCCACACCCAAGCGTGACCTTTGGCTAAATCATTCCATTACCCTCGCACCCAAAGGAGGAACTTGAGACACGTGGCGTACTCCTAGAACTCGGTGAGTTACTGGTAAGAGGATCCATGTAACTCACTGAGTGACGTGGTCATGCCACAAAAGTGTTAGGTTATTTCCACGTACATGGGCAAGTGGCATTGCCACGTAACTCACCCAATAACATGGCAATGCCAACATAGGCAGGCCATGTAGCTCGACGCGTTACATGGCTGCTGTCATGGAAGAACTCTCAACAACAACATGGAATACACATCAGATGTCTGCGTAACTCTTCAAGTTATGTGGTTGCTAGGTAACTCGATGAGTTACATGGATACATCTCCAACCATCTGCATGCCATGCAACTCGACAAGTTACAAGGAACTCAATGAGACTTGTAGAAATGATTCAACATCACTACAAGAGGCTATTCATATTAGCGACGCTCACACAGCGACGCTCAAAAAAAAAATTCCCGGCGTCGCTATGAGCGTCGCAAATTTACAAGTAAATTTGCGACGCTCATAGCGACGTCGAGTGGGCTAAAAAAAATAACAGAGAGCGCCCAAAAACTCAGATCTCAGATCTGAGTTTTTCGGCGCCCTCAAGCAAGGAGCAGGTAACGCTCTCCCTCTATCTCTCTCTCTCTCTTTCTTCTCCACACACACACACACACACACACACACACACACACACACGAGGAGAGGAAGGAGAGCCAGGTATGCTCCTTCCCTCTCCTCACTCTCATGTTCCCTTCCCCTCTTTCTCTCTCCCTCTCTCTCTCTCTCTCTCTCACACACACACACACATAGTGTTTCTGAGAGAGAGAGAGAGAGAGAGAGAGAGAGAGAGAGAGAAAGAGTACAAACATAAACAAAAACGCACACACACATACATAAACAAAGAATGCACACACACATTGAGAGAGGAAAAGAGAGAGAGAGCATGCATAAACAAAAAACGCACACATTGAGAGAGGAAAAGAGAGAGAGAACATGCATAAACAAAAAACGCACACATTGAGAGAGGAAAAGAGAGAGAAAACATGCATAAACAAAAAAACTCACACACATTGAGAGAGAAAGAGAGAGAAACTAATTTAACGTCGTAGGAAACTAATTAAAATTAAAAGACCTAAAGATCTAGCCGACGAGGAGTTAAACTCAAGACCTATTATTCAAGAGGGAAATGGCATAACCAATCTATCATACTTGGCATGGGTGATAGAAAGGTTATACCATTTATCTCTTTTTATTGGCACACACATCCACACACGCGCACACACACAAGAAGAAGAGAGTTATAACGTCGTAGGAAACTATCCTAAAAGACGTTAAAGATTAGGTTAGATGTAGACTTATGTTAAATTAGATTTAGGTTTATTTAAGTTAAATTAGATTAGATTTAGGTTTATTTTTAGTTAGATTTACGTTTATTTACGCTAGATTTAGATTTATGTTATATTAGATTAGATTTATACTGGTGAAATGTCTTCAGAAGATAGGGAAGAAGGTGGATCTTCAGGGCGGCAAGAGTCACTACATCCCCGACAATGACCATCTAGACAACCTCTAGTCATTCAACAGCAACTTCAAAGTTAGTAACAAGAGCAAGAACGGTCCAAAGGGCCAATTGCTGTCGTCAGATGTGGATGGAGATGAGGTAGCGTCACCCCCGGAAGTTAACTCTCACATCTTTAGTGATGAGAATGCCAACTCTTGCCGAGTTATGTGAAAAATTATGTGTTAAATCAGTTTTAAGGTTCTTATAATCCCTGTTAGTTTAGTTCTTTGTTTTTAATATAACATAATTTACGTTAGATTTAGATTTATGTTATATTAGATTAGACTTAGGTTTATTTAGGTTTACCCACACACACACACACACACACACACACACAAGAAGAAGAGAGTTTTAACGTCGTAGGAAACTATCCCAAAAGACGTTAAAGATTAGGTTAGATGTAGACTTACGTTAAATTAGATTTAGGTTTATTTTTAGTTAGATTTACGTTTATTTAGATTTACGCTTATTTACGTTAGATCGAGTCCACGCAAGAATTACTTACGGTTTAGGGTTTAGAGTTAGACGAACAGTGAAAAGATCTACTATGAAAAGATGTTAAGATGCTGTGAAGTGCTACAGCTAGAGAAGAGGCAAAGGGGTTTTGTCCACTACATGCAGTATCAAGACGTGGGTCTGTAGATTTCTTGTACCCACAAATATAGGTATTGACCAATAAAGACGAGATTATAACCCGATGGTTCTGATCTCCGTGCACCTCTAGACCGAGGTGTGCGGGGATTGGACATGACTAGAGAATGTGAGGTAGAGAGAGAGAGAGAGAGAGAGAGAGAGAGAGAGAGAGAGAGAGAGAGAGAGAGAGAGAGAGAGAGAGAGAGAGAGAGATGAGATGAGACGAAGAATGCCAATAGAATATTAAATTTGTTGTCCAGGTTATAAGATTTTTATCCTCATTATGAGTAGTGACGAGGATGTGGGACCGTCCAACCGAAACACCTATCTCTCAACGAGGGTCTTATGTCCTTGTAATCAATGCAAGCATGCTGTGCGACGGACAAGACGTGTTTCTTTGCAGCACGTTCGCGAATTTGGCGAGTTCGATCCATCTATTATAGATTGAGTTGTTGCCAATTATAACTTGTCGGACTCTGACGCTGGCCAACAAGCAGCAATCTTGCAACCCAATAGAGGTGTTCGCAGGCGCTTTGGTCAACCAGCATATGTGAGGCCACAAGATGTAGCCTCTGACAGCTCGGGGTATGATCATGCAGAGCACATTCCCAACGAGGCAATGTTTGAGCCCGAGATTGATGAAATGATCGAGACGATCATGGATTCAGAAAGGCTTATCTATGATGATATGAAAAGTGAAGCCGATATGCCATTGTATAATGGAGTACGTATGTCTAGATTGAAAGCACTCCTTGTTCTTCTCAACATGCAGGCAAAGTTTGGATGGAGTGACACTAGCGTCACAACGCTTTTCAGGTGATCTATTACAATTAGTTTACTTTAATAAAACTCTAAATGTATAATGATCTGATAGATTTTTACACAACTGTATCGTATTTTTATGTTGTGTAGATTGCTTAAAGAGCACATACTACCAGTTGACAATGTGATGCCAGATTCTCGAGATGAAGCAAGAAAGATTTTGCGAAACTTGGGGATGGATTACAATTCTATCCACGCTTGTCCTAATGACTGCATTCTTTTCAGAGGGGAATACATAGACATGGAGAAGTGTCCGAAATGTGATTCCGAAAGATATCAAGTAGATCTCCACGGGACAAAAATTCCACAAAAGGTTTTGCGAAATTTTCCTCTGCTTCCTCGCATCAAGCATTTCTTCGAATGTAAGTCCATGGCCGCCCTAGCATCATGGCATGAGGAGAATAAATCTTCGGATGGTGTGCTACGAATTCCTGCAGATTGCGCAGCCTGGAAACATATAGATGGAACATGGTCGGATTTTGCCAGGGAAGCTCGAAATTTGCGCTTAGGCCTGGCTATGGATGGCGTAAATCCATTTGGTCAAAGATCAACATCTTACAGTGTATGGCTCGTTGTCATCGTCAACTACAACATTCCCCCGTGGTTGACTACGAAGAAGGGGCACCTATGGCTAAGCTTGATTGTGCCAGGGCGATATAAAGTGGAGAATATGGATGTGTATCTTCGTCCACTATTGGAAGAGCTACAACAATTGTGGATTGGCATAGAGGTGGTGGATATGAGCCGACACACAGGACGACGGAATGCTTTGATCAGAGGCATTCTAATGTGGACCATGCATGACTATCCCGGGCTAACAGAATGCTCAGGTGATCTATTGACACTCCTCACTCAGACACTGTAAATCTTGTTTTTTCCCATAGTTGATCTATTATCATGTGTATACACGCAGGGCTTCAAACAAGCGGATACAAAGCATGTGTCACATGTGGACCTAGACTGAATGCACGTAGGGCGCCCTCACTGAAGAAGAAAATCTACGAAGGTCATCAAGCGTATCTTCCAGAGAATCATGTGTTACGCGACGGCTTTTTGGGAAGAGAGCCACCAAGGATGTCTGCACAAGCATGGTTAGAGCAGAAGGAGATGTGCGATGACGGATTGCCTCCAGGGATGAAGAGACTATCTCTATGGTACGAGTTACCATACTGGCCCCGACTCATGATCAATCATCGCTCTGGCGCATCATCGCGCGTTCCTACTCCATCCGCATCTCCCTCTCTTTCAGAGCATTCGGCGTGCTCCGAAGCTTCGGTGTCGACGAGACGATCTTCACACTCGTCTAGACACCGGCGCTCTAGTTGTGGTGGTGGCGGTTGTTGTGGGGATTCCGCCGCCGATGCCTCCACACCGCCTCGTGTTCGACGAGGCTCTTTACCCTCCCCTTCTTTGCCCGCCCCCACACCAGCCACAGCATCGCCATCTACGCCAGGTTTTGCGCGGCTGACTATTCCTAGCAGCTACACACCTCTACCTACTCCGCCAGGAGCCAGCCCACTCGACACTCCTCGCTTCGGGGCTCAGACGCCGGTGGAGACACCTGACGTCCGTACCCCCATCGACACGCCGCTAGAGACCCCTGCTGGGACACCCAGGTTCACGCGTCACCAGCCAGAGGGCTTGCCTTACTCCGTCGACTTCAACGGCGGCATCATCATGGATGATGACGGCAAGAAGGTGATCTCGCGCATGCGTGGTCTTTGCTATCAGCTGTTTAGACACTACATACTAAACAAATGGAGTGAAGTACCAAGTGATTTAAAAGCCAGAGTCATCAGCATACTTCATGATGAGTTTCCCGTTCCAACACGGGATCAACGCTTCAATGAAGACCTGATGAAGATTCGAATGCGCGAATACTACAAACACAAGCGTTCCGAAGTGAAAAAAGAAATCAAGCATGGGTGGAACAGGCCAGATTGGCTGGCCAAAGAAGATTGGAAGAATGCGAAGAAAGCAGCGCGCGAGAATCCCGACAAGTGGAAGCAACAAAAGGATGCAGCCAGAGCGCGAGTAGAGGCAGGGAGCTCGCACCACTTGGGGAGCGGTGGATGGGCATCATTTGAGGCCGATTTTGTAAGTGTTTTCGCATTGCTCTTTATGTTCGATAGTTTAGGGTTTATGAGTTTTTTAATTCTAACATAATGAAATCTTTGTATGTTTTGACAGTGGTCGATGACAGGACGTGATCCCACACCGTACGAGCGCGAGTACGTAGACAGGAAGGGCTTAAACGCCCTGATGGACATTCTCAGTTCTCGCGGCGGCATGGTTAGTATTAGGGTTTACTCTTTTCTATTGTTTGTATTTTTTTATAAATGTCGTTATATGTTTATACTTACTGAAAGCTGTCTTATTGTCTTTTTTTGCAGAATCCGACAGATACGCCGCTTGGACGCGATGAGACGTCTGACTATACGACGTTAGTTTAGCCGTAGCTAGATAGCATTAGTTTAGGGTTTCTCATAGCTTATGTATCATGAGACGGATTTTATACGTCATTTTGAACCATGTATATTATTACATTTGTCACCGCAGTTCATTTTGCTAATCAATTCTTTATGCCTATGATGTTGTACAATTGTCATTATTACATTTGCCAATCAATTCATTTTGCCTATGATGTGTACAATTGTCAATTTTACGCTTGTCAATTTTGCAAACAATGCGTCTTGTGGGTGACTATTTTGGGTCTATTATCTACCCTTGCACTTTTTTTAAAAAGTGAATCAAGTACAATATGGTTGATGGGTGGCAGGGCATTCAATGCCCTGTCACCAAAAAAATTTCTCTCGGGCGTCGCTATTTATGGCTTTGGAGCGTCGCTATAAGCGTCGCTATAGACTTCTGTGTAAACGTCGCTATGAGCGTCTCTATATAGCTACGCTTATAGCGACGCCTATAGCGTCGCATATAGCGACGCTCTCGTAGCGACGCTATTAGCGACGGTTTTAGCGACGCCGGGGGTTATAAAAACCCAGTGTATTTCCATCGCTAACAGCGTCACAAGAGCACACAACCTCTTGTAGTGCATGGACCCACATGCATGCATAGACTTTTCAACCAAAATCTTTGTGAGCGTCTAGCTAGAAGAATGTATGGATCAAATCTATGTCACTCCTTGTGTCTATTGAGACTCTTTTCCTTCTCTTTCTCTCTCTCCTCGTACAATGTGTATAAGAGTCCCTCCACCGCATGATAAATATCATATCTTTCTTTGTACAATTATATACAAATTCATATCCAAAAATGCATCTATTTCCAACCCCCCTTGGATCCCCCCGATGAGAGAGAGAGAGAGAGAGAGAGAGAGAGAGAGAGAGAGAGAGAGAGAGAGAGCGCAAGAAGAAGAAGAGATAAAGACAGAGTTTTCTTTCTAAATTCTAGTTGATGAAAATCTAGTTGTCCATATAGATTATGACCTAGTTGTCTAAGTAGACACCAATCTTGTTGACCATACATGTGACAATAAAGATTCTCCAAATTCAACCCTTAGAAAAGGATGAGGTTGAGAATGATGACAAGTGGATGGATGGACTTGATATGCGAATTACTGTGAATCTGAACAAGGATTACAAATTCAAGGCTTTAACGGATACATGAGATCAATTTAATGCGGTCAGCTGTTCTACTTTTTGCAAAGCAACTAATCAACCACTTTATTGTCAAGCCACTGTCAAGGTTGTAATAAGAGAGTCACCCCAACTCTAAGGAAAATTAACTTGAATATTATGGTTCATGGATTCTCTTGACCGCATACTTTTATACATATAGTGGATGAACATATGAATGATGATCTAATATTAGGTGTTCCTTGGATGAGAACCTATAAAGAAATCCAAGATTGGGATGCCAAAATTTTAGAACTTACACTTAAAGGAGGATAGCTAAAAACACCATTCGCATACAGCAAGGAGGAATGGAAAGAAGCACTTGATGATTTCTAATCAAAGAAGCATGAGTCATCAGCCATGAACATAACTACTACTCCACTAAGGACTTCTTCTACTCAGCTAATTATGCAGGGAACCAAGCAAGTTTAGATACCCAAAAGTCAACTCGTCGATCGACCTCAAAAAATTTGGTTGCCCAAAAAGTTGATGTACACCGCCAACAACCCCAGGGGTAAAGCTGTCGCATCCACCTTCTCAACAAAAACCACAGTTACTAAAGATGAGATGGATATGGCAACCAAATAAGGAATATACAACTAAGAGTAGAAGACCAACTTCTCAAAGTGGAAAAGTCAAATTAAGGGTACCAAAGACCCCACCGTAATTTAGGACAACCTAAATCAGGTATAAGTGGGTACCAAACACCCCACCACAAGTGTGACCACTTTTTTCAATCATTACTCAACGGACAATGCATATTGCACCTTAAAAGAATGAGCTTAATTGCTACAAGACTTAGTCTTCAAGGGAGTTCAATCACAGTATACCTCTCCATCAAAAACCCTTGAGTGCAATACTCAAGACCCATCTCTTGCACAACATAGTGTGTTTAATTGCATTGACATCAATAACATTATAGGGCCAATCAGGGCCATGCATAGACATGACTTTAACCTACACACTACACAACCAGGGTACTCACTCATCTAGGAGGATTAAAGTAAGAAGGGGGGAGACAATCGGAATATGGATAGAAGCATATGAATCTAGAGGAGAGAAGGGCAAAGTTTTGAATTAATTGTGTGTTAATGTATGATCTTTCTTGAAACGAATTAAGCAATTTCCCTAATAATGAGATGAATGGGGAATGCAATAGGATAACCTCTAGGTGTGTGTATATATTGTACAAATTTGCCAAAAGCTATTAAATAGTGTAAATTTTACTTGTATTGTATGTATTTCGGCCAAGTTCATGATGAAAATGGAGTGATCCACAAAAATATGGCCAAATAATTACATTAGAAGTTTTTTAGTATTTTTGAGTATATAATGGATTTTTTTGAGCAGTATTAATTTTTCTTTAAATTTTTCTAATAAAAGCCAATATAATTAAAAAAAAAAAAAGCAAGAATGTCTAAATTGAAACTTAATCTCAAACATAAAATCTCAAAGCTTAATGGAAAGGCCATTTTTTTAAAGGCAATTCCAATCAAAAGCTTAGTAGCCACTGCGACTCACTAATCATTTGGAATCTATTGCAACAAAAAGGTCCATGGATGTTATTTTTTTTTAAAAAAATTGATCCAAGAGTACATTGTGAGACCTGATGAGCTCATTGGACAGGAGGTCTCAAAAAAGTCCAGGTATGTATAGCACCTCGGGCCATTTTCCCTCTCAATTTCATTCTAGCCTTTACTACTTTTTGCAGGATTTTTCCATTTTTAAGCCTCCTTATCAACAAAAATGATGAAAAAATACCCAAAAAGGACCATTTTTGATGATTTTCTGATAGTATATACACTATCTACACTCATCGGGAAGATATTTTCAGTGAATTTTCCCTGTTGACGCATTATAAGGGCATTATTAGGTAATTTTGCAAAAAATCACACATTAACATGGAACTTTTTCCTCCCTCTTCAAACATTGCCCTTAATTACTTAGTACTTAGTGCCCTGCCCTTCCACCCCTCCTAGATGGCGTTCTCCGGAACGACTGCATGCATGGGTTGAGCAAGTGTGTCTATGCATAGCCGTGATTGGATCTACCATGATATGAAGATCAATGCAACTTTAATTCAATATGCTGTGCAAGAGCTGGGTCTTGAGTAAATAACTCAAAGGTTTTCGATGTCGAGGTTTGCTGCTGATGTCTTCCAAAGAGAAAATCTTGTAGCTTATGTGCTCTCTCGTTGATAGTACCATCAGGGTGTTTTAGCATGCTAATTGCTTGAGATGTTGGTAGCACGTTAGACGATTGTCGAGATTTTTCTCGCCATTGGTAGCTCGGTCGGCTTGGTGCTATATAGTGTTTTAGAGCCTCTTGAGACTTAACTTGCCACTATTTGTTTGGTTGCGTGGTGTGTGGAGAAGATAAGTGCTCCTTTTTCTTCCAAACCTTTTTAATGTTAGGTTCCTTGTTCATAGATGCTCGATTGGAACAATGAGTTGCCCTCCTTTAGGTGATAGCTTTAGCTAATTCGTATCCCAATCTGGTACTTCTTTCTATGTACGCATCCAAGGAATGCCAAGAATCATCATCTCATTCATGTGTTCATCTGGCAAGCATACAAACTGATGCGGACATGAACATCCACGTACTATCACGTTCAAGTTGACTACTCCCAATGTTGGATTTGGATTCCTATTGCAACCTTTGATTGTCGTTATTCCTGCGGTCAATGCTTGACTTGTTGCCTTCCTATATGTGGAATAATTGACTGCATTCACTCTAGCTCCTGTGTCTACCAAAGCATTGGTGCTATGATTGTTGAGCTGTACTTTGATGCGTAGATCCATTCCATCTAACCAGTCATTATCTGTTGAAACTGCATCTTTAGGTAATTCCCATTGTTGATCATCTAGTTCCAAAGTGTTGATGGGAATCGGTATCTGTTGATTCTTCAGAGCGGCTTTACGCTTGAGTACCCAAAGTCTAGCTTCCTCTTGGGCTTCATCAATAACCTGATGTCGCTTGATCTTCCTTTGTTTGGCTACAGGAATTCTCTCTAGCAATTCATGGATTAGTGGAAAATTGTATTTCTTTAAACAACATCCATTAATCCAATTAGCCATTGGTTCACCATCTAGGGTGGACAATTTTACTGCTCCACTTGGAGATACATCTTCAATGATAAATGGTCCATTTCCTATTTTCTTAAACTTGGGAATGTGTTGCTTAAGGGAATAGACTAAAACTAAGTCCCCTTTCTTGAAAATTTTTGTAATTAAGTGGGAATCAAAAAATTGTTTTTGTTTCTGCTTTTGTGCATAGATATGAGCTACAACAGTTAGCCTTTGCTCGTCTAGTTTTTCCAAATCTTCAAGTCTTTCTGACAATTCATGTCCAGTCCTCAAGAGTCTGTGCTACCCTTAATGTCGGCAATAGCAACTCTATTGGGAGTATGGCATCAAGACCATAAACAAGGTTAAAGGGTGTAGCATTTAGAGATGTTTTGAATGAAACTTGATAGGCCCATAGAGCAGCATGGATATTTATTTCCCAGTCTGTCCTTCCTGAACTAACCATTTTGGTCAGTACTGAGCTAAGAATTTTATTCGTATGCTCAGCTTGTCCGTTTGCTTGTGGGTGATAGAGAGCTGATTTGTTATGGATAACCATAAACTCATTAAGAAAATACTCTATTACCTCGTTGAGGAAATGAGTTCCCCGATCATTGAGAATCTCTATTGGAAGTCCATACCTTGTGAATTCATACTCATATAAGAATGCAGTAGTGGTTATGGCATCATTCTTTTGGGTTGCTTTAGCCTCGGCCCACTTGGTCAAATAGTCTGTAGCTACAATGATATATTGAGCTTGTGTTCTATAAGCAGGTAGCTGTACCGATCGGACAAAATCTATACCCCATTTTGCAGGCTCTAGACCCCATCATTGGTCTTAAGGGCATGCTGTCTACTCGTGTTGGCATTTTTGCTCGTTGACAAGCATCACACCTTCGAACATATTCTTTGGCATTTTCAAAAAGTGTTGGCCACCATATGCCTGCCATCAAGATTGCTCTTGCGGTGGTCTCACTAGAAAAGTGATCTCCAGCTAGTCCAGCATGTGCTTGTTCTATAATCGAAATATACTTGTTTTTATTTGCACAAAGACGCAAATGTTGATCTTTACCTCTGAGATACAATTGGTTCCCAATAAGAGCATAGTCTCTTGCTTCCGTTTCAATTGCTCTTTGACAGCGTTTACTCATATCCTCAAGAAATGTTCGGCTCGATAAGTAAGTTACCAGATAATTAATCCACTTAGGAACAGATGACATTTGAAACAATGTTACATGAGGAATGGGTGGTTGTTTTTGACATTGAGGGAAATCTTTTACAAAAGATCTAACATCCCTCCTCATAGTCGGTCAAAATACTCCAAGTCTTAAGATTTGTTGCATAGTTTGGTCTTCTGCAAAGTGAAGTGCTACTATGGTAAAGTGAAGTCCTACTATGGTAACATGTGCTTGACTTAGGTATTGATACTTTTCTTCAGGGTTAATGCATAAAAGCAATATCCCGTCTCGATTGCTCTTATATAGCCTTCCAGCTAGTAATTGATACATAGCCGATTGCTCGATTAAATTAATTGTGATAGGAGTTTTCATTAATGACACAATGTTTTTCGACCATCTAGGTATCATTTCCACAGAGAACAAATAGGAATCTGGTAGATCATCGTCTACCCCTTTAGGTGATTCCCCTAAAATGATTCTTGAAAAATGATCTGCTCGTTGATGTGTAGTTCATTTTTTTACAACCACAATGAAATCAAATTCGAGAAGAATGATGAACCATCTCACTATTCTCGTACTGCATGGTTTGTTGACCAAATATAACAAAGCTTGGTGGTCCACAAAGAATACAAACTTGTTGGCTAATAGATAATGTCTATAATTTTTAACGGCATAGATCATTCCTAGTCCTTCTCTTTCAGTGGTGGTGTGATTCTTTTTTGCCATGTTCAATTGTCGGCTAGCATAAGAAATAGGAAAGTCAATTTTCCCATCTCCTGGTTGGGCTAGTATACAACCAATAGCAAAGTTTGAAGCATCTACATGTACGTGGAATACCTTATCCCAATCGGGTGCTTTCAGTATTGGAGCTGAGGTGAGAGCTTTCTTAAGCTTCATGAAGGATTCTTCACATGCGTCGGTCCATTCGAAGTGCGCAATCAAGCTATACATGGGTTTTGCAATTTTAGCGTACATGTAGATGAACCGTTGGTAATATCCACAATGTCCCGTGAAGGCTTGTACTCCCTTGACTGTTGTTCATCTAGGCAAATCAGCAATGACATGAATCTTTTCAATATCGGTAGCTATGCCATTTTTAGACACTATATGTCCAAGAATTTTCCCTTGTCTCCCCATTAAATGTGCACTTTTCATGGTTTAAGAAAATCTTGTAAAGCCTACATTTCTCAAATACCTTTTTGAGGTGTTCAAAATGATCATCCTGGATTGATGAATATACGCATAGATAATCCATGTATACTTCTAAGAATTTTCGAAGATGATCTTTGAAAGCATGGCTCATCAATCTCTGAAATGTGGTTGGAGCATTAGTTAACCCAAATGGCATAACCCGATAGTAGGCAAATATACCCCATTCTGTTACAAAAGCAGTTTTATGCTGATCTTTTGGGTCAACCAAAATTTGATTGTCCCGAAAAGCCATCTAAGAAGGTGTAAGCTTATTTTCCTACCACTCTTTCTAAAACATGCTGAGTTATCAGAAGAGGAAAGTTGTCTCTAATGGTAGCTGCATTCACTTTTTTCAGATTAACACACACTCATAATTTCCCATTCTTCTTAGGTACTATCACAATTGGAGATACCCAGTCAGTGTGTTAAATTTCGTAAATGAATTCGGCTTCCTTCAGTTGTTCAATCTCTTCTTTGATCTTTCTAGAAAATGTTTCGTTATAAGTGTATGGTCTCTGTCTACTTGGTTTTGCATCATCTCTCATGGGTATAGTATGTTGACAAATTTTTGGATCTACACCCTTGAGATCCTTGTAAGACCAAGCAAAGATTTCCAGGTATTCCTTTAACAAGTTTAGCAAAATATTTTCTTCTTCTTCTGTTAGGTCATTTGCAATGTAAGCTGGTTTAGGCTCTTCTCCTGGTTCAGCTAAGTCGACCCTTTTAGCGTATTTAGGTCCTTCGTAAGACTGGCTTTGTTTTCGTAGTTCCCTAACATGTTGTTCAATTATGATTTTTTGATCTTGGAGAGTATACTTTTTGTAATGGGATGGAACATGCATTACATCCTTACCATCCTCTTCCGTGGTTTCCATTTCGGTGTGTATATCTCCTTTAGATCTTTTTTCAGCTCTTGATATTTCTTTTTCCGCTCGACTCTGGTCATGAGTGGTTTTTTATCCTGAGATTTTTCATGAGTACCCTTCCTTGCTTTTCTCGATGTCTGAGATATTTCTAAGTTTTTGTTTGAAGGATATCTGTCCGTTATTTTGTCCTTGACACAATCATTAGCATCTATCTGCATCAGGAATTGTGTTTTACTGGAGACTGATGGCATAGGTTGTGTTTTCACGTTTTTGGTGTCTCTCTTTCTAATATACCATTTTTGTCTTCTTGATTTTTGGTTTGGAAAGTCAAAAAACTTTTCCTCCCCTTCCTTTAAGAGTAACTGAGTTCTCATATACTCATTTTCTAACCTCGAATCTTCTGAGGTAGCTGAGTGTTCATCTAACTCATCAGTTGCATCGTTATAGAGGTCAGAAAAGAATTGCTGAGCTTTCATTAAGTCCTTTGTTTCCTCATCTTTGTTTTCAATGCTAAGTACTCACATCATTTAGATGGGAATTATGTCGTAGCCATCCTCATTGCAAAATTGAGTAGGCATAGATGTATTCACACATACATCCATTGTCACTAAAATTTGAGTCCACTCGAATGGTTAAAATAAATGATCTGGAAAGGGTTCAGGCATGTTGGCTTCGTCTGTACAGTCCCTTTCTAGGATACATTTCTCTCGTCTTAAGATTCCATTTTCTGAAGCTCCTCACATCCAAATAGGAGTGTCTTTGTTTAACCAAGATGGGAGTTTAGTTTCAGCCGAAGAGACTGAATCAAACTCTTGGATGGGTGTTTTCAAGATGTCTCTATAGGTGTGATCTTTTAGATTGACTCTTGTTATAGATCCCACCTGCTTCAAGTACAGATAGTCATTTCTCCAATCTTGGATAAGCTGTACCTGTCGCATGAAAGGTCTTTCCAATATGATTTCATAGTTGAGTTTTTTTCCCAAAATCTACTATGGCAAAAGTGTGTTGATATTCAATTCCATAGGAGTTGACTATCACTTTTTCTAGTAGCTCTAGTGGTCTCTCAATGTGTCCATCAGCCAACCACAATTTCATTCACGTTTGTCTAATGGCTGGCTGTCCCCAAGATTCCCATACTGCTTTAGTGGCTATGGCTATGCCAGCTCCACTATCCAGTATTGCCAAGGTTTCAATGTCATTATATTTCACTGGGAGGGTGGTGTTTCCTTCTTCCCCTTCATAATATTCTCGACCTTGTTCATAGGAACTGATCGAATCTCTTTGTTTTCCGTTTCATTTTTCAAGTTTCCCAGATTCTTTGAGATTAACCCCGTTATCCCCACCTTCTCTAGGGTTTTCTGTAAATCGTTCCATAAGTGTGGCCTGAGTTTCAAGAGTTTTCCCAGAGTAAGAGTGCATTGGAGAGGTGTAGACATGATCGAGTGAATGTTGTCTACTTCTAGGGTCTGTTTGGCTCTTTTTACGTGAGTGGTCTTGCAAATGATAGAGTCATCTTCGTTATCTCCCAAGTAGAAGGTAATGTTTTTAATGTCACATGTTTAGATATTCCTGAAGCCTCCAATCCGCAATCCCCGTACAAGGATTGTAAATCCATGTTCATATCAGATGGTGGGTTATCTAACCAAACTTCCTCTATAGGAGCTGACTTTAAAGTTAGGCTCCCATCATTGATCTCTCTTGCTTTTTCCCATAAGTGTCCTGGCCAGTCTTCCTCTACGAATAATATTCCGTTTATGGCTTCTTCGATGTCCAGCACTATGAGCTCTGGTTCATTTGTTTCAAGGTGGGGTTTTGCCACCACATCGGGTTTAGCTTTTGTTTCTTCTACCGCAAGCTCTTCCCTTTTGCAATATATTCAAGCTTGTGTTTTTGTTTATCCATCATTTCTTGCGTGATTCTTACCAAGTTTTGATAAGCTTCCAGCTTAGCTGCTTTCATGTCTGGAGATGGATAGTTTTTTCATTTGTTTTCCATGTTTTGGCTTGCCTTGAGTCCTACAGGGTAAGCTTCCAAGGCAGCATTGATAGGCTCAAAAATTTTATCACCAGAATGGAAATTCTAGATTTCATGGTTGTTTCCTTGAATTCACTGTCAGTTTCTTTTAACTTGTCCTGGGCTAGCATTTTTGCTTTCTCTTCATTTTCAATCCATTTTTTTTGTTTTCTCATCTCATATCTTTTGATTCTACTCCTTTTGATTCTTTCAGAAGAAACTTTTGTGTTCTCCGAATCATTAGAGGAATTGTGTTTCTTTTTCTTTGCCTGGGCTCTAGTGATTACCTTGATTGGAACAATCGGTTCGCTCTCTGATGAGCTACTAGGCCTCACTTGGACTACGTTTACTACAGTATTTTCCTTGTTCAAAGGATTCAAAGGAAAATCTTCCAGAAAGTGTCCTCCCTTTTTGCAACATTGTATGCAATAGGATTCAATTGGTTTGAGGTTTTTGTCAGGCTCTGTACATTTGTTCTTCCAATGGTCATCAACACCACAGTTATGACAATTTCTTGTTTTGGGCTTCATCATGGGTCTTCCCATGAAAGGTCTGACACTTTGATTAGCTACATAATACATTGGTGCGAGCTCTGGTGGGAGCATAAGTCATGGTTTTCTCCATTGGTGGTGGGTGTGGACTATACCAATCTCCCTCTACCATTACTGTAGATGGACTTAGGCTCTGCATAGGGTGTAACATGCACTAATGCTTGTTCATCTATGACTCCTTCTGAGTGCATGTACTTTACAGGCACCGCATTATATCCTGGATACGGAGGTTTTTGTCCCAACATAGGTTGAGGTCTTTCCATACCCATTGATGGTCTTTGAGCTTGAGCCATATTAGGCTGATATCTGTACATGGGTTGTCCCTAGGGCCTCATGGGCACGTATTGAACATTACCATCATACTTTGGTCTGAAGTAGCACTCGTGGGTCTCATGGTTGGTCCATTCACCCTCGATTGTACACCATTTTTGTGGCCTAATTGGTTGTCCCTGTGGATCGAGGTATCCCTTGTCCTAGTCCTCTCATAGGTGCTTTTTGTATATTGTTCATTATGTCATTCATCCTTTTTAGCATATCTTCAATGGGTGAGAGTGGTGCCGCAGCAGCCGTTCTCACTTGTACTGGTTTTGTGGATGATGTCTTCTCGCTTTGGTTATCCTTAGGTTATCCTTAGGGACATCCTCTTGATTGAAGATCTCAAAATTGTCTCCTAGGTCAATAGCATCAGACACACAGGCTTCTAAGGTTGTATGATTTTTACTATAGAGTATAGCATGAAGTTCTTTGTTTAGTAGTCCCTCCATAAACAAGGATACAAGTCATTTTTATGTAGGTATCTCCATCTCTGGGCATTTGGCAATGTATTGTTTCATCCGAGTTGCACAATCCCGAACAGACTCACCATGTTTCTATTTAAAGCTGTAGATTTGAGATACCATATTATGTTTAATCCCCGTTTTAGAACAAGCAACTACAAATCCTTGAGCTAATGTGTTCAAGTCCATGATCGACCTTGGTGGAATGTTTTGGAATAATGTCAAAGCTTTTCCTTCTAATGTCATTCTAAACCCCTCGAATTGAGTATGGAAATTGAATAGCACTTGCTTAAAGCTTGCTAAGTGGTCATAGGGATCCTCTGATTCACTGTATTTTCTAACCCATTTTTGAAAATCAGCTGGTCTGACATGTCTATTTGGTTCAAGTCCAGGTCTTCTGGGAGTTGGTCCTGTTCCGAGTCCTTCAAACAAGTTTGTTGGAGACAGTGACTCATGTAGCCCTGGACTGGCCTTAGTGTCACCTGGTTTTCTACGTGATGAGGTGATTTCTGATTTCTTCACATTGCTCTCCAATGATCTCTCACGATGTTCGTCTCTTGGAGTGGTTTCCGGTCCTTGACCCAATATCCAATCCCGTATGAAATACCCCTGGTATTTGGTCTATTCTACCTCTTCAAGAGTCATCATAGAAAAATTGTTGTTATAACAATCTCTAAACAAGTAAGTTGGTAAATCCGAAGATCCTTTATCTTTGATCTTGAAGATATAGATGATCTTCATGGGTGTTAATTGTCCCGGTCTAGCATGAGAAGTCCACAAAAAATCCTTTATATTTCTGTCTTCCCAACAATTGACTCCGATCCTAGGATTATCTGTACTAAGCCGTTTCAAAGGCTTTAAGTCTCCTTGATCGTATCCCTTGAATTCCAAAGTTGGTGGTCCTTCTTTTGCTGACATATCTGGGATTATAGTGTTTACTTCTAACCCCCATTTGTCTACCACATCAGGATTTTTGACTTGTACATATTGAGTTCCGTTTTGATCCATGTACATTTGTCCTTGTTTGTTTGCCCTAACCTCTTCTTCGAACTCAATACCATGGTCATCAATGCGAATAGTATACTCTTCGTTAATATCTAAGTATACTTGGGCTCCATGACGATTAGTCTTGTAAAAAGAGAGTATATGCTTATAGCGCATTGTCATTCCGGTTTCCGAGTGAGTCGAGTAAGAAGACATTTCAGATGTTGAATCTAAAAAAGTGTCCGAGACTTCTTCAGGAATTGTGTGCAAGGAATTGCCTTCATTTATGCTTTCTTCGGTGGATACTCTATTGGTGGTTTCTCCGAATAGGCCTTGATTTCCTAGTACATGATCAGATCTAAGGTTAATATAGACTTACGAAGCCCTAGATAGAGTACTCACCTTGGATTGACTTGTCGTCAATTTCCACTCGATTCAATTGCAACTTTCTGTCAAGCCACTGATGCCTCGTTTGCAACCTGATTCCTGTACAAAATTAATCAAATTAACTATTTTTCTATAAGGATAGTAGAGCTCTTGAGAACTCTCGTGATTGGTCTCTGTATATCACTTCAAATCGTGCTTTGGAAGTCGAAATTTTGATTTTCAGATTCACCTTTAGCAAAATCAAAGGTCTAATCTGCAACCTATAAAGTGAGTGTATTTGTATCAATTTTGATCCGATTGAGCCCAAAATTGCCCTATGGCCTTATATTATGCTGGTTTATATATTCGTGCCACCCTATGGGGTAGCCTGTAATTTGCTTCTCTCCATCAACTGGTCTGTAGGCTTTAGCACCTCAGCGGGACATGCCCTCGCATAATGCCCGAATTTGTTGCATTTGAAGTAGGATCCAAAGAAGGTGTTAAATTTTAGAGGAATGATCTTTAGTCCTACCCCAACATTCACCACCAAGTTCTTTGGTAGTGGCTTCCGTAGATCCCACCAGATACAGACCTTGTTTGCTTCTCTCAACCATTGTACTGCCGTTGAACTGAACTGGCACGAGTTCTTTTGCTATATATTGGGTGAACATTACCGAGCTATATACTGATTTAGAACCGGTGGACTATAGAACCAATTATACTGAGCTCAATTCTACTGGGAACTCTCCCCAGAAACACGAAGACCAGAGTGGAATTTGCAACCTCCACAAGTTTTCTTTTCACAGTGGCAGGGGGGAAAACCACCGTAACGGCGTCTTCCACCTTGACACGCTGTGGGAGCGCCTTCTTGAGTGCTTAGAAAGCTTTGTCTCCTTTGGCCACTTCAGCAACATCCTCGTGCATCATCGAATCTTCGCACGACCTTTTGCTCAATTATAGTGCATAAAGGATTGTCTCTAGGTCTTTTTCCACCTGCATCTTTCTTTGTTTCAGTTCCTCCTTACTCAGATTAGTAAGGGAGCTTTGACCACTATCATCGACGCCCGGTTTCACAAAGTTTCCTGTTGGATGGATAGCCTTTAGATCATCAGGTTTCTCTTTTCCTGCACTGCTTCCGTGTAGGACGGCCTAGATATGATTCCCATAGCCTTACCAAGATAACCCTAGTATCAAAATGACAAAATTGTCTTTTAGTTAGCGATAAAACTTCCCTATTTTACCATATTTTCTTCCAGTGTGACCTGGGTTGGTTTCTACATGTGATTTCAACCTTGTACAATGAGTTTCACAAAGTTTGGTCAATTTAGGAGTGGTTTGTTACCCTTTTTGATCTTCTAGCCAATGTTTCCAATTCTTGGTGTTTTTACCCTTGCACAATTCCAACTTTTATGAAACTTGCTCGGGGGTTGTATCATGGTCTAAATAAACCCTGTGAGTTGACAATTTTTCAATACCCCCTCTAAAGAGATTTCTATCTTCGGCATGCCTAAGATAATTTTCTATCAGAGTTTGATATATTTCAAATTTTGTTCACAAATTGATTTTTCCACAAGTTTTAAGATTTATTCACACATTGGTTTCAACTTTTAGCCATATTTGACTTTTCCTTGTTAATTTTCTATTCAATTTTGGGCTTGACCAAGTGTTTTAGTGATCCAAATGTTTCCAAAATCAAAGGGAGTAGTCTACTTAAGTTGGCCTACCACCTTGCAAGTCCAGTTTTCTAGTATCAGTCTCACAAATCCTGTGAGGTCCCCAACCCCAAGAAGATTGGGGCACTTGATAGATGGCCTTCCTTTATTTTCCTTTTTTGTTGAAGACACCCTACTCCGTTTCCACAAAGTAGAGATATGAGCAACAAAAGAGAGGAAGCCCTCCATCCATTGTTTTCATGGCTATAAGGGTCATACACCACAAGCCAGGTCGATAAATCAAGGATTCTAATGAAAGCTATTTCCTAACATAAAGATGAAATCCCATTGACATATTAGAATCCATAAACGCCTTTTTCTCCTCGTTTAATAGGCACATCTGTCATCCATAATCCATAAATATGATATGAGACTTAGTCTAAATTAGCTATAAATCTTCTGAAAAGTACCCAACTAATCAGGTCCATAGCTTTCAGGGGCCCATATATTTGGGACTTCTCATCTCTTGGCACAATGAGACTCTAATTTCGCTTCTCTTAATGAGAGGGAGTGGAGAGTTTCTCGACTAATTGAGACCACCCATCCTTTACTGGCAACCTGAGCCAGCCCCCACTTTCACCCCACACTCCACTTTTTAGCTTGCTTTCTAATTACTACCACACTGTTTTACATATACCAACAATGTTCCTTAGTTAATTATAAACACAAGTTCTTTTACACAGTCCTTCAAACAATACCAAAACAATTCAAACAAGGCCTAATGAAGACAGTCCTATATATCAACAAAGAGAACTTTTTCAAATTTTTATGAATTTGCCGCTATCCGCAAACTTTCTTTGTCTAACCAACAGAGCCTTTGCAAAGGATTTATTTGCTAATCGCAAATTACACAACCTTTCCATCTTGCTAACCGCGAGGCATTGCTAATCGTGAGGAATCTTGATAACTGCGAGGTAGCTTGGTAACCGCTAGGCATCCCGCTACCCGCGAGGCATCCCGCTAAACCGCGAGGAACAAAAGAGAGCCAACAACCTCATCTTAATCTTTGCTAACCACGGAATCATCTCGCTAACCGCGAGGCACAAAATATATTCTTCCAATAATTCTTCTCTTTAAATTATTGTTCAGAAATGATCAGCCAACTCTTCATATCAGCCAGTATCAACTTATCAAACAATAAAAATTTATCAAGCAATAAAAATTTAACAAACAGTGATTATTTATCAAATAGTTCTTTCACTAATCTATGGAAACATATACTTGTTTCTTGTGATAGAATCACGTTTCTTGGATGGTTGAAGAGAATCCCTATGCTTAGCTTCCCGAGTCAACATGAATAGCAACCAAAATAATAAATTTGTCTTACCGGATAAGAGACATGTTCAATTACCTCCCATGTTGGAGGTTGGACGGCTTGAAATTCTTGTGGAGTCAATACCTCCGCTTGAGTTATGATTGGAGTAGATGATACCTTCTTTTGCTCCTTCCTTGGAGATGGAATGAAATGAGAATCCTTCAACCTTGGAGTCACTCGCTTTGGGGCCATCGTATCACAAAAGGAAAAAGGAAAAGAGAGAAAGAGAACTCAAGAATCCAAAGGGCAGCACGAGGTGGTAGAGAGCGAGTTGGAGATGGAGATGGGTTGAGGGTGAGAGGTTGAGGGAGAGAGGTTAGATCCTACGTTATGACAAAAGAGCTTCCGCTTCTGAGAACTTCTGTGTGTGTGTGTGTGTGTGTGTGTGTGTGTGTATGTCTGTCTTGAAAGTGAAGGAAGAGGGGTCTTTATTTAGGCTCTCAAGAGCCAAAAGCATAAGCTAGGAATAGCATAAAGTAGAAAGCTAAGTTCGCGCATGTTCGCAGCTCTATTAATTTTTTTTATTTTTATTTTTTTTTGGAGAGAAGAATTCCGATGCGCGATTTTGATTCTCTAATATTAGAAGAATCTTGGCTTCCAAGACAAGAACTCTAAACTTGACTCTCTCCTCTTCTTTTCTAAAAATACTCTTCTTTTCCTCTCTCTTTCCTAAAAATACCCCTTCTTTCTTAAGGGTCAACGCTTTATCTTTAGAAATAGACTTGAGGCTTAAGTTTTCCCATCAACTTGTTGTTTTCAAGTGAATAAAGACCATAATTGATGGTTCCAGAGTCCGATTTTCGATCCGATTGTTCTATTGGAACGCTTTATGACTTAACAAAATGTGAACTTGAAATATATTGCAAAGTAAATGCAATACTTTTATTGAAAAATGTTGGTACATTACAAATCCTTTGTCTATCTTCAATGCACCTAAGATAGACTTGGATTTTTTTTGGTTTTCTTTAATGCTCCTAGGATCCGATGCAATCCTCGTAGTTTTCTTCTTACCCTACTTCTACTGGATATGAAAAAACTGTACATAAAGTGAAAAATTCAACCTTCAGCCTGAAATCCCTACTCTCTACTTAGGTGATGCCGTTATTGACCACTAGCTCGTCCCAAGGATCTTCTACCTAGTACTTTCCTACTAACTAAAGCTCCCGAGATCCTTACCAAGTATCCCTACTCTCAAGCACCTCCCAACCTTTATAAAGTCAAAAAATGTATTACTCTAGTCAAAATTAGATGAAGTAACGAAAATTTAAGTGAATGGTTTGGGTTTTTCTCTAGTCTAGGTTGCCTTGGCCCCAACAATAATGCAAAAATGTCAGCCAACTTCCAAGACTCACCATTTCTATTCTAGAAAAGCGAGAACCACAGACATAAAAGATGTCAATCTGTGGGACGTAGCTGACATGACTAGTGCATGGAGTCTACAAGATAAAGCTAACCTCTTGAAAAACCCAAGTCTAAGTGGTTTGTACCTACCTCGGTCTCAAATGTGTGTCAAAAATCAAAAGCTACTTTCCTCACTGCAAGCTTATCCGGACAAATTTGTGTAGCTACGAGACTTTGAGTGCAGTGAAACCTGATGCCTAGCATGAGCACAATATCCTCAAAACTCTCATGTGCTCGAATGTCATTTTTAACGCTTGAAAAAAATTGCGTATAAGATAAATATTCTATTTTGGGTAGTTGGTTTTGGCCTTTAAAGCACTCTATAACTTCCTCTAGATGTGCTCTATCTATTGCTAAGGTCAAAAACTAGTTTTGGTGCGTGTATTGTGCATATGGAGCAAAAATAGCTCATAAATGGGCACGACTAAAATCAAATTTTCATTCCAAGAAATTTACATTAAATAAAAGAGCTTTCACATGTGAACACGTTGGTATGCTTGAAATAGCAATGCACCACCTACAAAAGAGACACAAAGGCTTGAAGAAATAGTAGACTCACAGGAAGATTCTATAGTGTATGTTCACTTTCATTATCTAAAAACTGAGTCTAATAATTACAAAACTTGGCTTTTATACCTTAGCCAAGGTTCAAGACTTGATTCCTAGCTAATTGGGCTTAATAACAAGGCTAAAGAACTGCGTAAAGCTACAAGTTTGGAAGCCTTCAACTATTGCAATTTGTGATATTTCTCATTGATACAAATGGGTTTAATACAATCAATTGGGATAAAAATGAGAGTGATGTCCCTTTGATGCTCTTTTTTTGGGCTTTGTTAATTAAGAAACTAAAAAGTATCCTTGTTTCTCTATGGCCCTTTCCATTGACCACCTTCAGAGCACAATTTTTCCTTGGCTATCATATCCTTGGTCATAACAATGAAAGATTGGTCTTCTTTTGTGATTGAGACCACAAGCTTGGTGCACAGGGCCTCCACATGAACTTCAGGGTTGAGAATTCCCAAGCCACCTTGGACTAGGGATCGAGAGATACCTTCCCACTTTGCCCATTGACCCCGCAACCAGGTTTAAGTTTTGTTCTACCACAATCTTTTGATAGGTTTCAAAAACTCCTTCTAGTTACATTTGGCTATTTTGAGAAGCGAGTTGGTGAAGACAATATAAGGAAGCATAAATGAGTTGATTACTTTGACGACCCAACACTGGAAGGGAAGCAGCACGTATTCCCACCTTCTCATTTTTTTTGGATCTTCTCTACGTCCCACTTGAACCTTTTCTTGTGCATAACGTCCACCCCTAAGGGGCACCAACTTTAGAGTTGCAATCAAGTACTATATTTAATGGTGCATTGAGTTACGTTGCCATGGAAAGCTCCATGAGACCTAGAATTGGTGAGCTTGACATGGAAAATGGAGAGGAGATTATTTGGTTAGAGAGGTAGTGCACACATTATGCCGATGGATGCAGGGTCAATCGGTGGCTATAGCCTACTTGCTTTCCTTCTTGCTCAATGTTCTTTATCATTTAGGTTACTCGCCTCCTTTCTTTGTGTATCATTGGATGGATAGAGAAGGAGATAGATAGATTGGAGAGAGAGAGAGAGAGAGAGAGAGAGAGAGAGAGAGAGAGAGAGAGAGAGAGAGAGAGAGAGAGAGAGAGAGAGAGAGAGAGGGAGAAAATAGCATCGTCTTCTGTGTGTGTGTGTGTGTGTGTGAGTGTGTGTGTGTTCGATCATCATTCTGCCAAAACAAGCAAACATTGGAGACATCATTGCTAACGTGTTACTGCTGTGAAAATGTCTAGCCCATCCACTGATCGGTACTACCATAGAGTTTTTCAACCTGCCATACAATAGTTCTATTTGCCAGTTTTGATGAGTGTCAGCTCTTGACACGCTTATAATCGATGTCCATTTTATTACTTTTGACATTTATGTGTCATATGTTTCCACATTTGAATAGTGTGTTAATCCTTGATGAAAAGGTGTGATAGGAGAAAAGAAAGTCTTAGGATGCAAGAATGTAGTAGCCGTACTCATGAAAGAGTGTCTCAACTTACAATCGTGTCGCTTTGAAGCTCAAAAATGCGTCTCGAGAGCAAGAGGAAAAGGAAAAAATCTAATCTAGGTTTAAACAAAAATGATGAAAAACTGTGTTAGTTTTAAATTTGAAAGGTGTGTCAAAATCCTTCATGCTTACAACCTACAATCAATGTCCATTCTATTACTTTTGGCATTTGTGTGTCATATTTTAAAATTTGAATTACGTGCTAAATCCTTCATGGGGAAAGGTGTGAATAGGAGAAAACCAAGTCTTAAGATGCCAGAATGAAGTAGCAATGTTCACAAAAAGAGTGTCTCAGTTTACAATTGTGTTACTTTGAAGCTAAAAAATGCCCCTTGAGAGCAAGAGGAAGAGTAAAATTTGAAAATTGTGCTCTTGCTCTTAGACTCCTTCTCCTCCTCTCTCTCTATTAGTCTCTACCCCCACAAACAAAAGCCCAGTTTGTACACACACACACACACACACACACACACACACACACACACACACAGAGAGAGAGAGAGAAAGAGAGAGAGATATTATATGTGATACCTATATTGTGGAATGGGATAAATATGGAGTGCTCACCCGTTGTTTGTACCATTTGGTAAAGCCTTAGTCTTTGAAGCGAATAAAGTTTTCATTTGGAGGGATCTAAGAAAGCCCCAACCCAAGACCCTCATGACGAAGGTGGGGGTCCGTGTAAAGGTCAACCAATTGAACTTTGGTACCTTTTTTGGTGTATGCTTCAAATGCAACAAATTTGGGAACTTTGAAAGGGCCCTCCCTATTGTTTTAACTGAGACAACAAGCCACAATGAGGGGGAACAAGGAGTTCCATCAAGGCCTCAAGGATCCGTTGACGTAGGGACAACACCATAGAAAGCTAATGAGAAAATAGGAAATATCATGCAGTATAATGAGAATACATCTACGCAAGAATTGTGAAGCCACTAAAGTACATAATTGCAATAGGAATCCCCCCCAATATTATCGATTTACGTCATTAGCTCAACTCAAAATGACTTTCCCTATGGTTCAAAAGATTGTTCTTTCACCCGAGGAAGAAAGATGAAGGATGGAAAAAAGTGTCCCACATTACCTACAAGCATTTTACATCCAAGCAAGAAAGGCTAGGACTCTGAAAGAAGCCCTATCAAATCATCCAAAAACCCATATCATGTACGATAATATCTTCAAGGTGTTGTGGGATTTCAAATCTGAGGGTTACATGATAACCACACGTTTGAGCTCACAAACTATGATTGGGAATGATCAAATAAATAAGGACAACATGAACAAGGGCATGGAGTAAGAGTTCCTTGAGGTTGAGGAGTGTGTACCCCTCTTTCAATAATGAAAGAGCTCACTATGTTTGCGGGTCTCCGCGACGGACGTCCATAGCATAGCTCTCACGCATCAACATAAAATATCAATACAAGGGAAGTGACCAGGATGAGGCATGGAAACTCACTAGGGTGTCATTCCTAATGAAGTGAACTCGATGAGATGCAACTACTATCTCTGCAAGCAAATCATACGCACTAAAGTCAAGTAATTTGCCAATGTCCTTCTAAGAAGCTCTACAGTCATCATGCCCGTTTACCATGCAAATCACATCGGATTTGCATGAAACTTGAAGGGGAGCTACACGGGACTATTTAGAATCTATCCTATCACTGTCACACCATTTTGGAGAGGTACAATGATCGCGATCGTTCGTCCCAAAGTCAGCAAAAACAGTGAACAAGTGATCCTAAACGGTCGTTTTAGGGTCCCTAAAGCCTCTCCTAGGGTTAAAACAACATAAAATACGCATATAAGCACTCAAACAACAATTTAAAGCTCCAAACACGTAGGTTCAAACCTACACCAAATCTTGAATGATTACACTTGAATGGAAGAGCAAAGCAAGAGGATTACAATGCAATAAACGAATCTGAATTTAGATTACCGTAGCCACAATAGCGAAGATTACAAATTGGAGCAAGATAGAGCTCTCAGTACGTACACCGTTTCTTCAAACTTGTGATAAAGAAGATAATGTTCAAACTTACAAAACTGACCTTTATAGTTTAGGTCTGTACAAATGGCTTGTCCGTCTTAGAGATGCTCTCTTACAAAAGAATTTTACAAGGGTTTCCCACTAAAATGTGACTCTTTCTCTCGAAACCGCAGCTTCGTCCGCCAAACACTCCCCCCTTCCTTATCCTTGCACGTCCTCGTGCATGTTCAAAGCTTTGGTCGTTGTGATGGGGCTCCAAGGAGGCAAGAGTTGCTGAAAAGCTTCAAGTTAGGAGTACAGCCTCCAGAGCTTCTTGATGCTGTCTGAAAGGGTTTTCACTTAATGTGTGCTGGTATGCTATGTACCATGCCTTGAGGTCCTTCGCCATAGGATGAAAGATCCTTGAGTCGATTTCGAAGAAACCTGACGAAGGCCTCTTCAAACGTCTGCAAGTAAGGTGAAGGCAGGTACATTAGTCTTGAGTACATTTCCATCAGGGTATGTCGTGGCGGCGAATCTTGGAGATTCTAGCAGATCCCTCTATGCCCTTCCAGGAACAGGTTCCACGGATGATCGTCGCCTTGAGTGTCTTTGAACACCTGGATGCAGGTGACGATCATCCGGGTTATCTTTACCAGCATTTGACAGGCTATGTTGGGGACATCCCGCAGCAAAGTGATGGTTGAATTGAGAGTGTTCACTACATAGGCTATTGTAGGAGGATTTTGCGCTCTCAGAATTGGGTAGTTCAGCGTTTTTTGCCTTGAGCCTTTCCATGTGGCAAACTCCTTCCATGTGCGTCCTCTAGGGACTGGGCAGAAAGTAGGATCTATTTGAATGTGTTGAGGAGCGTTGTGGTAGTTGGTTAGATCCTGTGGCCGCTTGTCCAGCCACTTCTACCTCCACTTTGGGTGGTCGTCTATGAGTACCTGTGCTTCTTTAGCTGTCAGTGCTACACCTTCGTAATCCCCGTCTTTGTTTCATGGCAGGGTCGGCTGCATCTTCTCCTTCCATAGGATTGCTTCATGGCATATCAAGAGAAAAGGTAGGTACTCATGGCCAAACCCCTCCACCTGCTCTTCTGGTTGTAAGAACACCAGGGCCGCTGAATCCATTACCTTCTTTTCGTATATCATGTAATCTTTTGTTGGTCCCTTTGGCATGTCCTTGATGGTGTGAGTTAGCTCATCTCTTATCTCCAGATTTGCCTCTGCTGATCCTTGGTCTTGTTCTCCTTGGTGTGATGTTTTAGGAAAGTGTACTTCTTTCCCTTTTTCTTTTCTCAAGGGGTGTGGTGGTGTCTTCCTCCTCGCTTTCTTCAATTCCGATGGTCCTTTGTCTTTTGACCCTTGAGAGTTTCCCTTGTCTTCAGTCTCCGTCTCTTCTTCATCACTTGAGCTTTTGTTGGATGCCTTGGCCGAGCGCGATGATGTTGCGCTAGTGGTCGTCCTTACTGAGTGAGAAACTAGCTTTGATTTCTGAATCAAGGCCGTTTGAGAATTGGCCTCCGACAGGTCTTCAATCATTCCCAAAGCTTGGTATGCTATTCTTGTTAGCATTGGCCCTGCACTCATGTAGCTTTTGTTCTTTGCTGAGCCTTTCAAATTTTCTTCGACCAAGTTCTCCAAGATGTAAGAACCATAATCGCATCGGATGGTTATGTTTTCAGCTATTGCTAGAGCCATGACCACTGTAATGTGCAGGATAGGCTCGGTGTATCGAGGAGGATTTTGTACCCTGAAATGTTGAGAGATCGATCTCATTGGTAACTCCAGCTCATCATATATCATGTCACTGTACTTGTACTTGTTTCCTTTTCCTTTGATAAATGCCTTCTCGTTATCCAGTGACTTGGTCTTTGCCAGCAAGTCATGTTGCCCTGGAAGGAAGTGCAAAGCTTCGTTGATGATGTCTTTTGTGATCTTTACTTTTATCTTTGAACCATCCTTGTCGGTGAGCTTTGCTTGCCCATCATACTGTATCGAGCTCATGAGCTCGTGGGCCCTCATGTAGTCTGTTCCCCATGGCCGCAATCTGAAAAAATGCTCGAAATGAACAGCCCACACGGCTTCGATGACCTTCGGCCTTCGGTGGAGATTCCATATTTCTCGTGGCATGATAGTCGTCTTTACCATGTCACCATCAGCATCCCTAAACTTCGCGATGAAAATGTGAGCAGGAATCTGAGCTAGTGTTTCATCCGAGATGTGAGCCTTTTCGTTTGTAGAGAGCTCATCCACTTCATATGGTGTTGTTGTCCACTGCCTTGCTTGCTTTTGGCGAGGCATTCTGTGTCATTAGAATCACAAGCTGTCAGGATTTTCCTTTCGCAACCAGTAGCATTTAGGCTTTTAGTAAAAAGAAGTTCAAAATTTAAAACTGATCATCACTTGAACACATCTTATCCATTATTGTCCATATTTCACCAGTGGGACTAGGAAGACTAGAGCTATGATTGATTGAAATCTGAGCCAAATCTGGGCCTGAGGTACACTGATCGTGATCGTAGTACTGAGGCCAAAAAAACATTTGATCACATGAGTGGTTTGTTGATAGCTAGAGGGTCATTTTGGTCCACTCTGTCTTTTATTTGAACCACTTTTGAGTTTATAAGTCCCAATTTTGGGTTACAAGGGAGTTTTGGACTAAACTTTGATTTTTTCATGGGGGTTTTTGATGTCCAATTGGCTTGAAACTTGATGTGTGACTTGAACATGATGTGTACAAGGGATCTGTTAGGTTTTGGTCAAATTCTGATGCTGAGGTACACCGATCGTGATCGTAGTACCTGGGCTTTTTTGGGTGAAAATTAGATGGCTTTGGTCTCCTATGCCTGCCTAGCCCACCGTTGATTTATTTTCAAGTTTGGACTTAAAATGAACAAATTAGAGCAATTTTTCACTGTTTGACCCTATTTTACTAAGTCTAACCATATTGGGTTTTCCTGATGAATTCTGGTTGGAGCCTGGAGTTACTTGATGTTAGTTTTTGAGCTTTTACTGCTTCCATTATGTGTTGCTACCATCAGCCTACTCCGTTGTCTGATTCTGACTTGATCAAGCACTTTTTACCCCGTCTTTGGAGATTTTCCAGACTTGTGCATTTTTCAGGCATTCTTTGGATACCAATGGAATAATTGGGCATCTCTAAGTCGCCTTTTAGTCTTTGACATTAGTTCGGCCAAATTCTTCCCTTGTGTGATCACTCGTGACTGAAATGGTAATCTCCATCCTTGTAGGAGATTCTGAGCTCCATTCAGGGTTTTCTACTACTGTGCTAACTCCTAGCCGGACAGGTATGCCTTTCAAACCACCCGTCATAATTTTCAGTCGAATTTTGGTAGTTGTAGGTCAAATTTCCTGATTCGGGTGTGTTTGACAAATTTGGCCCATTCTATGAGAAAAATTTGTGCATTTTTCATGAAAATCCAAGAGAGTGTATCCCTCACTGAGTTCTAAGCCTGGGCCATGTCAAAATTTCTAAAACCTGCAACTAGGGGCACCGATTACGATCGTACCATAGGTCCCAAATTAATTTCTGACACTTGCAGGTTGTTGGCGAAGTTGAGGGGAGGCTTTTTGCAAATTCTGTGTCAATTTTGGTTAGTGGGGTACATCGATCGCGATCCTTGTACCACCACCAAACTGAGATTTGATCACATGGCTTTGTTCTTGACAATGTGGGGAGCACATTGATGTGTTCTGTCCCTGAAAAAGTTTTGTCATGATGTCCCTAAGGGCCCTTGACCTATTTGACTCAATCCGAATTTAATTTGATCCATTCGCCCGTTTGTGCAATGATTCGCGCGTGCATGCGTAATAGACTTGATCTTTACTTGATAAGGAACATACATGTGAAATCTGGTATGAAATGCTAGCTCCGAAAGTCCGTATGGGGTAGAAATGTGGCAGCTCGCCCTAGGTCAAGAAGCTCTCTTCTTCTCTCTCAAAATGTGAAAATGAACAATGAGCTAGAATTTGGCCTATTTGACCCATATCTTCTCGAGGTTTTCATGACATAGGTATTATTTTCATTACCTTTGATCCCGATATAATCTGCATACCATCTGTGGATCGAACCGTTCGTCATTCTGGCGTCGTATGACCATTTGATGCGATTCTGGAGAAATGTGGTCATGATCATTAAGGCTGAAATTCGACATCTTCAGATTAGCTTCATATCTTCAGAACACACCGATGGAGTGAGAGGAGAGAGACTATCCGTTTGCCCACTCCACACACAGACACACACACACACCCAAAAACCCTCAGCTCAAAAGAGGAGAACTTCTGATATTTAGATACAAATGAGCTTGGGCCAACACGAATGAGGCAAATAGCTCACACAATATGGGTAAAATATGCCAGATACAATCACAAACTGGAGCGAGCAGAAGCTTTGCTCATAGGAGAAACTTACACAGCCAAAACAACAAAAAAACAGTGAGGAATTTGGAAAAATGGAAAGTGCCATCGTGTTCAGAACGGCCCAAAACCCTAGTCTACAATGTCAAAGTGCTCAGATCCGACCTCGGATGAACAATTTACGGCCAAAACAGGCTCCAAAATGAGCAAAAACACACTTGCGGATGTTCCTCCTCTTCTCTCCACATTTTTTTTGGTCTTCTCTCTGTTTTTTCAGTTCCCACACTTAGCTTCTTTACTTGGGAACCCTTGGCCTTTTAGATGACCTCAAACAGACCCCGAATAGCTGACCTCGCAGTGCATAGTTGTCACCTTTTTGCATCATCCGCACACCTAGCACTCAGCTTTTTCCAATAATACGTCTCACAAACACATGAAGTGGCCCCAAAAGATGGTCCTCATGATGAGCTTTTTGCATAATTATCACAAGAAAACACACGTTGTGTCCGTACTTCTCCGCGTGCAAGTATTGACCCCATTCAGCCTCCTGACGCCACTAGATGCCATCAGATGCACTTACCTCATGGCATCGACCCGCAGATAGCTTCCTCGAGAAGTTTTATGTGCTACCAACTCCTCATTATTATAGAAAAAACACACTGGTACTGGTAATGGTGAAAATCGATGCACTATGTACATGCTGTCCTACCTGTACACATGTGGGCCCCACGTAATCACCTGGCTCTGAAAAATGGGTAATCCTTTATTCAATGCACCATGCATGTGTATGTACATATGCGCAATCCCTTGCTCCAAAAAACTCCTGACAACGTATTATGTACATATATACACGTTGGACCCCTTAATGGTCCTGACTGCTGCTAGATTCAGCAGTTACTCCGCCCTTCCTAAACTGAGTTGTCCCGGACGAAGGTTGTGTGCATGTGCATGGGTTTTGAAATCTTTGTCTATGCACAGCCATGTAATGTGTCCCTATCCTCATGTTTGAGAAAATGCATTGGATAACAAAGTGCTGTGCAAGATGCGGGGACTGAATGTAATTTTCAGTGGATTTGGATGGCGAGGCTAGCTGTGTATGGAACAGAAGAGCTTGCAGTTTGATTGCTCTCTCCTTGATTGTTGGTTTTTTGATGGCAACTATTTTTGGAACTCATTTGTATTCAGTTTTTTCCATATATTTCCGATTTTGATGTAGGTTCCTGAATTTTCTTAGGTTTCCATTGCCATTTTGTTAGTTCAGGCTTCCTGTGTTGACTTTTTGGTCTTCGTTCGATCTTCGTCGCTGAATTTTTTATTTTCTCCAGCTTTGGTTGTCATTTCCACTCTGGATTAGCTCCTTAAGCTCTTTGATATGGGGTTGTTGTTGTCGGGAGTTGTGACTTCGGCAGCCATATCTGTCTCTGTTTGTTCAGCATGACGGTTTTCTTTATCCATACTTTTCGAATAGCCGTTTTCGGTGTTTCTGACTAATGAGCTGATTGCTTTTTGTCGATGGGGATAATTAGCCACAAGTGATCTGTTTTGGCGAATGGAGTCATGTACATGTTGGAGCTGTGTGTATACATTAGCGCATGTTCTGACCATTCGGTAACTGCATTGTACGTTCTCATCCATGGAACTCCCAAACATAGTGATTCTCTGATTCTTCCGTCTTTCATTACGAGAAATTGATGAGGACAACTATCTCCATCAATATTGATTGGTAAGTTTACTGTGCCCAATGTTGGTATTTTTGCCCCGTTCGTGGCTTGTAAATATCGTGTGGATTGCACTAGGGGTTCATCGGTAAGCATCTTGTAAGTGGAGAAGTTGATCACATTGACTCTTGCCCCTGTGTCAATCAATGCTCGTTGAAATCTGCCATTCGGAAGTCTGGCATTGATGCGAACATCAATTCCTATTTCCCATTGCTCGTTAGTCTGAATTATAGAAAGAGGAATTTGAGCCGTATCTGCTGGTTGAGGAAGTCTTTGTTGTTGTAATTTCTCTTTCCGCTTTAAAATCCTGATTGTGGCCTCCTCCTATGCTTGAGCTTTTGTCTCATTTGCTTTGTTCTTGCGCTCCTTCGCAGCGTGGATTTTGGCAAGCATCTCTGAGGTTAGTGATAGGTTGTACTTCTTCAACATGCAGCCACTAATCCAATTAGGCATTGTTGAGATGTAGAGAGAAAGAGAGAGAGACGAGACAAGAGACACACCATATACGTTCCCAAAGACTGATTCATATTGAGGACAAGATACAAATATATAGGTGAGACCAAGTTGAGTAGAGTGAGCCATATATAGCTCCAACACCCCCACTCAAACAAAGGTCTCTAGCTTTGGATGAAAAAACCCTTGGGAAGTTCAAGGGAAAAACCCAAGCCCCTATACAATGTGAAAATATGAACCAATGAATGATGATGTGAAAGTGAATTGTGCATCTATGTACAAATATTCAAGTGACTCAGAGATCACAATGTGCAAATGTGGAGTGTGCATAGTGCATGGTACCTAAAAGATTACAATGTCATATGTACAAAGCTATTACAATAGCAAAGAATCTAATCTAGAAAGAGTGAGGCCGAAGCAACTCCAAGCTCGGAGCGCAAGAGGATGAAACGTGACTCGTTGAGGCCTATGGTCAAAATGTCTGCAATCATTTGGTCACTTGGACAATGTTCAACCATAATGGTTCCTTTGCGTACTTCATACATGAAATAATGATAATGGACAACAATGTTCTTTGACTTATTATGTTGAACATAGTCTTTTGCAAGACTAATAGCACTTTGATTCGCACACCGCAAGGGTGTGCTAGAAAGAGGAGAGTGACCAATATCAACCATCATTTGTTGAAGCCAAATCAACTCACGAGCTGCAAGTGATGCCGCAACATATTCTGACTCAGTCGTAGAAATTGCAACACAACGTTGTTTCTTGCTGGTTCAAGAAACAAGACAACCATTTATGAAGAAGCAATTTCCACTAGTAGATCGCATAGATAAATGTGAGCGTGCCCAGTCTGCATCTGTGTAACCCAAAAGAGAAAGAGATTGCATAGAATCCGATGTGAGTTGTCGTCGAAAGACTAAACCAAAATCTGTAGTGCCTTTCAAGTATTTCAATACACGCTTTGCAGCAGACCAATGCTTAAGAGAAGGACATGCAAGATGTTGTCCAAGATAATTAGAAGCAAACAGAATATCAGGATGAGTGTTCATGCCAACAATCTGAAGACATCCAATCAAGTTAGCATAAGGTTGATTTGTGACAAGTTGACCGCCATTGTCAGAAGTGTTCTTCATAGAGCTCGCAAGACAAGGTGTATTGGTTGAATGTGCAGATTCCATACCAAATTTTTGAATAGTATCTGTAATAAACTTTGACTGTCGAAGGAATAAAATACCTTTTGTATGGCTCCGTTGGACTTGAATGCCAAGACACGAGTGAATCTCTTTAAGATCCACCATATCAAATGCAGAAGACAATAACTTTTTCACTTTTGGTGAAGAAATCCCAAATCATTGGAAACAAGGATTGTATCATCCACATAAAGAGCAAGAATCACAAAACTGCTACCTTAGCGTTTTATGTATAAGTTGGGGTCTGAAGAGCAAGAGATGAATCCTTTAGAGGTGAGAAAAAGATAAAATTTTGTATACCAGGCTCGCGAAGCTTGTTTGAGACCATATAGAGTTGATCAACAAGGTCTTCTTTACCTGGAATAACAAACCCCTCTGGTTGTTCCATATAAATTTTCTCTTCCAAGTCACCATTAAGAAAAGCAGTTCGCACATCCATTTGATGAGCTTCAAAATCAAATTGAACAGCAAATGCCAATAAAACTCAAACACTTGTAATGTGAACAACTGGTGAAAAAGTCTCTTGATAATCAACAGCGGCTACTTGGGAGTAACCTTTTGCAACTAAACGCGCCTTGAATTTGTCAAAAGATCCATTTGCTTTTACTTTTGTCTTATACACCCACTTACATTTAATAGCTGTGACCAGGAGGTAATTCAGTTAGTATCCATGTACCTTTAGAGATAAGAGAATCATACTCTGCTTCCATAGACTCTTGCCATTGATCCTTTTGTGGTGAAGAGATAGCTTCATCATAAGTGACCGGATCTTCAGAAGTAGAAAAAGCATTGTTAGCAATATCGTCATCATAAACATGACATGAGCCATGTTCAAACTCAATAGGCAGATCAACAAAAATATCAATATCATCATTGGAAACATTCGGAATGGATGGTTGTGAAGAGGAAAGTTGCTCTATAGGAAGAGTTTCATCATCTCAAAGAAATGGAAAAGCCTGAAGCAATGATTTAGTATCATCAGAATCATCCATGGACCATGAGCCTCCCATAAGCTGTTCGTTAAAAGTAGAATCACAATTCACAATTACTTTCTTGGAGGAAGGGTCATAGAATTTGTAGCCTTTGGAAGTGTCAGAATATCCAATACAAATAACTTTAAGACCAGGAGCATCAAGCTTTGTTCGTGTTTCTTTGGGAACATGAATATAAGCAATACATCCAAAGGTTCGAAAATGAGATACAGAAGGAATGCCACCTGTCCATGCTGTGATGGGTATCTTACCAGAGGGTGCAGTAGTAAGAAGATGATTCTGAATAAATATTGCTGTCAAAGTAGCTTCAACCAAGAAAACACGAGATAAGCCAGAATGAATCAGCATACATCTTACAGCATTGAGAATAGTGCGATTCTTTCGTTCAGCAACGTCGTTCTGTTGAGGTGAATATGGAATAGTGTGTTCATGATGAATTCTAATGTCAGCACAGTAACTCACAAACTCTCAAGAAACATATCCTCCTCCATTGTCACTACGAAGCTTCTTAAGGCGACGACCAGTTTGAAGTTCCACAGCCTTGTGAAATTGTTTGAAAACAGATAAGGCTTCAGATTTTTGTCTAAGTAGAAATACAGTCGTATACCTTGAGAAATCATCAATGAAAGTAATGAAGTAGTGATATTGTGATCTCAAAGAAGGTAGAGGTCCACATATATCTATTGGGGTATAAAGCCCAATGTGGTCGCCCAGGTAAGTGGGCGGGCCGCCAGGTATGTACACATATTCTTTTGTAAAAACCTAATAAGAACTCACTATGCTCTACACATTACAGTAGAGCGAGTTCACCATATCGTCGTGCTCTTCTTCTCGCACTCTCTCTCGCGTCGCACTTCCGCTCGTACTCCTTCAACTGGTATCAGAGCTCAGATTGAGGCTCGGGGAAGCACTGCAGGAGGCTAGAGTCACCAACTTAGATTGGAGTGAAATTCGACAGGCGAAGACACGGCTCCAAATCTCGTGGGTGAGCCCGAAAGGCTCGGTGTTGTCAGAATTTCATTCTGAGGTCATCTCGGCCACCGTTCGGCTTCGACAAAGGTCTGCGCAGGCCATTTTCGACTACGTGGTCTCGGCGGGTGCAGATCCGACTCTGCAAATTTGGGGTTTTTGGCCTACGACTGCAGGTGCTGAGGATATCGACACTCCTAGAGTGTTGATTTGTAGCTGTCTACACATAGAAGGACGGCTCACAGTTCTTGGAGGCGTGTCACATACGACACGGACGCATCTACACACAGACTGTAGGCGACATCCACTAGTTCATCAGGTAGCTTGTGTTTGCTGCTTGATATTCCAGATTTCATCCTGACATTGCAGGTACTTCCACATGGGATGTATTTTCAGAGATGATGTATGTTTGTTGAGGGTTTGTTGGCTGTGAGTCACGCAGCAAACAACCGCCGCAGCGGTTACAGCATACAGTGGGAAATTTGTGGATGTATGACTTTGTGGGAAGTCTATGTACTGTCAGATTTACTGCAGCCTTTGTTGAGGGTCGAGTGAGCTTTTATTGAGCTGGGGGATTCTCGAATGTTGAGATCCTTTTGGTGATACAGGTCTTGGAGCGATCCCTCGAGCACCCTTAGATAGGCAGCAAGGATGTATTGACTATGAGTTAGACAGTTGGGATTGCATCTTTGCTTTACTGCCGTTGAGGCATTGTCGCAGTCTATGCTTATAGGACAGTGATAGGACAGTGAGAGACAGTACTGGTGCAGGACAGGTTTACCCGCAGCTTACAGTGTCAAAGAGACAGTGTTATTTGAGCTGTTTTTTGGTCTGTTTTTAGTACACCAGAGCCATTTTACAAAGGAGACTCTGCCAAAATTTATGCAGAATCTGAAGTTTTCTTGGTTCATTTGACAGGTTGATATTGGTTTAGAGGTCAGTTTACAGGGGAAACTCTGCCAAATTTTTCCTAGGAAAGTAAACCACTGTGAAGCGTGGCTATGGCTGGATCACAGGACACTGCTCTTTACAATATCAAGAAGCTGGATGGAACCAATTTCCCATTGTGGAAGAAGCAAATTTGGCACGTGTTGGTACAAAAGAAGCAGATAAAACCTATAAAGCTCAAGGGGGTAAAACCAAAAGATATGGACGAAGATGAATGGAGCGAAATGGATGAATTGGCACTTTCTACCATTATGCTGACTTTGGCAGAAAGCGTTTACTTCAATGTAGCAGACGAGATGTCGGCTTATCAAGCATGGTTAAAGCTGAGTGATCTTTATGAGAAGCAGAGTGCAACTTCACAGGTATACTGGATTAAGAAGCTTGTTGACTTGAATATGAAAGAAGGGACACCTATGTCCAATCATCTGAATGAATTCAACACAATCTATAGTCAGTTGTCAGCTCAAGGTGTCAAGTTTGATGAACCTGTTAGAGCTATGTTCCTGTTGATCACATTGCCGGAAAGTTGGGACACTTTTCGCACAGCTTTGAGTAATTCTGCACCTCCAGATGGTTTGAACATAGAAGGTGTAGAAGGAAGTCTACTTACTGAAGAAACCAATAGAAAGACAATGGACAAAGGCAAAGAAACAGCCTTAGTTTTCAGGGGAAGGACCAAAGAAAAGTACAAAGGTGAAAAGAGGAATCAGTCTCGTAGCAAGTCCCGCAGTGCTAAAGGCAAGAGTGACATAGAATGCTACCATTGTGGCAAGAAGGGTCACATGAAAAGAGACTGCAGAGAATGGAAAGCAGAAAAAGGCAAAGAGAAAGCTGAAGACCATGGTGAGAAGAACAAGTCCTTAGTGAAGATTCAAGAAATAAATGTGACAAACACTGTTGCAGAGGATGACAGTCTAGTGTCAGGAGACATCTACTTCTTGAAGAATACAATGGACTCAGCTCTTCTTACAGCATCTGATGGAAATGCACTGAGTGACTGGATTATAGACTCAGGGGCATCACTTCATGTGTCTCCAAACAAGGAGTGGTTTACCTCTTATGTGACCACTAAAGATCATGTTCGGCTAGGCAATGGGCAGACATGTGAGATCTTAGGTGTTGGAGATGTTCAATTGAAGTTTCAGAATGGCTCTTCTTTCACGCTGAAGAATGTGAGACATGTTCCTGCAATTACAAAGAGCTTGATTAGCACAGGTTTACTTGATGATGCTAGCTACGTCACCACTTTTGGACAGAACATGTGGAAGATATCCAAGGGTTCTATGACAGTAGCACATGGAGTAAAGTCTGGAGGACTTTACATGATTTATGTATCAAATGTCTCTAAAAATGTAATCAATGTAACCGAGCAGCCGAACGTTTCTTTGTGGCATAGCCGGTTAGGACATATGTCCAAGAAGGGAATGGAAATCTTGTCTCGTTCTGGTTATTTTCCTGGATTTTCATTTGATGATTTTGAATTCTATGAACATTGTCTGTATGGTAAGCAAACACAGCAGCCACATAAGCATAGAAGCAGTAGAAGAGATACAGTGTTGCCACTTGTTCATAGTGATTTGTGTGGACCTATGCCTAACCTATCTCTAGGGGGAGCTTCTTACTTTATGAAATTTATAGATGATTACTCGAGGAAAGTATGCGTTTACTTTCTCAAGCACAAGGATGAAGCATTTAGTGTTTTCAAAACGTTTGTGACACTTGTGGAGAATCAGAGTGGCAAGAAGCTTAAATGCTTACGCACTGACAATGGTGGAGAGTATGTTTCAAAGGCCTTTCAGGACTTTTGTGAGTCAAAAGGTATAAAACGTGAACTTACTGCTCCTTACAATCCTCCTCAAAATGGTGTTGCTGAGAGGATGAATAGGACCATACAAGAGAAGGTCAGAAGTATGTTGTCTAATGCACAACTGCCAAATGGGTTTTGGGCTGAAGCTGTATCAACAGCTGTTCATCTTGTAAATAGATCTCCTAGCAAGGTTTTGCAGAAGGATTCAGTGCCAGAGATGGTATGGTCAGGCAAAATTCCCTCATACAAGCATCTCAGAGTCTTTGGCTGTGAGGCATATACTCACGTTCCAAAGGAATTTAGGAACAAACTTGAGCCAAAGAGTAGAAAGTGCATCTTTCTAGGCTATGGTAATTCTGGTGAGATGGGGTACAGACTTTGGGATCCCAAATCTAGAAAGGTTGTCCGCAGCAATGATGTTCACTTTAATGAATCCAAATATCATTCTAAACCAGAGAGGGTTGAGGAGATTAGAAGAGTTGTCTTCCAAGAAGATGGAACTGCACGTGCAAGACAAAATGTCAGGGCTCAAGAGGAGCAAGGACATGATAGATTGGAACCACAGGTTGTGGCTGAGCCTGAGCCACCTATTGTGCGTTGATCTGGACGTGTCACGCGACCTCCTGATAGGTTTGTTCCATCTATGAACTATGTCATGTTGACTGATTACAATGAGCCTTCATGTTACAAGGAAGCAGTGCAAATGAAGGACTCCGGGAATTGGCAATTGGCCATGCAGTCAGAGATGACAGCTCTGCATAAAAACAAGACATGGAAGCTAGTTAAATTACCACAAGGCAAAAAGGCTCTACCTTGTAAATGGGTTTACAGGTATAAGATCACCGCTCATGATAGTCAGCCAAAGTACAAAGCAAGGCTTGTTGCCAAGGGCTTTAAGCAAGAACAAGGCATTGACTTTGAGGAAGTTTTCTCTCCGGTGGTCAAGATGACTACATTGAGATGCTTTCTTGCATTGGTTACCATATTAGATTTGGTGTTGCACCAAATGGATGTCAAGACAACGTTCTTCCATGGTGATTTAGATGTGGAAATTTACATGCAGAAGCCAGAAGGGTTTGTTGAGAAAGGCAAGGAAGATTGGGTATGCCAGTTGTTAAAGAGTCTTTATGGCTTAAAACAATCACCGAGGGCATGGTACCATAAAGTCCACAAGTTTATGCTTTCTCAAGGCTACAAACGTAGTGAGTTCGATCACTGTCTATATACAAAGAAGGCTAAGGATGGCAGTTGGCTAATCCTTATTTTGTATGTGGATGACATGTTGATTGCTAGCAAGCACTTGGAAGAAATTTCAGCTTTGAAGTCAAAGATGGCAAAATCGTTTGACATGAAAGACATGGGTGAGGCAAGTCATATACTTGGTATGCGCATTGAGAGAAACAGATCAAAGAAGTTGATTTGGTTATCTCAAACAGAGTATATTGACAAGGTTTTGCAATGTTTCAATATGGAGAAGGGAAAGGCACTGAGTGTTCCATTGCCACCATATGTGAAACTTAGCAAACAAGATTGTCCTGTGTCTGAGGAAGAACAGGCTAAAATGGATAAGATTCCATATGCGTCTGCAGTGGGTAGTTTGATATATGCAATGATTGCTACTCGCCCAGACATTGCATTTGCAGTGGGAGTAGTAAGTCGATACATGTCAAACCCAGACAAAAAACATTGGGAGGCAGTGAAAGGAATATTGAGATACCTGAAAGCTACAAAGAGTATGCGTATATGCTATGGGAGTCAGGAGCTAAGTGTAAAGGGTTTTACAGACTCAGATTATGCAGGTGACTTAGACAACCGAAGGTCTACGTCAGGGTATGTCTTTACATTGGCTGGTGGAGCAGTATCATGGCGTTCTAGATTACAAGATTGTGTTACTCAGTCTACTACAGAGGCTGAATATGTTGCAACATCAGAGGCATGCAAAGAATCAATTTGGCTTAATCGACTAGTAATAGATTTGGGAATCAAAGAAGAGATGCCTCTGTTATATTGTGATAGTCAAAGTGCTATACAATTGGCTCGCAATCCAGTTTATCACTCAAAGACAAAGCATGTGGATGTGAAGTATCATTTCATCAGGGAAATGCTCGAGGATAAGCAACTTCAGCTTGTCAAAGTTCACACCACAGAAAATCCTGCTCATCTACTTACAAAAGGACGTCCCTCAGAGAGCTTTGCGCATTTTCGCAAGTAGTTAGGTGTAGGGTAGTACATCACTTCGCTACATCTCTTGTATATTAGCTTGTATAGTAGCTTCTCTCACACTTAAAGTACCACATTGGACTTTAAGTGGGAGGTTGTTGGGGTATAAATCCCAATGTGGTCGCCCAGGTAAGTGGGCGGGCCGCCAGGTATGTACACATATTCTTTTGTAAAAACCTAATAAGAACTCACTATGATCTACACATTACAGTAGAGCGAGTTCACCATATCGTCGTGCTCTTCTTCTCGCACTCTCTCTTGCGTCACACTTCCGCTCGTACTCCTTCAATATTAGTATGAACAAGATCCAATATGTCATGAGAATGAGTTGTATTTGAAAGAGGAAAGGGTTTACGGTTGTGTTTTCCAAGAGCACAAAATTCACAAATTCCCATATGGGGATGGGCTTTAAGATCCATGCCATGAACAAGATCACGACGTTGAAGATCAAGGAGTTTTGAGAAATCAGCATGAACAAAACGGTGATGCCATACTTTGCAATCATGATCACCTGGAGCAGTGACAACATTTGCTATAGCATCGTTGAGAGAGAGTTCAAACAAATTACCGTTTCAAAGAGCAATGGCTATAGTCTGTCCATCTTTCTCAATTTGGCATTTGGTATGATCAAATCCAACAAACAGACCAAGATCAACAAGTCTAGCAACAACTGAAAGAAGATTATGTTGAAGATCTGGTACATGTAATACTCCTCACAAAATTGGAGTGGAAGAAGATAAGGTACCAGGATATAAGTCTCCAATACCCTTTACTTGACAAGTAGTATCATTAGCAAGATAAAAAACATGTTGAACTGGTAGTGGATGATAGTTATGAAGCCACTTAGACTGATATGTCATATTTCCTGTAGCACCAGAATCAACAATAAAAAGTGATCCATCATGTACATGAAGTATTCTGTCTGGAGCAACTGAACATAGGAAGCAGCTTGTTTATGGTACAACATTGTTTCGATGTTCAGTAGCATATGCTCTATTACGATCTGTGTCGAATCAACACTTATAGCACATATGAGTGGGATGATCAGATCTTCCACAATATTCACAACAACAAGAAGAAGAGTCTTTAGATAAACGTGGTTGTTTCTTGGTAATATTGTGTTCTTCATCATATTGACGTGCCCAACAATCATCTTCAGTATGGCCATTTCTGTTGAAGTAAGAACATTGCTTATTAGGAAATTTGAGACGAGAGAAAATATTACCGCGACGACCATCTCTGCGGTTTCCTCATTGAAATGGACGCCTTCGAGCATAAAAAGCACGTTCCATCTGTTGTGACTCAGTCTCCTCTTGTGAAATCATAGTTGTATCGTGACCAGCATTACGACGTTCTTGACGTTGAGAGTATTCAATTAAAGACATGCAAGCTTGGTCGAAATCAAGACTATCTTTATTAGAGAGAATAGTAACAATGTTATCATAAGAAGAGTCCTTCACCGTATCAAGGAGAAGTGTAATCAGTTGCTTTTGTGGAACAGGATCACCGGCAACAATAAGTTGATTAATAATAGATTTGAAAGATTCAATATGTCCCGTCATGGCAGTACCAAGTTCATATTGTAACTTGTTAAGAAACCCTCTCAAATAAAGTATTTCTGTAACACATTTCTTCTGAAAGTTTGCAATAAGGTACTTCCATACGTCATGGGAAGTAGGCAGTTCATACATATCAAGAAAAAGAGAATCAGTAAGAGCAGAAAGAATATACCGACGAGCTGCTTTATCACGTCGTTGCCAATCCGTATAGGCAACATTCCAATCTTCAAATATAGGTCCTTCAGTGATAAGCACGTTATCATTATCCGTATCAACAGGCTGAGGTGGACAAACATGATTTCCAAGAACAACATCAGAGAGTTCATCACCTTCAAGAATTAACAACATCTTTGCTTTCCAGCCTGGAAATCCTTGGCCTTGGAAAGGAGGAACATAATGCTGGCCAGAAGGAAAGCCGTTGATGAGAATAGTCATAGCCATATATTGTTACGAGAAGACGTATTAGATAAGATCGCAGAATCTGCACACCATATACGAATGAGAGAAATATGAGTACTGTGTTCTGTCAACGATAAACGAAAGAAGGATGCTCAAGGAATGTCCAAAGATGTGAGAGACGTCACCCAAAAAGGCAGGGTAAAGGAGACGTTAATAATAAAAGAGTCCTCAAAATATAGTGGAGTGAGATGCAAGATTGACGGCCACAATACGAATAGCAAAAAGCTAAATTTTCTCGAAAAAGTTAATGCCAAATTAGAAAAACGGTTGCCGACGCTTCACGAAGAAGTACGACGAAGAAAGCTGCGTCAAGCTCAATTGTAGTAAAAACAACATAACTTTCTGCTGCGAACTCTGATTGATGCAAACCTAGAACTTGAGGAGACGAACAAGTTTTGGATGAAAAGTGCCATTGCCCTACGCTCTATCGCGCTTTTCCCATTTCTCCAAATTTTGAGCAGAAGACCCCGAAAAATTGAGATGAAGTTCAGGGTGTCATCAACAAGAAAACGTAATCAACGATTAGATTGATTAGCAATAAACACCACACAAAACACTAATCATATTCTTCTTAACACAAAACAACCACAGTTAATAAGAATCAACGCTCAAAAAATAAAATTTGTAGCAATTTTGAATCTTACGTGCGAATCGCATACACATATTGTTTTGTCACCATGAATTGAATCGGCGTGTGATCGTTACCGCTCTGATACCATGTTGAGATGTAGAGAGAAAGAGAGAGAGACGAGACAAGAGACACACCATATACGCTTCCAAAGACTGATTCATATTGAGGACAAGATACAAATATATAGGTGAGACCAAGTTGAGTAGAGTGACCCATATATAGCTCCAACAGGCATCTCATCTCCCTCTAATGTCGCAAGCTTAATGAAACTGCTAGATGATATGTCATGAATCACATAGGGTCCATTGCCTCGCTTTTTCAGTTTCTGGGAATGTTGTTTCAGGGTATACATTAAGATGTAATCCCCCGTATCAAATTCCTTGTTGATGACATGTTGATCAAAGAATGATTTCATGTTTCTTTTTTGCGCGTAGATTGATGTAACTACTCTCAATCTAGTTTCATCCAGTTTTCCCAAGATATCTATTTGATTGGATAATTCATGGCCCATCCATTCTAATTCTTTAGCTACCCGAAGTGTGGGGATAAGAAATTCAAGTGGAAAAATCGCTTGGATTCCATAAACCATGCTGAACGGAGTCGTTCCGATTGAGGTTTTGTACGCTACTCTATATGCCCATAAAGCTGAATGCAGCTTTTGATCCTAGTCGGCTCTCAATTCGCTAACAACTCTCATGAGAATTATCACCAAAATCTTGTTCGTACTTTCTGCTTGGCCGTTAGCTTGTGGATGATAGGGAGCTGACTTCTTGTGAATTACCAGGATTTCATCCAATACGAATTCGATCACTTCATTGACGAAATGAGTCCCTCTATCGCTCACTATCTCTATTGGTAAGCCATACCTGGTGAAAATGTTCTCATACAAAAAATGTGCTATCGTTTTTGCATCATTTTTGGTTGTTGCTTTCGCTTCAACCCACTTTGTTAGATAATCTGTTGCCACAATAATGTATTGAGCATGCGTTTTATATCCAGGAAGCGCAATCGGTCCTACAAAATCTATTCCCCATTTTGCAAACGCTCTTGCCCCCATCATTGGTCTCAAGGGCATGTCATCTCCTGCTCTAGGAATCTTTGTTCTCTGGCAATCATCACATCGTTTCACAAACTCTTCAGCGTACATGAATAGTGTAGGCCACCATATGCCAGCAATAAGAATTGCTTTGCGCGTTTTGTCAGCTGAGAAATGTCCTCCAGCTTGTCCACCATGTGCTTGGTCTAAGATAGGAACGTATTCCTCTTCTGTCGCACACATTCTCAATTGATTGTCTTTTCCCCTCTTGTAAAGATTATCCTCAATCAATACATAGTTTTCTGCCTCTTTCGTGATCGTTTTGATACGTGATCTAGTCATCCCTTCAGGCAGTATCCCGGTGGTGAGGTATTCTACAATGTAGTTACTCCATCTAAACTTTTTCACAGCATAGATCATATCCAAACCCTCCCTTTCAGTTGTTGTGTAATTCTTCTCTGCATTGTTTAGTTGTCTACTGGAGTAACTGATTGGAAAATCCATGTTGTGCAAGTATGCATCCTATAGCATATGCTGATGCATCTACGTGGACGTGGAATATCTTTTCCCAATCTGGAGCCTTCAAAATTGGAGCGGATATCAATCTTTGCTTCAAAGTTTGAAAACCTTTCTCGCACTCATCTGTCCACTCAAATTTAGTTATCAATGCGTAAAGTGGTTTCTCAATTATAGCATATGAGTAGATAAATCTGCAATAATATCCACAATGGCCCATAAATGCCTGTACCTCCTTTACCTTTACTGGTCGTGGTAGATCAACAATTACCCTGACCTTCTCTATGCCTGTCGCAATACCATTTTTGGACACTATGTGTCCAAATATTTTGCCTTGTCTCACCATGAAGACACATTTCTCTGGATTCAAGCAAATCCGATACAGTCTGCATTTGTTGAACACTTTGGTCAAGTGCTCTATGTGCTCCAATCTTACGAGAGAGTAAACGCACAAGTCATCCATGTAAATTTCTAAGAACTGTCTTAGATATTCTTTAAAAGCATGACCCATCAGCCTGTGAAATGTGGCTGGTGCATTCGTTAAGCCAAAAGCCATTACCCTTAAATGCAAAAATGCCCCATTCAGTTGCAAAAGCCGTCTTGTGCTGATCCTCTAGCTTTATTGCGAGTTGGTTGTAGCGTGAAAAGCCATCTAAGAAACTGTAAGCTTCTTTTCCTGCCACTCTTTTTATTACATGATCAGTAATGGGTAGGGGATAGTTGTCCCAAATTGTAGCAGCGTTTACTTTCTTGAGATTGACGTACACTCTTAACTTTCCATTTTTCTTCGGGACCACCACAATCGGTGAAACCCAGTCAGTGTGCTCAATTTTGTAAATAAACTCTGTCTCTTTCAGCTTATCTATCTTCTCCTTGATCTTCATTGCAAACGTCTCATTGTAAGTATAAGGACGTTGTCTGCTTGGTTTTGCGTCATTCTTAAGGGGTATTGTGTGTTGACAGATACTTGGATCCACCCCCTTAAGATCTTTGTATGACCATGCAAACACATCTCTATACTGTTTAAGAGTAGCTATCAAAAGCTTTTCCTCTGATCCATGGCAATATATGCAGGTTTTGGATCTTCACTGGCTCCGCTAGATCTATTTGTTTTGCTTTTTCAGGACCGTCGTATGATGTAGCAGGTTCCTTCAATTCTCTCATCGGTTGTTGCACTATGATTTTTCTATCTTGTATGTTATATTTCTTATAATGGGACGGCACATCCATCTTGTCAGAATTCGTGTCCTCCTCTGTTTCTATTTTAGTTGTCCAATATGCCTTTGAGGGTCCGTTTGAGCTTATTGTACGCTGTTTTCCTCTCAGTTTTGGTCATCTAGACCCTGTTTTCCCCTCCTTATGCGCTTGTTCTTGTTGTTGTTTTTCCATGGTTTAGTTTTGATAAACCGGCCAGTGACCTTGTCTTTGACACAATCATCAGCTTTTACAAGCCTTAGATATCCCGTTTTGTCATTGAGAAGAGGCATGGGTTTATGCTTATTCGCTCTTGATTTCCTTGTTCTCTTTGATCTATACCGCTCTTGTCGACTAGGTTTTTGGTTAGGAAACTCATAAAACCTGTACGGTCTCGACATGTACTTTCTATTCGTCTCTGATCCACTTGATTTTTTGTCGTCAGCATCTATCATTTGGATTTCATCACCCAGTGATGGAAGGTCATCGCTTAGTGAGTCTGTGAATTCCTCCTCTGTTCGATTCCTATCGTCCAATACAGATATCTCATCAACTATTCTTTTACACTCAGTCTCACGTAGTGGTTCTTCTTGTTCCTCACTCTCTGATCCTGACTCAAGGATGATACTAGCCATTTGCAACATTACTAGGTCGTATCCTTCATCGTCACAAATTTTTGTAGGCGTGCATTCGTTAACACATACGTCCAAGGTTGACAATATTTGAGTCCACCCAAATGGCTCAAATAAATGTTCAGGGAAAGGTTCTGGGAGATAAGCCTCGTCTTCTAGTGACCTTTCCAACACACATTCCTCTTTGATTAAGTCTCCACAATCAGATGCTCCACACATCCAGATATGTGTTTTCATTTGTAACCATGCATGTATTTCTTTTCTGTTCCTGGTGGTTGAATCGAATTCTTTCACTGGTGTTTTTGCAACGTCTCTATAGCTGTGATCTGTCATATTGATTTTCGTTATTAGCTCCTCATGCCTTAGGTAAATTTGGTCGTACCCCCAATCTTGTATCATTTTGAGTTGACGCATAAAAGGTCGCCCCAAAATAATGTCAAAGTTGTTCGTTTTTCCAAAGTCTACCACGGAAAATGTGTACTCATAGTTAATTCCACACGAAGTTACAACTATTTGGTCCAGGACTCCCAATGGCCTCTGTACATGCCCATCTGCAAGTTGCAGTTTCATTCTCGTCTTTTTGAGAGCTGGACGGCCCCATTTCTCCCAGATTTGCTTTGTAGCAATCGCAACTCCCACTCCAGTGTCTAGGATATTTGTCTTTATATCCTGATATTTGACAGGTAATCTCTGACCTTGTTTATGGGCACAATTTGGGCTTTTGGTTGACCTTCCTGTTTGTTTTCTTCTACCGTAGGGTTTGTCTGAAGAGGAATCTTTATTCCTTTGTTCTCCAAATGTTTTCCCATGTCTTCCCATAAGTGTGGTTTGACTCTCAAGAGTTCTGACAATGTGATTGTGCATGTTACAGGTGTCGACAACATCTCTTGAAGACTTTTTGAGTCAATCATTTGTGCCACAGCTCTCATCTCGGATGGAACTAATCTTATCTCCAATTGTGTCTCGTGTTCACCTATAAATGAAGGCAGGTTTTTTCAGGGATTGAGCTTTGCTTTCCATCAAAACCTCCATTCCTACATCTCCATACAACGATTGTATATGTCCTGGACAAAATTCGTTGTCCATGTTAACCTCAGGAATTGCTGCAGACTGTAACGTCGCGCTTCCGTTCTTTCTATTTCTAATGGTTTCTCATAAGTGTTGTGGCCATGGTTCTTCCACTCCTGGAATTGGCATTATATTCATTGACTTAACATCATCAGTGGTGTTCGACACCAGTCGGTGATCCAATGACAATATAGTTTCAAGCCCGGGTCCGTTTACTTGTTCTGATCATCGATCTTCTGTTTTTCTCGCTCTTTGTGAATCATCACTTCTTGTTCTGGGGTTCTAATCGCATTAGGTTTTATCAATGCCTGGACTGTTTCAATGAGGTGTTTACACATTTCCAAACTCTTTGTTTCCACTTCTGGTTGAGGATAAGTCAACCATCTCTGCTGTAAGGTTTGGTTTGTTTTTAGCCTTGCTTCATACGCTTGTAACAAAGAATCTAAAGGCTCTAGCACTTTCTTGACCAAGACTGATCTCCCTGAGGATGCTTTCCTCGGCTTGTTGTTTTCCTCGGCAGTTTTACTATCTCTCTCTTGTTTTAGTTGCTCTTTCGTTTCATGTAATTCATTTTGCATGGCAATTTGGGTTTTTATCCTTCTTGTTGTCATTCTGTCTCGTTTTGCCTTCCAGGATTTCCGTTGTGTTCTCACAAATAAACTCTTGTTTTCTCTGGGTATTGGCAACTCGACCTTTTCTTCCAATGGCTTGTTTTTCTCTAAGTCCTTGGCTTGAGCTCTGGTTACCGCATTGATTTGGATTGTGGGTTCGGTTTTTGATCCACTGCTTGCACTCCGTAACACCCCCACAATATTCATAGTTGATTTTCCCTTGTTGTCCGGATTCCTTGGGCAATCTGGTAGTATGTGATTCACACCGCAACCGTTACAAAACCCAAAAATTTTCACTCTTTCACCTCTGAAAGGACAACTACGCTCCCAATGATCTCTACTTCCACAGTTATAGCACGGTCCAATTGGTGGTTGATTTTGAGGAGGTGGTCCCATAGGTCATCCCGCCCTATTAGGATATTCTCTTGGTTTGTAGTTCTGGTTCGCAATGAACATTAGCGTTCTTTCGTCCACCAAATATTGATCTCTCAAAGGTTGTGCTACATATGTTGGTGGTGCCATACCCTCGTTATTTCCCCATGATTGATAGGCTTTGTCTGCATACATCTGTGGTTCAGGTTCAGTTATGTAGGGCTCATTTGGTTCCTCGTGATAAGAAATTTTAGGTGTATTATTTGTTCCTGGTGATGCTTCGTAAGGTTGAGCATACCTAATCATGGCCCTATTTTTCTGTGGTAAAGGAGGTTGTTGACCCAACACAGGTTGCAGTCTCTCTGCTCCTGCTACTATATTCACATTTGGCCCAACTTGATATCATGGAGGATGTGGCTGGGGTGGTCCTGCTGGACGTCCATACGGCCTTTCCCTCACATATTTTTTGTTGTAAAAACACTCATCTGTGCCATGGTTCGGCCATTTTTTCTCTATGGTGCACAATTTCAGTACTCGTCCATTGGTGCTTTCGGCTGTTGTGTCCACCACCACGTCGGGTGATCCCCCCCACATATGTCACATTTCTTCATTTGAGACTGTCTCATCACCGGATTTGATCTCATATGTTGTTGCATTCTCTTTGTTACTTCCTCTATCATTTGGTCAACTGTCGGCATCAAAGAAGCCTGAGCATCTTTCTTGGTAGAGGGTTCACTCTTAATAGACGAAGAGCCACTGGTTACTGAATCAGTATCCTCTGACACTTCCCCGTATGCTTTGCAGTTATCAACAAGATATAATGCTTCCCTTGTAACCTGTTCAAATGTGCTACAGGCTTTCAAGTGAAGGTCCTTTTTTCAAGGTTTTGTTTTTAAGTCCTTCGATGAAGAGCACAGACAATCTCTCATCCTACGGTAATTCTCTCCTTGGGCACCTCTCAATGTATTTCTTGAATCTCAAGGATGCTTCCTTCAATGTTTCGTTCTCCTTTTGTTTAAAAGCATATATCTGTGATACAGTATTATGCTTTATATCCCGTTTTGAGAATTCTTTCACGAACTCCCGCAATACATGTTCAATATTCTAACAAGTTTCAAGGTTCAAAGGTTGAAACCACGTTAAGGCTGTCCCTTCCAAGGTCAGACCGAATCCCTCATATTGAGTATGGAAATCAGTGATCTACTCTGCTCTTAAGACTTGCTTGAAGAGCGACACATGGGCATATGGATCCCCTGATCCGCTATACTTCTTTGGCATGCATTTTGCTACCAGGGATGGCCTCATCCGTCTATGGTTTGCGACCATCCTCAATGCTCCCGTGTCTCGACTTAATCGTTCTCGTATATCATGGATGTCGTGGGTTGCTCTCGTTTGCTCTCCTGCCACGAATCTACTACTAGGAGGCAAATGTGATGGTGTGGCTGCGAATGTCGGATCTATTGCGGTATGTGTAGAGATAGGAACTGTACTACCCCAATTTGTAGCCATTGACTCTCTGGGATGTAGTGTTCTCATGGGGTTTGCCATAGAATATTGAGGTCGACTGAAAGAATCAGCTACATGAGTCCTCTCTCCACCTGTTGCCATCGGGTCTGGCATGACATGTGTAGGTGTTGGTCGCAGTGGGCTTGGAGTGACATAATACTGGTGGAGTGGTCCCCCAAAGTATGTATATCCTTCCAACTCCTTTTTATCGATTGTTGCATATCGTCTTCCATATTTGTCGTATGCGACGATTTTCATTTCTGATCCCTCTGTGTAGATGAAGAGATAAAGTCTTTTCCGTTTTGTCAACTCTTCGACATAGGGTTCCTTGCATCTATAATAGAGATCTTCCTCTCCATTATTATACTTGTATAACCCCACATAGACATTGTCTATGTTGACTCTCAAAGTTTCGTTTTCTCGCCTTAACCTCGCATTAGGGAAGCTCATTGTTGGTGCTTTCTCCTCAGGTTCCTCATCTACTTTGGCTTTCGTGCCCATAAATACCCACTTGTCCACAATGTTCGGATTCAGGACTACCAAGTACATGATACCTTCGTCATCTAGGTACCTATCTCTGCTATAGCTCACAGGCACTAAGTCCTTGAATCACTTGGTCTATCTTCTTCACACAGTAGTGGTCCATACCATCTTTGTAGATCTTGGCACCTTGCTTGTTGTCATACTGATGCTTGATGAACAATAGCTTCAAGTTGTGGCCGAAGGGTTTGATAGTTCTGCTGCCATGTTTTCTCTTTCGTTTAGGTTTAAATGTCCCAAGTGTTCCATGAAATACTCATAAGATCTCTCTGAAGAAGTATCGGCACCTTGGTTTACACTCTCCTCCGTTGATAAAGCACTTGCTTGATCCACTAAATTTCGGTGTTGGTTGTTGATTTGTTTTCCCGATCTCAAAAACATGAAGAAAGTGGAATTTATCGATTGAATCCAAACCTCTTACCTGGAGATGGAGTGATCTTCCAACTCTTACTGCATGGATTGTTACTTGATCGGTCTTTGCAAATGAATACACTTGATGGCTATGAGATCACTGTATCATTCCAACTGTCAGAGCAGATTCAACAACTTCACAAAAACTTCAACACTATTTTTCTTGCAGATTATTGATAGTATGTCCAATTTGGGTTCTAACAACTCCTGATGTCTTAAATAGTCTAGGTTTATGAACATGTAAAAAATGAGTCAAATCTGGCACAGAGGTACACCGATCGCGATCGTAGTACAGTGCCCAAATTTGATGAAACTTCACCAGCTTGTTCACTAGGCTATTTTAAGTCTATCCACCAAATACTTTGGTATTCAAACCCCAAAAAGTCAAGCTTTCACTAGTTCTTGGTTGGAAGTGTCTGTTTTTCTGAATCTGTCAGTTTGACTTGATTTTGGTGTTTGTTTTGGGATTTGAGAGATAACTAGGCTTGTCCTATGCACAAGCTATCCCTCTGCATGGTTTCTTCTCAGCTTTGATGTGTTTTGGTCTACTCAAAGTCAATTCCTATGCCAGTTTAGCAGTTTTTGACTTGGATCTATATTCAGTGATTTGACACGTATTTTGAGGTTTCTGGCTCTTGGTCCTGTCTACTTTTATGTTCATATACACCTGAGGATCCCACAGATGAAATCTGGTCAAAATTTGGCACTTGGGTACACCGATCGCGATCGTAGTACAATACCCAAATTCGACCAAATTTGGTGTGCTTGTTGGCAAAGGTGTTGTGAGGCTATTTCCCCCTTCACTTAGCATTTGGATCATTAAAAGCCAAGATTTTGCAGTTTTTGGGTCTGTCAGGCTAGTTTTACCCAAGTGGCTCGATTTTCTTGATTTTTGATGTTTTTGGGTGTGGTTGCTTTAGACAAACTTGTTTAGAATGTTATCAAGAAGGCACATGTCAAATCTTGTACAATTTTGACATTGAGGTACACCGATCGCGATCGTAGTACCTGGGCCAAATCTGATGAAATTTAGTCTTCTCCCTCTATCAAGTGTTTTACAGTGTTTTGTGCTACGACTTGGTGATTTGAATCAATATCAACCCTGTTTGGTCAGATTTTCTAAATTTCATAGTCTTATGGCCTTTTGGCCAAAGTTATGGTTTCCTGGTTTCTCGACTCTAACTTTTGCCCCAAATCTGACTAGAATGCAAATTACTTATCCTACTCCTAAGTACAAAAATGAAAGAGCATAAAGAAATGAATCAAACAAAACAAACAAGATGGATTTCGGGTGAGATTTCAGTACTTAATTGAATTAGAGAAATTGAAGAGCAAAAGTGCTTCGAACACTCTCACTCACAGCTCCCGAAATCTCCTAGGAGAGGATCTAGCCGGTCCACAGACTCTAGACTCCACTAAGCTCTAAACCCCTGTCTAGCAGCCTAACTGATGTGTAAAATGGATTTGTGGATTGATCTTCTTTTAAGGAAGCTAACTGCGCACTCGGTCACTCATCACCTAAGGTGCATTCCTCAGCAACGGCGCCAATGTTTGCGGGTCGCCGCGATGGAATTCCATAGCATAGCTCTCATGCATCAACATAAAATATCAATACAAGGGAAGCGACTAGGATGAGGCATGGAAACTCACTAGGGTGTCATTCCTAATAAAGTGAACTTGATGAGATGCAACTACTATCTCTGCAAGAAAATCATACACACTAAAGCCAAGTAATCTGCCAATGTCCTTCTACACAGCTCTACAGTCATCATGCCCGTTTACCATGCAAATCACATCAGATTCGCATGAAACTTGAAGGGGAGCTACAAAGGACTATTTAGAATCTATCCTATCTCTATCACATCATTCTGGAGAGGTACAATGATCGCAATTGTTCATTCCAAATCCAACAAAAATAGTGAACAGGTGATCCTCAAGGGTCGTTTTAGGGTCCCTAAAGCCTCTCCTAGGGTCAAAACAACATAAAATACGCATATAAGCACTCAAACAACGATTTTAAAGCTCCAAACACGTAGTTGAAAACCTACACCGAATCTTGAATGATTACACTTGAATGGAAGAGCAAAGCAAGAGGAAAACAATGCAATAAACGAATCTGAATTCGGATTACCGTAGCCACAGTAGCGAAGATTACAAATTGGAGCAAGATAGAGCTCTCAGTACGTACACTGTTTCTTCAAAGTTGTGATAAAGAAGATAATGTTCAAACTTACAAAACTGACCTTTATAGTTTAGGTCTTTACAAATGGCTTGTCCGGCCAAAAAGTCCTAAACTTCTAACTAGATCTCCACTATACAATTGCTCCCAGAAAAATAATCATAAATTCTTTTACAAGTTCTCGGCTTAGAGATGCTCTCTTACAAAATAATTTTACAAGGGTTTCCCACTAAAATGTGACTCCTTCTCTGGAAACCGTAGCTTCGTCCGCCAAACACTCACTATCCTATCATGGAATGTTAAAGGTAGTAAGAAAGATCTCCCTTTTTTAGAAGGAGGTTAAGAAAAGTGAGAACAACCATTGTTGGGCCGTCCAAGAACACCACTTGGATGCCTCTAGAAAAATAATGGCAAGTAATTTTGTATGGGGTAGGATCTGATGCGTTTAGTAACGTTCTTACAATTGTGGTTAGTGACCTAGAGCATAAGGTGGTTTTCAATCATCCTTTTGGAGGAGCTCTAGAAGTGCAATTCAAGTGGGTCATTGTAAATATATATGGTCCCTACATTGCAAAAGAGAGAACTAAGTTGTGGGAGCACTTGAAGGATAATCCTTGTATATAGAAATGGCTCCTCATTCGAGACTTCAATATGGTGGTGGATAAGAGTAAGGACAAAACTGGGTCCTCGAGGTATGCTAGCTTGGTTTGAATAATCTAAATGGCAAAGCCTTTGTGAGAAGTGGACATTTCTCGATATGTGGCAGATATCCCTAGAACAACATTCCATGCTTCACATATACTAGCCTACAATATGCCAAGACAACCTCTTTGCTTGATAGGTTCTGTTGCTTGCATCAATGTTAGTGGGTTGCCACGACGGACGTAGCTATCTGGCACTAACATAATGGCAATATGTAGGGAACCGACTCACGATGGGACGGACGTAGCTATGTGGCACTAACATAATGTCAATATGTAGGGAACTGACTCAGGATGGGGCACGAAGACTCAATGAGACTGTCAATTTCAAAGAAGTGAACCTAAAGGACTGTTCATGCATCTGCAATAGGAATTTAATCACTTTTTAGTTGGAAAATCAACCTATGTCCAGTCTCATCGCTCTAGGTCATCACGCATTTTCGGCATCCAAATGAATTTGGAATGCAATGAAACTTAAGGAGAGGTGCTACAACACTTAACACTAGGTTGTTAACCTAACAGGACATAAAAGTGTCCTTTCAGGGTTTTGAAAATTACCTCCAAAACCATAGTAGATCCACTCATTTTGTAAAATCCTTTCATGAGGTTATAGTTCAAGGCCTACTTCACATGGAAAAAATATGAAACTTGTAAAATTTCTCATCTTTTGGTCACACCAAGCCTCCAAAGTTGATGGACCATTACATTTTCATCAAAACAATCATTTCTTACGTTTTGTTGCATAAAAATAAGATTAGGGATTTTTGTAGGACTTGAGGTAAATTCCCTGGTTAACTTCAATGGGTAGGTGATCAGAACATATGATTTCTTCTCACTCACTATTTTTTGTTTTTCCAAAATAAATAGGTACAAAAAAGTTGTTTTTCTTCCATTCTGCAAACCTATCATCAAAGTTTCTATAGCCACGCTCGATACAAATAATATATGCATGTTTTCTTAGTTCCTTGTTGTCCTTTAGGGTCATAAGGATCCATGGAGCATGTCAAAAGAATAACACATTTCTTACCAAGGGGAATCTTGGGGACAAAGATGAAGTGCTAAATACAGCAAACATGAAAAAACTGGGTTCAACATTATCAGTTGTAGAATACCATAGACATTATTCAATATATAGCCAAATTTTATGCTTATGACTAGATATGGTTACTACCTACAAAATACATATAGTTCTCACAAGAAACTATAATATTGAAAAAGCTATACTTGATATACTAGAATTTTTTGTTTTCTTTTTATAATTGAAAAAATCAACCATCATTGTGTACTATGAAAAATAGGGTATTAGGTGCCCTAGAACTCAAGGAATATTATTTTTATGTTACAATATGCAACATACAAAATCAAAATTGCATTTGGATATCATGAAAGCCACCAAAAAAATCATAGAAGAGCTAAAATTGGCTAAAAGACAGGATTTGACAATTTTTGTATTTTGGTCATAACTCACAACTTTAACATTTATTTCTTCCTAGAAGCACGAGCACATGTTGAGGACTACTAAAGATAGTTTTCTAGCATTATAGACCTCACAAACATGAATTCTACAGTGGTATAGCTGCAAAAAGTTGAAAAAAGCCAAAAACAGGACCCGGTTTTCACACAGTTTAGGTTGTGAAATGTTGTACAAGGACAAGGTTAAAGATGGAATTGATATTTCAAAAAATTGTCAAGTTTTTTTCAGCTCATGATACAACTTTCTAGATAGATCGCACCTCAAAATACATTTTAAAACTCTTGACATAATTCAAGGAAAATGGTCACTTAATAGGACATAAAAGTGTCCCATTAACAACCTAGTGTTAAGGGCATAATCCTACCAAGTTTTACCATCATATGGGAAGGTACACAAATCACGATCCATCCCAAAAAATATAGAGAAAACTAAAAATAGAAATACACCGAAATAGGCTATTTTTCCACTTCATCAGGTGTGATCATGAGAAGGGCGGCTGACTTCAACACCTTGAGTTCATATTGCAGATACTCCTTGTGTAAAGGATCTCTTACTTCTAATATCCACCATTGAATTTCATCTTTTTCCTTGTGAAAGATTGATGTATCCGCTAGATCTTCAAACTCGTGCATTGCTATTTTTGTGCTTATACTTGGCATATCTGCATGGTGGGTTTCCAACCTGAACTGTCCATGTCCTACTTTTTGAGTGACTTCTACAGGGGATGTGGCGGGATTGCTTAAGGTGCGTTGCCCTCTGGGCATCCAAGTCTTCCTTTGCCTTGGCTAGTTGCTTCCGTAGCTCTTCAATCTCCTTATCTTTAGCTTTTTATAAAGATCTATGCCCCGTTGTTAGGATTTGCATGTCGTACTATTTTTGAGCAAGGGTAGTATTTAGATATTGTACTTATTTTTTTAGTGAAGCTCATTTAGCTGACGTACTTGTTGAGATTGGCATCTCTTGCAAGGCTAAGAGATGTGTAAGAGTCTTGCTCACCACTGCATATGACTCTCCAAGCTTTTCATTTTGATGCCTCTCTTTGGATAACTCTTCTTTTATTTGTTGCTGCTCTACATGTAGAGTTTTGTTTGTTTCACTGAATGCTTGAACTTCCTTGTAGTAATAGGCAACATTATCTTCTTCACTCTGTAGTTCTGATTGGAGTTGTAATTGAATTATTCCTTGATCTTGTTTTGCAATTCTAGATTGTATTTGGCTACTTTGGATGTGTCCTTCTTTGTGTCTTCCAACTCTAACTTGCGTAGGTTGTAGAGTTATCTTTGGAATTGAAATTGTAGCTTGATCTGGTCCAAATGTGTGTCAATGTCAAAAGACTTGATCAGTTGTTCCCCTTCTTCTACCACAGCCTGCGAATTAGGCGACCTTGGCCTTTGTTGTTCTTTTTTACCTTGATCAGAAGTTCCAGTCTCAATCATCGTTTTTGTTTTTGTTATCTTTTCTTGTTCATGTTGTTCTTCATAAGCCACTAGAGTTGTGGTGATCTTTGGAACTTTTGTGTCATCTTCTTGAACCGTTTGTTTTGGTGGCAGCACCCTCTGTCTGTTCTTTGTTCAAGAAGGTCCATGATGTATTATTTTCTCTCCTTTTCAACCTCAAGATTAGCTAACTCTTGAGTAGGGAAAGGTATTTTTGCCTCAATTGGTGATGGAATGTTTTCTATTTGACCTTCAATGTTGCCTACATTACCTTCCTCTTCTTGGTTTTTGGCTTTGTTAGTGTTGTCCTTATCTTCTACCTTGGTAGACTCATCAGATGATCGAGATCATCAATATGTGGGAATTTTTCTTCTTCTCTTTCTCTTTGTTCCATTTTGTGTTTAAGCTCATTTTAAATTCATTGCCATATCTCACGGGCAATATTCAAAATTTTCTTTGCTTCTGTTATTTTTTTTTGTTTGATTTTGTCTAGAGATTCAGATTTTATATGTTGCAAAAGCATGTCCTCCTCGTCCTCTCTTTCATCATCTGCCTCCATTCCAAGGCTTCTTTTTTCATCATTCTTTTGTTGGTAAAGTCTTGGTGTCTTTGCCTTCCCCCTACTACGGGTTCCCATTTGTGCTTGAGCTTCTTCCATTGTCCTCCGTGCTTGTGTAATGGGAATTTACTATGTTGCCCTTTTTGATCTCATCTTTAGTCTTGTTTGTCTAAGTGTAAGCTGATTTTCCTATCCCTCCTCTAAAGATTAATACTCTAAGGGAGTTTCTCTATCCTTTGATTTAGCTTCATCCTTGTTTGGCACATCTGACTTTGATTCTGCTTCCTTGCTATCAATGTCATGTTTTCTTCAGCTTTGCTTTGTTTGCATTATCTCTGGTTGCGACCTTGTAGATGGTCTTGCCATTGGCTTCATTGCTCTTTTGGATTTATGGATTAGATCCAACTCTGATTCAACAGGTGGTAATTCATCAATCATGCCTAAAGCTTGGTAAGAAATTCTAGTCAGCATTGGTCCAGCATTCGTAAATGACTTTCTTTTGTGACTTGCTTTGATGTTTGCTTCCACTATATTGTCAAGGACGTAATTGCCAAAGTCACAACTGACCACTCTTCTTTCTACCAACCCCATTTCCATGACCACTGCTATATGCAACATTGGTTCCATGTAGCACGGTGGTTTTTTCACTTTGAAATGTTGCAATATCCACCACAGTAGAAACTCTATTTCAGAGTAGATCAGATCTTGATAGGTCAGTTTGTGTCCCCACTACTTTAAAAATGCAATGTCATTATCTATTGCTTTGGTTTTGTGCAATAAATTGTATGTTTTGTGCTACAGGTGAAAAGCTTTGTTGATGATTTTTGTAGTGATTTTTACTTTGATTGTAGTTTCGTCTTTGTCAGTTAGTGTTGCTTCCCCATTGTATTGAATGAAGCTAATAAGCTCATGGGCTCTTTGAAAACATGTTCCCCATGACGGTAGTCTTAAGAATCTATCCAACTGTAGACATCTGGACCCTTCTAGCACTTTGGATCTTTGGTGTAATGCCCACAATTTCTTTGAAAATAGGGTGGTATTCACTATCACTCCATCTACTGCTTGGAATTTCTCGATGAAAATGTTTCCAGGTATTGTTTTCAGATATCAGTGATCTTGTAAGGGGCAACCTCCCACTCTTTTTGTGCTTTCATGCGGGGCATCTTGAGACAAGTTTCTGTTAAGTATGGAGCCTAATTTGCCCCTTGTAATTTTTTGTGGTAAAAGCGCACATTTGTAAGGCCCCCATTATGAGGAGAAGCCATCGTGCGTGAAGGAAAATCACTCGCCGGAAATAAAAATTTTCACGGCCAAAATTTAGGGGCAACTTTAGGGAAGACTTTTTTTTTCCTTGACCGGAATATTCCTTTTTGTCAGAATATTATGGCCGGACGATGACCGGAAAGTGGTCAAAAAACGATCGATCGGTTGGTCGGTGGCGGGTAGTCAATGACCGATACCCAGTGGTCGGAAGTCAATAGCGGGTGGCCGGTGGTGGCCGAATTCAAAAGTGGACTTGTCTTCTCAAGGGAAACCACACATGGATGGATTTGAGGGTCTGATTTGGACTTATCTACACAAGGGCGGCTACACATGGCTGCCTCTCATGAGAGAGGGCATCCTTTTTGGCCTATAAAAGGAGGCCATTTCTACATAATTCATAGTGTGAAGTTGATGCAACAAGGTGAGTGCGAGGTGGTGAGAGTGAAGCAAGGTGGGAGCTCTATTAAGGGTATAATCCCTTTGTAAACTACTAGTTGTTTTGAAGTACTAAAGCCATTGAGTGGTTGCTTTCTCATGGACGTAGCCCTTATTGGGTGAACCACGTATATCATGTGTACTCTCTCTCTGTCTCTCTCTCTACTCTATAATCTCTTGTGTGTGAAATCTATCTCTCTTCATTAAGTAATTTACTCAAATATCTATTTAGCTACGTCATATTTCCTAACAACTGGTATCAGAGCAAGGTTTTCTCGTAGATAAATTATCTCAAGGAAATGATTCCTTGAAATGAGTGGGAGTTATGGCGGAGGAAGGGAAGCTCAAGATTGAGAAGTTCAACGGAAAAAACTACCAACATTGGAAGATGCAGAGTGAAGACTATCTCTACAAGAAGGACCTCCATTTGCCACTAGGCGGTCTTGCAAAGAAGCCCGCAACAATGGAAAATGAAGCATGGATTGTCCTTGATCGAAAGACACTGGGAACAATCCGGTTAAGCTTGGTGTCAACGGTGGCCTTCAATGTTTCAGAGATGAAGACCACGGAGAACTTGATGAAGTCACTTGATGATTTCTACAAGAAACCATTGGCATCTAATAAGGTATTTCTTATGAAGCGCTTGTTCAATCTAAAGATGGCAGAGAATGGTTCAGTTGCAGAACACCTAAATGACTTTAACACAAACATAAGTCAACTTTGATTAGTGAAAATCAATTTCAATGACGAAGTGCGAAATATCCTTATACTATCATCTCTACCGGATAGTTGGGACAACCTTGTGATGGCTGTAAGTAATTCTATTTATGGCACAAATACTCTTAAGTTTGATGATGTTGTGGGTGTTCTCCTAAGCAAGGAAATATGAAGGAGAAGCACGGGAGAATCATCAAGTGTTGCACTATCAGTGGAAACAAGAGGAAGGCCTAAGGAGAGGTTCAAAAACCAAATTGGTCGTGTGATCTCTCATGGTGGAGCAAGTCACGCACAAAGTCAGTTCTTGAATGTTGAAATTGCGGCAAGAAGGGCATGGTCAAGAAGGATTGCTGGTCCAAGAATAAAAAGGAGACAGAGTCTCAAGACAACAAGCCAACATGGGAGGCCAATGTGGTAGGTAAAGTAGAGAAAGATACTCTAATTCTCTCATTACACAATGTGTCTAATTACTGGATAGTAGATTCGAGGGCTTCATTCCATGAAACACAACACAAGCAATATTTCTAAGATTACACCAAAGGTAATTTTGGGTATGTATACTTGGGAGATGATGAAGCTTGTGAGATTTTCAGAAAAGGTATAGTTTCTGTCAAAATTACTAACAAAAATGAATGGAGGCTTAAAGATGTTAGGCATGTTCCTTCTCTTCGCAAAACAAATGATCTCTATAGGACAATTGGATGATGAAGGTCACAACATTGCATTTGGAAACAAACAGTGGAAGATCTCAAAGGGATCTTTGGTGGTTGCCAAGGGAGAAAAGGTCAGTACACTTTACTTGTGTACTGCTAGCACGCAGCCTTCAGCTTGTGCAGCACCTACAGAAGTTGACAGTGCAGTGTGGCACTACCGGCTTGGGCATGTGAGTACAAAAGGAATGAAAATCCTTCAAACAAAGAAGCTTCTACTAGGTTTGAAAGAAGTGGACTTAGAGTTTTGTGAAGATTGTGTTTATGGTAAACAAAAGAGGGTAAAATTTTAAAAATCATGAAATAAAAGAAAAAGTAAAAAGCTTGAGTTGGTTCATTCTGATGTTTGGGGTCCTGCAAGTACACCATCACTTGGTGGCTCATTGTACTATGTAACATTCATAGACGATGCGACTAGAAAAACATGGGTTTATGTCATGAGTCCTATGTGTTTTCCATATTTCAAAGGTGGAAAGACTTTGTAGATAATGAAGTAGGTTAAGTGCCTCAGATCCGACAATGGAGGCAAATATTGCAGCCAAGATTTTGAAAGCTTTTGTGCTAGCAATGGCATTCGGAGGCAAAGGACAACCCCAAGGACACCTCAACAAAATGGGATGAACAGGACAATCATGGAGCAAGTACGAAGCATGAGGCTATATGCATGCCTAACGCTTGAGCTTTGGGGTGGAAGCTATAAGTACCTCTGTGTACTTAATCAACCGGTCACCCTCAACGGCATTGGATGGGGGAGTTCGTGAAGAGGCATGGATAGGTAAACTGGTGAATTATGCATTCCTCAAAGTGTTTGGGTGTGAGGCTTTCATGCACATAGATAGAAGCTTAAGATCAAAGCTAGATGCAAAGTCCAAAAAGTGTTTCTTTATTGGCTATGGAGAAGGTGACTTTGGGTATCACCTATGGAATCTTAAAGATGGTAAAATCTTAAGGAGTAGAGATGTAATTTTTAACGAAAAAAATATGTACAAAGATTACTTCAAAAGAAAACAAACAAAACAAACAGGTGATGAGTACATGGAGCTTGAGGACGGTGAAGACTCAAGGACTGCAAACGGTGACAATGTGCAACACGTCAACCAAATGAGGAGCCTCAACCTATTCCCTGAAGATCTAAAAGAGCAAGTAGACCTCCAGAAATGTTTTTTCCTTCAACCATTTCTTGATCTCAGATTCTAGAGAGCCAGAATCATATGAAGAAGCTATGCAACATAAATCCAAAGAAGAATGGACGAAGAGCATGCAAGTGGAGATGGACTCACTACATCGCAACCAAACATGGGAGTTGTTTGATTTGACTAAAGGTAAGTGGGCACTTCAAAAAAAATGAGTGTACAAGTTGAAGGAAGACGAAGGTGGGAAGAAAAGGTACAACTCTAGGCTTGTGGTAAAAGGGTTTTCTCAAAATAAAGGTATTGACTTCAATGAAATATTTTCTCCTGTTGTAAAATTAATGAACTCAATTGGGCTTGTCTTAAGCCTTGTGGCTGCTCATGATCTAAATCTTGAGCAAATGGTGTAAATACGGCATTCCTTCATGGTGACTTAGAGGAGGAAATTTACATGCTTCAACCAAAGGGGTATGAAGTAAAAGGTAAGGAGAAAATGGTTTGCAGATTAAAGAAAAGCTTGTATGGATTAAAGCAAGAATCAAGACAATGGATTCAGAAGATGCAACTCAGATATTGCATCTACACAAAGAATTTGGGAGATGGGAAGTTCATCATCCTAATGTTGTATGCTGATGATATGTGGATTGCAAGTGCTAACATGCAGGACATCAAAGACCTAAAAGATGAGCTATCTAAATCTTTTTCAATGAAAGATTTAGGTGCTGCAAAGAAGATACTTGGTATGAAGATATCAAGGGAAAGGATGAAGAAGACAATAAAGCTATATCAAGAGGATTACATCAAGAAGTTACTACAAAGGTTTGCAATGCAAAATGCAAAAATGGTTTTTACACCTTTGGTGGTCACTTTAAACTAACCAAGGATATGTATCGAAAGACACAAGAGGAGATAGCCTATATGTCTAAAGTTCCATATGCTGCAATGGTAGGCTCTCCTATGTATGCTATAGTCTGGACAAGGCCAGACATTGCACATGCAGTGGGAGTTGTAAGTAGGTTCATGCACAACCCACGTAAAGAGCACTGGCAAGTTGTGAACTGGATACTTAGGTATCTACAAGGGACAACAACAAATGCTTTGTATTTTGGAGGAACTGATATTTTTCTAGAAGGGTATGCTGATGCAGATATGGTAGGTGACAAAGATACTTGAAGGAGCACTACTGCCTATGTGTTCATGGTTGGAGGCACAACAGTAAGCTGGGCTTCAAAGCTGCAGAAAGTGGTCTCACTTTCTACCATGGAAACAGAGTATGCAACAATAACGGAGGCAAGCAAAGAAATTCTGTGGCTTCAGAGATTCTTCGAAGAGCTTGGATTCAAACAAGACAATTGTGGCTTGTACGCTGATAGCCAAAAGAGCTATCCATCTTGCAAATAACTCAGCCTTTCATTCAAGGACAAAGCACATTGAGGTGAGATATCACTTCATACGCACTCTTTTGGAAGAGGGACAACTAAAGCTAGGAAAGGTACATACAAGTGAAAATCCTGCAGACATGTTTACAAAGGTGGTCAACAAGGAGAAGTTGAGCTTTTTCTCATCTTCAATTGGCATTCAAGGATAAGAAGCCAGGATGGAAAGCAGTCACAGGTTTGGTTTGGAGATCAGTCTCCGAGTGGGAGATTGTTAAGTATAAGGCCTGATTTACCACTTGTAATTTTTTGTCATAGAAACGCACATTTGTAAGGCCCCCATTATGAGGAGAAGCCATCGTGCGTGAAGGAAAATCACTCACCGGAAATAAAAAATTTCATGGCCAAAATTCAGAGGCTAGAATATTCCTTTTTGCCGAAATATTATGGCTGGACAGCGGCCGAAAAGTGGTCGAAAAACGACCGGTCGGTTGTCGGTGGCCGGTAGTCAATGGTCGATGGCTGGTGGTTGGAAGTCAATTTGTCGGTCTTTAAAAGTGGACTTGTCTTATCAAGGGCGGCCACACGAATTGGAGGGTCCGATTTGGACTTATCTACACAAGGGAGGCTACACATGGCTCCCTCTCATGAGAGAGGGCAGCCCTTTTGGCCTATAAAAGGAGGTCATTTCTACACACATTTCATAGTGTGAAGTTGATGCAACAAGGTGAGTGTGAGGTGGTGAGAGTGAAGCAAGGCGGGAGCTCAATTAAGGGTATAATCCCTTTGTAAACTACTTCTTGTTTTGAAGTACTAAAGCCATTGAGTGGTTGCTTTCTCATGGACGTAGCCCACATTGGGTGAACCACGTACATCGTGTGTACTCTCTCTCTCTCTCTACTCTGTAATCTCATGTATGTGAAATCTATCTCTCTTCATTAAGTAATCTACTCAAATATCTATTTAGCTACGTCCTATTTCCTAACACTTTCAAGTTGAAATTAGGGTTAGAAACTGAAAAAATTGGCTGTCGAGAAATTAAAAAATGCAAACTTTGACCATAAAATGGAAAATGAGCATAACTTTGTCAAAACTAATCCAAATCTGACCAAATTTCACTAGTAAATCTAGGATTACTATAGTCACATGAAGGCATGGAATCACATATGAAATATGGCCCTGAGGTACATGGATCGTGATCCATGTTGGGAAACATTTTGAAGATCCAATGATACCATTTGGTAGGGCTCATTTGGATCATTGGTTGAGAACTTAGGCTAATTCTTGGCAATTTTCTTTAGACTTAGAGAGTTTGGACCTTTTGGTTGGGATTTTGGGATCCAAATAAATTGATACTTCATGGCTAGACTTGGTATAATGTTTAGAATCAAATCTTGTGATTTTTTCTCTGTTTGAACAAAAAGGTACATGGATGTGATCCATGTTGGAAAGGGTATGGGAGCACCCTTTTGCACACATGTTCCTTTAGGTCTTCCTAGCACACTAGTGAAAATTTCTCAAGTTTGGACTTGTTTTTCTTGAGTTAACTCAATTTTCCAATTTATGGTCATGTTTGTGCCTTCTTGAACATATTTGTTTTTTGGATCCAATTTGAGCACTTCCCTTGACTGATATCTGATAGTTCATTGAATCCTGATGATTTATGCGTGAGAACCACTGTGTTGCCCAACTCCCCACCAAATTACATCATTTTTCTGGATTCATACAAAATGGAAAATTGATGCAGGAGATTCTCACAAATTTATCGATATCCCTTTGCTTTGTGTTACCCCTATTTAGACCTTTAGTGTTGCTTATCTTGATCTTTGGGTTTTGTACACTCTCGGGTTCCCTTTTTCTTTGTACTACTTTTAAATGAAGCCACTGGAAGTTCCAAATGCTGCTTTGGTTAGTGGGTTAGATTCATGTTCCCTTCCCAAATCTTTTTCATAGTGCTTTTTGGAAGTAAGACCACTTTAGTCTTGATTAAATAAAAAAAACCTTTTGCAGATTGAAAGTACCAAATCACTTGTTTTCAATGACTCTAAGATCCATTTTTTGTATAACTTGCATGGCTAGTTATTCCTTGGCCTCCTCTAGCCAGGGGTCTATTTCTGCCATGTTTTTGTCATCAAGGTACATGGATCGTGGTCCATGTTGGAACATGGACCGCGATCCAAATTGAAACATGTTTTGCAATTCCAAATTGTAGAATTTTCTCGTGGGCTTATGGGGAACTCACTAACCAATTTTTATTGGTTTTAGGGTTTTGGAAACATGGATTGAGATCCATGTTCCAACTCCTTTTGCAACTGTTTTTGCATGGGGTAATCTTGCCAGGTGCCAGGAGTCTATTGATGAAAGGGTTTTGGGTTTGGACAAGTTTTGGACTCCCTAATTAGCTCTGAAATCTTGAAGAATTTTTGTCTTGATTTTGATCTGATCTGTTGTTTTGATGTTGTTTTTTCACTGTGGAGCATATACAAATGTTCTTGTAGGGTTAATGATTATACGTGTCAGATCTGGTGGAGTAAGGGATCTACTCTAGTGGTTGTAGCAGGTGGAGACAGGTCAATTCTATAAGATTCTCTCTCTCTCTCTCTCTCTCTCTCTCTCTCTCTCTCTCTCTCTCTCTCTCAATGAATGCAAATGAGCTTAACTTGCCCCATTTTGATTATATGTTCCCTACCCACTCAAAATGCCCCATTCATACTTACCTCCATTGCTCATATCTTTCTATTCATATCACCTGTGGTTCAAGCCATTCCTCATTTGTGTATTTGATCAATCAATGGCCTTTAATCTATAGTTTTGATCCTTCAAAAGTTGGCTCAAAATCCGTCTTGTGCAAAACCTTTTCATATTTGCCATGTTTAAAGCCCTTTCTTTGAAGATTCAGTGTTTGCTCTTAGATGTCAATTTTTGACTTTTTTGGCTTGACTTGTTAATTTTTGTTGATTATTTACCCTTTTTGTTTTTTTAGCGCTTAAAAATAAAAGAAAACTATCCACAATTATTATTTAGGCCAAAATTTTGCCAAAATTATTATAATCACTCATATATACATATTCTCAACCTGGCATCTTACTTTTACAACATCGTTTGGGTATCCATATTTTCTTTGGATGGTCTTGAATAATGGATTTTTTAGCCCATATTTTCTTGATCACCTGTGTAAAACATTGTGGCTTAGATTGAGCTGCTGGTAGAAAAGGTTCCCATTGGTAATGTAACTGTGTGTATGGTGTGGTAAAAGATGTGTCGTCTAACATGAGTTGTAAGGTATCATTCTGCCAATTTGGTGTGGATTTATAGGTGAGAATCCATGGCACTCCTAGAATTATTGCCTCATTAAGGTCTGTATCCACGACTACATGAAATTGATGAGAAACTTTCTTGTGCGCCAGTGTCCACTAATGTGCGCTTGGTGGAACTATCATGAAGTTGAAGTAAAATTCATAGATCTATTCCACTTCACCATGTAGGCTCCTTCTGAATTGAAGCTACTAGAGGGGGCTTGATGCCTTTGTTCTACCACCAATTTTCTGGAAGGTTTTCTTGTTTCTTTTGCTTTAATATTCTGATCGTGGATTCTTCTTTATCCTGTTCCTAAATAGCATGGGCTCGATTTTTTTGTTGGTCTGCTGCATGAATTGCTTGGAGCTCTTCTGGTGTCAATGGGAAAAGATATTTTTAAGCCTGCACCCACTTATTCAATTAGGCATCTCCTCACCTACCAATGTTGCAAGCTTGATGGTGCCACTTTGTGATATATCATGTATTACAAAAGGCCCCATCCCTTGCTTTTGATTTTTTTGGAGTGTTGCTTTAGGGTATACACCAAAACATAATCCCCTTGTCAAAAAGTGGGTGCATGTTTGAAAAAGAAACTAGCTCTTTTGGTGTCAATGAAAACTGAGATTTTTTCAACCTGCACCCACCCTCATTCTAGTTTCATGTAGGTGCTCCAATATGTCTAGTATTTCAGATAGTTTGTGGTCCCATTCATCCTAACTGTGTTGCAACTCAAAGCGTGTTAATTAAGAATTCCATGGGTAGAATTGTATTAATCCCAAACACAAGGTTAAATGGAGTAGTTCCTATGGAAGTTTTAAATGCTACCTTGTAAGCCCATAACCCTTGAGTGTAGCTTTAGGTCCCAATCAGTTCTTGAGTCACTCACTAGTTTGGTTAGCACCGTGCATAAGATTTTATTGGTACTATCGTCTTGTATGTTAGCTTGGGGGTGGTAGGGTGCTGATTTGCAATGAATCACCATGAATTCATTGAGTAGGCTTCCAATGATGTTGTTTACAAATTGTGTTCCTCTCGCTCACAATCTCAATGGGTAGACCATATCTGGTAAATACATATTCAAAGAGGACCTGTGATGTAGTTCGTGATTCATTTTTTTATGTTTCTTTTGCTTCCACCCATTTGGTCAAATAATCTATGGCTACAATGATATATTGTGGATGCGTGCGGTATGAAGGAGGTATGTTGGTGCCTATAACATCTATGCCCCACTTTGCAAAGGCTCATACTCCAATCATCGACCACAGTGGCTTCTCATCTCTCCACATAGGTGCTTTTGTGCTTTTGTGCATTTGCATTCATTACACCATTTTACATATGCCTCCGCATCTCTGAACAGTGTTGGCCACCACCATATTCCTGCATGAAGTACTAGCTTTGCAGTTTTGTCAGCAAAAAAATGTCCCCCTCGCTAGCCCAAGTGTGCTTGTTTTAGGATGGAGAAATATTCTCTTTTAGTAGAACACAATCTTAATTGATTGTCTTTTTCCCGCCTGTACAGTTGGTTTGGAACCAGAAAATAGTGATTTGCTTCTTCCTCTACAATTCTCTCTCATTCACACCTTACTCCATCCCTCTGGGAAGGTCTTGAATTTTAAGTACTTGATAATGTAAATAATCCATTTAGGCGCTCCCATTACTCTAAAGAGAGTGGCATGTTCTACTGGTGGTTTCTTTTTATAGGCTTCACATGATTTTATGTAATTATGGACACTATTCTCCATGTTTTGCCAGTGAACCCCAAGTCTCATTGGTCTTTGGTATGCTTGTGCTTTTCCATTACAAAACCCCGTGTGTTGTATATGAGAAAGTTTCAGGTAGTATTCCTTCTCATCTTGCTGTACAGATAGTCTCAAAATCTCGTCCTTACCTTTCTTGTAAAGTCACCCAACAAAAATCTAGAGATTTCTTATTTGATGAATGATTGATGGTTGTCTTTCTACCTGTAATGATCCTATGGTGAGTAGAGGGATGACCTCTTCAGTCCACCTTGGAACCATTTCAATGTTACACAGATACAAATCTGGAACCGTTAGGTTATTCTCCATGGAGCAATCTCAAAAGATTATTTGCTCTCTTGTGTGTCGTTCCGTTTTTTAGCACTACATGAAATCAAACTCTAGAAATATTATAAACTAGCAAACAATCCTTCCACTGCTGCAAGGTTTTTTTACCAGATCCAACAGTGCTCAGTGATCTACGAAGAAAACAAACTTGTTCACAAAAAAGGTAGTGTCTAAATTTTTTGACATCATATATCCTTAGAACTTCTCTCTCCATATTGGTATATTTTTTCTCTGTGTTGTTTAGCTACCTACTACACTAGCAAATATGATAATCCCCTTTTTTCTCTCTTGGCTGGGCTACTATGAGATACTCCTTGAATGCATGACTCACTAATCTTTGAAAAGTGGTAGGGACATTGGTTAGATAAAAAACCATGTATACAAATATGCCCCACTATGGTTGCAAAAGCTATTTTATGTTGATCTTCTGGTTTTATGGTCATCTGGTTGTAGCCTAAGAACCCATTTAAAAAACTATAAGCCTCCTTCCTTGCAACTCTTTCAATAACGTGGTCTATTATTGGTAGTGGATAGTTGTCCCAGATGATAACAACATTTACCTGTTTGAGGTTCACACATACCCGTAGCTTTCTATTCTTTTTGGGCAGTACCACAATTGGGGACACCCAATTGGTGTGTTCAATCTCGTAGATAAACTCCGCATCCTTGAGTTTTTCTATCTCTTTCTTAATCTTTTTGGCCAAAGTCTCATTGTACATGTAAGGGTGTTGTGTCCGTGGTTTGGCATCACTCTTAAGGGGCATCATGTGTTGATAGATCTCTAAATCTATCCCCTTTAAGTATTTGTATGACCATGCAACCATATCTTTATATCATCGGAGTGTTGCTATCAATAGCTATTCTTCTTCTTCTCTGAGGTCCGTGGCGATGTACGTTGACTTAGGTTCTGTGCTTGGTTCTGCTAGGTTTATACACTTGGCTTTTTTGGGCCCAACAAATGAGGTTACACTCTCCTTTGGGTCTCGTTTGGGTTTCTAAATCTCAATTTTTTTGTCTTGAACATTATACCTTTTTTAGTGGGAAGGTGCATCAAACTTATCATCGTCAAATTCATCATTAGTATTCAACCTTGTTGTCCAAACTTCTTTCAAATTTTGTTTTGATTTGTTCTATTTGTGTTTGCACTCTGTTTTTGATAATTAAGTTGCTTTTCAGAGATATTTTCCGCCTGTGATTTTTGTTTGCTTTTCATTTTCAAGTTTTTTTCTTTTGAGTCGGTTTCATGAACCTCTTAAATATCTCATATAATCAGTTGCTTTGACCAGCATCAAATACTACATTTTGTTTTTTAAAAGAGGTACATAATTTTATTTTCTTTTATTTTGTTCGTTCATGCATCTATTTAGATATCTTCATTGTCTTTGTGGTTTTTGGTTGGGAAAATCATAATAGACCGCTTGTCGATCCCTCTGTTGGATGTCATTGTCTGAGCTAGTAGAAAACTCGTCGTCCGTGTTGTCTTTAAAGGCTTGTCTGTGGATTCTTGGAATTCTTCCTCATTAGCTACTAGAAAGCTCATCGTTCATGTTGTCTTATAAAGGCTTGTCGTTGGAGTCTTGGAATACTTTGATCAATGTCCCTTATGGATATCTCGTCCACTATGCATCCGCAATTTGTAACTCCCTCCATGTTAGGTACTTCTGATCATAATTTTGGATTTAAGATGACCCTCATCATCTGGAATGAAATAATATCATATCCTTCCTTGTCACATAATTTAGTCAGTGTTACCTCATTCACACACACATCAAGGGTAGCCAATATTTGCTGTCATCTAAAAGGCTCAAACATCTCTTTTGAAAAAGGCTCTCATACATACGCCTCATCTTGTACTGGTCTATTGTGAATACAATCCTCTTTTCTCAAATTCCCACTCTTAGAAGCTCCACACATCCAAATGTGCACTTTGTTTTGCAGCCAAGCGGGTATATCTCCTTCCTGCTCAGTTGTGGAGTTCAAATCTTCTCCTAAGGTTTGTTCTACATCTCTATAACTATGATCTATGACATCTTGTAGTGATATCCTTCTGTCTTAAGTAGATATTGTCATAGCCCCAGTCTTGTACCATTTTGAGATGACACATGAATGGTCTGCCCAATATGATATCAAAATTGATGCTCTTATCAAGTTTCATAATAGTGAAGGTGTGTTCATATGAAATTCTACAAGAGGATACTACGATTTTCTCCAAAATACCAATAGATCTCTCCAGGTACCCATCCGCTAATTGTAGTTTCATTTGGATTTTCCTTAGAGCAAGCTTTTTCCCTTTTTCCCACATTTCATTGGTTGCTATGGAAATTCCAGCTCCACTATCGAATATAGCAACCATTTTTATTCCTTTGTATTCCATAGGCAAGGTAGTGTTCCCTTCTTCTCCTTCACAGTAGTCTTCCATCTTATTCACTTGTACTGGCTCAGGTTTAGTTTGTTTCAAGGTGTGTTTATTTGGTGTTCTTGGAGAAACGATTGGTGGTTGAATTACTAGTCCTATTTTCTCCAAACATTTTCCCACCTCTTCCCAAAAATGAGGTCTTACATGTAGTAACTCAGATAGATTTAGTGTACAATGGATAGGGGATGACATCAGCTCATGAAGAGTTTTGGTGTCCATCATCTTAGGACTATATTTCCATTGACATGGTACTTTTCTAATTTTTTATCTTGTTTCATGGTTGCCAATGAACGAAGGTAAACTTTTCAAAGACTAATTTTTTTTATCTTCTGACATTTTTGCACCTGCATCACCATATAGTGATCGGATATCACTCAGGTAGAACTCATGTTCTAAATGGATGTCAGTGATAGAGGATGATTGAAGCATCTCGCTTCCATGTTTTGTTTTTTGTATCCTCCCACAGGTCCTGTGGCCATGGTTCTTCTACTTCTGGAATTGGCGTAATTGCCTATGAATATACCCCATTTGTGGTATTGACTGCCATCCTCATATCCAAAGGTTTTTCAACTATTGCTTCTTTTTTGTCTTTGCCTTTGATACCGTGATTCTTCAACTCTTGGGTTTTTTTGTGGATCAATACCTTAGTCCAAGGAGTAATAGGAACAGGTGGTTCCATAAGATCTTGGGCCGCCTGGATGAGATCCATGAACATCTGCAAACTCTCTTTATCATACCCTAGATGAAGATATGTTATCCATCTATGATCCTAGGTTTGGTTGGGATTTAACTTAGCTTCATAAGATTTCAAGATCACATCTAATGGCTCAAAGACCTTGTCCACAAGATGGAACCTCCTGAAGGTATTATTGATGGTCCCTTTTCACTCTCAATTGTTCTTCTGTTTGTTGCAATTTGGCTTCTAAAGCTAATTTTTCTTTTATCCTTTTGGCTTTCATCTTGTTCCTTTTTTCCTTCCAAGATTTACTAGGGGTTCTAACCGACAAATTCTCTATCTCGGTGTGGTTGGGTGGGATGTTCCTTGCAGCCTCTTGTGCTTGTGCTTGTGCAGCCTCTTGTGCTTGTGCTCTTGTTACAACATTCATTAGAATGCTAGTTCTGATTTTGATCCACTTGAGCTTGATACAATTCTAATTTTGTTCATGGTAGCCTTCTTTTTGTTATCAAGGTTTTTTGGATAATGTGGAATTAGATGGTCATTTGTACATCCCTCATAGTACCCAAAGAGTTTGATACACTCTCCTTTATGTCAACAACTTCTTACCCAATGATCACTATCACATTCGTAGCATGGTCCTACTTGTGGTGGAGAAGTTGGTGGAGCCCCCATCTGTTGTCCGATACTAGGAGGGTATCTCCTAGGTCTATAGTTCTGATTTTCCATGAACATAAGCATAGTTTCATCGACCAGGTAATGGTTTTTTGTTGGTTGTTCTATGTATGATAATTTGACATCCCTTCAAAAACTATCCATGGAATTTGTCCTTCAGAAGCATAGGCACTACTACCTAACCCTCTCTCATAGGAGCTGTCTGAATCTTCTCCGTATGGAACTACCTGTATCATACTCTCATCCACAGGTGCCTCTATGGGGTGTGAAATTCTTACCATGGCTTTGTTTTCCAAGTGTAAAGGAGGATAATGTCCGAGCAAAGGTTGAGATTTTGCCTGCCCTTGGACTGCGTTATTTTGTTCTATCTGGTATCTTCGAGGTTGTGGAAATTGTTTCCCTCCAGGTATCTCATATGGTCTTTCTCTAACATAGTTTCTATTGTAGAAACATTCTTGGGTCTCATGGTTTGCCCTTTTTTTTTTATAGCACACCACTTCAATACACGATGTACGTTTGCTCCTCTCCTTGGCTGCATGTTGCACCACTGAGCTGGATTGTCTCCTTCACAAGTGTCACATTTTTGTGTGGGCTGTTGTCGTGTGTTTGGGTTTGTCTTATTTTCTTGGATCATCCTTCTGATCGCTTCCTCAATCATTTGATCAACATCAAGCACAATTGGATTTTTCCCACCCAGTTTCATTGTGGATTCTCTAGTGGTTGAAGACATGCTACGGGTCCCTTGGTCTGCTTCCTCAGTCACCTCCCCATATGCCTTACAAATACAGTGCCTCTTATGTGACTTGCTCAAAAGTAAAATAGGCCTTTAACAACAAATATTTTGTGAGAGTATCATTTTGCAATCCCTCTGTGAAAAGGACTGACAACCGACCTCTCATGTTGAGGTAGCTCTCTAGCAGGACATCTTTCTATGTATTGCTTAAATTGAAGCAAGGCTTCCTTCACCTTTTCTTTCTCCTTTTGCCTAAATGCATGAATTTGGGAGACCGTATTATGTTTAATTCCTCTCTTTGAGAATTCCTTTGCAAAATCTTGAAGAAGTTGCTCTATGCTTGGGAATTCTCGATTGTTTAATGGTTGGAACCAGGTCAAGGCTCTTCTTCTAGGATCAATCCAAATCCTTCGTATTGAGTATGGAAATTGATTACATGTTCAGCCCTCAACACTTGTTTGAAGATTAAAACATGAACGTATGGATCCCTTTATCCACTATACTTTTTGTGTACACACTTGGCCACTTGAGATGGTTGCATGCATCTAGTCTTTGCAACCATCCTAACCATCTACGTTCCTCTTGACATGGCCCCTATAGTTTTGTGTTCTCCCCTTGGCACCACAATTTGTGTCCTCTCCATCATATGTTCATCCGGTCATTCTATTCGATCTTGTGTAATAGTCACAACAATTCTAGTTGCGTAAGTCAAATAAGGTACCCCTGTGTGTGTTTAAAGAAACCCTAGACCCCATTGATCCCATGGACCCTGCATTCAAGAATCGTTGGTGCCCAAATGAATCTTCCACTCTTGTTCTTACTGGACTCATGTACCCAGTTTCTAGTCTTGTTTGAGTTGTCGTGGGTTTAACTTGCTCGAGATTTACATAATATTGGTGGAGTGGTTCACCAAAGTATGTATACCACTCTAACTCCTTAGAGTCTATAGGAGATTATTTTTGTCCATGCTTAAACATCATGACCACTTGGATACTTCTCCCCTCTGTGTATGTAAAAACATATAGTCTCTTGCGGTCATTCAGCTCCTCCCTGTGTGGTTCATCACATCTATAATAGAGTGTCTATTCTCCATTATTGAATGTATATAGCCCCACGTAAGTGTTTTCTATATTAAGCCGCTCCATCTCGTTAGTGCACCGAGCACAACATTTTGTTTGTCCATCTTGGGTGCATTAGGAAAGAAATGGACTGATTTTTGGGCCTTTTAGCTCTAGTGAGGGAATGCTCCTTAGCCAATAGTAAGAAGTCTAACGTTACTCATTTTGAAAATTTCTATGAAAACCATTTTGGTGAAATTGTCACTATCATCTGAAAAGTAAGACGCTTATTCGCTTGGTATTGACCTCATGAGGTGCTATGATTAAAAATGCTATATCTTGAGCTAGAGACGTCAGATTTCAGTGTTTTAAAGTGTTATCCTAAGGTTTTTGGACGTTTTGGATGCATATGTAGTATTATTTTTGTATTTTGAAAACATATCTTATGTGTTTTCTCTCATCGCACATCACATCAATCATTAAGATTCACAAACATGGATTTTTGTGTACACTTTAGTTCGGCTCTCGAAAAGCATTTTGTATGAGCATGCATTTAAGTGATCAAAAAACCTTTTACGTATGTACTATGAGAAATAGAATTCCAAAAAACTATTTTTGTACTTTTTAGAATTACCTATCTCTATGCTTAGTTGGTGTTTCTTACAAGGCCCAAAATTGAGTCCACGTTTCTCCTAATGGTTAATCTACTAACTCTTCATCTACCTTGTCCTTGGTGCCACTCAATCCACATTTTTCCGCAATAAAGGGGTTGTGGACAACTAGATATATCATTACCTCCCAATCAAAGTATCTATCTCCGTTTTATTCCACATCTACAAGGTCCTAGCCAATCTTTGTGATCACTTACCCAACGTTATTGGTCAAGACAAGGAGGATTTCTCTATTCCACTCATCCAAGTTCTTCCTTTTTCCAAGGTCAGCAATGCCTTTTCTGCTTTCTTGGATGATCTCCATGAAGCTCACAATTGAGAGGTCATTTTCAAATACCCGATGGTTTTTTGCCTTCCAAACTTGCTAAGCATAGTAAAATCTAATAGTTTGTGTGCAAATTAGAAGCACTTAGATTGTCATCACCTTTCCTCCTAAGAACAAATTGTTCTTGAAAAACCCTATCTTCCAGGTCCTATGAACCCAGTTGCATATGTTACCTACTAGGCCTCTCGTCGGTGAGAAATCCATGAATAAGTGAGAGGGGATCTCACTTGCCGTTTTGCACCTCAAGTACCTATCTAAGCAAATAATTCTAGCTAGAATCTTCACACCTGTTGGAAAAGCTACAAATCCCCCATAGAACCTTCCACAAAAAAGATAATCATCTCGACAATAGCCATTGTGGATTCCAAATGTTATTTTCTACCATCACCCATCTTGATTCCAGCCATTACAAACCCCATTATTTATTGAGGAGTAAGAACCAAGTAGTCTTGAACATTGATGTGTGATAGATACTCTATTCGTGGTTTCAAAAATGCCTATCCTTGGGCCATTGCCAGGCTTTTCACTCAAAATTTAACTCACATGATAGGGATCAAGAAAGTTTACTCTTCACCAACATTCTTTAAGTGCCACTGAGGTGAAATTGGGAAGATAGTTGGTTTGATTTTTTCTAGCCTTGTTGTTGTCATCCCGAAAAAGGGTCAATCATTGGAGATCTTTTCTTTTTTACTTACCTTTCTAGCTATTTCCCTCCAAAAGAGACTCACTAATTTGCCTCTTACTTTAGAGAGCTAAGGGGACTACTAGGTTATAGAGTTTTGGAAATATTTGGTTATCGCTTCCCACTCCATTGACTTCATTGTTTTCTTACACTTGTGTACTAGCTCACCCATTGTGCCACCTAATCTCAAGCTGGATCACCAAGGGGCCAATAGTTTGTCATGTACTTCTATCTCTTTACACTGTCCAGCTTGAGAGAAGAGCTTAGCCTTGTCCATCATATCCTTTTTCATAATCACTCATGTTTGGTCTTCCTTTACAATTGAGAACACAAATTTGTCACACTAGGCTTCTGCATGAATAGCCAAGTTAAGTATCCCAATACTACATTTCTCCATTGGCTTGGCAAGAAATCCCCATTTGGCCCATTACCAGGGTAACGTGTCCTTGATGTTCATAATATTTTCACTAGTTTCAGCAATTCTTTTTACTTGTATTTGGATATCTTGAGAAGGCGGCCAATGAAGGCTAAATATGGGAGAATAAAAAATTGATGACTTGAACCCTACTCAAGAAGGGAAATAGTACAGATTCGTACCTTTGCATCTTGCACCTTGCTCAATCTAAGATCCACTCAAATATTTGCTTGTGCATATTGTCAACCCCCCCATGGAGCCTCCATGGGGGGATGGGTGAAGTTCCTTTTGCCAGAATCTCTCCGATCCATAGAGATAGGTCAAATGAGTCATTTTTTGAGAGTGAGATTAGTCTTAACTTCTCAATTTTTCACTTTGACCCCGAGGCTAGCTATACACATGATTCAATACGATGACCAGCAATGTTAGATTACTTAAAAAAAAGAGAAAGAGAAATGTATTTTGATTGTTTTCTCTCTGAGTTATTTGTTCCTTCTCCACTAGCTTGGTAGTCAAGGAAGATGCCATGATAGGGATCCCTCCTTGGTGGAAACCCCAAGTCAGACCTAGGTCCTCTCTACTGTCTTTGGTTATAGGGTGGAACCCTTTATTGATTGATGTATCTAATGGTGTGTGCTTAAATTTTTTGGTAGATGCCATAGCTCCTGACGACTATGGGATACTATGTAACTTTTGTTTGTTTTTATTACATTCATCACTCACAATTTGTAAGTTTGGTAAAAAAAGGGATCCTTCTAGAATTCTTTGAAGATAAGGTTTTCTTTTTTCTAGAACTTCCAAAAGTGAGTGATGATACATTAAACATATCAAAAGATTACAAGTCAACCCCTACTCACAATCCAAGGCAAGGCATCCACTAGTTTTGGTAGATACATGAGAGGGTTCCAACTACAAAGAAGCAACTCAAGTTGTCTTTAACTCATCAGGACAACATAGATGACCCAATTGATATAGTCCTTTCTTTGACCAATTGAGACAATCAATTCTTTTCTTTCTAGCATGATTTTCGAGAAACAAGCACAAGACAAAAACTTCTCAAAGACCTGGTAGCTCTTAGCCTTTTATATATGCTTGAAGTAGCAGAATCTAGCAATCTGTGTGCAAATAAGTAACACTTGGATTTTCATCCCCATTGTCCAAAGATCAAGTTGTTCTTGTGGAACCCAATCTTCGAGGTATTTTGAACCCATTTGCACGTCTTCCTTACCATCCCACATATGGCTAGGCACTCTTTGAATAGGTGTGCACGGTCCTCTCTAGCCACTTTGCAACCCAAATATATATCCAATCCAATCCCTCTAGCACAGACCTTCATTCCTATTGCCATGGCTCCCCAAAGCACTTCCAAACAAAGATATTCATCATTAGAGGCCATGGTGTCTTCAAAATGTTATTGTTTACCACCCTCCACCTTTTTTTTGGCCACTGCTTCCCCCATAGTCTGTGAAGGGGAAAGAACCAATTTGTCAAGGCCAAGAGCCCGTGGTATATGTCTTTGGTCTTGGGCTTGAGAAATTGTCTATTCTTGGGCCACCACCAAGCCTTCCACTTGAACACAGGCTCGCACACCGTCATACAATAATTGTCTAGCCCATCCAAAAGTCTGATGACCAAAGGTCTTTTGGTCTTGTTCAAGAGAAATTGGGTAGCCACGAGGTCATCACCTTTCTAGCTCTTGTTCATGTTTGTTGATATGTAGAGAGAAAGAGAGAGAGACGACACAAGAGACACACCATATACGCTCCCAAAGATAGATTCATATTGAGGACAAGATACAAATATATATGTGAGACCAAGTTGAGTAGAGTGAGCCATATATAGCTCCAACACCCCCACTCAAACAAAGTTCTCTAGCTTTGGATGAAAAAACCCTTGGGGAGTTCAAGGGAAAAACCCAAGCCCCTATACAATGTGAAAATATGAACCAACGTGATGATGTGAAAGTGAATTGTGCATCTATGTACAAATATTTGAGTGACTCAGAGATCACAATGTGAAAATGTGGAGTGTGCATAGTGCATGGTACCTAAAAGATTACAATGTCATATGTACAAAGCTATTATAATAGCAAAGAAGCTAATCTAGAAAGAGTGAGGCCGAATCAACTCCAAGCTCCGAGCGCAAGAGGATGAAACGTGACTCGTTGAGGCATTTGGTCAAAATGTCTGCAATCATCTGGTCACTCGGATAGTGTTCAACCATAATGGTTCCTTTCAAGTATTTCAATACACGCTTTGCAGCAGACCAATGCTTAAGAGAAGGACAAGCAAGATGTTGTCCAAGATAATTAGCAACAAACAGAATATCAGGACGAGTGTTCATTCCAACAAACTGAAGACATCCAATCAAGTTAGCATAAGGTTGATTTGTGACAAGCTGATCGCCATTGTCAGAAGTGTTCTTCGTAGAGCTCGCAAGACAAGGTGTGTTGGCTGAATGTGCAGATTCCATACCAAATTTTTGAATAGTATCTACAATAAACATTGACTTTTGAAGGAATAAAATACCTTTTGTATGGTTCCGTTGGATTTCAATGCCAAGACACAAGTGAATCTCTCCAAGATCCACCATATCAAATGCAGAAGACAATAACTTTTTCGCTTGTTGTTGCTGAAGAAATCCCAAATCATTGGAAACAAGGATGGTATCATCCACATAAAGAGCAAGAATCACAAAACTGCTACCTTGGCGTTTTATGTATAAGTTGGGGTTTGAAGAGCAAGAGATGAATCCTTTAGAGGTGAGAAAAAGATCAAATTTTGTATACCAGGCTCGCGAAGCTTGTTTGAGACCATATAGTGCCTTATGGAGTTGAGCAACAAGGTCTTCTTTACCTGGAATAGCAAACCCTTCTGGTTGTTCCATATAAATTTCCTCTTCCAAGTCACCATTAAGAAAAGCAGTTCGTACATCCATTTGATGAGCTTCTAAATCAAATTGAACAACAAATGCCAATAAAACTCGAATACTTGTAATGCGAACAACTGGTGAAAAAGTCTCTTGATAATCAACAGCGGCTACTTGGGAGTAACCTTTTGCAACTAAACGCGCCTTGAACTTGTCAAAAGATACATCTGCTTTTACTTTTGTCTTATACACCCACTTACATTTAATAGCTGTATGACCAGGAGGTAATTCAATTAGTATCCATGTACCTTTAGAGATAAGAGAATCGTACTCTGCTTCCATAGCCTCTTGCCATTGATTCTTTTGTGGTGAAGAGATAGCTTCATCATAAGTAACGGTGTCAAGAGTTTTTTGAAGCAAGGGATTGCGCATATGTACATATACATGCATGGTGCATCAAATAAAGAATTGCCCATTTTTCGGAGCCAGGTGGTTATGTGGGGCCCACATGTGTACAGGTAGGACAGGGTGTACATAGTACATGGATTTTCACTATTACCAGTACCACTGTGTTTTTTCTACAATAAGGAGGAGTTGGTAGCGCGTAATACTTCTCAAGGAAGCTATCCGCAGGCCGACGACATGAGGTAAGCAGGTGCGTCAGATGGCATCTAGTGGCGTCAGGAGGCCGAACGGGGTCAATACTTGCACATGGATAAGTACAGACACGACGTGGGTGTTTTCTTGTGCTAATTATGTAGAGAGGTCATCAATAGGACCACTTTTTGGGGCCACTTCACGTGGTGGTGGGATGCATTATTGAAAAAAGCTGAGTGCCAGGTGTGCGGATGATGCAAAAAGGTGACAACTATGCACTGCGAGGTCAGTTTTTGGCCTGTTCGGGGTCCATTTGAGGTCAACTAAAACGCCAAGGGTGCCCAAGTAATAAAGCTAAGTGTGGGAACTGAAAAAAGGAGAGAAGACCAGAAAAAAAATGGAGAAGAGAGGAGGAACAGCCGCAGGTGTGTTTTTGGGGTTTTTGGAGCGTGTTTTGGCCGTAAACTGCTCATCTGAGGTCGGATTTGAGCACTTTGACATTGAAGACTAGGGTTTTGGTCCGTTCCAGACTCGATGGCGCTGTCCATTTTGCCAAATTCCTCACTCTTTTTCTGCTTTTTTTCTGTGTAAGTTTCTCCTATGAGCGAAGTTTCTTCTCCAATTTGTGATTGTATCTGGTACCTTTTACCCATATTGTGTGAGCTATTTGCCCCATTGGTGTTGGCCCAAGATCATTTGTATCTAAACATCATAAATTCTCCTCTTTTGGGCTGAGTTTTTTGGGTGTGTGTGTGTGTGTGTGTGGAGTGGGCAAGTGGATAGTCTCTCTCCTCTCACACCAGAGGTGTGTTCCCTGTCTCGGCCAGGTGTGTTGTGTAAGCCGAGTGGTGCCCCATAGTGTGTGTGTGTGTATCATTCCAAGAGTGTGTGTCGGGTCATTATAGAGGCGTTGTGTGCATTTTCATCCCGCTCACATTCTTTTGGCGTCCCCACGGAGGATATTCTTCGAGTACCTTCTGCTTCGAGCTTCAAGCTTCGAGATTCGGGATTACACGTTGCAAACTACATGTTACAGGGACAAGTATAGGTAGAGGTGATTCACACAGGTACATGTAGCTGGAGTACAGTGATATACTAGCAGTGGTGTCACTTGCAGTTGTTGTGGGTATGCATCATTTGGCGCCTCTTTGAGCGCATTGTCTGTTGGATTGTACGTTACTTGTGGAAACTGCCATTGTACGCCTTTGTGGAGTCATATTTGGTTGTATTTGGCAGTCCCAGCCATTTTTGAGACTTGGTCTTGAAGAAAGTCATTTCTGAGACTTGACTATACGCGATTTGCATTAGCCTTCGTTTGAGGGTCGATAGCGTGAGGTTTTTATTGAGCTGGGGGATTCTCAAATGTGGAGATCCTTTCGGTGATACAGGTAGCTGGAGCACCCTTTTTGTGACCTTGCCATAGGCTATGTACTAGTGAGTCCTATTTGATGCTCGGGTTCTATTGTTGACAGTTTATGCATACATATACAGTCTATATTTTGGGTTCACACTGCTCTGCTTCTGGGGAAACTCTGTCAAAATTTTTCCAAGTTATGATGGCTGGTCTTTTGGTCTTTTAAGACATTTATGATGTTATGCTGCTGAAATTTTTGCAAAATCAGAGGATAAGACAGTGATGGGGGCTTTTCACAAGCCAAGCTCCCATACCCCTCTTCTCTCGTCCCCACCCCATGAAAAACCCCTCTTAGGGAGGGAGTGATAAAAGGCATTGGAAAAAGTAAGAAAAAATAAAGTATGATTATGTAAATATATAAAAAAGGTAAAATAGGCCACCTCATGCCTGCGGGGTAGCCCATCCCCACCTTGCCTCCTTTTTCTTCACTGTTTCCCCGCCGTGTGTCCCTTTTCCTCTCCTCCACTCAAAAGGTCAACCCCCTCTCTCTTCCCCTTGTCCTTTCTCTCTCCCCTCAAGCTACCCCACCTCTCACCAATAATGCATTATAACTCACCAATAATGCACCAACTCACATGCAACTTACCCTATCTTCCAAAATAGTATACCCCACCCCCTCTTTCTCTCTCCTATCATATCCCATGACCCAAATACCCCCCCCTCTCTCTAAAGGGTGCCATGTCTCTTGTCTTGTAGCTAAATAACCTCCCCCACACTCACACACACTCAGTTTCACTGAAAAAGGTGCCCACACACCCATCCCCACCCGGTGGTTACCTGATTTTTCTTGTCTCCACACACATCTGCACTCTCTCCCCTCTCTCCCCTCTCTCCCCTCTTGTAATTACTTTATTCTCCATGTCACCTCTCACTTTTTTTCATCAACCCATCTGTCTCTCTTAGTCTCTCTCTCATGAGACTACTGTTCTGGCACATATACACACAGCTAGACAAGTAGGGCCCACAGTCACATGGCCTATGTAGATAATGATTTCTTCATTTCTAAATTCTAGAATTTCTCCCCCCTCCTCCCCTATATAAAGAGGGGTCACCATCACACAAAAACACACAACATCACCAAAGAACACACCATGCACTGTGTGTGCCTAGTGCACACACACACACCCACACCATCACCATCACCGCAATCACCATGCTTGTCTTGAGCATGACCTCTACACCCTTGGCTATGGAAGATGAAGGGCAACTAAAGGAAGGATGATGGCCATAATCCTCGTGCGAGTCTTCGCCATCAACTCCCACCTATCCTCCATGTGCTCTACCACTCTCTCCCTTCTCATTCCCCTACCCTATGCTCCCCATTTCATCGCCTAATTATCTAAATAAATCTTGAGGTTTTGTGAGTATGTTTTCTTGCAATGTTTTGCCCATGTGAGGTGTGCCGAATCGCCACCTAGTCTTGTGTTTTGGAGTGAGCTTGTGTATGTGTGAAGGGTGTGCGGATTCGCCATCCTTTTGTGGTGCCCAAGTACTAAGCCGCTATACCCCCTCCCTCACTCTCTCTCTCTCTCTCTCTCTCTCTCTCTCTCTCTCTCTCTCTCTCTCTCACTTGATCTCATTCCCTTTCCTCTTCATCATTATTCCCAAGCATCCATCTCTCTTGGATGAAAACTTTGTTATGGTGGTGTGTTGTTTGCGTCCTAGCCGCTGAAGCTAGGTGGTGCCCCCTGTTTGCTTTACCATGACAGGCTCGAGGCGCTCCATTCGGTCCCCGGTGTTTTAGAGGCCGTTGGGGGTTCGGGGTTCGCTTTGCTCCCGTCAACAGGTGTGCTTTCTTGGGAGCTTCGTGGTTGGCTTTAATGAATGATCAGAATGGCCCTCAATTCACTCCATTTCATTTAACTCAAAGAATCCAGATAAATGTTCACGTGTCCAGGAAGATTTTTTTCCAGCAGCACATAGTCTTTATGTTTGGGCCAAGAAGATTACGAGAGATCTTGGAATGTCCTTTGCCTGTTGTAATTCCAATGATCAACTATGAAAACTTATTTGATGTGCATGTGTTTGTCGTTATCTAAAGTTGAGCTCCATTGAAGTTTCTGGGGACTTGGTAGTCAAAAGTTTTGGGTTCTTGCACGTGTGTTCAAAGGGGTTCTCAAAGCATTGTAACTTGGGTAGCGATGGCTTTCTCTTATCCGGAGTTTCATGGAAGAAGTGATGAAGATGTGGAAGATGTTTTGGAAAAGATGGAGGTTTCCTGTTTTTGCAACCAGATTCATGACCCTGTGCAGATGTTACGTCTTCTCCAAATTTGTTTGAAGAGTGATGCACGAGTCTGGTCCAAAACATTTGAAGAGGAGTTGCGTGCAGTGGATCCACTTGTAAGATTGAGTTGGGACAATCTAAGGCATGGGTTGGAAGTGGAGTTTGTAAAGATAGAAGATCCTGACAAAGTGTGGCAAGAAGTACTGGGTTTAGTTCAAAAGGAAGGTGAGCCAGTAGATGCGTGCATACGTAAGTTCTCATTGGCATGGGAGAGGATGTGCAAGGCCTTAGCACCACAAATATCCCCGCCTGACATGATGAAGAAGGACATGTTCTTGGCTGGTCTTTGGGAGAATATACGTTGGAGAGTGGAGCTAAAGAAGCCTAGGACATATGAAGATGCATTGGAGGTAGCAAGGAACAAAGAGTGGAAGTTGAGGAAAATGAGCCAGTTAGGGGTGGAGTCTTTGCCCATGAGGTCTGAATTTTAGCCTATGGACTCTTTACAAGGTCGCATGCCGGGGGTTCATCATGAACCAGTGGTTTTTGTTACTCCTCAGGTTATGCCAGCAGTGGTCACTACAGCAGTGCAAGATGATGGGCTAAGGCAAGACATGAGGCAAGTGGTAGATTTAATGAAGAATCTCAGCCTAAACATGCTAGTTCAAGTGGGAAATAATCGAGGTCGAGGGAGGTTTGCGAATCAGCTAGGAGGTGAAGAAAGACCTAGGAATGGTGTTGGACAAAGCAATGGTAGGTTTTGGAGGCAGACGCCCACATGTTACAACTGTGGAGAGTTGGGTCACATCAGCCCGCAATGTGATAAGCCACCAAGGATGGGGGGAGACATGTATCCATTGCCAAGACACGTGTTAACTAGGTCAAATGATTATGGCATCGAAATTAAGGGAGATGAAGGAACCAGTGGATTAACCAAAGAGTAAAAGGGAAAGACAAAAGTGCTAAGTGTAGTCACCTTGGAGAAGGCATCAAAGCTAGAGGATACATTAGTGATGCCTATTGGGAAGAGGACCACAGAGGATAAAGAAGGAAGAAGTGCCCCAGGTCCTATTAAGAAGAAAGGAAAGAGCCATGAAGGCGAGGATGTCAAGGCCAAGAGGAAAAGGAGAGCTCGTCGAAAGTTTCATGTTTCAGATTTTCCAATAGGGGATGGGCAATTAAGCTATGACTTGAAGGAGGATCTGACGAGCAGGAAGGCAGATGTTACTTTTGGTCAGCTTATAGAGATGGTGCCTAAGCTAAAGCGACAGTGGAAGAGGATGGTTAACCCAATGGAGAAAGAGCCAGAGAGAGGTTCAGTAAAGGTGTTGGCAATGGATGAGCTACCAGACATTTGTCCAATAGTAGATGTGTGGCATAAAAGGAAAAATTTGGGACAAGGTTATGTGTATGGCGGAGCCCAAATATGCGTCATAACACACTCATGCGTTGAGAAGATGGGTCTCACAGTGGCTGGGGTGTCAGGTTTCCGGATCAGATTGGCAAACCATCAAAAAGTAAAATGCTTGGGTGTTGTAAAGAGATTAGAAGTGGAGGCATATGATGCAAAGGTAGTGGTTGATTTTCATGTGATGCCAGCAGGGTTGGGAGCATATCCTATTATACTGGGCAGACCATGGTTACGTGCAGTGGGAGCTGTTCAAGATTGGCGACATGGTACGATTAGCCTCTATGGAAAGACAAATACCAAGAAGCTATACAATATGGATACAAGGAAACGATTAGAGGAGCTTTATGAAGATGAGGATGATTCTAGTGATGAAAACTCTTCCACGGTGACAAATGAGGACAGTGATAGCACTACCAGCAGTGATGAGGATGCTGATGTTGCATTTATTTTTAAGGAACAAAGAAATCCAGGAGTTTGGTTTAGTTGCATTTGCGAATGAGGTTGAAGATGAAAGTGAATGGCTTTATGAAGTGATTGAAGGGCTGATGCAAACCAAGGTTGAGTTGTCAAAGAAGCAGGAATTGATGACACAAATGATCAGTGGAGACCTCTCAACTATGGAGAAGGATATATATTTGCACATGCTGGCTAGTTTTCCTGATTTGTTCATTACTTCATATGAAGAGATCAGAGGGTTCAAGGGTGAAGAGATGCATATAGAGCTGAAAGAAGGTGCTAAGCCAGTGCGGAAAAGGCTAAGAAGGATGGGTCAAGAGAAAATGGAAGCCTTGCGAGAAGAGGTGGACAAGTTGTTGAAGGCAGGGTTCATAGTCCTTGTGGAGACCACAGAATGGGTGAGTCCAGTTGTAGTCAGTCCAAAGAAGGATGGGAAGTGGAGAATTTCTATAGATTTTAAACCCTTAAATGTAGCCACTAAGAAGAACCCATATCCTCTTCCATTCATCGATCATATCTTGGATTCAGTGGCAGGTTATGAGAGGTACAATGTGTGTGATGGTTTTTCAGGCTATTTTCAATTGAAGATTGTTCTTAAAGACTGCACAAAGGCCACTTTTATTACGCCATGGGGCTGCTATTGCTACAGAGTATTTCCATTTGGGTTGTCAAATGGACCTTCCTTCTATCAAGAGAGAGAAAATTGGGTGTTGGAACCATTCATTGGTAGTTGTGTTAAAGCTTTTATGGATGACTTCTGTGTTTATAGCAGTAGGGCTGAACACCATGAGAAGCTGCAGATGGTATTGGCTCGATATGATGAATGTGGAGGACAACTAAATCCAAAGAAATGTCATCTAGAACAGCCAAGGGTGAAGTTATTGGGCCATATGGTGTCAGAAAATGGCATTGAGGCTGATCCAGAAAAGGTTAAGTCTATTATTCTTCTTCCATCACCTACGAGTACGAAGCAATTGGCAACTTTTATACACAAAGTGAAGTACATGGAACGGTTTATTCCATTGTCTTCGCAGATTCTTTATCCATTACAGAAAGTGGCAAGGCATGATCCATTGCAATGGGATGACAAGTGTGAAGAAGTGTTTCAAGAGGTGAAAGAGGTGTTAGGGGGGTTGTCAGCCATGCAGGCTCCTGATTGGGAGAAAGTGTTTTATGTAAATCCATCAGTAGGGGATGATGCAATTGGAGCCATGCTATTGCAAAAGGGAAAGGGCAGCCATTATATGAGGCGAGTGTATTGTGCAAGCCGAGCGAAGTTGGTAGCGAAGAGAAAGTTCTCAGAAGTAGAGCTAGTGATGGCTAGTGTAATATTTGCTTGTCGACGATTTCGTCATTACTTTCTACCACGACCTTTTGTTTTCTTGACGAGTTATGCCTTTTTGCCACAGTTAATTAATGGTACTAACATGTCAAATGTGGTGAAGAAATGGGTAATTGAGCTGCAAGAGTTTGAGTTCTCTTTTCTAGTGGAAGATAGTACAAGGGCTACCCTAGTTGATTTGTTGACCTACAAGGAGAATCCCCTTATTGTTAAGGAAGAGGTGGTGAGAAAGGTAGTTGAAGAAGTGCCACAGATCAGCAATGCACATGTGTTGTTCTTTGATGGTTCATACAGAAAGAGCCATGATGCAGCTTCAGGGGGTATAACACTTTATGATCCAGAGGGGAAGCTAGTATGCAAGAGAGGGTTCAAATTGGATGCTCATAGTAACAATGAGGCTGAATATGCTACTCTGGAAGCCGGATTACACATTTGTTTGAAGCATGCGGTTCGAAGGTTGAGCATAAAAGGTGATGCCTCGTTAGTGGTGAAGCAAGTGTTGGGTGTGTGGAAGAGCAAGAACACCTCATTGAAGGAAATGTGCTTCAGAATTAAAGGCCTATTAAATAAGCTCAAAGCATGGAGCATCAGACACATTGAACGTGCTCTAAATGGAGAGGCACATGAAGCAGCTCAAGGCATGATTGGGGAGCTATTTGTGTTGAGGACCACTTTACCTCTTTATCATGGCCGGGAAAGTTTGGCTCAAGAAGAGGAGTTTTTGCTAACAGGAATCATTCCAAAGGAGATTCAGAAGTCTAAGAAGTATGGATTTGTGCGTAGAGCATACAGGTACAAATTGATTGGTGATGTCTTATACATGAAAGGGGTTGATCTCGTGTTGATACGTGTACCTTGGCGAGAGGAGCTTTATAGAGTGTTGGAAGAGAATCATGAAGGCGCATGTGGTGGCCATTTTGCTCTAAAGATCACCTTGCATAAGATTTTGCAAGAGGGGTATGTATGGCCTAGTTTGCACAAGGATGTTCACCATTGGTGTAGGTCTTGCAATAGGTGTCAAGCATTTGGGAAGAGAGTGTTGAAGCAAAAGCTACGAAAAACCATTATGGCGTTTGATGTGTTTGAAAAGTGGGGGATTGATGCAATAGGCCCGTTACCTATCACAAGCAGGGGCAAAAGCTATATCTTGACGGCAGTGGACTATCTCTCTAGATGGGCAGAGGCTATAGCAGTAAAACAGATCACTGCAAAGGATGTGGCAAAATTTGTGTATGATGACATATGTTGCAAGTTTGGGGTGCCATTAGAGCTACTTTCAGATAAGGGGCCAGGATTTAGAGCTAAACTGCTAGACTTCTTATGCGCAAAGATGAAGATTAGGCACCAGCATACCACTCCTTATTACCCACAGTGTAATGGATTAAATGAAAGATTCAATGGTGAGTTGGTACAGATTCTTTCGAAAGTGACAGAGCACCAAGGAAAGAATTGGGATTTGGAATTGCCTAGTGCATTATGGGCTTACCGTACTTCGGTGAAGACAGGTACATGGTTTACTCCATTTCATTTGGTATATGGAAAGGAAGCACTATTGCCTGTGGAAGTAGAGTTTCCTGCGGTCAAGATGTTAGAGAAGTTGCTTAGGCCGCCTAGTGATGAATTCAAAGAGAGGCTCTTGCAGTTACAAGAGGTTCAGTTGGATAGGATGAGCGCATTGGAGCATTATGGGCAGATGCATGATAAGGCTTTGGCAAAGATAAATGAAAAGGTCAAAAGTAAGGGTATCAAGAAACATGACTTGGTTTTGCACTACAACACTAAGATGGAAAACACCTTCCAAAAGAAGTTTCAGATCAAGTGGGAAGGCCGTTTCAAGGTAGTGGAGTGTTTTCCAAATGGTACATATCAGTTGGCTAACCTGGATGGGACTTTACATAAGTCAAGGATAAATGGACTGCATCTTAAATTATATCATGCCAGGTTAATGATGGTGGAGCAAGATGAGCTGTCTGTGGAGCAAGCAATGTTGGTGAAGGATGAGGAGACCTGTGATGCGGTGAGTTTCATATCTCTCTTTGTTGCTGCTGATCATGAATGATCTAGCAGGCTAGGGAATGGGCAAATTATGTCAGGATTTTTTTGGAGCAAGGGATTGCGCATATGTACATATACATGCATGGTGCATCAAATAAAGAATTGCCCATTTTTCAGAGCCAGGTGGTTATGTGGGGCCAACATGTGTACAGGGTGTACATAGTGCATCGATTTTCACTATTACCAGTACCACTGTGTTTTTTCGACAATAAGAAGGAGTTGGTAGAGCGTAAAAATTTTCGAGGAAGCTATCTGCGGGCCGAAGACATGAGGTAAGCAGGTGCGTCAGATGGCATCTAGTGGCGTCAGGAGGCCGAACGGGGTCAATACTTGCACGTGGATAAGTACAGACACGACGTGGGTGTTTTCTTGTGCTAATTATATAGAGAGGTCATCATTAGGACCACTTTTTGGGGCCACTTCACGTGGTGGCGGGATGCATTATTGAAAAAATATGGGTGCGAGGTGTGCGGATGATGCAAAAAGGTGACAACTATGCACTGCGAGGTCAGTTTTTGGCCTGTTCGGGGTCCGTTTGAGGTCAACTAAAAGGCCAAGGGTGCCCAAGTAATAAAGCTAAGTGTGGGAACTGAAAAAACAGAGAGAAGACCAGAAAAAACGTGGAGAAGAGAGGAGGAACAGCCGCAGGTGTGTTTTGGGGTTTTTGGAGCGTGTTTTGGCCGTAAACTGCTCATCCGAGGTCGAATTTGAGCACTTTGACATTGTAGACTGGGGTTTTGGGCTGTTCCGAACGCGATGGCGCTGTCCATTTTGCCAAATTCCTCACTCTTTTTCTGTTGTTTTTCTGTGTAAGTTTCTCCTATGAGCGCTTCTCCAATTTGTGATTGTATCTGGTATCTTTTACCCATATTGTGTGAGCTATTTGCCCCATTGGTGTTGGCCCAAGATCATTTGTATCTAAACATCAGAAATTCTCCTCTTTTGGACTGAGTTTTTTGGGTGTGTGTGTGTGTGTGGAGTGGGCAAGTGGATAGTCTCTCTCCTCTCACACCAGAGGTGTGTTCCCTGTCTCGGCCAGGTGTGTTGTGTAAGCCGAGTGGTGCCCCATAGTGTGTGTGTGTGTGTGTATCATTCCAAGAGTGTGTGTCGGGTCGTTATAGAGGCGCTGTGTGTGTTTTCATCCCGCTCACAACGGGATCTTCAGAAGTAGAAAAAGAATTATCATCAATATCGTCCTCATAAACATGACATGAGCCATGTTCAAAATCAATAGGTAGATCAACAAAAATATCAATATCATCATTGGCAACATTCGGAATGGATGGTTGTGAAGAGGAAAGTTGCTCTATAGGAAGGGTTTCATCTTCTGAAAGAAATGGAAAAGCCTGAAGCAATGATTTAGCAATGACCATGAGACTCCCATAAGCTGTTCATTAGAAGTAGCATCACGATTCACAATTACTTTCTTGGAGGAAGGGTCATAGAATTTGTAGCCTTTGGAAGGGTCAGAATATCCAATAAAAATAACTTTAAGACCAGGAGCATCAATCTTTGTTCGTGTTTCTTTGGGAACATGAATATAAGAAATACATCCAAAGGTTCGAAAATGAGATACAGAAGGAATGTCACATGTCCATGTTGTGATGGGTATCTTACCGGAGGGTGCAGTAGTAGGAAGATGATTCTGAATAAATACTACTCTCAAAGTAGCTTCAAATAAGGCTTCAGATTTTTGTCTAAGTAGAAATACAGTCGTATACCTTGAGAAATCATCAATGAAAGTAATGAAGTAGCTATATTGTGATCTCGAAGAAGGTAGAGGTCCACATATATCAGTATGAACAAGATCCAATATGTCATGAGAATGAGTTGTATTTGAAAGAGGAAAAGGTTTTCGATTTTGTTTCCCAAGAGCACTAAATTCACAAATTCCCATATGGGGATGGGCTTTAAGATCCATGCCATGAACAAGATCAAGGAGTTTTGAGGCAATCATGATCACCTGGAGCAGTGACAACATTTGCTACAGCATCGTTGAGAGAGAGTTCAAACAAATTACCATTTGGAGGAGCAGTGGCTATAGTCTGTCCATCTTTCTCAATTTGGCATTTGGTATGATCAAATCCAACAAACAGACCAAGATCAACAAGTCTAGCAACTGAAAGAAGATTACGTTGAAGATCTGGTACATGTAATACTCCTTGCAAAATTCGAGTGGAAGAAGATAAGGTACCAAGATATAAGTCTCCAATACCCTTTACTTGACAAGTAGTATCATCAACAAGATAAACAATACGTTGAACTGGTAGTGGATGACAGTTATGGAGCCACTTAGACTGATGTGTCATATTTCTTGTAGCACCAGAATCGACAATAGAAAGTGATCCATCACTTACATGAAGTATTCTGTCTGGAGCAACTGAACATAGCACGCAGCTTGTTTCTGGTACAATGTTGTTTCTATGTTGAGTAGCATATGCTCTATTACAATCTGTGTCGAATCGACGCTTATAGCACATATGAGTGGGATGATCAGATCGTCCACAATATTCACAAGAAGAAGAAGAAGAGTCTCTAGATAAACGTGGTTGTTTCATGGTAATATTTTATTCTTCATTATATTGACGTGCCCAACAATCATCTTCAGTATGGCCATTTCTGTTGCAGTAAGAAGATTGCTTATTAGGAAATTTAAGACGAGAGAAAATATTACCACGACGGCCACCTCTGCGGTTTCCTCGTTGAAATGGACGCCTTCGAGCATAAAAAGCACGTTCCATCTGTTGTGACTCAGTCTCCTCTTGTGAAATCATAGCTGTATCGTGACCAGTATTACGACGTTCTTGACGTTGAGAGTATTCAATTAAAGACATACAGGCTTGTTCGAAATCAAGACCATCTTTATTAGAGAGAATAGTAACAATGTTATCATAAGAAGAGTCCTTCACCGTATCAAGGAGAAGTGTAATCAATTGCTTTTGTGGAACAGGATCACCGGTAGCAGCAAGTTGATTATTAATAGATTTGAAAGATTCAATATATCCCGTCATGGGAGTACCAACTTTATATTGTAACTTGTTAAGCAACCCTCTCAAATAAAGTATTTCTGTAACAGATTTCTTTTGAAAGTTTGCAATAAGGTACTTCCATACGTCATGGGAAGTAGGCACTTCATACATGTCAAGCAACAGGGAATCCGTAAGAGCAGAAAGAATATACCGACGAGCTGCTTTATCACGTCGTTGCCAATCCGAATAGGCAACATTCCAATCTTCAAATATAGGTCCTTCAGTGATAAGCACATTATCATTATCCGTATCAATAGGCTGAGGCGACAAACACGATCTCCAAGAACAACATCGGAGAGTTCATTGCATTCAAGAATTAACAACATCTTTGCTTTCCAGCCTGGAAATCCTTGGCCTTGGAAACGAGGAACAGAACACTGGCCAGAAGGAAAGCTATTGACGAGAATATTCGTAGCCATATCTGGTTGCGAGAAGACGTATAAGATAAGATCGGAGAATCTACACACCATATATGGTGAAGGCCGCAATTGAGAATGAGAGAAATATGAGGATTGCGTTTTGTCAACGATAAAGGCAAGAATGATGCTCAAGGAACGTCCAAAGATGTGAGAGACGTCACACAAAAAAGACAGGGTAAAGGAGACGTTAATAATAAAAGAGTCCTCAAAATAGAGTGGAGTGAGACGCAAGATTGACGGCCACAATACGAATAGCAAAAAGCTAAATCTTCTCAAAAAAGTTAATGCCAAAATAAGAAAAACGATCGCGGACGCTTCACGAAGAAGTAGGACGAAGAAAGCTGCCTCAAGCTCAATTGCAGTAAAAACAGCTTAACTTTCTGCTGGGAACTCCGATTGACTCAAATCGAAGAGCTCGAGGCGACGAACAAGTTTTGGATGAAAAGTTCCATTGCGCTACGCTCCATTGCACTTTTCCCGTTTCTCCAAATTTTGAGCAGAAAACCCCCAAAAATTGAGATGAAGTTCAGGGTGTCATCAACAAGAAAACGTAATCAAGGATTAGATTGATTAGCAATAAACACCACGCAAAACACTAATCATATTCTTCTTAACACAAAACAACCACAGTTAATAAGAATCAATGCTTAAAAATAAAATTTGTAGCAATTTTGAATCTTACATGCGAATCGCATACACATATTGTTTTGTCACCATGAATTGAATCGGCACGTGATCGTTACCGCTCTGATACCATGTTGAGATGTAGAGAGAAAGAGAGAGAGACAAGACAAGAGACACACGATATACGCTCCCAAAGACAGATTCATATTGAGGACAAGATACAAATATATAGGTGAGACCAAGTTGAGTAGAGTGAGCCATATATAGCTCCAACAATGTTGTCCCAAAGATGGCCGAGATGACTCAGATCTTTATTCTTGATCTTTATAGCTATCTCATCCTGTAGAACGGGTTAAGCTACAGGCTTCCCACCTTTGAGATCTAGGGGGACCAATGAGAGATGGAGTTGGGGATGTACCTTGTCACCTCTCCCCATTCAAATGTCTCTAAAGCTCTACTACACTTTTGTACGATCTCTCATGTGGTGCCTCCTAGTCTTAGGCTAGACCAATGGGGGGCAAGTAACTTGTCATGTATCTCTAATTTTTTCTAGTCACCCCTCTGAAGGTCAATTTTGACTTTTCAATCAAGTCCTTAGCCATAATGGTCTATTCCTGGTCTTCCAGCATGATTATTGTCAGGTTCTTCGCACACTAGGCCTCAACATGAACATGGGGGATGAGAATACCGATGCCTCCTTTCTCCATCAGCCTTGTGACAGTCTCCCAGCTTGCACAAAGGCACTGTGTCTTTGGTGTTATTTTTCCATAGGAATCTTTTCATCGATTTCAAAAACTCCTTCATTTCACTTGGCTATGAGTGGGTTGGTGAAGGGTATGTGCGGGATCAAAAATGAGTTGATCACTTTAATCTGCTAGGGAATGGAAGAAACACATATTCCCATCTTCTCATCTTGCTTATAATCTTGTCCATGACCCATAGGAATCTTTGCTTATGACATTCCCTTTAGAAACTATCTCTCCAGTCCACATAGATGGATCAAAAGAGTCATTTTTTGACAATGACATCAATCTAGATTCTTCAACACTGCATTTGGATCTAGAGTCTAGGGAGAACATTTGTAAAATATCCAAATCCCTTTGACTAAAAAAGAGTAGGGAATCATCTGTAAAGAGCTTGGCCATGAGTTGGTCCTTGTTTGGCAAGGATAGACCTTGGATCTTCCCTCTTGTGGCATTAGCTTTCATTGTGGTAACCAAAAGATACGAGCCAATGGCAAACAAAAGTGGGGCAAGTGGGCATCCTTGGTTGATAGGTCTTTTGACTTCAACGGTTTCCCCAATCCTATCATTAAAGAGAAGCTCTCAGTGGTTTCATGCACTAAGAGTTAGAAGTGGCACACATAGATGAACGACCATGTATTTTGTCATAAGATTTACCAGGATCAAGTTGAAGTAGTACACACTCTTGTTTGGTGAATGCTACGTATTCAATGCCAATATAGCAACCAAGATGTTATCACATAGAGACCTTCCTTTGATGAAACCATTTCTATGAGGAATAATGACTTTATACAAAATGGGATACAATCTGAGAGCAATAGTTTTGGTGATAATCTTGTACGCCAGTGACATCATGATTATAGGCCACCAATGTTTCAGCTGTGTGCAACATATTTTCTTTGCGATAGGTTTAATGAGCTCCCTTTTTGGGTGAAATCATGTTAACTTTTCATGCTTTTTCATGTCCCGGACAATGTTAACTAGCACAATTTTGACATATACTAACTAGTACAATAACTTGAGCTACATCTCCAAGATCTATGACATGTGATATATCAATAGAAAGCACTTGAAACAAGGAATCCAAATGTACAACCTCCAACAAATTTTGATATTATTTGTCAAAAATTTACCGAACGCCCAACTTTTCGAAGATGTGCTAACTTGAAATTGCTAACTAGCACAAAAAGAGCGACAGGTTAACATGCTTTCACCCTTTAATACTTGCACCAAGGGTTCCATTAGTCACTGCATGGTTGGCCATCTTTGTATAGGGGGGATTTGAGAACGTCCCAAAATACTATAAAAAATTCAGTGCTCATTCGGTCCCACCCAAGGGACTTCTCTTTACCTAGAGCCTTTAGCACATAGTAGCATTCCTCCTCAGTAAAGTCCTTCTCAAGGAGATTGGATTTGGATTGTGACACCGTTACCTTGACGCTCCTAAGAAGATTAATCTTGGCTTCTCCACTTTAGGAGAATGGACCTCAAGCTAACATGTGATCTAGCAGAGGTGATCAAGCACCATCTTATTGATTTCATCCTGGTACTTTGCTTCATTTCCCTTCCCATCAGAAAGACAATGGGTGAGGCCACAAACTCTCTTTTAAGGCTCTGAGAAAATCCTTGTGATTGGTTGCCTCAGGCTAGAGGTAGGTTTCCTTTGAAAACAACCTGGCTTGTTTTATTTCTTCCATAGAAGGTTGGCCAAGTCATTTTTATCTTCAAGCCACCTTTTGTGTTCAGCTTCAAATGCAGTCCCTTTGCATTTTCTAGTTGTCAAATGCTCTACTTTGTCTACGAGTTGCGTGAAGTGCTCCCCACAAGTCTGCTTTTATCTGAGACTTACGGTTTTGCTTGCTTCTTGTATGTTCCAAGTGAATGAGTCCCAAGCTTTAAAAGTTGTATCCCAAGCTTTAAAAGTTCCAAGTGAATGAGTCCCAAGCTTTAAAAGAGTTTGGCTATAGATTTCTTGGTATGTCAATTGAAAAGGGAATCTTTGAAAAGAGCATCCCAAAAGGCAGCATGTTCTTAGGGCCTTTGGGATACTGATCTTTGCATTTGGCTTTTCTCAAATTGATGTAACAGGTAGATGATTTGATTAGGCTTGTAAGGTAAGCAAAGGGATCCAATCTACTTGATTGTTTGGTGGATACAATGGACTATCACCTAAAATCCTGGATACACGCCCAAATTTTTTGTATTCGATCCTTGCCTTGTAATTCTACTATTGATGATTCTCAAATTGTAATTTAGCTTCTTATTCTTTATTACCCACTCATAACCTACAAGCCTTGTAAAGTGGCCAATGATGGCTGTGGGAAGGGTCCCAAGCTTTTAAGTCAAAACCCTCAATTTTGAAAGACACATCATCATTATCTTTGGGATTTATTGGACGTCGACTGAGAGCTGTACTTCTGCTACAAGTTGTAATCAACATTTCTCCTTATCTGGTAATCAAAATTTGATTCCAAATAGTACATTGTGTTCCTTGTCTCTTTCTCTTTAAAATAAGTGTAATCATTCTCAATTCTGTTGTGGTTTGCGATGTCTTGTTTGTGAGATAAGTATGCTCATCTAAGGTTTTAAATGGTTATTTTTTGATGTTTTGACCTTGGAAGAGTGTTTCTAAACTTGAAGGGAACCTTTCTGTGTAGTTCTGTTTTAGTTTTCTATACATTTTTTGGGATGGATCGTGATTTGTGTACCTTTCTAGATGACTTAAAAACTTGGTAGGATTATTCCCTTAGATGTTGTAACACCACTCCTTAAGTTTCATAGCATTCCAAATTCATTTGGATGCCAAAAAGGTGTGATGACCTAGAGTGGTGAGACTCGACATAGGTTGATTTTCTAACTAGGAAGTGATTGATTTGCTATTGTAGAAACATGAACAATCCTTTAGATTCACTTCTTTGAAATTGACAATCTCATTGAGTCTCTGTGGCCGATCCTGAGTCACTTGCGTACATATTGAAATTATGTTAGTTCCAGATAGCTATGGTGCAAACGTACGTTGCGACGACCCTCTAACATTGGTGCCGCTACTAGGGAAGTCGATCCTTAGGTGGTGAGTGACCTAGTTGTACAAAAAATCCTTTCCAGATATTTTGACACCCATTCCATTTACACTTAGACAGTGAAGCAACTAGAGTAAGTTTGGTGCTTAGTAGAGACTAGAGTCAAGGACTAGCCAGTGCTACTCCTTATGGGCAAAGAGAGCTGTGACTGAAGTACAAAAAGTATTTTGTTCTTTGATTTTCCCTATGCTTCAAAAGGACTATTTCACCATACATTTCCACCATCAATTGGGGCCAAAAAGATCAAGGTACAAAATGTCTGAAACCTTATTTTGGTACCAAAGACCAGAAATCTGAAAATTTGGTAAAATTGATGGTCAAAGCTTCAAAGCTAAATTAAACCCAACAAAACTTGGCAAAAAGGGATATAAAAGCTTGCAAGAGACAAATAAAACACTTTTTCCCTAGATTGCTTGCCCAACATGGGTTGCAATCCATGTACCTTTTTGGCCAACTGACTAAAAATTGTCCTCATTTGTTAGAACTAACTCTCACACACCAAAATCTTGAGTTTGGCCAAAAACAAGTTGCTAAAAGAACATCTAAATCAAGAAATTGGGCCAATCTGTACAAAACCTTGAAAATTAAGTAAAAATGTGGGGACTCAACCTGTAGTTGTCCAAAATCAAAAAGGGGTGAGAATTGAGTTCAACTCAAGGCAAGGAACCAACAAGACAAATTTCATGACTAGATGTTTTCAAACATGGATCGCAATCCATGTACCAGGTTTACATTTGGATAGGATAATTGACCAGTATATTCTTGGAAATAGAGAAATAACTTTTCCAAAAAAGTCCACATCAAAAAAATGCAAAAGCTTGATCAAAACACCAAAAAATGGTTGACAACACAAAACCACGAAGCAGACACAAAATCTTGCTTTTGGCTGGGAAAAAGTGGTTCAAATCCAAAAAGATATGAGGAAAATTTTCAACATACCCAATATTATAAGGTGACCGGATCTCATTTCAAAATGAGGGCCAACATGGATCGCGATCAATGTCCTCATTGGGATTTTGAGCTGATATTTGATAGGTGGACAATTGGTAAGATTTAAAGAACATTTTCCAAAACAACTATTGTCAAAAAAGTTCAAAAAGTGGGTTGGAACGGCAGAAACCAGTTCAAGGTAAAACCCAGGAACATACTTGAGAATTGAATTTTGGTTGGACTAAAAGAGTCCAAATCCCACAAAAACAATAAAGCAGACATCAGTGGACCAAAAAAAAGTTTTGTGCCAAGTTTTATGCAATCTGACAACTAGATACATGGATCACAATCCATGTTCCTTTGTCACAGATTGATACCAAACCTGCACCATAGCTAGAGCACATCACCACAGGGACTCTAGTGATCATTTTAAAATTGAATTGGAATATCAAAAACCAAGCCAAAAGCCCATAACTATCAAGAATTATAAGCAAGTATCAGAACTAACATAAATTTCAATCCAGAGGTCCATTTTTAGAAACATTAGTGCCAAATGACCTACTAATCATGTTGATTCTGTCGGTAGCAAGGAAAGTGAGTTTGGCCTCCGAACATGGATCGCGAGACATGTTCCTCTAAGTCATAATAAGAGCAGAATTTCACCACACACAGAGATAGTTTCCAGGACCATGGTGGTCTTTTCAAAATTGAAATTGGAGTTGAATTGTGGATGTTATGAGCAAAATCGTGAATTTATTAAAAGTATCTGATAAAATTTTGTCGATTGAAAGCTTGAACTAAGAAGAGTGGTTGTAAACTCGTAGCCATTATGCATTTTTTGATAGGTTGCAAGTGCTAGAGAGTATGACCCAACAAGTAAGACCAAATCAAGGAATACAAGTTAGCCAATGAGGTAACAAGTTTTGGATTTTGTAAGGTCAATTCTTCACGTATTTGCATGCAAGAAGATTATACCAGAATAGGAATCCTAGCATCAAAGACCACGTGATCAACCACTCAACTAAAGGTAGTGCTAATTAAATTCCACGGAATCCCCTACTAGAAGGCATTTTAGAGGAAAGTTTCTCTAATACCTCATCAAAACGATCATACACCATAATGACTGAGGAACTCAACAAGGTGAACTTTAAGGAAGGAACTTCCACGAGGGATCTTGAATTATTAAGAGATGTTGCAAGGCTTGACATGAGCTTCAAGTTGCTATGTTCATTGATTTCTTGAGATTTTAATACATTTATCCACTCACAATTGTGAGTTTGGAAAAAAAGGTTGTTATAACTTATTTTAAGAATATAAGTTCTACAATATTCATGGTCAGGGTTGCGAGGGCTTGGAGGTTTGCATGCACGTGTTTCCCACTCAGCCTATGAGAATCCATAGCAAGGTGCCTTGGAGGGCTTGTTGCAGCAGGGAGTGGCTATTGTTCGTGCACAACAGTGGGGCAAGTGGAAGATTGAGAAGATGGAAGAGATGCCATGGCGACAAGGGCATGCTCCAGTGAGGGGCACGTGGTTGTGCCTCCCTCATGTATGCCATGCTTCAATTTTGCGTGCATGTTTCCACTTCTACTGGGTGGGGGGTTGGCCTGTGGGAATTTTTTTTTCATAGTTCTACCTTAGATGGATGATGGAATGGACTTTTTTGGTGACAACAGGAGGGGCCATGGTTGCACCTCCCTCTTTGCATATTTGATGCAATGGTGATGGAGGATTTAACTCCCCCCATAAGCAGCAAGTATGTTTTTTCTCTTGGATAAGGTTGTACGGTAATGGGCCCCTATAAGACCTATGGTGGTTGTTTTATATGTATAGGCATGAAAATATTTGGTTGTATCAGGTTTGTGGTCTAGTCTCTCATGGTTTAGGTTGAAGCCATGGCTAGGTGTGAGTATGGATGGATATGTAATTTTTTGGTTTTAAAACATTCCACTCACAAATTGTGAGTTTTGCAACAAAACAAAAGAATACAGGCTCTACAAAATATGATGGTGTACCTTGATCTTTGTTTCTTCCTTTAGATACAATTTAGTTTATTGGTGTGTACCTATATGGTGCATAACAATGCCTATATTTTCTCATACCTTAAACTTGTTATTTTTCTATACCAAAAATGGGAAATAGTATTATTCTTAGCTATTCTAGGTGTGGACATGTTCAATAGTGACAATAGGTGACAAAGCACCATTCCTTTAGAGACGATTTCTTGAGACCAATCAAATGGGACAAATGAATCATTCTTTTACGAGATATTTCCATCAACCTCCCAATGTTGCATTTAGATTTGGAGGATGTGGTAAACATTTGCACTATTGCAAGAGTTTCTCTAAGAATCTAAGGTGTGGATTTTAGGAATGGTAGAGAATCATCAACAAAATCTTGGTGAAGAGAAGTTTATTTACAACATTCTTGCAGTGATGGTTTTCATAGAGTATGCAAACTTTACCAAACATGAATATATCCTCCTTCATCTTATGATTTGATTTCATGGTCATACATAGAAGATGTCATGAAGGCTCTAGGATCTGGTCTTTGTATGATGTTGCATGTCTTGCTGATGTTAGAGGTGTTTTGACTACAACTGAGCAAGCTCATTGGTATGTAAAAGATGCATAGGCTCATTCATTAATTTTGTTGTCTCTGAAGTGCAGTACTACTCCCCACATTCGTTCAGGGAAATTTGTCAAACAAGCTTGGGATATTATGGCTGGTCTTTATGTAAGTCGCAATGACGCTAAAATTGCTTTGTTGCGTAAAGAACTGGAATTGAAGATTATGCATGAGGAACATGATATGGAAACTTTCCTTAATTGTGTCAAGGATATCAATGAGCAACTTATTTCTACAGGTGAAGTCGTTTTAGACAGTTCCCTTCTGCAGACTGCTCTTGATGCCTTGCTAGATTCTTACCAGACTTTTGCTATTACTTGGAGACTTATGACCCAAGGAAATCCTGAAGTTGTCAAGTTTGATGCATTATGCACATTGCTATTGCTAGAATCCCTTTCCATAAAAAACAAGACTAGATAGCATGCAGTTGATCATGCCTTTATTACTGCTCAAAGAAAAGTTGGTAAGAGTAATGCAGCCACTTCTCATGGTTCTTCTACAAGTGGAAAATCACATGTTCCTAATGCTTCTACTGGCATCAATTCTTCTAGAAATTTTGGTGATAAGGGAAAAAAGAATATGCATTGATATTATTGTAAATCTGATGATCACTTGATCAAGTAGTGTCCTAAGTTGAAGGCCAAAGAGGTATAGAAGAAAGAGGGTGGTTCCACTACAAATGTTGGTTCCACTATAAATGCAGTTATTGTTGAGTCTTCTGTGAAAGGATTTTGTGATGTTGATGTTGATGTAGAATGGGCTTTTACTGCAGAGTATACCTATAATCCTGCTATCCATGATGCATGCATGTCAGTTGTTGTAGATTCACATGTGTGGTATTTTGATAGTGGTGCTCCAAAGCACATTACCTCACATCATGATTTATTCACTTCTTTTGAGTCTGTCCCTTGTGGAAATTTGGTTACTTGTGTCAACAATGTCTCTTATCCGGTTCAGCAAGTTGGAAAGACTGTGCTTAGTACTACAAGTGGCAGTTCTTTCACAGTCGTTGATGCACTTTATGTACCTAGGATCAAGAAGAATATTTTTTCTGTATATGTACCTGCTAGACTTTATCTTGTAGTCAAATTTTTCGATGACAGATGTATTGTACATGACCTCAGTTTCAATGATGAAATTGTTGCATCTGGCATTTTATGCCATGGGATGTATAAGCTCACTTTGTATGACAAGTGTGGGCATAATTTTGCAAATGCAGTTGTGGATTCAAAGGCTATTTCAGATGTTACATGTTTTGGTCATCTGAATTTTGTCAATTTGTTGTGTTTGCAAAAATTTGATATGGTTGCTTCTTTGCCACCTAAAAAAAAGTTCATTGGTATGAAGGGGGTTTACAAGTTGAAACACAAGCCGGATGGTGAGATTGATTGCTATAAGTCTCGAATTGTTTCAAGGGGTTATGCACAACAAAAAGGCATAGATTATGAAGAGACTTTTGCTCCCACTTGTCGTATGACTATTGTGTGTTTTCTATGTGCATTGGCAGCTCATTTTGGTTGGGATGTACATCACTCAAACATTGTTACTGCTTTCTTCAAGAAGGAATTATAATTTTTTTGGGATAATTGTAGCAATGGTGATGTGAAGGTTACGAATGGAATGAAGAAAGTATTAATAAGCATAGTGTTGTAGTGGAAAGGAGTTAGGATTAACTCTCCATGCTTCATTTAAAAAAAAGTTTCCTGTCATTGGTTGACTTGTGAGTAATTTCCTCCCGATGAGAACCCCTAAGTGTCACAAGATGCTACCTCTCTTAACAACCTCTCCAATCCAACCAAAAAAATAAAAAGTTTCTCTTTCTAAGAAATAGATTAGTCTTGATTTTTCAATGTTACATTGAGCCCATGAGGTTGTGGCAAGGGATTTACTATTTACATAATTACGTAAAATTTCTTATGATCACAAAGAGTTATTACCATATTCATACAATCATAGTTAACATAATCAAAACCAAGCTGGTCAAGGGTGACTTGGTAACCCATTGAAGGCCCAACGAGCTTTTTAATTTTCTCAATGGGCGAAGAACAGAAGAAAGCCAGGTGGGCCCATAACTTTATATATAGGTGGGCCACCTAGGGCCATGGGGTGTTATTTTTTGAGCCTTTAAAAGAGAGAGAGAGACAGGGAGGGAGAGAGAGAGAGAGAGAGAGAGAGAGAGAGAGAGAGAGACCACCTCCTCTATAGGTACATAGAGACAAGAGAAGGAGTGAGGGGGTCATGTGGGAGCGGGAGCATGCTCCTAAATTGCAGTGTGTGGAAGTAGCAGAGTACCTAACCACACGACTCGAGTGTTTGTGCTGTGTGTGCCCTATGTGGTAGCATGCCTCATGTCATATTGTACGGAAATAATAAGGTACCTTACCACACAATGTGGGTGTATGCATAAGCTATTCTACGGAACAATACTTACCATGGGGGAATCACCTTGGTTATGTGGGGGACATGATGTCCTTGTGGTAGGTATTGGCTCACCATTGGGGTACTACATCATTAACGCGACGATATTAGTATCCTTATGGTGATTCAAATTTCCTCCCCCTTGCAAAAGAAACATATGGCCATCGATTCAAAATATTTTTACTCTTTAGATTTGAGCGGCACTTGCTCGATAATGCGGCTATAGAGAATTGTTTGATAGAAGCATTTGTTTTTGCATAAATGTGGCATTCAAGTCGTTAACCCAGCTTCATGAACATCGTATAATCTATATGTGCATGTATATATAATGTTTGTTTAATTATCAAGCATATGAAATACTTAGTCGATAACGCGACCATGAAGAGGAGTATTTTAATGTTTATAATTGTTATTCTTGAGTGTTCATCAAAATATATCATATCTTATCATAACCTATCTTATTAAAAAAACAAAAGAAAATTTTCATCATATAACAACTATCTGTTGAAATATTTATCAGTCAATATGCTTTATTAAGCTGATACATGAAATATAATAAATTTATCAACATGAAATGCTTTGCCAACTTATAAAATGTTATTCAAATTACTCATGAAAATTATAACATATCACTTTTGTACAACCTCAATAGTGACTAACCCAATGAATGGCATGTTTGCAAAACAATAGTTGATGTTTTGCCAGGTCAATTTTTTCTTCTACCCACCTTTTTTATATCTAAATTGATGTAATATATTTTTTTTCCTGAGAAAACCTCACAATGGTGAGTCAATTATACTAACATAAACAAGAAATTACAAATCTTTCTTGCCATGCCATAGATCGTTGAATAAGTGAGGGAGGTCCTCACAAACCTTTCTACATTGTGAGCATCTATTAGAGCCTATCCCTCTGGCAAGGATATTCACTCTAGCAGGAAGGGGTTCCCACATAACCTTCCAAAGAGGGAAGCTATAGGGAGTGCTATTTGTTGGGGTCCCGTAGGTGGGTTGTCTAGAGGTTTATTAGGTTCCTCATGTAGGGTTTTTGGACAAGCTCCAAGTTCAGAGGCTTCCAAGAAGGGGATGGCTTGGACCAAAATAGGGAAGCTCCTAAGATGGAGCTCTTAGTTTCTCCCGTTTGTCTTGGAGGTTTTGGGGTGGTTCAACTCAAGATTCTTTTTTGCTCTTGGGCTTGGCAATTTCCTATCCTTTTGTTAAGGGAAAATCAGTTACCTCAATCTGGTGGTGGTGGACATTGATGTTTATGTTTTGAGTGGTCTTAGTCCAGGTCCTGCCAATCAGTGATGTGGTGGAATATGTGGGAGTTGGACCTAGTTCAGGTGTGTTGTTTCTACCATCTCGAGCACTTCCTCCCAGAATAGGAATATCCTTTTTTGGGTTTTTAGCCCCTTCACATTCCATGAATGGAGTACAAGATCTTCCATTACTGAGAAAGTGGTACAAACTCCTCTACCTCAAGAAACTCTTCTTTCATCCCCTCTTTTGTGTTGTTCTCCTCCATTAGATCAATTCCATTCCCCATCGGTAACCTTGAGGTTATCAGGGTTAGCAGCCGGAATAACCACAAATATATTATCATAAAGAAGGGGGTTCTTGAAGTTTCTTTCAACTATCTCGGTGTCCACGACTAGTATTGAAATTCATGCATGAAATATTGGATAGTTGTTCCCAAACATGGGGACATAACAATCTGTTAAGTATGGAGCCTGATTTACCCTTGTAATTTTCTGCGATAAAAGCACACATTTGTAAGGCCCCCATTATGAGGAGAAGCCATTCATGCGTGAAAGAAAATCACTCATCGGAAACCAAAATTTTCATGGACAAGAATCAAGGGCAACTTTAAAGGCCTCGGGGGCGGAGGCCCCCGAGACTTTTTTTTTTCGCCGAAATATTCTTTTTCGTCGGAATATTATGGCCGGACGGCGGCCGGAAAGTGGTCAGAAAACAACCGGTCCGTTGGCCGGTGGCTGGTAGTCAATGGCCGATGGCCGGTGGTCGGAAGTCAATGGCCGATGGCCGGTGGCCGAATTCAAAAGCGGACTTGTCTTCTCAAGGGCGGCCACACATGGGCGGATTGGACGGTCCGATTTGGACTTATTCGCACAAGGGCGGCTACACATGGCTGTCTCTCATAAGAGAGGGCAGCCCTTTTGGCCTATAAAAGGAGGCCATTTCTACACACATTTCATAGTGTGAAGTTGATGCAACAAGGTGAGTGTGAGGTGGTGAGAGTGAAGCAAAGCGGGAGCTCCATTAAGGGTATAATCCCTTTGTAAACTACTTCTTGTTTTGAAGTACTAAAGCCATTGAGTGGCTGCTTTCCCGTGGACGTAGCTCACATTGGGTGAACCACGTATATCGTGTGTACTCTCTCTCTCTCTACTCTATAATCTCGTGTATATAAATCTATCTCTCTCCATTAAGTAATCTACTCAATTATCTATTTAGCTACGTCTTATTTCCTAACAACTGGTATCAGAGCAAGGTTTGCTCGTAGCTAAATTATCTCAAGGAAAGGATTCCTTGAATTGAGTGGGAGTTATGGCGGAGGAAGGGAAGCTCAAGATTGAGAAGTTCAGCGGAAAAAACTACCAACATTGGAAGATGCAGATTGAAGACTATCTCTACCAGAAGGACCTCTATTTGCCACTAGGCGGTCTTGCGAAGAAGCCCGCAACAATGGCAGATGAAGCATGGATTGTCCTTGATCGAAAGGCACTGGGAACAATCCGGTTAAGCTTGGCGTCAACGGTGGCCTTCAATGTTTCGGAGATGAAGACCACGGAGGACTTGATGAAGTCACTTGACAACTTCTACGAGAAACCATCGGCATCCAATAAGGTATTTCTTATGAAGCGCTTGTTCAATCTAAAGATGGCAGAGAATGGTTCAGTTGCAGAACACCTAAATGACTTTAACACAAACATAAGTCAACTTCGATCAGTGAAAATCAATTTCGATGACGAAGTGCGAGCTCTCCTTATACTATCATCTCTACCAGATAGTTGGGACAGCCTTGTGATGGCTGTAAGTAATTCTATCTCTGGCACAAATACTCTTAAGTTTGATGATGTTGTGGGTGTTCTCCTAAGCGAGGAAATGCGAAGGAGAAGCACAGGAGAATCATCAAGTGCTGCACTATCAGTGGAAACAAGAGGAAGGCTTAAGGAGAGGTTCAAAAACCAAAAGGGTCGTGATCGCTCAAGGCGGAGCAAGTCACGCACAGAGTCAGTTCTTGAATGTTGGAACTGCGGCAAGAAGGGCCACGTCAAGAAGGATTGCTGTTCCAAGAAGAAGAAGGAGACAGAGTCTCAAGACAACAAGCCAACATCGGAGGCCAATGTGGCAGGTAAAGTAGAGCAAGATGCTTTAATTCTCTCATTAGACAATGTGTCTAATTCCTGGATAGTAGATTCTGGGGCTTCATTCCATGCGACACCACACAAGCAACATTTCCAAGACTACACCAAAGGTAATTTTGGGTATGTATACTTGGGAGATGATGAATCTTGTGAGATTGTCGGCAAAGGTACAGTTTTTGTCAAAACTGCTAACGGAAATGAATGGAAGCTTAAAGATGTTAGGCATGTTCCTTCTCTTCGCAAAAATTTGATCTCTATAGGACAATTGGACGATGAAGGTCACAACATTGCATTCGGAAACAAACGGTGGAAGATCTCAAAGGGATCTTTGGTGGTTGCCAAGGGTGAAAAAGTCGGTACACTTTACTTGTGTACTGTTAGCACGCAACCTTCAACTTGTGCAGGACCTACAGAAGTTGACAGTGCGGTGTGGCACTACCGACTTGGGCATATGAGTGCCAAAGGAATGCAAATCCTTCAAACAAAGAAGCTTCTACCAGGTTTGAAAGAAGTGGACTTAGAGTTCTGTGAAGATTGTGTTTATGGTAAACAAAAGAGGGTAAAATTTCAAAAATCAAGAAATGAAAGAAAAAATAAAAAACTTGAGTTGGTTCATTCTGATGTTTGGGGTCCTGCAAGTACACCATCACTTGGTGGCTCATTGTACTATGTAACATTCATAGACGATGCGACTAGAAAAACATGGGTTTATGTCATGAAGAATAAATCCGATGTATTTTCCATATTTCAAAGGTGGAAAGCCTTTGTGGAGAATGAAACAAGTACCAAGGTTAAATGCCTCAGATCCGACAATGGAGGCGAATATTGCAGCCAAGCTTTTGAAAGCTTTTGTGCTAGCAATGGCATTCGGAGGCAAAGGACAACCCCAAGGACACCTCAACAAAATGGGATTTCGGAAAGGATGAACAGGACAATCATGGAACGAGCACGAAGCATGCGGCTACGTGCAGGCCTACCGCTTGAGCTTTGGGCGGAAGCTGTAAGTACGTCTGTGTACTTAATCAATCGGTCACCCTCAACGGCATTGGATGGGGGAGTTCCAGAAGAGGCATGGACAGGTAAACCGGTGAATTATGCATTTCTCAAAGTGTTTGGGTGTGAGGCTTTCATGCACATAGATAGAAGCCTAAGATCAAAATTAGATGCAAAGTCCAAAAAGTGTTTCTTCATTGGCTATGGAGAAGGAGACTTTGGGTATCGCCTATGGAATCCTGAAGATGGTAAAATCTTAAGGAGTAGGGATGTAATTTTTAACGAACAAAATATGTACAAAGATTACTTGGAAAGAAAACAAACAAAAGAAACAGGTGATGAGTACATGGAGCTTGAGGACGGTGAAGACTCAAGGACTGCAAACGGTGACAATGTGCAATAACGTCAACCAAATAAGGAGCCTCAACCTATTCCCCGAAGATCTACAAGAGCAAGTAGACCTCCAGAAAGGTTTGTTCCTTCCTTCAACCATCTCTTGATCTCAGATTCTGGAGAGCCGGAATCATATGAAGAAGCTATGCAACATGAATCCAAAGAAGAATGGACGAACAGCATGCAAGTGGAGATGGACTCACTACATCGCAACCAAACATGGGAGTTGGTTGAGTTGCCTAAAGGTAAGCGGGCACTTCAAAACAAATGGGTGTACAAGCTAAAGGAAGAAGAAGGTGGGAAGAAAAGGTACAAGTCTAGGCTTGTGGTAAAAGGTTTTTCTCAAAAGAAAGGTATTGACTTCAATGAAATATTTTCTCCTGTTGTAAAAATAAACTCAATTAGGCTTGTCTTAAGCCTTGTGGCTGCTCATGATCTAAATCTCGAGCAAATGGATGTAAATACAGCATTCCCTCACGGTGACTTAGAGGAGGAAATCTACATGCTTCAACCAAAGGGGTATGAAGTAAAAGGTAAGGAGAAAATGGTTTGCAGATTAAAGAAGAGCTTGTATGGTTTAAAGCAAGCATCAAGACAATGGTACTTGAAGTTTGATCGATGGATGTTGGATCATGGATTCACAAGATGCAACTCGGATCACTGCGTCTACATGAAGAATTTAGGAGATGGGAAATTCATCATCCTAATGTTGTATGTTGATGACATGTTGATTGCAAGTGCTAACATGCAGGACATCAAAGACCTAAAAGAGGAGCTGTCCAAATCTTTTTCAATGAAAGATTTAGGTGATGCAAAGAGGATACTTGGTATGAAAATATCAAGGGACAGGACGAAGAAGACAATAAAGCTATCTCAAGAAGATTACATCAAGAAGGTACTAGAAAGGTTTGCAATGCAAAATACAAAACCAGTTTCTACACCTTTGTCTAGTCATTTTAAACTAACGAAGGATATGTGTCCAAAGACACAAGAGGAGATAGCCTATATGTCTAAAGTTCCATATGCTGCAGCGGTAGGTTCTCTAATGTATGCTATGGTCTGGACAAGGCCAGACATTGCACATGCAGTGGGAGTCGTGAGTAGGTTCATGGACAACCCAAGTAAAGAGCATTGGCAAGCTGTGAAGTGGATACTTAGGTATCTAAAAGGGACAACAACAAATGCTTTGTATTTTGGAGGAACTGATATTTTTCTAGAAGGGTATGCTGATGTAGATATGGCAGGTGACAAAGATACTCGAAGGAGCACTACTGGCTATGTGTTCACGGTTGGAGGCACAGCAGTAAGCTGGGCTTCAAAGCTGCAGAAAGTGGTTTCACTTTCTACCACGGAAGCAGAGTATGTAGCAATGACGGAGGCAAGCAAAGAAATTCTGTGGCTTCACAGATTCTTAGAAGAGCTTGGATTCAAACAAGACAATTGTGTCTTGTACAGTGATAGCCAAAGCGCTATCCATCTTGCAAAGAACTCAGCCTTTCATTCAAAGACAAAGCACATTGAGGTGAGATATCACTTCATACGCACTCTTTTGGAAGAGGCACAACTAAAGCTAGGAAAGGTGCATACAAGTGAAAATCCTGCAGACATGTTTACAAAGGTGGTCAACAAGGAGAAGTTGAGCTTTTGCTCATCTTCAATCGGCATTCAAGGATAAGAAGCCAGAATGAAAAGCAGTCACAGGTTTGGTTTGGAGATCAGTCTCCAAGTGGGAGATTGTTAAGTATGGAGCCTGATTTACCCTTGTAATTTTCTGCGGTAAAAGCACACATTTGTAAGGCCCCCATTATGAGGAGAAGCCATTCATGCGTGAAAGAAAATCACTCATCGGAAACCAAAATTTTCATGGACAAGAATCAAGGGCAACTTTAAAGGCCTCGGGGGCGGAGGCCCCCGAGACTTTTTTTTTTTCGCCGAAATATTCTTTTTCGTCGGAATATTATGGCCGGACGGCGGCCGGAAAGTGGTCAGAAAACAACCGGTCGGTTGGTCGGTGGCTGGTAGTCAATGGCCGATGGCCGGTGGTCGGAAGTCAATGGCCGATGGCCGGTGGCCGAATTCAAAAGCGGACTTGTCTTCTCAAGGGCGGCCACACATGGGCGGATTGGACGGTCCGATTTGGACTTATTCGCACAAGGGCGGCTACACATGGCTGTCTCTCATAAGAGAGGGCAGCCCTTTTGGCCTATAAAAGGAGGCCATTTCTACACACATTTCATAGTGTGAAGTTGATGCAACAAGGTGAGTGTGAGGTGGTGAGAGTGAAGCAAAGCGGGAGCTCCATTAAGGGTATAATCCCTTTGTAAACTACTTCTTGTTTTGAAGTACTAAAGCCATTGAGTGGCTGCTTTCCCGTGGACGTAGCTCACATTGGGTGAACCACGTATATCGTGTGTACTCTCTCTCTCTCTCTCTCTCTCTCTCTACTCTATAATCTCGTGTATATAAATCTATCTCTCTCCATTAAGTAATCTACTCAATTATCTATTTAGCTACGTCTTATTTCCTAACACAATCTTCTAAACCATAGGGGCGAACAGTTTTTTGAGGTTTCTGTTGGGCTTCTTGTGGCAGGCATTGGCTGCCCATTTGGGAGAAAGTGGGGACTTAAAATAGGGCTACCCCCCCTCCCCCACAATGGCCTATAGTTGTGGGTGTGATGACATGGTTCAAGATTTGTTGGGATGTCTCATGCTTTGGGTCTTTTGCAATCTCTTGGTGCATGGTGGTGGCAGTGGCATTGTTCCCATCATTGTGGCACTCCAAGTTGATCTACTCGTGATGGGTGTTTTGGGCCTCACCCTTATCTAGGGTTGGGAGCTCCCTATAAACGCCCCCAGAATGGTGTATTTGAATCTTGTCTAGTGTGATTTTGAGTGGCCATGGCACGGTCTGTGCATGGTCTGTATCTGATCAATTTTTTGTTCTTAATATAAATTCATTCATAATATGTGAGTTTTACTATTAAAAAAATAAATACAAACTTGTCACCAAAAAACAAAGTGAATGAAATCAAATGTGTTCATTCTATGTTCTAGTTAAGGAATTAGCTATACTTTTTAGAATTAACAAATAAATTAAGTGAAAATTGAAAGTTTTTAGTGAGTGTAATTTTAAGATACAGGAATATATCTTACTTACAGGTTACATAAACAACTATAAGTTTTGGTTAATGTATCCTCTTCGAATGGCACATATATCTATGTAACGTGAAGGTTTTTCAAAAAAAAAAGTTCGACTTTGTGTATAATACTATGTATGAAAATTGCGTATTGAACCCATATAATTTAGTTTAACACAATCTTGAATGAACTTTTGATTAAAAAACGACACAAACATGTGGGGGTAGTGTAGATATGCTACCTACAAATTTTCCTTGAGCCTTGACATTTTTTTCTAAGCTTATTGTACCAATCCTTTATATTCATTCTAAGCAATTTTTCACCAGCACTCTTTATGGGTCCCATAGTCTAGATAATCTCAAAACAATAATATAATTTTAAAAACTATATATATAATCAATGTATATAAAGATCTCAAAAGGAATTTTGGAAACTATTTTTGATATACACATGGACTTTTATTTAAAAACTTGAGAAAAGACACTTAAATGTTCTGTCTAGGCACCAAATTAGTGCTAATTAGGGGGCATGTAAAATTTCCAAACACTGGAATGATACGTCTCCTACGACATCCACCCATCAAGAAACTTCTTGCATGATCCAAGAAATTTTCTATCTTCTTTTATAGGCTTCTATTGTTGCAACAACCCCAAACAAACACCTCAATTAACTAACTTAAAGCAAGCAAGAACTCATCTATATCATTATGTAGGTACACTTAAATCACTTATAGGAAACTATTGAGAACATATAAGCATTTCATTTCTCGCACTTCTAGACACCACTAAGTACTACTATGCACCCCAAATAACCTTAGATTTTTTAAGCTCTACCAAGCATGTTTGAGCACTTCTAGGTAAGAATAAGCACTTATGTATGCACATTCCAGCACTTTTGGGCACATCCAATCACTCAAGCACTTCTAAGAACTTTGAAGCAGAGTAAGCTATTTGTTGGGGTTCATGAAAACTTGTTGGATGTCCACTAACTTACTAACCCATCACTACCCTTATTCCTTATAGCTGGCATCATTATCCTCAATGTTCTCCACGCACTCTGTGTGTTTGGTCTTCTTGTCCCTCGCACTCTACATGCTCTATGCTTTCTACAAGTGGTACCAAAGTGTAGAGCACAGGTCTTATGGAGAGCTAAAAGAAGGTGACACGAAGAGAGAGAGAGAGAGAGAGAGAGAGAGAGAGAGAGAGAGAGAGAGAGAGAGAGATTTCATTATCATCTTCGGAGGTCATATATGACCTATGGGACCAAGGTTACATGTGACGTAGTATGTGTATGGATGATGAGGACTCTCGATGCTCCAAAATTTTGGTAATGAGAGTTGCAATGGAGATCCCACATTGTGGTTGGGAGAGGAAAGTGTGTAGGTCTAAGTCATGGCTGAAAATGTGAGAGAAGCAAGTTTGGATGTGACCAAAAGTTGAGTACTCTAGTAGTGTGTGGTACTCAGACTCTCAAACTTGCAGCATCCGCATGCATGCAGTCTCAAGACAGATTTTGGTTATGGTTGTTGATGAAGCTTCTTCGTCATGCCAAGTAGAGGTCCTGAGGATTTACCCCCCTTCAATGTCATTTATGCCCTCAGAATTTCCATTTCACCAGTACAATAGAAGGTAGATTTCAGCCAATGTTTTTGGCATCCGATTTGACTCTCAATGCTTCTCAACTTACGACATCGATTAAGTTTTCTCAACAATTGATCTCCTTGCACCCCATTGATCTTCATCATTAACACCCATCATTTTCTTGGAATCTATGACTTGTTTTCCCATCTTGATTTTTTTGACAATCGATCTCCTTACATCGCATTGATCTTTAACATTAACACCAAGCATTTTCTAAGCATCTATGACTTGTTTTGTCAACTTACAGAATTGACTTCTCCTCCAACATCAACGTGCATGAGTAAGATGCTTCTTCCATAGAGGAGTGATACTCGGCATCGGCATCAGCACTGACTTTGGTGGAATCAACTATAGATTATCACACGATCCCTAGCATCATAAAGAGAAAGATAGAGAGAACTTTTTAGTAGTGGGAGGTAAGTTACAAATTGCCATTAGCAAAAAATTTACGCATTTTTTAGAGCAACTTTTTGGATTTCCATATGTGTGTTTTGTCGATGATGTATATTCTTTGTGGTATGTTGATGCATTACTGTAGATGGATTCTCAAAGATATCTCTCATATAAAAATCTACACACACATAGGGATAGTCACATGTTCTTTTGACAAAGAAATTCTATGAGCATTTTCAATAGTTTATAGGAATTTTTGTTTCAGTAAGAAATACAAGGAGATTTCTTTGAAGGTTTTCATGGGCATTGGTATTAGGCATATGGCTAATACTATTGGAAACGAGAAGACAAGAAAGGACTTGGGTGTGCAAAAGATTTCATGTGTGTCTTTCCATGGCCTCTTTGAAGAGCATCCGAAGCATTTCATCCTTCACAATTTCATCTTTCAGTGGTAGGTGCAGTAGTTTAAAGAATGCATGCTTAACTTTCTTGACAATGTTTTTGTGTCAATTATTTTTTTGAAAACATTTATTCATTAACGTGCAGAATGAAATACAATCAATGCATTGGTGGTCAACACAAGTATTCTTGTGCATATTACACATACGAGAAACTTGGCAAGCATCATTAAAAAGACACTACTATTTTACATGTCTGATGACAAGCAGTATGATACTTTGTTTGTGTATCATTGCTTTATGATTCATGATAGATGGTTGAAACTGCAAGGTCATTGTTTGCAATATCAATACGTGTGGCCAAATGTCTCAACATTGCAATTCAAGGCATGAAGACCATTTTACTTTGTTTCCAAGTATTACCAATTGAAAGGCTCAATGCACATTATGTGGAGCTTCTCAACATTGTGGCATGGAAAGGGAGAGCACAATGGTACTGCAATTGTCATCAAGAGAACGCTACACATGAGGAGTTGAAATCATACATGGTACCAATGAAGTATGGATGATGTTTTTACTTTTCGAAAGCAACATTTGAAGACAAAATTATGTCACATAGGTGCAATAAACAAACACTTTTTTGGTTGGTTTCCCAAGAGCACATGCAACGGGATGTTTACTGGGAATGTCAGTGGATATATGGCTCTTGAGTAGTCTAATAAGTTTCTGGGTATTCACTTAAGGACCCATGATCTTTGCATCTTTGTACACTCTCATGCTTTTGTCGCGCATGTGTATGTGAGCAATGGAAAAGTTGCAAGAGCATGCCACACATAGAAGAATGGAAATATGTGTCCATTGTACTAATGCAAGAGGTGGACATTGGCTCGAGGGGTTCACTGTTCAATACCCCTTTATATAACATGCGTTTGCAGGGTATTAAAAAAACCTATCTTTTAACATATCTCAATGGATAAAATGACCCCTTCTTTTAGGAAAATTTTCCAAAATTGAATATAAAAACCCCTTCTTTTAATGTATCTCTGTTACATTGCCTAATTTTTTTGCATTTTAAAACCCCTCCTTTTGAACTCACACCATAAATTACCATGACTATATAGTGCACCCTCCGAGGACATTGGACAATGGTGACAGCGAGGAAGAGGAAGGGGACACTAAGAATGATAACAATGTGAATACTTTGGCAATGAGTCATGGCATCAACCTACCAATGTGCAAGGGCAATCCACAAACATTATGTGAAATGTTGTCTATTAGGGATAACTTTGCAGTGAAGGAAACAGAAGAAGGTGAGGATTTCTATCTTCTAAAATGCACCAAAGCCATGTACAAGGCAAAGAAATCTCAAAGGGAGAAGTGGCACAATAAAATTGCTAGAGGTGGACTTGTGGTTGAAGGGATATACTATGGCCAAATGTTATACATACACGCTTCTTGATCATGCACCTCCATTCATGGTTTACTCTCAGCTTATAAGAACCATACGCTATCTAAGGGACCCTATTCCTAGACTCTCAAAACTTTATGATAAATATTTGTGTTTTATGTAAACCTATACAATAGCATGGAATACAAGTCTAACGCTAATGAGGGCGAAGACACCTACGTTCTAGGCCATACCCACTTCTCTCTAAGTAAGCCATTGTGTAAATTGTACTAGTCCTCCTCATAAGTATCAATAATTTGGTCTTGACTCGATTTTTTTACAGCTCTTTCTCTCTCTCTCTCTCTCTCTCTCTCTCTCTCTCTCTCTCTCTCTCTCTCTCTCTCTCCCCCCCCCCCCCCCCCATGCGTTTAAATTGCATACTTTGATACGTCATTTACAATACCAAATCCGGTACATACCTATACCAAACTTGATACCATTCTTTTTTGCAGAACCAAACAGATTTTCCAAAAAATAATGAGTTGGGGGACTAAGTTCTTTCCACGAAGGAAATCTAGTACTTACCCATGCCAACCTTAGTACTATTTTTGTGCACAATACCAAATTTGGCACCTAAGTTGCATTTATACATCCGTATAATGAATTTTATACGTATAAAATGTGACTAAATGTTGTATTCTCATATAGCATGCGTTTAATTGTATAAATTATTTTCTGATTGAATTATAAATATTTTGATCAAACTGCTAATTTATATAAAAAGAAAAAGGTGCTAACAGTTCAAATGAACTATCATATTTCAACATTTGTTTGCTAGTCATAACACTTGGAGAGTACCTGTAGAACACTTAGAGAGCTACTTGAGGTGATCATTCTGCCATTTCTTAAATTTTTAATTATTTTTACTTAACTTTTTATTTTATACTAACTCTATTGTTGTAGAGCATAGTCTCACACTTTGGGGTTGGTCTGCAAGTCTGTACACTATTCTTGATTGTGTAGACCAAAGCGTCACACTGCAAGAACGGTTTAGCTTAGGTACTTTTCTTGGTTGTGTAGACCTTCACATCACACTACAAGAGAGTTAGAAAGATTCACATAATATGTTGTTACAAATTTTGTTTCACAAAATATTTACAAACTCTTGCCAGGTGATTTGATTCTAAAAAAATCATAAGTAAAGGCATGCTCTCTAATGAACTTGTCGCCATGATTAGCGCCTATTAACTTCTATCTCATTGATGACACTTTTCCAGAGTCTTTGAGAAGAAAATTGAAAGTGTGGGCAGCGCATGGAACCCAGGTAAACTCAGGATATCTTCTTTCAATTGTGTGCCCTGCACTTTTATAGTTAGATGCATTGTTTGTGACAATGGCAGTAAAATTTTTGGGCCCACCAGCTTTCAAAATTGCACGCTCATAGATGCCTGCTTAGAAATTACTTGGTTTTTGTTTCAAAGTTGTATCAATTGATTCAATGAAAATGGATCCCCTAGGACAAACTAGCATCACATTTTTCAAGGGTTTTTTTTTTAACAATTTGGCCAACTGTCAAGAGAAATTGTACATATGTATTGTGGCACGTACTCAAGCACTATGTGCTTCAACATTTTTAATGCTAAAGCTTTGACTTTATCTAAATATTATGTAGGAATCTTGTTGTAATCAAGTGCCACAAATCCTTTCTTTGTTGTGCTCATCAAAGCATCTTTGAAGCTAGGATTATGGATTACATTAAAGGGGATTCTACAAGCGACAAAGGTTTGAGTACCCTTGAGATATAGCTCAAGCAGATATTGCTTGTCACATGCTTGGTGTAAAGTAGCACTACTATACTCATGTTGACCACCAACTAGTGCCACACCACATCCTTTTAAATGGGAAGTGGTAGGTGTGGGGTTTGAACCACTATTTGTATGCCATAGTAGTGTGGGAGAATTGTTCAACCCCTTATGCACCCACGAGAGGCTGTCTTACTTCATCTTCAAAAGTCATTTGCACATCCCTCTCATTGAATGAATTCGGTACTTTTGGATCAAATTATTTTTTTCATTGGCAAATATTCTCTTTGCTGCGCCCATTCAAGAAAATTTTCAGCGATATTATCTTTTGGGGTTTTTTTTGCAAGCTAGCACATTTTCAGGTATTTTGAACACAAGTTCTTTTATTCTGCGTGCATTCCCACTAAATTTGTGGCCACAATACTTACACCTCAACCTTGATGAGGTCTTTCATGCTATCAATTCACCTACGTAGCTCCACTCATATCCTTCCACTATATTGCAAAGAGGTTTGCCAGCATAACAAAACTATTTATGTCAACATTATAACTCAAAATTAGTTTCAATATATACAAACCATCATCATTGCTTTCTTATTTAAAAATCAACAAACATCTACAATGTCACAAACATAAACATTTCATAATGTATTGTTATTTACATCTTAAAAATTCATTTTTAGTGTGAGTTTTGACCCTACACATGAAATAGGAATCATTCAATTTATATTTATATACATTTTAAGTGTGAGTAAACTCTACACATAATACGTAATTTTCTAAATCTACCCTAATGACCTTTAAGTGTGAATCAATCTCGACATGTGAGGTGATTTTTGTTACCCTACCTAAATCACTTGCAAATGTGAGTCAAACTCTACAGAAGGTAAGCGATGAATATTCTGCTTGCAAAAATCACCTCCAGTGTGAGCTTATGTTAATTTTAAGTGCAAGCATGGCTCTACATAAAGAAGTAACTACAAAATTAAATAAAATGAAATTACTTCCAGGTGTGAATTTTTCTACACATGGTAAGCATTCACTAAATCTACTCTAACTAGTTTATTTTACACAAAATATATAATCCAATTTATATAAATATCAAAACTTCAATCCAGTTTTGTATCTTTTTACTAAAATAACCTTACTTCTAGATGAAAACTCATTCAATACATATTTGTTTCTCTGGTTTTGGTTTTTAGACTTCACCTTTAGGTTGAACTCAAGGCAACTAGTTCAATAAAGAAGCCTACACTGGACAAGGGCTCATGGCTTATCTATAGAAAAATTTATTATGATCGCACTATATTGTGATCAAACTACTAAGAACTTAAATGATACGATGATTTTACTGATGTGGCACCGCATTATATGTCAATTAAATTGATGGTGTTGTATAATACGTCCGTTTAAAGTGTGTTATGCATACACCATATAACGTACAATGCAGCTTAGTGTGGTACTTCACATAGCACCTAATTCTTGCAAGTAGTGAAGTTTCTACAAAACCAGGGGTGGTTACTCTCCTAACCACTTCTCCTCTAGAGCCTAGTGCACACGAGCGATGCATAGGCTCATTCAGCATGCCAGTTGTAGGGTGTAATCTTTTTCCAATCAAACACAGCCACCTACATGATATCTAAACCGAGATCATAGTTCATTCAAACTTCCAAACCAACGGTGTTGGTGAAGTAGTCAAGTATATGCCGGAGTTGGTCTCCAAGGAATAGAAAATGAACATGTCTCTATTGAAATCGCGTGCTATATTTGCAAGTGAACACACACACACAGAGACACCCCACCAAAACCCCAACAAAAAAACGACCCCACATCAAAGATTAACATTGTTCTCTCTTTTGTGGGTGGCATCAAAATGCCAGAAGGATAGACATGCAGCCTTGATACACTCGCACTACACCAAAACTTTGTCAATATGTCCTTGGGGAGATGTTTTTTAGAATTATTACTACTGGGATTATTGTAGAAGAATTGGAAAGCTCTATAAATTCCTCTCACTTTCTATGCATTTAAGAGCTCCCATACTAGGCTTTGCACAGGTCTGCATCTCACAATGAGAAAGAGGCTCCAGTGCCGGCACTTAGTCGGGTGTTGGGGAGTTGCTTATTTCGGGGGGTGTTGTAGGCTGTGCCATGGGGGTGGGTTTGTCTCGGGGAGGGACCCCTGGCTGCTCCCCCTTCTCTCCTCAAAGTGGCCCTACTGGTCGTTGATCTTTGGGCAAGGGAGGAGTCTTCTCTTTCCTCCTCTCCTAGCAGAGATAATTAAGGGACGGTTGGGTGTCGACCTATAGGTTTTTATTCTATAATGGATTCCAGCATATAGAGACGTCATCGCAGGGCGGCTCTTTGTGGTGGCATTGAAGGTCTCCTTGGTGCAAGGTAGGATTTCCCTTAAATCTTGGTGTGTGCATTTTGGTCCATTTGTCACTTTGCGGTGTTGTTGCATGCAGATTATTGTTGGTGTCTACGTTTGAGGTGATGGACATCTGCTCGCCCATGTGGCAAAAATGCTATCTATTTACTTTGGAAAATGCTATCTATTTCCCCCCTACTCCGAGGCCATGTTGGCTTGGTGTGGCAAGCCATCCTACATTGTGGCACCTTCCTCCCATTTTCTCTAGGATGCTAGTCACTTTTTGTGGGGGTAAGGTCTTTTATTCTTCTCAATTTTTGCCCATGTGTATGAGTTTGGTGCTCTATGTAAAAGTCCTGATGCATGGTTTTAGGACCCCTTCTGAAGATGCAATAAAGGCATAGTCAGTTGTTGGGAAGATGAGGATACTCTAGTCCAAGGGATCTCGAAAGAGAAGAAAAATCTACTTCACAAGCACCAAAGAGTAAAAAGTGCCATGGACAGAAGATATGTGGGAACGAGCTCTTATGCATGCCTACAACCTATATCTTACAGAATAGCCCATTCTAGGTGTGAATTTCTAGTGAAATTTACACGAGGATGTTCGTGTGGACTCACAGCACAGCATACTCCGTTTTCACTTTTTTACCGACAGTAAATATTTTTTACCTACAGTAAATATTTTTCACCTACATGGTAAATACAAATCACTTTTTACCTAAAGTAACTATTTTTACCCATGGTAAATATTTTTTACTGCACCATAAGTATTTGGTAGGTAACAGTTCACTGTTACTAGAAGCAATGATTGGGCATCAACAATGCAGTTACAGGAGGAGAAAAGGAGAAAATCTTATGGTAAAGGTGAGTCAACAGGGATAAAGACTTTTGAGTTGAAAAGAGACATGCTGATTTTTTCAAAGAACACATGTCAAAAGAAGCCATGGTTGAGGATTTTTTGAGAATTTGATATTCAGGAGGACCTAGCTGTCACCCCCCCCCCCGCAGGTCCCCCCGTGACATGTGCAGAACCTCCAGTTTCAACAGCCACCTTACCTGCTCTTAAATGCTGGTCAAGGTATTATCCCCATGTGTCACAATCAGAAAAATCAGCATTTACCCTCCCCTCTGACATCACTCTAGAGAATATCTTGATGGTGACATATCAGGTGACCTCAATCTGTTGACCACATTAAGCAAAAAGTAACCCCAATCAGCGGATTTAAGCATGTTTATCCCTAATCCTAAACCCTCTCAGAAACCTATATAAGGAGGCCTTCTCTCACTCAAAACCAACACTTTACCCACTTCACCAAGCAACGAAGCTACGACGACATTGCTCACAACGAGGAGCTATGGATGGAGCTCTACTCTCTTTCCCTCTCTCTCTCTCTCTCCCTCTAGTATGCTACATTACTAGCCCTAAAACCTAAATAAGGAGTCTTCTCTCATGCTCCATGGCCACAATCCTCGCCATCATTCTCTAAGGTATTGATGTGTTGCTAGTAGGATCATACCTACTTGCTGGGTTGGTTATTTTTGACAAGGGATTATGCCATCCTTGGCTTGCTTCTCTATATCCCTGTTATGTATGATCAGATGCCGCTGTATTGTTAAGCTGATGTCTTGTGTATATATATGCTACATAAGGTCCCTAAGCTTCGTTTCTATGTGTTTTGCCATATGTTTTGATGCCATCATAATGCCAGAAGTCTCACTTGCCTATGTGCACTATGTGTGAGTTCCCTAAACCTCTTAATTTAGGGTGGTGCCCCCTTTGTTTTGTTCTTTGCTTGTTTGCATGAGGCGTGGTTTGTGGAGTGTGCACGAGTACAGAGGCCACCCGATTGCACTGCTCTTTTTCCCGCTATCATTTTGGTGCCCCCACGGAGGAGGGCTACACAGACCTTCAGTCCACAAGCAATGAAGATGTGCAATCTACAACATAGACGAATGGCGTGAGGAGTTTGCAAATTGGAGAACAGAAGAGGAGGAGGCTTTAGAGGCCTTAAAAGCTTTCATCGAGGTCTTGTTACCAGGTTGCAGTGTCATTGAAATTCAAGAAGTAAGTTCTTCTACATGCCTTGTTCGTGATCGTCGCCAACGAAGGAGAGTGAGAAGAAGAGCTTGATATACCTCTCCTCTCAACCTATGAGTGCTCCAGAAACCTCCAACGCACACGAGCTTGAAATATTCTACATCAACATACACGAAGATACTGTGACACACATTAAGGGAAGAGAAAGCATCACCAGACCTCTCTTTCCTGAGGAGCCGACTAAGAGGAGGAAAATCACCTCTACACCTAAGTGGCCCAAGGCCGCAGCGCGTGCTCAAGCGTAAGGTAACATTTGGCTTAATCTCATTAATAAGGGATTACATGACCACTACAGGCAAGAAAAAGGCTAGTGAGCAACCAACTTCAACCTCCAACTTGCAACCACGACTCTCACCCCTAAATCCTCCTGAAGCAAAGAGGCGAAGGCTTGCCTACAAGATTGCCGCCCGTCTCCGAGTGCTCCCAGTGCACTTTGTGAATCCAGACACCACCAATCCCAATCCAACCTCCTATCCGCGTGAAGATCACTTTGGATATTGTCCAAAGTGCTTTGGAGACCGGGTGAAAAGCCTCCCTGCCCTACCTTTGCTGCTAATTTTCAAGAAGTTATCTCAATCTAAGGAAACTATCTTAGTTGATGATGTGCTGCACATTAATGGTGTCACTTTCATTCGTCATGCTGATTATGGTAATAGCATCCAATTGTTGCTTGCTAAAAGGCTCAGCATTGTACAAAGTGTTGCCATCACGCCTTACGTCTTCACAGATGCATCAGGAAGAGTCGAAGTGATCCGAGGTGCTCACCTTGTGTGGCTGATCAGGCTCATTGGTCCCAAGGTGGTGCAACTAAGCTAGGCTCTTCTGTGTAAGTATGGATGCCAATAATGAGAATGATGATCCCCGCATGTTTCCTTTCCATTTTGTGCGTCATATCCGTGTGAATATTTGTATTGATAGAAAAATCTTTTATCAGCAAAGAATAGCCCTGTTGTTTGGAGCCGAGAGACTTGGGGAAATCTTGCGCTCTCCTCATCCTGTCATTCTACCCTTACTAGACTATTACCATTCCTTTGATGTGTCGATCTTCATCCTGTTTTGAGCTAAGTTGTGCTAAAGCTCCAAATTGTAATTACCATACTCTATTTTAAAATAAATTGGAGCTGTTTGTGTAATTGTTTACTCTCTCACTTATGGCCTTCCCTAATTTTTATGGTAAGCCTGGGGAGGTTTCTCCATACTTTTTGGATAATTTGGAAATGGCCTTTCTGGTATCAGGAAGGGATGACGAAGCTACTAAGTTAAGGGCCTTTCCTTTGGTCTTGAGGGAAGGTGCAAAATTATGGTATCAAACTTTGGCACCTGAAAAAAGAAGAGACTGGGAGTCCTTAAAGATGGCCTTCATCAAAGAATTTCGCCGCCATGAGCCTCCAGAGGAGATATGGAGACAGCTCTTAGAGCTACGCCAAACATCACCCAATGACTATAGAAGCTATCAAGGAAAGTTTTCCAACCTGTGGGAGAAATGGTGTGCATCACTAGGTGAAGGAGAAAGGGCGCCAGAATGCCTAAAGAAGGATTGTTTCCTGGCAGGGCTTTACCCCATCCTTCGAGAAAAGGTAAAAGGTAAATTCCCAGATACCTTTGATAAAGCTATGACTTATGCAAGGGAGAAGGATAGGAAGTTAAAATTCCAAGCTCAACTACAAGGGGAAATGGAGCCTCCACCGCTAGCTCAACCTACGGCAAGGGTAGTAGCAGGGACAAGAGCAACAGACCAAGAGTCCTCTCAACAAGAATTACTTCAAAAAATCACCAATCAACTAGAGAGCCTGTCCATCAATCTGGTTCAAGGTGTAAGGGCTCCCCAGCCAGGAAATGAACGAAATAGACAAGAAAGACAAAGGCAAGCACGTGAGTACATTTGCTACAACTATGGAGAGGTAGGTCACGGCATGTATTATTGCCCCCATCCACGACGCTATCAAGGAAATGGTAATCAAAGACGGCCTCCTCGCCAGCAAGTCACTCCTCCTCGAGCTAGGCCACTAAATGGACAAAATGCACACATGGCTCCACCAATCCAAATATTGAGATCCCCTCCTCCACCACCACAAGCACCAGCAGAGATCCCTCCACTACCATCGGGAGGGGAGGACAGGGCTGTCTTTGTCATAAGTCTTGACAATGGTAAGGATAAAGGGAAAGAAAAAATGGAGGAAGTTGTTTCCATGCCAATAAAGAGAGTTAGGAGACAAAGAACTGATGAAATGGAAGCTTCAGAGCCGGATAAAGGGAATGAGGGTTCCTCCCAAGTGATAGGAGACAAGAAAAGGAAGAGTAGGGCAAGGAGGCACATAGGAGTAGAAGACTTTCCACTTGGGGTAGGATCCATACCTTACGACCTGGTAGGAGATGTGAGTAAGCAAGGACCAAAGATTTCATGGCAGCAACTCCTCCACCTTTCCCCAAAGATGCGTAGAACCTGGTCTAAGATGGTCAGCACCAGGAGGGCTAAGGAAAACTCAGTTGGGTCTATTAGTGCAAGAGGCATGAAGGATATCGTGCCAGTCATTGATGCAGAGATTAAGAGTCAGCGAGTCTCCAATGTGTACGTAGATGGTGGAGCCGAGATTTGTGTTATGACAGAGAAATTAATGCACAGGTTGGGTTTGGAAGTAAACGAGCAAACTTCCTTACAAGCCAAGATGGCAAATAATGTAAGGGTGGCTTGTGTGGGAAAGGTTAATGGAGTGAAGTTTTCAGCTTTTGGTGTGGCAATCTCAATTGATGCTTATGTTATCCCAACTAAGGGGGAGGGCTATCCGCTAATCCTTGGAAGACCTTGGCTTATGGCTATGAAAGCTAGGCAAGATTGGGAGACAGGTTCCCTTGAGTTGCGACCAAATCATAAGGTAGGTGGCAAGCAACAAAAAATTGTGTATGACATGAAGCAGGGTAGACAACAAGACCTAGAGATGGAGACTTCTATGGATGAATGGAGCACAAGCAGTTGCTCTTCATCTGAGGATGAGTCATCTGAGGAGGATGCTAGCTCTTTGGAAGTCATGGGTATAATACTGTGAAACCCAGAAGGAGAAGGTGGTCAAGACTCTCTAAACAAGGAAGAAGCCACAGGCTTAGAGGAGATGCTAGCTAAGGACCTACTAGAAGAAGAGAGAGAACCCTATTTGCAGGTACTAAAGAAGCATGCTGGCCTCTTTATAACTGATTACGAGCACATTAAAGGAGTTATGGTAACCCAACACCATATCCAATTAAAGGAAGGTCCCAAACCAGTGGTGCAAAGGCTAAGGAGATTAGGGCTAGTGCAACAAGATGCACTCTTAAAAGAAGTAAAAAGATTACTCAAGGCATGATTTATCTACCCAGTGGAAGATTTTGAGTGGGTGTCTCCAGTTGTGGTAGCACCAAAGAAAAATGGGAAGTGGAGGGTATGTGTGGATTACAAGCCTCTAAACGCAGCCACAAAAAGGGACCATTTTCCTTTGCCTTTTCAAGATGAAATACTAAATGAAGTGGCTGGTCATGAAAGGTACACAGTGTGTGATGGGTACTCAGGCTACTTCCAAATCAGAATTGCAGATGAAGACCAAAGAAAGACTACCTTCATAACACCTTGGGGGTGTTTTGCTTATAGAGTTATGCCTTTTGGTTTAACTAATGCCCCAGCTACTTTCCAGAGGTTTATGAACTTGGTGTTTCAACCTTACTTTGGTATGTCCATACGAGTCTTCATTGATGATTTTTGCATTTACAGCTCTATGGAAGTACATCTGTCCAAGGTTGATGAAGGTTTCACCCGTCTGGCCCAATTGGGTGGGCAATTGAATAAAGACAAGTGCCACATAGGTGAGAGCAAGGTCACTCTACTAGGCCATGTTGTGTCTCAAGATGGTATCGAGGCTTACCCTGAAAAGGTAAAGACATTGTTAGCTTTACCTACTCCTTCAAACGTGAAGCAACTAGTCTCCTTCATTCAAAAGGTTTGCTACATGGGACGATTCATACATCTCCTTTCTCAGGCAATCTATCCTTTGCAGCAGCTCACTAAACACACTACATTGACATGGAGTGAGGAGGGTGAAAGGTGCTTTCAAGAAGTTAAAACCATTTTAAGCTCATTGCCTGTCGTCCTACAACCCACATGGGGTGAATTATTCTATGTAAATCCTAGTGTAGGTCCAGAAGCTCTAGGAGCTGTCTTGATGCAAAAAGACCCAAAGACATCTCTCATGAGACTAGTCTACTTCTCTAGTAGAGTGATGACAGCTGCTGAAAAGGGTTTCAGCGCAACTGAGCAATTGGTGCTAGCTCTTAAGTTTGCAGTGGAGAAGTTTCGGGCTTACTTACTTCCGAGACAATTTGTGGTGATCACAACTGAGGAGGTTTTTCCATATGCCCTACAACACATGGAATTGTCTCAAAGAATAGCAAAGTGGGTGGTGCAGCTTCAAGAGTTTGACTACACACTACAAGTAGAGGATTCCACCCGTGCTTGTTTGGCAGATGTCCTCACACAAAGGTGTTATGAGAAGACCAAGAAAGAGGCACCTAGTAAGGTACCGCCTATCCTGGAGCCTGAAGTTCTACTGGGAGCACACAGTCTATATTTTGATGGGGCTTACAAGAGGACCAAAGACAAGGCATCAGCAGACATAGTAATATTAGGTCCAGAGAAGGAGAAGATATTTGCAAAAGGGTTTCATCTAAAAGAGGTTCATTCTAACAATGAGGCAGAGTACCATGCCCTTGTTTTAGGGTTGCAATGTTGTCTTTCTCAGGGCATCACAAAGCTAAATGTTTTTGGTGACTCCATGTTGATTGTTAAGCAAATGGTTGGTGTATGGGCCTGTAAAAATGACAAATTGTCTGTTAAGATGAGGGAAGCAAAGGCCTTGTTGAAGGGTTTTAAAGAAGTTCGAGTGCACTTTGTACCTAGAGATCAAAATCGAGAAGCAGATGCCTTAGCAGGTGAAGAACTACAAACTCTCATAGTAGGTGCTATCCTTGTGAAAAGTCCTTTATACCAGGGAAAGGAGGAGCTGCATGATTTACTTTACTTTCTTGAGCATTGTGAAGCACCCTCTGGTATGAGTAAAAGTGAACGTAGGTGGTTGGCAAAAAAGGCTACCAGCTATAGCTTAGTGAATGAGGACTTGTATTGTAGAGGGAAAGATGCTGTCTTAAGGAGAGTTCCTGCATCCCAAGAGATAAAGGATATATTTTTTAGTTGTCATGAAGGTGTGTGTGGTGGCCACTTTGCACAAGAGATTACTAGCAGAAAGATTTTACAAGCACGGTTCACGTGGCCAAGCCTCCATCAAGATGTACAACATTGGTGCCGCACATGTGAGGTTTGCCAAAAAGCTGGACCAAGGCGTCTTACCCATGAAAATCAGCATCCAATCAAAACCTATGGGCCATTTGAAAAATGGGGGATAGATGCAATAGGGCCACTACCTTGCACCCAATCAAGGAAGGAATACATGATTATGGGGGTGGAGTACATGACTAGATGGGCAGAAGCTCGTGCCACAAAGCGCATCACAGCCAAGGACGTGAGTGATTTCATTTTTGAATGCATTTGTTGCCGTTTTGGCACACCTTTGGAGATTCTCTCGGATAGGGGACTGGGATTTCGAGCTGATTTAGTCGGGCAATTGATGAGCAAGTTAAAAATCAAGCGCAGGCACTGTACACCATACTACCCTCAGTGCAATGGTCTTGTGGAAAAGGTAAATGGTCTTATATGTAAAATCATCACTAAGCAAGTGCATTTACATCCTAAGGCATGGGACAAACACCTAGATGCAGCACTTTGGGCCTACAGAACATCCTTTAAAACATCCTTGGGGTATACACCTTTTCACTTGGTTTACGGGCAAGAGGCACTATTGCCTATAGAAGTGGAGCTAGCGAGCCTCCGAGTTCTAAAAGCACATCAAGAGGATAGTCAAGAGAAGCAGGTGGAAGGAAGAATCATCTATTTGGAGAGGTTAGGGCTAGATCGAGAGTCAGCAGTGAAGTACTATGCAGCCCAGGCAGAGAAGAAACGAAAGAAGTTTAATCGCAACCTTGTCAAGAAAGGTATCAAGGAAGGTTCTTTAGTGCTCAGATACGACAATCGCTTTGATCGCAGGAAGGATGGTAAGTTCTTGCTTAAGTGGGAAGGCCCTTTTGTAGTGATACAGAGGTTCTCAAATGGTAGTTACCAACTAGGTGACCTAGATGGTAAGGTACATCAGACCCCGGTAAATGGTTGGCGATTGAAGGCCTACCAATGTCGTCTTTCACAGCCATATGCTTGTGAAATCAATGCTAAGGATGGTTCAGAGGAGAGCTCATCATATTCGAGCTCCAACTAAGGTAACAATCATGTACATAGTCGTTTCAAAAAAAAAAAAAAGAGAAGACAAAAAAAAAAGAAAAAAAAAGGAAAAAAAGAGAAGAAAAAAACAAAAAAAGAGAATGCTACCAGTGAAAGCGGATATTGACAATGGATGGGGTATGGCTTTCAAGGGTCTAGGAGACGAGTTGTTAGTCATGGATGGATACAATTATTCATCAGAAAGGACTAAACAGGGTGCATCAGCCAAGAAAGCAGTAACATGGCAAATTCAATTGGTACCAGGTGGGTAAGTATTCAAGAGAACCCTATCGTAGCACAACCTACAGCTAGAGGCATCAAATACCTCTAGCTTAAGGGGGAGGGCTATATGATGCATGGTTTTTAGGACCCCTTCTGAAGATGCAATAAAGGCACAATCAGTTGTTGGGGAGATGAGGATACTCTAGTCCAAGGGATCTCAAAAGAGAAGAAAAATCTACTTCACAAGCACCAAAGAGTAAAAAGTGCCATGGACAGAAGATACATGGGAACGAGCTCTTATGCATGCCTACAACCTATATCTTACAGAATAGCCCATTCTAGGTGTGAATGTCTAGTGAAATTTACACGAGGATGTTCGTGTGGACTCACAGCACAGCATACTCCGTTTTCATTTTTTTACCGATAGTAAATATTTTTTACCACAGTAAATATTTTTTACCTACAGTAAATATTTTTCACCTACATGGTAAATACAAATCACTTTTTACCTATAGTAACTTTTTGTAGCCATGGTAAATATTTTTTACTGCACCATAAGTATTTGGTAGGTAACAGTTCACTATTACTAGAAGCAATGATTGGGCATCAACAATGCAGTTACAGGAGGAGAAAAGGAGAAAATCTTATGGTAAAGGTGAGTCAACAGGGATAAATACTTTTGAGTTGAAAAGAGACATGCTGATTTTTTCAAAGAACACATGTCAAAAGAAGCCATGGTTGAGGATTTTTTGAGAATTTGATATTCAGGAGGACCCAGCTGCCACCCCCCCCCCGCAGGTCCCCCTCTGACATGTGCAAAACCTCCAGTTTCAACAGCCACCTTACCTGCTCTTAAATGCTGGTCAAGGCCTTATCCCCATGTGTCACAATCAGAAAAATCAGCATTTATCCTCCCCTCTCACATCACTCTAGAGAATATCTTGATGGTGACATATCAGGTGACCTCAATCTGTTGACCACCCTAAGCAAAAAGTAACCCCAATCAACGGATTTAAGCATGTTTATCCCTAATCCTAAACCCTCTCAGAAACCTATATAAGGAGGCCTTCTCTCACTCAAAACCAACACTTTACCCACTTCACCAAGCAACGAAGCTATGACGACATTGCTCACAACGAGGAGCTATGGATGGAGCTCTACTCTCTTTCCCTCTCTCTCTCTCCCTCTAGTATGCTACATTACTAGCCCTAAAACCTAAATAAGGAGTCTTCTCTCATGCTCCATGGCCACAATCCTCGCCATCATTCTCTAAGGTATTGATGTGTTGCTAGTAGGATCATACCTACTTGCTGGGTTGGTTGTTTTTGACAAGGGATTATGCCATCCTTGGCTTGCTTCTCTATATCCTTGTTATGTATGATCAGATGCCGCTGTATTGTTAAGCTGATGTCTTGTGTATATATATGCTACATAAGGTCTCTAAGCTTCGTTTCTATGTGTTTTGCCATATGTTTTGATGCCATCATAATGCCAGAAGTCTCACTTGCCTATGTGCACTATGTGTGAGGTCCCTAAACCTCTTAATTTAGGGTGGTGCCCCCTTTGTTTTGTTCTTTGCTTGTTTGCATGAGGCGTGGTTTGTGGAGTGTGCACGAGTACAGAGGCCACCCGATTGCACTGCTCTTTTTCCCGCTATCAAGTCCTAGGAACATTATCTTATGTTTGGTTGTTTGTTGATGGTGGTACTCTTTTTGATGCCATGGCTCACGCTGAGCATGGCTTACTGTGAAATCCTTTTTGGTACTTAATATATATCTACTACTCACATTTCTAAGTTCTTCCAAAAAAAATCCTCTCACTTTCTATGAACCTTTCAAATAAGGTCCTTTAAAGGAAGAAGTTGGAAGTTTATAGGTTTCTATAAAAAAATGTGCAAGATGTTGAGTGGTCAATGGTAGTTTCCTTTTTAGGTATTTCTAGAAATATTTCTCTTGTGGACAAGACAAATGCATACTTACAAGTTATTTGAAGGGTACATGTAGTGCCATTGCTTGCAAAAACATTTTTCCTTTTTGGCTTTCTAAAAGAAACCCTTAGTGTTCTGTTGGATGAGGGAGACTCAAGCAAAAGCATTTTTCCTTTTTGGCTTTCTAAAAGAAACCCTTAGTGTTCTGTTGGATGAGGGAGACTTTCATTGTTTCAGTGCATGATGGAGACTTACCTTTCATTTCACATCCTAACATGTATTTACTTTTCTTGCATTATATTGTTTTAGAATGCTAAAGTGAAGCTTCACCTTGCATAATTTTAGTGAATTTTACACATATATGTTTTTTTTTTGCATCCTATTGTTTTATAATGTCAAAGTGAAGCTTCACCTTGCATAATTCAAATAAATTATATACACACATACACATATATTAGTTAGTTCTTTTTATTTCCTTTCAAAACTTCACGTGGTTTTGCATTTCTTGCATTCTATAGCTTGATTCTAGTCAGTGTTAATGTTCGAGAAAGTCTCTTTTATTAAGCGGTTGCTGGTCGAGTTTCCTCCTCACAGAGAAGAAACCCAAAATACTAATTTTGAGATTTGCAAAATTTTTGGACGACTTTCTCACATATTTCACGGTTTTTCTTCCATTTACTATGGTTTGCATCTAGCTAGTCTCGATTTTCAATCAGCTCAAGATTAAGTTGAGGCAATCCTTTCCCAAACACTGATACCATTTTAATTCGACCTAAAAACTCACTTTCTTATTGTTTTTGAAAGCCGCCGTGACCCTTTCACTTGTTTTTTTCCCAGAAAGGCATGTACAATCTATACTGTATATAAAGCAGCTTAAATTTTTCAAGGAAGCAGAGACCCTCCATGTATCACTCACTGCTTGACTTAAGACAAAACCTTATAAGACCTCTATTTTAAAATGCAAAAGTCAAAGGTAGGAAGATTTAAAATCCAAAAGTGAATAGTAACATTGCACGAAATGAAGAGACTTTTGGGAATTGAAAATAAAAGGCTTTCTACTTTACACAAAGTAACTGAACCCATAAGTACACATAACAAAAAGACTTTGGAAAATGTAAAGTCAAAAGGCTTTCTACTTTACATAAAATAAATGGTCTAGCTTAAGTGCACATAACAAAAAAATTGACAATTGTTGTGGATATTCTATTGTTTAGTGAGAATCTAATTTTTAAAGATAAATTTGCCTTTGTTTTTTCAAAGGGTTTTTTCTAAGACCAATGATATCTTTTTAAAATTTGTAAAAGTGTATTTTCAAATAAAAAATTTGGCCAAAATCACAATAGTAAGTGAATGTATTTAAATCCCAAGGAAATTACAAAAAGACCTCAAGCTTAAGCCGAGACTTGAAGTGCTGATTACACATTTGTCCTCTCCCAGAGGCTACCAAGAACACATTAGGTGTACTATATTAACAAACTTTTACTTACCGTAGCTTGCCACAACGGCATCCATGGATTTTGGAAACAAACAAGTGTATTTTAAAAATTTTAAAAATAACTATAAAGAGACACTTTATACCCTTCCTTAAAGTGCTTGAAAAATTGTGGCATTGGGCACATGTGTTGGTGTCCCTTCTCTCTCAATTTATCGGTTACTATAGTGAGTGCATGTATGTACATGCACGTGATAAAAATATACTCAAACGTCGAGTATATTTTTATAAGGAGAGGAGGGCTTTCCTGCTTACGACAAAGCTTGGCCATCCATGGGGTAGCTCTCGATGCAACTCAAGCATGTCATCGGAGAGAGAGAGAGAGAGAGAGAGAGTTGACAAAGAGAGGAATTTTGTGGACAATCCACTATTAGATTTAGCAAGAGTACATCTTCTTGTGTGAATCAGCTTTTGGGATGGTAAATAGGTCAATTTCAACGCGTGCCTACGTGCGCGTGTGTTTGTGTATACGGGTGTGTGCACGTGTGTGTGTGAGAGCGCGTGTGTGTGTGAGAGAGAGGGTGTGTGGGAGAGAGAGAGAGAGAGATAGAGAGAGAGACAGGGCACTGATCAACAAGAAGAAGAGAGTAGAGAGAGGTTCTGTGTATGTGTGTGTGTGAGTGTGGAGAGAGAGAGAGAGAGGGCACTGATCAACGAAAAGAAGAGAGTAGAGAGAGGTTTCGTGTATGTGTGTGTGTGTGTGTGTGAGTGTGGGGAGAGAGAGAGAGATGCACTAATCGATGAAGGAAGATAGCAAGAGAGAGAGAAAGAGAGACAAAGAGATCATATAGAAATTCACTCTCATAACTGCTCAAATTAAAATATCCTCAATTTTTGGTAAAAGATGATAAACGGGATTTTTCGTGGGTGAAACAATGGGTCAACTACACACACACGTTGAGGTGTTCTGGGGCGGGTAGCAAGAAGAGCGGCCTCTAGACACCCTTCACGGATCCCGTGCTGCTCAATAAAGCTAGATCACAACACAAACACAACCAAGCAAAAATCCCTAGCCAAACCCAACTTGAAAAGGGCACCACCTAGTTATGGATGCAAACTAGGACGCAAGAGAGTGTCCTCCACACCTAAGGGAGACACACAAAGTGCACACAAACAAGAAACACTTTTCTATAGAAGGAGGAGAAAAGGAGACATTGAGAGAATGGAGAGTAAGGTTGCTCAAACAATTGTCTTGCAATTTGAGAGGTGAAAGCACACCTTGATACACTGTCAAAGATCCTGCATGGAGACTACACCAACACGTGCTCAACACTTTGCCAACACACACATTGTCTTAGGTTGCGGGAGACCTCTCACCATTCAAACCTCTTACAACGAACTAGTATTAGGCAATGAAATGTACCCAAAACACTTAATCTCACAAGCTCAAATGAGAAATTGTGGCAAACACATCACCTCAAATATTTGATTGGCATTGCACAACCAGCTGGAATATGAATTGGAGATGAAATCACACCTTTGGAACACCAAGACCTCAAATTAATTGATGGCTATAAGAATAGGTACAATGGTGGCTTGCGATGTGAAACTCTTACACTCTCTCACTTGGAAAATGTAGCATCAATGCTACAGTGCACTAAAGTGTGAATATCACACTATAGTGTCTACAACCAAGTCTCTCCTCATGCATTTAGTGCTCCATGCTATCTATGTCTATTTACAATGAAGGGAAGGGGTCTATTTATAGGTTGGGGATCACTTATTTGGATTATGGCTAATCTAAATTACAAGGTAACAAATTGAGCTTAGCATTTTTTCAGTTTCAAAATGGAGTAGGCATGTCTTATCTCCTTGAGTCACATGCATGTTGGCTCAAGAGAGAGACCATTATTGATGATGGTAAGTGAAAAAAGAGAGGAAAAAAAAGGGGAAGAAAGAGAGTTCTACCACCACTTATCTCTACTTACTTGAGGTGGAGGTGCTTTTGTCATTAGGGTTAGTGCTAGTAGGTTCGTGATTATGATTACAATGAGGTGCACACAAGGTGCATGACAATGGTAAAACGCCTCAGAAGGTATTGAAAATTAGGGGGATGGATGGAATGAGAGAGTTCACCTAGTGATGCCGGTGGATGAAGCGTCAATGTGAGAGACTCGTGGCTCATGGTGACGTTGCGCCGATTTGAAGACTTCAAGGTACTCTTGTTGAAAACCTTTCATTTGCAGAGATAAATTATATCCATTTGCTATTTTTTTTGTAATTTTTGTGATGGTGAAGAGAAAATGTGAATATGGAGTAGATGTAGAGATATATGAGAGTATATGTGTATATCATGGAAGCTATGGTGAAGACAGGGAATGAGGATGGTGAAGAAGGTGAGAAGAGTCATGGAATGTGCAGGTTTGAGTGTGGGAAGGACAGGGATAAGTGTGTATGTGTGAGTAAGTGTGTGGAAAGGTGAGAGAAATAGGAAGACTTTTGGGTGCATGAGGTGGCAGTTTTGAAGTTGGCCATAAAATTCATGTAAAATCCCCCTTGACTCCATAAATTTTGAAAAAATTATGAAAAATAATTCAGCTTATGAGCTACTATTTCCTTTTGGACATATCCTCAGATTCCAATCAGAACAACGTGCCAAAATTTGAGCAAAAAGCTTTCCCTGCAGCACCTCATAAGCCTGGCAGTGGGCCACTATTTAATTCTTTTTCCTTTGTAGCTTCCAAGTGAGGCCCCCCCATACATCAACCATGACCTATTTTTTCCAAGGAGCTTGCACACATGTATGGTATAGTATAAGTATGATATACACGTGGGATGCATGGTGGCAACTAAAAATATATATGTGAAAAAATAAAAGCAGAAAAATCATGAGGGAAGCGACCCTCAATTATTCTCTACTTTGAGTGATTTATGGAATTTATTTGAATATGAAACCTATGTACTTGTGAATATTTATCTAGGAGGGATGGAAACAAATATGACGGAGCCGATAAGGTGATTGGTGAACTTTTATGGTGAAGTCACACAAAGGTTTTTCAAGGCTTGTGTGAGTAGAGCTTAAGGGATAGAATGATAGTAAAAACATGTATAAGGAATGAAACGCAATGGAAGCTAGCATACTTAGGCCAGATAATGCACATATAGGAATATATATTTACATAAATACAAAAAATTAAAAAAAAACCCTTTATACTTAGGTCCTTTATTTGATGAAAATATTTACATGTAAAGAGGACCATAATATTATAATTTTTTTATAAAACAAATTTTCTCCTAGCCCAATGACTCGCTCAATGATTTAATAAGAAATGTAATAAAAACTATTATCGCACACACACTTATTTACAATGAAAAAGCGAGCCTAGTCATTGTGCTAGGGTGTTTTTGTGGGGTGAAGTGGCTTCTTAAAATATTTTTTGAGAGCCAAAAAGATTGCTATCATTTAGCCCCCCCCCTCCCCCCCCGGTCCCTAGATGATGGTACATTCATGTACCATCAAAAGGCATATCTTCCAATGAGAGTGTTTTTCAATCCTTTGTGATATTTGGTGCCTCAATCAAATCTTCATTTTGTAGTGCCAAGCTCAAAGACTTACATGGTATTGTAGCTGTTGGATGCTCTTGTAGATCCTCTGGTAGAACTCGACTCAAGTAGGGCTTTAGTCGATACCCACTCACCTTCTTGGACTGCTCCTTGCCATCCATATCCATGAGTTGATAGTAGTGTGAGAAGTAGGCCTTCTTTACAATGTAGGGACCCTACCATCTAGTATTGAAATTCACATCAAAGCGATTGTCAAGAGGAATATTGTACCTTAGCACCAAATATCCTTCCTTGATCCTCTGTCTTTCATCTTTTTGTCGAGCTTGTCCTTTATTTGTGTAGCCTTTCTTTTGTAGCGCTCATAAGCCGCCTCCCGTTTCCATTCTAGTTCTCCTAGGGTGAGAAGACGATCTTCCTATGCTGCTTCTTCTCCTTGTGCCACCTTTCTATGAAGTCAATCCTTGGAATGTTGAGCTCGATGGGTTGAAAAGATTCTTGACCATAGACTAGGTGGAAGGGTGTGAACTCTGTCGCTTCCTTGTAGGTAGTGTGATAGGCCCATAATGCTCCATCCAAGAAGTCATCCCATAGATTTTTCTTGCTCTTTACCATGTTCTAGATGATTCCTGCAATGATACCATTAGCCTTCTCTACCAAGCCATTTGACTGAGTATAGTAGGGTGTGCTATGCCGATGTAGAATGTGAAGCTCATCACAAACTTCTGTGAGCAAGCCCTTCCTAAATTTTGGACCATTATAGAAACAATCTCCAAGGTGTGCTAGATCTACAACAAATGTGAGTGTACAAAAACTTGGTAATTGTCCTCTCATTTACTCTTGCCACACTTTGAGCTTCTACCCACCTAGTCATGTAGTCGATGGGTGGCCACCAAGATATGATTTTTTTTTATTTTTAGTCCTAGGCAATGGACCCATAGCATCAATGCCCCATTTTCCAAACGGACCATTCGCAAGGACTAACTGACGTGGACCATGCAACAGGCGCTTGTTTCCATTAATGTGACAATTGTGGCAGCTTTTACACCAATGTTGAACATCAATGTGAAAGCTTGGCAAGACATACGCAGCAAGAAAAATCTTTTTCGAAGTGAGTTCCTGTGCAAAATGACCACCACATGCTTCCTCATGCAAACCTTCAAGAATAGCTGGAAGCTCCTTGGTTGTTGGTATTCTGTTGCAAACTTGATCTTTTGCTCTTTGGTAGAGGGAACCTTACAAAAACAAATACGAACTCGCCTTCTTAATGAGCCTCTGATTTTGAGCCTTTTTCAAACCTCTAGAAACTCTCCCTCTAAAATGTAGCTCACAATGGGAGTCAATGACTCCATCCTTTGGTACCTTGGTTGCTTTATCACTGTTGCTGCCATGATGACCTGTACTTCACTCTCAACACATGCAACTGCTTTTTGGGCAAGCAAATTGACATCTTCATTTTTTTTCCTAGGAATATGATACAATTGTACTTATTCAAATTGATTAAAGAGTCTATGGATGGCATGAACCTTTTGCCTTGGCCTTTCATACTTACAAGCCCAAATACCTAGAATTTGCTTCACAATGTGCATCCCCTTTTACCATGAGACACCGTATCTTTTGAGCACCACATATATGCAAACCATGGATTAGTATGTCGTATTCTGGTCCATTGTTGCTTGTGGAACCAGGAAAATTCCCATGTTCTTTCATAAAAACCTCACCATTTGAATCAAGCAACACAAGCCCTCCGCCTGCTTTTCGTGTAGCCTTCTTAAATGCACCATCAAAGAACAAGGTGAATGCGTTAGGTAAATGCCTAGGTGGTGGTAAGGGTAGGGTTTTCACTTCAGGCACCTTGATGTCCCTTTCATGCACTCTATAGGCAAGAATCCTTGATAATTGTGCACACACACTGTCTTCTACTTTGAAAGAGTATTGGAACTCTTTCAATTCCATGATCCATTTTGAAATCCTGGGACTTAGTGTCATTTGAGATGACACCCAAGGAAACAAGTTTTCAACAGCAGTGACTATGATAAAGGGTTTTGGTAGGAGGTAGGATCTAAACTTTCTCACTACAAAGACAAGAGAAAGCATCATAGATTCTGCTTCTGTGTAATTCTTTTCAAGTGCATTCATGACCCGGCTAGCAAAAGTAGAAAGGCCCCATCCTAGTGCTATGAGAATCTTGCTGAAACAATACTGCACCCACTGTCTCCTTATCCACACTTGAGCTAACCAAGAATTTAAACTCCCAACGTGGCGGCATGAGCATCGGTAGTTCCGACAAAACAATTTTTATACAAGAAAAGTACTCTTCAAGCTCATCAGACCACACAAACTCTACGTGTTGTGTCAACTTTTGGAGGGGTTGAAGAAGCTCTGATGCCAAGTGAATGAAGCGTGCCATGTACTTCACCTTTTGAATAAATGATATTACCTCCTGAAGACTCTTTAGTGATGGTAGCTATGAGATTTTTTGCCTTTGCTGGATCCACCTCAATGCCTTTGGAAGAAACCATGTGACCAAGAAAGATCACTTCATCCTCACCTATGTGGCACTTGTCGGGATTGAGTTGACCTCCCATGTCATATAGCTTCTTCAAGCCTTCTTCTAGCTTATGTAGATGCAATGATTTAGATCTATAGATGAAAAAATAATCTATGAATACTCGAATAGACTTCCCAAAGAATGCTTGAAACACCATGTTCTTGAATCGTTGAAACGTTGATGGAGCATTTGTCAAACTAGACGGCATGACTCTAAAAGCATAACAACCCTAAGGGGTGATGAAGGTTGTCCACTTTCCCAATCATGCAAAGCTTGCATTCTCATTAGCCACGGTCTACCTAGGATAAATAGATATCCATTTCCCTCATAGAAATCAATAGCCTTCTTAATGCCAAAAGCTTCCATAGAAACATTCTTACAAACTCCCAAACACCTAGCCTTGCTATTAGTTGCAATTTTCACTTTGATTTTAGGTGTCTCATGAATGTGCATGCCTAGTCTCTGCATAAGGTCCACTATCATGATGCAAATGTGTACGCCCCAATCCACTAGACACTTTCTAGCTAGTTTTCCTTTGATATAGCAATCTAGAACATGTGTAATATCCTCATTAATTCATTTGGGCATGTGCAATTTTAACAACAAGAACATTTTCTTTTGTCCTTCTCCTAGTGCTAGCTGCCTTTGTTAACTCCCTCCTAACGTGTGGGCACAATGTAAGAAATTGAGGCCATGATATACTTGGACCCTTACCTCTCATGTCCTCCATAAGGTTGTAGGGAGCCATACCATGTCCAGGAGGGAAGTCTTGAAGGTTGATGTGGTTCCAAGTCCTCTTGGCTTCCTTGGTTTCCTTTGCTTTCTTTCCTCGTCCATGGTCACTTTGTGATGTTACTCCTTCCTTTTCCTTACCTTTTCCACACCCACGTTTGATACCATTTTCTTCAATGTCACCCTATTTGGATTGTATGACTTCTACAACATTGACATTTGGGTCAGACAAAGGTGGTATTCCCTCTACTTGTTGTTGTGGAGGTCGAGCAACATTTGATCTTTACAAAAGCACCGGTTGTTGACTAATGCCTTCACCCTTATTCATCACTGGGTAATTCAAGTTAAGTCTCCTTGGCTCCCCCCGGGCCCAAGGACAATTATACATCCTATGTCGAGACACTCCGCAATTCCAACATTGCAAGACTCTCCTAGTTCGTGGCTCTCGCTCTTCTGACTTCTTTGCTTGTCCCTTTGGACCTACAGTTTGTGCAAGGTGAATTGAAAAGTTGCACAACTATTCATTTAACTTCTCAATGACTTCAGTCGTTACCTCGGGCTAAGCTCCCTAGACATTGTTGGGAATGGGATTGAGCTAGCTATGGTGGATGAAAGAGAAACGTAGCATCAATGTGTGAGTGTGTGTGTAAGCAAGGTTATCACTCAAGTGAATTACGTTCCAAGATAGAAACACAATCTTGAGAATTGACTTAGCTTAGCACAAGCTCACCATAGACAAGCATGTAGTGCAAAATAGAGTTGTGTTGTTAATTCATGAAAATGAGCTTTAGATAGCTCTACATCCTTGCTCCACAGTATGTGGGATAAATCCACTCTCCTCTCCTTGACTCACACTTTAGGACAAAGCTCACACTTTACAGACATTGATGTTTGTAACTTACCTTTGGGTCTAAGACCCTCTATTAGAACCTCTCTCCGTAGGCACTTGAGTTTTCTATACTTCTTGGGAGCTCTAGTTTCAGCTACATCATAGTTGGTAGGTGCATTCGCCTCCACCTTTACCTGAAGATCAAGGAAGAGACAAGCTATGAATCTTTCCTTCTTTAAAAAATTTGCACCATCACCTGGGTTAGCAATATTTTGTACCCATAAAGCCCAAAGACGTAGAAACTCTTGATTATAGAAGTAGTAGTCGTCTAAGTCTTTTTGTTTATGAGAGACAATGTCTTGCCATAGTTTTTGAGTGTTTTGTGGATCAAATAAGTATCCCTTGAAACGAGTCACAACTTCCGCATAGTTTCCCTTAACTTCCTCAGGCAAAGAGTCAAACCAAGTGCTAGCATATTTCCTAAGGACTACCTCAAACATTTCTACACGTTCTTGATCAATTACTATCCTCTTGATATGGCAAGACATTTTGAAATTTGCTAAGAATAATTCTGCATCCTCCCCAGGCTCTCCAAAGAACAAGGGATAGCCACTCATTTTCCTAGTTGTATCCATGTTCCTAAAAATAAGAAGACAAGCTTGATTTCACTCAATAATTTCTTTTTCTTTTATCTTTTTCCTTTTGCAAAATCAAATTTCAAAGTAGGATGAAAATGTAAACATCAAAGACTTACCTTGTGTATCATAACGCAACCGCTCGTCCTCACAATGGGGCCACCACAATAGAGGCGTTCGGAGGCGGGCAACAAGAAGAGCGGCCTCTAGACACCCTTCACGGCTCCTGTGTTGCTCAATGAAGGTAGGGCACAACACAAACACAACCAAGAAAAAATCCCTAGCCAAACCCTACTTGAAAAGGGCACCACCTAGTTATGGATGCAAACTAGGACGCAAGAAGAATGTCCTCCACACCTAAGGGAGACATGCAAAGTGCACACAAACAAGCAACACTTTTCTATAAAAGGAGGAGAGAAGGAGACATTGAGAGAATGGAGAGTAAGGTTGCTCAAACAATTGTCTTGCAATTCGAGAGGTGAAAGCACACCTAGTTACACTATCAAAGAGCCTGCATGGAGACTACACCAACACGTGCTCAACACTTTTCTACCACACACATTGTCTTAGGTTGCGGGAGACCTCTCACCATTCAAACCTCTTACAATGAACTAGTATTAGGCAATGAAATGCACCCAGCACACTTAATATCACAAGCTCAAATGAGAAATTGTGGCATACACATCACCTCAAATCTTTGACAGGCATCACACAACCGGTTGGAATATGAATTGGAGACAAAATCAGGCCTTTGAAACACCAAGACCTCAAATTAATTGATGGCTATAAGAATAGGTACATTGGTGGCTTGAGATGTGAAACTCTCTCACTTGAAAAATGTAGCATCAACGCTATAGTGCACTAAAGTGTGAATCTCACACTATAGTGTCTAAAACCAAGTCACTCATCATGCCTCTAGTGCTCGAATGCTATCTATGTCTATTTACATTGAAGGGAAGGGGTCTATTTATAGGTTGGGGATCACTTATTTGGATTATGGCTAATCTAAATTACAAACTAACAAATTGAGCTTAGCATTTTTTCATTTTCAAAATGGAGTGGACTATCTTATCTCCTTGAGTCACATTCATGCAAGTTCAAGAGAGAGAACAATATTGATGATTGTAAGTGAAAAAGTAGAGAAAAAAAGGGGGAGAAAGAGATTTCTACCACCACTTATCCCTACTTACTTGAGGTAAGGTGCTTTTGTCATTAGGGTTGGTGTTAATAGGTTAGTGATTATCATTACAATGATGTGCACACAAGGTGCATGACAATGGTAAAACACCTTAAGAAGGTATTGAAAATTATGGGGATAGATGGAATCGGAGAAGAAGTTCACCTAGTGACACCGGCGGATGAAGCGTCAATGTGAGAGACTCGCGGTTGATGGTTACGTTGCGTCGATCTGAAGACTTCAAGGTCCTGTTGCTGAAAATCCTTCATTTGCAGAGATAAATCATATCCAATTTGATTTTTTTTTTATAAAAAAAATCATGATGGTGAAGAGGAAATGTGAATATTGAAGTAGATGTAGAGATATTTGAAAGTATATGTGTATATCACGGAAACTATGGTGAAGAGAGGGAATGAGGATGGTGAAGAAGGTGAGAAGAGTCATGGAATGTGTAGGTTTGAGTGTGGGAAGGAGAGGGATGAGTGTGTATGAGTGAGTAAGTGTGTGGAAGGGTGAGAGAAATAAGAAGACTTTTGGTGCATGAGGTGACAGTTTTGAAGTCAGCCATAAAATTCATGTAAAATCACCCTTGACTCCAAAAATTCTTTAAGAAGTATGAAAAATACTTCATCTTACGAGCTACATTTTCATTTTGGGCATATCCCTGTATTTTAATTTTCAAAATTCGAGCAAAAAGCAATCCCTACAGCACCTCATAAGGCTTGAAGTGGGCCACTATTTGATTCTTTTTTCTTTGTAGCTTCCAAGTGAGCCCCCCCATACCTCAACCATGACCTAATTTTCCCATGGAGCTTGCACACATGTATGGTATAGGATAAGTATCAAACATGATATATACTTGTGGGACAAGAAGATAGGTTAGCTAGTCATGGAACCTATGAAAAATGAACACATGGGATGCATGGTCGCAACTAAAAATATATATGTGAAAAGATAAAAGGAGGAAAATAATGAGGGAAGCGACCCTCAATTATTCTCTAGTTTGAGTGATTTATGAAATTTATTTGAAGATGAAACCTATGTACTTGTGAATATTTATTTGGGAAGGATGGAAAAAAATATGACGGAGCCGATACGGTGATTGGTGAACTTTTATGGTGAAGTCACACAAAGCTTTTTCAAGGCTTGTGTGAGTAGAGCTTAAGGGACAGAATGATAGTAAAAACATGTATAAGGAATGACACGCAATGGAAACTAGCATACTTAGGCCTGATAACGCACACCTTGGAATATATATTTACATAAATATAAAAAATTTGAAAAAACCCTTTATACTTAGGTCCTTTATTTGATAGAGAATATTTACAGGTAAAGAGGATTGTAATATTATAATTTTTTTAATATAAAAAAAATTATCTCCTAGCTAGCCCAATGACTCGCTCAATGATTTAATAAGAAATGTGATAAAATTTGTAATCACACACACGCTTATTTACAATGAAAAAGTGGACCTAGTCATTGTGCTAGTGTGTTTTTGTGGGATGAATTGGGTTCTTAAAATATTTTATGAGAGCCGAAAAAACGGCTATCAATGTATATAGATACATAGAGGGAGAGAGAGAAAAAGAAGAAGGTACGTTCTACCTTCAATAAATCTCTCTCTCTCTCTCTCTCAATGAGAAGGGGCTAATTTGTACTACTCAAAAACAACTCTAAGAATTAATACAAATGGTGAGGATTATGAGAGCAGTGAAGAAACAACCTGGAACTGTACAACTAGCCACATGGACAAATTAAAAAGCCAAAAACCAAAATAAATATCTCTCTTATAGAATTAAAATAATGAAGAGAGGATGATAGTAGCCTCATAAAAATAGGCACTTCCATCTCTCTACAAGAGGTTAAATGCACTTGTGATGCTTCTAGTGATGGAAAAAAATTGGGTTTGTTTACTCCCCGGCATCGCTTAAAGCGTCGCTACGGGAACGTTGCTATAATTGTCGCTCTAGTTGTCACTACAGGCATTGCTATATTCGTCGCTATTTAGCGATGCATATAGCGATGATTGTAGTATTTCTATAGCGACGCCCGAGAGTAAAAAATTTTGAGTGGAAGGGCATTCAACCATATTGAATGTTTCCAAAATAAAGTATACCTAAATGAATCCAAGATAAGCACAACTTCACCTTTGAAAGAAATTGCAAGGTATAGACCCAAAGTAGTCACCCACAAGACAATATAACCATTAACTCCATCATGCATACTATTTTTTGCAAAATAAAGATACAAAACTGACAAACGTAATTGGACAAAAGTGAATTGATGAAAGTAAATCAATGCCAAAATTATACACATCATAGGCAAAATCACTTGACTGTTAAGCTTTGCAAATGTAATAGTTACAACAGAATTTGCATTATTAAGAAAATACATCGTTTTTCAATAATTACAAAAAGATTTACATACATCATCTCATTGTACATGATATGACAAAAGAAAAGTAGTGCTATCTAGCTATGGCTAGACTGACATCGTCTAATCAGAGGTCTTATCGCATCCAAGCAGCGTATTGATAGCCATTTTTTTGGCTCTCATAAAATATTTTAAGAAGCCACTTCATCCCCCAAAAACACCTTAGCACAACGACTAGGCTTGCTTTTTCATTGTAAATAGGGTGTGTGCGTTTAGGGTTTTTATCACATTTTTTTATCAAATCATTGAGCGAGTCATTGGGGTAGGAGACAAAAAAATAAATTTATAATATTACAGTCCTCCTTACATGTAAATATTTTCTATCATATAAAGGACCTAAGTATAAAGGGTTTTTTTCAAATTTTTTATATTTATATAAATATAGATTCCTAGGTGTGTGTTATCACGCCTAAGTATGCTAGTTTCCATTGCGTGTCATTCCTTATACATATTTTACTATCATTCTATCCCTTAAACTCTACTCACATAAGCCTACAAAAAACTTTCTGTGACTTCATCGTAATAATTCACCAATTACCTTATCGGCTCAGTCATGTTTTTTTCCATCCCTCCCAGTTAAATATTCACAAGTACATAAATTTCATCTTTAAATAAATTCCGTAAATCACTCAAAGTAGAGAATAATTGAGGGGCCCTTCCCTCATGATTTTCCTCCTTTTATTTTATATATTTTTTGCCACCATGCATCCCATGTGTCCATTTTTCATGACTAGCTAGCCTATCTTCTTACCCCACAAGTATATATTATATTTTATACTTATCCTATACCATACATGTGTGCAAGCTCCTTGGCAATATTAGGTCATGGTTGATGTATGGGGGGCTCACTTGGAAGACTACAAAGGAAAAAGAATCAAATAGAGGCCCACTTCAAGCCTTATTAGGTGCTGTAGGGACAACTTTTTGCTCAAATTTTGTAACCTTCTTTTGATCCGAATTTGAGGATGTGTCCAAAAGGGAAAATGTAGCTCATAAGCTAACGTACTTTTCATAAATTTTCTAGAAATTTTCAAGTCAAGGGTGATTTTACATGAAATTTATGGCCGACTTCAAAACTGCCACCTCATACACCAAAAAATCTTTCTATTTTCTCTCACCCTTCCACACACCTACTCACTCTTACACACTCCTCCCTCTCCTTCCCACTCCCAAACCTGCAACTCCCATGTCCTATTTCACCCTCTGCACCATTGCCACTTCTCTCACACCTCCATAGCCTACATCCTCCATTTCTACACCCCTATACGCTTCCATTTCTCTCTACATATATATCCAAATTACCATACCCTCTTCAACTTTCTAAAGAACTCCAAAAACTCAGCAAAAATCCTACATCCTCCATTTCTACACCCCTATATGCTTCCATTTCTCTCTACATATATATCCAAATTACCATACCCTCTTCAACTTTCTAAAGAACTCCAAAAACTCAGCAAAAATCCAAGGTTAACCTCTGCAAATGAAGGCTTTTATCATAAATTATCCAAGGGTTCAAGATAACGTAGCTTCATCGACACGTGCAACTTCGACATGCTGATCGCTTCTTCTGCCTGTGCTGTAAAGAGGTAAATGTCAACATCTCCAAAGCTTCAACCTCTCTTTACAAGCTTATCCTTCTCGAAATTTACTCATCATATATCTCACTATTTCGGGAATGATTTTGTAAATATTTTGTAGTGATTATTACTAACGACTAACCACTAACCTTATTGTAAAAATACACCCTTCACTATCTATTAGACTAGGCACTCCCAAATTATTCACCCAATCCTCTCTCCTTTCACCCTCAATAATTCCCTTCCCTTTAGCCCACATCCATGTGACTCAAAGGATAAGAGAGACCCACCCTCATTTACAACATACAAATATGAATAATCTTTGATTTCTTCAAATAAACTTGATTAGGTCTAATCCTAATCAAGGCTTCTAAAACCTATAAATAGATCCCTTATCTCCCTTGTAAATTATCACACGATCACACTACCCACACTATTCTCCGCACATAACACACCACTCTTCAAGCCTAGTTGTGTAGAGTGTGTGCATTGTGAGTGCTCTATTCCATAACTACACATAGGTGCATGTAGAAGCTTGAAGTTATGCCATCTAGAGAAGTGGAGTGATACCATACTCTTCATCACACTTGTAGCCTACTCTTGTCCATAAATAAGATTGATAGTTTTGGGTGCAATTGTATGCTGCAACTACGACTCTTCTCTCCAAATTGACTTGATAAGTTGGCTCATAGGTGGTTGAAGGTATATTGTCCTTGAAGTCTGTTGTGCCATTTCAGGATTGGTGGCTTGAGGGCTTGTAGAATTTTTGGCCTAAAAATTCAATTTTAAGAGGGTGCTGGGTGAGAGAGCTTCCGTGATCCTAAGACAATTTGTGTATTGGCAACAAGGTCAAGCTTTGTGTTGTCTCACTGTTTCTCACCAAGCTCTGTGCATCTAGTCTTTAAGGCTAACACTGAGTTTCTTTAGTTGATTTGTGCTCTTTACCTCACTCTGGTGTGGTGAATGTTTTGTGTCTAGTGTGTGTGGCTATCTTGCATCCCCCTCCCTTTGTGCGTTTGAGTACAAGGATATATCATGTGCGTCCTAGTTCACATCTACAACTAGGTGGTGCCCCTTTTCTTCTTTGGTTTCTGGCTGTGGGTTGTTTTGGTGTTTGTTTGTGCTTGCCCCAGCCCGAATTGAGCAGCAGGGGAGCCTCGAGGTTGTTTAGAGGCCACTCTTCTTGTTGCCCGACCCGGACCACCTCAATTTTGGTGCCCCCACTGAGGAAGGTTTGTGTATGTTTTTATGTAGGTTCAAACTTTAGCATAGTCAAGTAGTTTTCATGAATCACAAGAATTTGTATGATCCTTTAATTCCCATTGCAAGTCAAAAGGTACACATAATTGTTAGTACTAATTTGCAATTTCAACGTGTAATTTGTAGAATTTTAGGTTCTCTTAGGTTGGCTGAGATGAACGCTTCAGTAAATCCTTTTATTTTGCCAATCATTAGATACGACCTTAGTTTGGACGTCTATATTTTTGTTTTATTTTAAGCATTAGGTCATGCATAGACAATGGATAATGGCCCAAGAATAGAGATTCTTACCTTCCATTTCACTCCATACATTAGAATAAACGTTGCAATTAGTAAAAAAATCATTTTCAACAACGTATGGTGTTCATGTTTGATGCTCAAAGAGTAGGAGAAATTTCGCATCACCAAACCCTGTCATCCTACCTCTTATTGATTATCATAGGTCATTTGATGTGAATATTTTTATTTTGTTGTAGAATAGATTGCAATTTAGAAAACATTATTGTGTAAATCTTTTTAAGAAAGAAAAACAAAACGTGTTGTCACTTTGAATTTGATTCAATGGAGGCCCAACGCCAAATGTCTGGATATCCTCTTTTCTTTGAAGAGCCTAGAGAGGATGTCGAATTATTTTTAGCCAATTTCAAGATGTCTTGCCATATCAAGAGAATAGTAACTGATCAAGAACGTGTAGAAATGTTTGAGGTAGTCCTTAGGAAAGATGATAGCACTGGGTTTGATTCTTTTCCTGAGAAAGTTAAGGGGAATTATACAGAAGTTTTGAATCATTCCAAGAAATACTTCTTTGATCCCCAAAACACTCAATAATTATGGCAAGACATTGTTTCTCATAAGCAAAAAGACTTAGATGACTAATACTTGTACAAGCAAGAGTTTCTATGTCTTTGGGATCCATGGATACGAAATGTTGCTAACCCTGGTGATGGTGCAGAATTTCTAAAGAAGGAGAGGTTCATGGCCGGACTCTTTCCTGACCTTAAGGTAAAAATTGAGGCGGATGCACCTTCTACCTTTGATGTAGCTCAAACTAGGGCTGCTGAGAAATATAGGAAACTCAAATGCTTAAGGGTAGAGGTTCCAATAGAAGGTCTTAGACCCAAAGATAAGTCACAAGCATCAAAATCTAGGGAGCTTCCCGAGGTAACGGTGGAAGTGATTGAGAAGTTAAATGAATCTTTAAGCAGCATGTCAAATCACCTTGCACAAGCTGTAGGTCCAAAGGGACAAGCAAAGAAGTCTGAAGAGCGAGATCCATGACCTAGGAGAGTCTTGCAATGTTGGAACTGCGGAGAGTCTGGACATGGGATGTATAATTGTCCTTGGCCCCGTGGGGAGCCAAGGAGACCTAACTTGAATTACCCAGTGATGAATGCAGGTGAAGGAGCTGGTCAACAATCGAGGCTTCTACAAAGGCCAAATGGACCAAGACTACCTCCACAAGGGGTGGAAGGAATTTCACCTTTGCTTGACCCAAATGTCAATGTTTTAGAAGTCACACAATCCAAAGAGGGTGACGTTGAAGCAAATGGAATCAAACGTGGGCGGGGAAAAGGTAAGGAAAAGAAAGGAGTAACATCACAAAGTGACCATGGACGAGGAAAGAAAGCAAAGGAATCCAAGAGGACCCAGCTCCACATCAACCTTGAAGACTTCCCTCTTGGACATGGTATGGCTCCCTACAACCTTATGGAGGACATGAGAGGTAAAGGTCCAAGCATATTGAGGCCGTCCGGGGCGGGCAACAAGAAGAGTGGCCTCTAAGCACTCTTCTAGTCTCCCGTGCTGCTCAATTGGGTTGGGGTTGGAAAAAAGCAACAAACACACACACAAACCCGCAACCTAACCCTACACAACTTTGGGGCACCACCTAGTTTTGGATGCGAAGTAGGACGCGTAAAAAGAAAGAGAGAGAGAGAGAGAGAGAGAGAGAGATAATGCTCGGGCTGCTTTGAAATGTATCCGCAGTGATCAAGCAAACACAATTATATATGTAAGAAAAAGAGAGAAGGGGGAGGGGGTGCTTGTTGCATTAATACCTTCTTACAAATCTGTCATGACCAACCAAAGTGAGATTAGTATTTGTTCAACATAGCTTGAGTAAATTACACCACAACACATCACAAAAAACCCACCCCAATCACTCTCTTAAGGCCAGGGGAGTCCTCTCCACCCTGTCACCCTCTTACAGTATGTGGGATTTATGGCTAAATTGATGACAACACCTAGAGACAAGCTATCAAGAATTTAAAAAAAAAACACCAAGACACTTACACATCATTGTTGTCCATTACTTCACGTTGGAAGAGAGACAAAGAGACAAAGAAAATGTTGGGCTTACACTAGTAGGACAAATGATAGATTTCCTACTTTCAATTGAATAATCACTCTCTCTTACAGTGGCATAGAGTTCCCTTGCTAATCACCCCTAATACAACACATGCATATGCATAAGACAATGAGCCTCCACTCAAGAGCTCCTTCTAGAGAGGTCGACCTTGGCTTCTCAAGCTATAGCATAGTGCTGTTGCTTATGGATCCCCTTATTTGTGCTAGTTACACCCTCCTTTTAAAGCAATTTTGAGAGCTAGGGTTACTCCTCTAACCATGGTTGGGTTAGATTTTTAGCACTTATCTAATTTCTTTTGCTTGGAATTATCAAGAAGTTGGTGGGGATAGATGCAGAAAAGAGAGAGGAGAGAAGTGGAGGTGATAGGACTTTTCATACTAGGTTAGTGTTAGTAAATTAGTAGAGTTAGTATTTTTATTGATTTACAATTGAAATTGGATATTTACAATAGGAGTATCCATGTAGGATACAAATAAGGAAGAAAAAACTCTTAATAGGTAAGAAAGCATGGATTTCTTACATAAGTTGATGCTCCAAGTGTCTTGAGTAGGGTAAATTTTGACGCTTGTTGACGGTCCACTAGCTTTCACGGTACGTTTTTCTCCACTCTTGACCTTCCTTGAGAGCTAAGGTAATTGAATATGAGTAATCAATCAACATGGTGCTGTCTTTCAAGAGAAGAGGCTGAATTTTGTGGTTTGTTTGATAGATATGGGTAATATGGAAGAGGAAAAATGAGACTAGGTGGTCAATTTTGGAATGGAAGTGTGTGTAGGAGACATGAGTTCACCATGGTTCCTCTTATTCTTCAAGGTTGAGAAGAAGGTGAGTAGGGTGCAGAGAGGAGTGGTGAGAGAGGTGGGAATGATGAGTGGAGAAGTGTGTGTGAAAGAGGAAAATGATAAAGTGGAAGAAGGAGTGTGGCTGCATGGGATGGGTAAACTGGGGTTCACCAATAAAATCATAGCTCACATCTCGTGGCTCAAACAAATATGAAAACATTTGAGGCAAAAGTTCAGCTCACAAGCTACAAATTTTGTTTGTATCACCTTTTCAAATTCGGAGAGCAAGTGACCTTTAAAAATTCAGCAAAACCGACTGTCTTTTTCGCACAAAGTCCTTGTGGGGTCCTTCTTTGGATGATTCTTTTGAATGCCTCCAAGAGTGAGCCCTCCATAGTGCATGCATGCATGCCACATACCCTTGACCTTATTTGGTAGGTCTATAATTGAAGATAGTGTTGACATCATGATATAAATGAATAGTAAAACTAAGGAAATCAAATATTGAGGGGTCTAAAAATATATATACATGTCAAATATAAATAATATAGGTGGAAAAAATATAAAGGGGTCAAAATAAATCTCTCATTATAAGTCTACCATAAAAAGATGAATATTTTTGGTGTTCTAATTTATGAGAGTAATAGAGAATAGATGTAGGAAGGGAAAAAAATCACAATAGTGAAAAAAATATAAACATAAATAAAACTAGTTTTTTTTGGATTTTTGTTGGGATGGAGTTAAACCAAAAATAAGAGAAGCTTGCATGAAATTATTTCTTTATGGAATAAAGGGTATGGTAAGAAAAATTGTGGTAATGTTGAGTCAATGTACATAGCATAAATAACACACACCTAAGTATAAATATTTAAATAAATACCAAAATAATTATGAAAAATCCTTATATTTAGGCCCTATATACAATGAAATATTTACACACAAAGAGGCCATAATAAACCTTTTTTTTTAAAAAAAAAAAATTTGGCTCAACTAGCCCAGTGACTAACTAATTGAGGGTTTTTAAGAAAATATGGAGATAGTCCCCTAACTCACACACACCTATGTACAGTGAAGTGGTAGGGATAACCAAAATGTTTGAGTGATTTGATAGGGTGAGGTAGCTTACTATGGCAATTATGGAAAGCCAAAAAACGGCTCTCAATATCATGGCCTCAATTTCTTGTATTGTGCCCACAAGTTAGGAGGGAGTTAACAAAGGCAGTTAGCACTAGGAGAAGGACTGTGCGCTCCTTGCCGCACTGTCGAAGCAAGGGACTTGCCAATACACCGTATGCGAGCCACAAACGGCTCCAAGCACACAACAAGCCTAAACTAGCAAGCTCAAGAAAACAAAGGGTGTGTCACTCACCGCTCTACGCTCGCCTTCGTGGTGGATTCCTCGCCGCGATGAAGAAGAAGCTGCAGTCGTGCCGCGCTCAACCGCTTCGCCGCCGTCGTGCCTTCGTAATGCTCGATCGCACACACACTCTCCCTCTCTCTCTCTCTCTCACACACACACACACAAGGAGGTGAAGAAGAAGAAGATGGAGATGGAGCAAGAGCACTCTTCAATTGCACAAATGAGAGAATGAGTAAAAATTAGGTTTAGTTGGCTTTTATAGGAGCTCACCCCATTCACACTTGGGCGCCCATGCTTAACCAACTAATCCCTTGAATGTCCAAGTTAAAGTGCGCCTCTCATCGACGATCACTCTACCTTTCCCTATTGGTCCGACAAGCCCGGTACCTGACTCTATCGAATACATAATACGCGTCCATCGTAGGTGATGGGGTGTCCGTGAGCCGTGAGGGTTAACATGCCCCCCTTCCTGATGTAGATTCCGTCCTCGGAAGCTATTGAGTTGAAGCTGGATCGTCGAGGTGGAAGAGCATTTGAGATGAATGTCCTTAGCCTTCTTCAGTCACTGCAAAATCAAACAACATTGGCACAGTAATTGCATTCTCTTAAAAAGCATATGCAGTTTTAGATAGAAAAATTGATTGCTCAAAGAATTTCAAACAATTTGTTAGCAATGAACATTAAATTGCAATGTAATCAAATGCATAAACAGATGTAAAGGTAGAAAATTAAACAAGTCTGGGGTCGCTAATTTGACGGTCGAAAAGCACTAGAGATCGAATATTAATACTATGGGTAAGCTTCTTAATTTTCTGTGGTCAATTAAGTTGTTTAATCGCGAGAGCCAAGTATTCATGTTCGAGGGCTGACTAGAGGCTATATCTAGAAAACCTTGTAGTTAAGCTACCATAAAAGGAATTTCTCATGAAATCATCGCCTGACTGATTACTTTTTCTTTGACCCCCCAAAGTCTTTTCACACTGATTCAATTTTGATGTGTGTGCTTATTTTGTATGCCTTGGGTTTTTTGCTTTTCAAGGAAAAGCGCCCACACTGGGAACCTCTAGGGCTCTAGTACCATAGGCGATACATGTGAGTGAAGTACCAAATCAAGCGGAGATTTCTTTTCCAGCTTAAAATTTTACATTGTGGCACTTTGATTTTTTGCTTGTTCATTTTCAACATTTAAATTTTGTAACTTTGGGGGGTCATATAACACTGATACACTCCCCAGGCTCATCACATTAGTAAACTCCCTTTATAATACTTAAGCTAAAGGTCACTAGGGTTAAGCCCACTAGAAAGCCCTAGTACATTTCATACAATGCTGCCTAAATCGGATTAAGAACCTAAGTAACCATTGCTTATTAGGAAGGCATTCCCCATGGTATTAAGAGAAGATTTCTAATACCTAGCTTGGTCAAACTAGCTTAGTCGGACTGCTTGATTTTTACACCTAAACAAGTGATTATGACAAAAGATTACATTGAATTAAATGTTTGATACTAAGCCAATGCGCTGAATATTATGCTACCAATCACAATCAAAGCGGACAATCATAGATGCAAAAAGATAAGGGCAATGCGAATGGACAAGAAACACCTGTTTGTGTTGATGGTCGCGCTTGATTTGAAGGTTCCATGAAGGTCCAAATCCTATCAATAGCAACACGCTCCTGTACACACTATGAAATACAAACAATACCTCTAGGAGGCACATCAGTGGGAAAAGAGATCTTTGCTAATCACTCAACTCTAAAATAGAAACACTCCTATCGTACTAATCTTACCTACCCTCCATCACTCAAGTGATGAGGATCAAAGGTGTTTTATGGCATAGGTTTCTGTTTCACTGTACCAGATGTGACATGTGTAGGTCTGAGTCAATGTTTTGACTTTTATTGTGCATACTCGTTTGCTAATTGCTCTTGCTCTTTTCTTTTTTTTTGTGAGTATAAAGCTTTATATGTACATTCCCTAAGATTGGAATTGAGAGGTCAGGGAAAAAGGTTGAGAGGGAAACAAATGAAGGATGACTGTCAGCAAACACTCCCCCCTTCCTTGGGTAGATCATACCATTTGAAATGAGCTTGCCACCCTTTGAAACCAATTGTTCCAGTTGGTAATAGGTGAGGATTTTTGCCAGTAGTTTTCTATTACCCTAGGTGCCTCGTCAAGTTGCAAGGGTGGTAAGGTACTCTCCCAGGATCGAACTTGAAGTGGTTCATTAGGTGATTCTTGAACACTGGGAGGTGTGGATTCTTTTGTAGCTTCATGGAGGTCCACTACTATAGATGGAGACTGTGTAGAAGCTTTTACCTCTATGGATGTATTACATGATGAGCTAGAATCTTCATGGGACTCTCCCCTTCCTGAGCTAGGTGGAACAAATCGTTCTTTCTTTGGTACCCAAACTAGCTCGAGAGCGGGTGTGTAGCATTCTGTGATTTTTTTCTTTCCACGATTTTCAATTTGTTTTGGAGCCACGGGATTGGGCTCACTTGGGTCAGGTGATAGGTAAGAGTACAATCTACGTTTTGGCACCCAGATTTGATCATTTCCTTCATAGTATCCTTGGGATTCCAATAGTCGTTTAGGGATCCATCGCAACATTTTCTTACTTTTCTTGGAGCGAGTGGTACGTTTCTTACAAGGCTTCTGTTTTTTAGCACTAGCTATGGTCACTAAAGAAACTTTAGGGACCCACTTGTATGTTTCCTTCGTTACCTTAGGATGAGTCTTGTCGGAAGCGATATGCATCGCTTGTAGCATATTTAAGGGTATAGGCATTTCATCCCCCTCAGGTGTTACCCATGTTGTCCCCCTATTTCCCCAAGTGTCTATGGTTGATGCTAGGTGGACCCAATCCACATTGTCCGACTCAGTCATCCCCGGTAACACATCCATATAAGGAGAATCTTGGCCAATGTCTGTATCCTTCTTACAAGTGTAACAATATTGTAGTGGGGCCGAGTGAACTGTGGTGTCAGAGCGATGATCAATAATGGTTTTACTCCCTAAGGGGTGTACCTTACCAGTCACCAAATCCACTCTAAGGACAGAGTCTTGGAATTGCAAATAGACATGATTTTTAGACCAATCGTGAACCATTTGTGCTTCCCTCATGAATGGTCGTCCTAAAATCATTTCATATGACATAAGGTGTTTAGAGAAATCCATTACAATGAACGTATGTCGTACCTTGTGTCCTAGAACTTTGATCTTAAGATCCTTGAGCATCCCCATAGGTTTGGCTATGGTACCATTTTCCATCTTTACCACAATGTTAGTAACACTGAGGCGGGGTTTTCCCATGGATTCCCAACAATCTTTTGTAACGATGCTAACTCCCGCACCACCATCAAGAATTCCCTTTATAGTTAATCCCTTGGCAGTGATGGGTAGGGTCGCATTAGACTCGTCGCCTTCAAAATACTGCCCTAATTCGTTAATGGGTACCTCGATCACAGACTCGTGTCCATCTAAGTCAAGTGATTGCACATGATTTTCCTCATCAATCATAATCGAGTCAGGCCTATTTGGTTGCGCAAACTGCGGTAATCCCGTTCGTAGCTCTCCGTTAAGGAATGCTCGAAGTGCAAGGAATAACTCAGGATCTCCATACAGCTTTGCTATGATCGTGGTTCGGACCTCAGAAGACATGAAGTCCACTAGTTTGGCAACATTCATTGGCGTTTTGCAGGGTGTAGGTCCTTGACTAGGAACTGGTGAGGATGGAATCTCATATTCCTCAATGGGATCAGGTATTCCTTCGTTAAACATCCTTTCCAACAAGAAGGGTGTATGCTCACTTTCTGATGTCCTGTCCTCACTCCCTTCTTGGATGATACTAGATATGGCTAACGGTCTATGGTTCATGTGGGGTGGATGAACTTGCGTGGGAAACACTGTGTCATGAATTTTGACCTGCATGGGTTCTGGTTCTAGTTTCCTTTGAGTCTCCTCCACTAAACCTCTTAGATGTTTCACCTGCTCAATCTCGTCTACTGGGTTTGGGTACGTCCCAATCTTCTTTTTACGATTCTTCCCTTTTTGCCCCTGCGGTTTATCTTGGGGGTCTTGGATTGGATTTGGAAACACTTGTGGTGTTTTCAGAGGCTCTTTATGGTTTTCTCTCATTCGGTTTTCATTTGGTTCCATGTTACGGTTTTCTTTGTCGGTCTTTCCCTTTGTGGTATTGGTTCTAGTCTCCATTGTCTCGACTGAATCTGAATCATCCTCGAGGTCATTCATATACACGGGGTCATCTCCTGTTCCTATGTTTGTTTTGGAACTTGGCTTTGAATTTTCCGTATTCTGCGACTTCTTCCTTCGTGTCTTCTTTTTCTTTGCTTGGATAATTGACGCGGTGTCTCTCTCTTCGAGGATATGTCCTGGCCCTTGAAGCATGGACCGTGTAATCGCATAAGCAGGTGCGACGGGTGGTATTGGTGATGTCACACTAGCAATTTCGACCAAATTTAGGGGTGTGATTTTAGGTGCATTTGGGTTATAGGGGCATTGGGCAATCAAGTGATCTATGCCACAACGATTACATGTGAGTATTGGCATTGCAGACGTGCTCCCTTGATTCACTTGCATCTGTGCAACATTCTTTTGCAGCCTAATAGGGCACTCCGCTACTCGATGTGGTCCACCACACTCGTAGCATTGAAGAGGTGGCCTCCTAGCCTGGGTGTTGATATTTTGACCTCTGGATGCGAGAGCAGCAGCTTGATAAACCGGCTTGACTTGTCCCCAACAATCTTCCATGTAGTATATAGGACATTCTTCCAATGTATCAAGTCCGTAGGCAATACTAGTGTCTATTTCCTCCTCACAGCCATCTGCATAAGCATTTGATGGCTCGCAACCCACTTGGTTCATAGGGGCGACTCTTGGATGCGGGGGCTGCGGTCCTAGCACAGGAGGTGGTAACGGTGTAGCTTGTACAACATTTTGAGATCTAGGGACCATGTGTTGCGGTAGTTGCTCAACAGGTGGAGTAGGCATCAATACAGGAGCTCGAGGTGCATCCGTCCAGGCTACAGGTGGTCTATTTTCCATCATACGTTTGATCATTAAACAATCCTTAGCTTGGTGACCATACCTACCACATGCGTTGCAAGTTCCATTAAATTTTACTCTAAACGTAGGGCACTCACTAGTGCTATGTGGACCTAAGCAAATGGAACACCATTGTTGCTCCCTTCTTGGATACATGTGACTATTTTGAGGGGGTCGATTATCCTTAAGAGACTCTTGGATTGCCTTGGTGAGGTCTGTCAAGAATGTCTCAAATACCTTTGGCTCATTGGCAATGGGCTTTGCAGTCATGGGTTCATACTCAATGGCTTGTGAGCTAGTGGATCTCGTGTCAGTAGACACCCTCATGCCTGCTATCATCAAGTTGTCCTCTAATTGGATTGCATTGGCAGTGACATCTTCCCAGGTTGTGATACCTCTAATCACTAGTCCATTATAGATTCCTTCATTCCTCAACCCTCGAATGAATCGATCAAGCAGTTGGTTATTGTTGAAGCGCTCATTTACAGGGCAACGAGAGTTTAAGTGCTTTAGACGACTAATGAAGTCCCTTACTGACTCTCCTTCCTTACGTTCGGCCTTCTGTAGCTGAGATGCTACACCCCAAAGCACACCTTCTCGTATGTACTCCTTTAGAAACAACCTTCGAAGGGTAGGGTAGATTGTTTTCTCGTCCACCCTTAGGGTCCTATACCAATCTCCAGCCTTCCCACTTAATGTCAAGCTTAAGGCATTGCACTTATGTAGTTCGTTGTGTTCCCCTAAGGAATCACATACTTGTTCAAACACTTCAATGTGTTTTCTAGCATCTTCGTCCCCATTGAATTTTTGCGTGAGTTTGGCAATTTGTACTGCCTTACTTCTAGGCTCTCTATCAGATGCATGACGCATATTTTCCGCGATAGATCGACCTATGGTTTGAGCAAACGCTGCTAAGTCACATGTGTGAGGAGGTAGGGCCGGTGGAGGTACTCTTGGAATCATATGTGGGAGAGGAACGGGTACCGGTCTTGGCATATGTGTAGATGATGCAGGATATGGAACATAACCGGGCATAGGTCCACTCGGATAAGGGCTAGGGAGCGGCACTCGAGGAGCATAAGCAAGTGGTACAATTGGAGGTGTGGGGGCCATGTGTGCATAAGGGGCTAGAGGCACATATGGTCGAGGCCCCATATTAGGTACTACGACACTAGGTAGTGGCATTGCGCTAACCGTAGATGTCATCGGTACATCCTCTGTCAGGCTTATCCCTGGAGTGAGCACTGTGTTTTCCTTGATAGAGGGTTGAGCCAAGTTAGGGAAGCTAAAGTTTTCGCTCAGAGGCTCAGATTGCATAGAGACCCCAGGTGAAATGACGTAAGATGGGTCCATGGGGCTCATTAGAGGAGTCTCCATTTGTGATAGAGTAGGCTGTTGAGCCTTACTCGTATCCAGAAATCTCATGGGGCCAGTTGAGAGTATATTTACCCCTCGGTTTTGCCTTTCTGATTGAATAATGCCATGGATAACATTACAGATCATTTTCTGTTGATCTTCGATGCTCGTGGCACTAGAGGTGGATTGTACAATCTCTATCCATCCTACATGGTAGGCGTGGCCAGAGTGTAGATCCGTCAACACCTCAGTGTGGAGGTCGTATGTCCAATGATCATTAATGAACAATCCTTCTAGAGTCGACGTGTTAACGGTTTCTTGTGAGGTAGAAGCAATGTTGCTCCCCGTGGTTTTACTTGCCACCAACGGTACTCTAGAGGGAACTTCTGAAGGAGGAAGCTCAACAAGGCCTTCTTGGTAAGAAGTTGGTAGGATATCCACATGGACACTCTTTGGGGGTGTGGGGTCCACTTGCGATGTGAAAGGAGAGTCCACTTCCCCACCCCCTTCGTGTGCTTCATTTGCATCAGGTTCCGAGCGAGTAGCTCTACCTAATGTTTCCATGAAACAGCTAAACATACTAGTACTAGGCTGTGGAGCTTCGGGAGGTGCATGGCCTTCTCTCTCAGTGTTTTGGGTAGGGTATGCTTCCATGATTTCTGAGTCGGAGGAGGAATCACTAGCGGCTATTTTAGGGTCTTGGGTGGTGCTACCTTGTGTCCCCACTGAGGGTCTAGAGCTTATCGTGGATGGGTAATGGGTGTCCGTATGAACAGAGGCACCCTCAATATGCTCGTGTTCTAGCACCCGCCCAGAGCGTAAGTGCATGTGCTTTTGATACCCTAAGGTGTCAAAAAGCTGCTCTAGGAGGCCTTGTGACTAGTTTTTAGCGTGTTTTTTGTTTGTTTTTTTGCTAGATTTTTTAGAGCGTGTCGTGGAATGGGCCGTGTGATAGCTCGAAACGAGCGTATCGGTCAGAGGGTTGTGCCGTGCTTTACAGCCCTCCGTTTGGTCACTCTATGCCCTCGGAATCCCTAAAACTGTCAATTTCCAGTAGGGAACTAGGCCCAAACTAGAAAGTCTAAGGGTGCAAGTGGGAAGAGAAAGGAGGAGAGTGGAGGACTTGTCCCACATGCTCTCATTCTCTCTTGAGGGAGTATGGTATATATATAAGAGTGAGTCTAGTATACATCATAAGACTGAGGACTGAGGCCTGGGCTTGGGCTTGGGCTTGGGCTTGGGCTTGGGCTTGGGAAAATGATCCCGATCTATCTTTTATACAAACCAACCCGTCCGTTTTAAGAGTCACGTTTTTTATTTTCGAAAAATATCGCCGCCCACTCGCTCGCGTTTTTAATTTCCGAATTTTTTTCCTTTTTTTTTTCAAATATTTTTTTTTTTTCTCAAAAAACTTTTTTTTTCCAAATTTTTTTTTTAATTATTTTTTTTTGTTGATGCAAAAAATGCAGAAAAACGCAGAAAATGCAGAAAAAACGCAGAAATTGTAGAAAGTTTAAAAAAACGCAAAAATTACAGAAAATTGCAGAAATTGCAGGAAAAAACGCAGAGATTGCAGAAAATGCAGAAATTGAAAACGCCGAACTTGAAAATGCAGAAATTACGGAAATTGAAAAAACGCAGACAATACCAGAAATTGAAACTTGACAGCAAATGCAGAAAACGCAAAAAACAGAAATCTCCACACACTCCTTCCCTGCCTTTCCTATGATAGAAATTGCACCACAAGGAAGCGTAAAGTGCTAACCGAGCTTAGTGTAGGGCATATCCCCGGCAGCGGCGCCAAAAATGTGCGCTCCTTGCCGCACTGTCGAAGCAAGGGACTTGCCAATACACCGTATGCGAGCCACAAACGGCTCCAAGCACACAACAAGCCTAAACTAGCAAGCTCAAGAAAACAAAGGGTGTGTCACTCACCGCTCGACGCTCGCCTTCGTGGTGGATTCCTCGCCGCGATGAAGAAGAAGCTGCAGTCGTGCCGCGCTCAACCGCTTCGCCGCCGTCGTGCCTTCGTAATGCTCGATCGCACACACACTCTCCCTCTCTCTCTCTCTCTCTCTCTCACACACACACACACACAAGGAGGTGAAGAAGAAGAAGATGGAGATGGAGCAAGAGCACTCTTCAATTGCACAAATGAGAGAATGAGTAAAAATTAGGTTTAGTTGGCTTTTATAGGAGCTCACCCCATTCACACTTGGGCGCCCATGCTTAACCAACTAATCCCTTGAATGTCCAAGTTAAAGTGCGCCTCTCATCGACGATCACTCTACCTTTCCCTATTGGTCCGACAAGCCCGGTACCTGACTCTATCGAATACATAATACGCGTCCATCGTAGGTGATGGGGTGTCCGTGAGCCGTGAGGGTTAACAAGGACCAAAGAAAATGTTCCCGTTGTTAAAATTTCACATGGCCAAATGAATGAGGATATTACACATGTGCTAGATTTCTATATCAAGGGAAAAATAGTTAGGAAGAGTCTAGTGGATGGGGGCGCACAAATTTGCATCATGACAGAGGACCTTATGAAGAGACTAGGCATGCACATTCATGAGACGCCTGAAATCAATGTGAAAATGGAAAATAATAGTAAGGCTAGGTGTTTGGGAGTTTGTAAGAATGTTGTTGTGGAAGCTTTCGGTATTAAGAAGGTTGTTGATTTCTATGTTATGTCTACAAGGGGAAATGGCTATCCATTTATCCTAGGTAGACCGTGGCTAATGAGGATGCGAGCTTTGCAGGATTGGAAAAGCGGAAAGTTGATTTGCAGGAATGACAATCACAAGAAGGTTTTCGTTGACATGAAGGAGCAACATCAAGAGGAGCTCCAAGAGGAATCTTCTCAAAGTGAAAGCGGGGATGATTGGACCGATGACACCTCGGAAGAAGAAAGCAGTGGTAGCACTACGGAGGAGGAGTCATCCATTGAAGTCATGGGTGTAAGTTTTAGGCCAAATAACGAAGAGAGATTCTGCCAAGGTTTAGAAGAGGTAGGCCCCCAGGAGAACCAAAGTGTTCATGATGAAGAAATGCTAGATGGTATGCTGTCAAAGATTCTTACCTGGGAGGAAAGAGAGGAATTCAAAATTGTGCTATGAAATTTCCTAGGCTTTTTGCTAAAGATTACACAGATGTAGGTGGAGTGGATGCCATTCAACACAAGATCGAGCTAAAGCCAGAGGCCAAACCTAAAGCACAAAAGTTACGAAGGTTAGGAGTCATCAAAGAGCAAGCACTACTCAAAGAGGTGAGGAAGGTGCTAGCAACAGGGTTCATCTACCCCGTAGAGAATTCTGAGTGGGTCTCTCTAGTTGTGGTCACTCCGAAAAAGAATGGCAAGTGGAGGGTATGTGTCGATTATCGTCCACTCAACGAGGCAACAAAAAGGGATCACTTTCCCCTCCCATTTCAAGATGAGATTCTTAATGAGGTAGGAGGTAAAGAAAAGTACACGGTATGTGATGGCTACTCTGGTTACTTTCAAATAGGTATTGCATTGGAGGATCAACTAAAAACAACCTTCATCACTCCTTGGGGTTGTTTTGCGTTTAGAGTCATGCCGTTTGGTTTGACAACTGCTCCAGCAACGTTTCAACGATTCATGAACAAGGTGTTTTAAGCATTCTTTGGGAAGTCTATTAGAGTATTCATAGATGATTTTTGCATCTATAGCTCTAAATCATTGCATCTATAAAAGGTAGAAGAAGGCTTGAAGAAGCTATATGATATGGGAGGTCAACTCAATCCCGATAAGTGCCATATAGGTGAGGATGAAGTGATCTTGCTTGGTCACAAGGTTTCTTCCAAAGGCATTGAGGTAGATCCAACAAAGGCACAAGCTCTCATTGAGCTACCATCACCAAAGAGTCTTAAGGAGGTAGTTTCATTTATTCAAAAGGTGAAGTACATGTCACGATTCATTCACTTGGCATCGGAGTTAATTCACCCCCTCCAAAAGTTGACACAACATGTAGTGTTTGCATGGTCTGATGAGCTTGAAGAGTACTTTTCTTGTATAAAAATGGTTTTGGCGGAACTACCGACACTCATGCCTCCACATTGGGAGTTTACATTCTTTATTAGCTTAAGTGTGGGTAAAGAGACATTGGGTGCGGTATTGTTGCAGCAAGATCCTCATAGCACTAGGATGCGGCCTGTCTACTTTGCTAGCAGAGTCATGAATACACTTGAAAAGGATTACACAGAAGCAGAATCTATCATGCTTTCTCTTGTCTTTGCAGTGAGAAAATTTAGATCCTACCTCCTACCAAAACCCTTTATCATAATCATTGTTGAAAACTTGTTTCCTTGGGTGTCATCTCAAATGACACTAAGTCCCACGATTTCAAAATGGATCATGGAATTGCAAGAGTTCCAATACTTTTTCAGAGTAGAAGATAGTGTACGTGCACAATTAGCAGGGATTCTCACCTATAGAGTGCATGAAAGAGACATCAAGGTGCCTGAAGTGAAAACCCAACCCTTACCACCACCAAGGTATTTACCTAATGCATTCACCTTGTTCTTTGATGGAGCATTTAAGAAGGCTACAGGAAAACCAGGGGGAGGGCTTATGTTGCTTGATTCAAATGGTGAGGTTGTTTTGAGAGCATGTGAATTTGCCCAGTTCCACAAGCAAGAATGAAGCAGAGTACGACATATTAATCCATGGTTTACAGATGTGTGTTGCTCAAAAGATACGGCGTCTGGTGGTACAAGGGGATGCACTTCTCATTGTGAAGCAAATTCTAGGTATTTGGGCTTGTAATAATGAAAGACTAAGGAAAAAGTTTCATGCCGTCCGTAAACTCTTCAATCAATTTGAAGAAGTACAATTGTATCATATTCCTAGGAAACAAAATAAAGATGCTAATTTGCTTGCCCAAAAAGCAATTGCATGTGTTGAGGGTGAAGTGCATGTCATCATGGCAGCAGCAGTGATAAAGAAACCAAGGTACCAGGGGATGGAGTCATTGGCTCCCATTCCGAGCTACATTTTAGTGGGCGAGTTTCCAGAGGGCCTTACAAAGGCTCAAAAGCGGAGGCTCATTAAGAAGGCGAGTTCGTATTTGTTTTTGGAAGGTGACCTCTACCAAAGGGGAAAAGATCAAGTTTGTAGGAGAATACCGACAACCAAGGAGATTCTAGCCATTCTTGAAGGTTTGCATGAGGAAGCGTGTGGTGGTCATTTTGCACAGGAACTCACTGCAAAAAGATTTTTCTTGCCGGGTATGTTTGGCGAAGCTTGCACATTGATGTTCAACATTGGTGTAAAAGCTTCCACAATTGTCAGATTAATGGAAACAAGCATCTGTTACATGGTCCACGGCAGTTAGTCCTTGCAAATGGTCCATTTGAAAAATGGGGCATTGATGCTATGGGTCCATTGCCTAGGACTAGAAATGGAAAATTGTATATCTTGGTGGCCATAGACTAGGAGATTGTTTCTGATAATGGTCGAGGATTTAGGAAGGGATTGCTCACAAAAGTTTGTGATGAGCTTCACATTCTACATCGGCACAACACACCCTACTATCCTCAATCAAATGGTTTGGTAGAGAAGGCTAATGGCATCATTGCAGGAATCATCCGAAAGATGGTAAAGAACAAGACAAAGCTATGGGATGAATTCTTGGATGGAGCATTGTGGGCCTATCAGACTACCTACAAGGAAGCGACAGAGTTCACACCCTTCCACCTAGTCTATGGTCAAGAAGCTTTACAACCCATCGAGCTCAACATTCCAACGATGCGACTTCATGGAAAGGTGGCACAAGGCAAAGAAGCAGAATGGGAAGATCACCTTCTCACCTGCGCAGATCTAGAATGGAAACGGGGGGGCGGCTTATGAGTGCTATAAAAGAAAAGCTACACAAATAAAGGACAAGCTCGACAAAAAGGTGAAAGACAAAGGGATCAAGAAAGGAGATTTGGTGCTAAGGTACGATATTCGCCTTGACGATCGCTTTGATGTGAATTTCAATACTAGATGGCAGGGTCCCTACATTGTAAAGAAGGCCTACTATTCCCGCTACTATCAACTCATGGATTTGGATGGCAAGGAGCACCCCAAGAAGGTGAATGGGTATCGATTAAAGCCTTACTTGAGTCGAGTTCTACCAGTGGATCTACAAGAGCAACGAATAGCTACAATACCATGTAAGTCTTTGAGCTTGGTACTACAAGATGAAGATTTCATTAAGGCACCAAATATCACAAAGCATCTAAAAACACTCTCATTGGAAGGTATTCCTTTTGATGGTACATGAATGTACCATCATCTAGGGGAGGGCTAAATGATAGCCATTTTTTTGGCTCTCATAAAATATTTTAAGAAGCCACTTCACCCCACAAAAACACCCTATCACAATGACCGGGCTCACTTTTTCATTGTAAATAGAGTGTGTGCATTTAGGTCTTTATCACATTTTTTTTATCAAATCATTGAGCGAGTCATTGGGATAGGAGACAAAAAAATAAATTTATAATATTACGGTGCTCCTTATATGTAAATATATTCTATCAAATAAAGAACCTAAGTATAAAGGGTTTTTTTCAAATTTTTTGTATTTATTTAAATATATATTTCTAGGTGTATGTTATCAGGCCTAAGTGTGCTAGCTTCCATCCCTAAGTATGCTAGCTTCCATCGCATGTCATTCCTTACACATATTTTACTATCATTATATCCCTTAAGCTCTACTCACACAAGCCTTGAAAAACCTTTCTGTGACTTCATCGTAAAAATTCACCAATAACCTTATCGGCTCCGTCATGTTTTTTTCCATCCCTCCCAGTTAAATATTCACAAGTACATAGATTTCATCTTCAAATAAATTCCATAAATCACTCAAAGTAGATAATAATTGAGGGGCCCTTCCCTCATGATTTTCCTCCTTTTATTTTATATATTTTTTGCCACCATGCATCCCATGTGTCCATTTTTCATGACTAGCTAGCCTATCTTCTTACCCCACAAGTATATAATATATTTGATACTTATCCTACACCATACATGTGTGCAAGCTCCTTGGAAATATAAGGTCATGGTTTATGTATGGGGGGCTCACTTGGAAGACTAAAAAGGAAAAAGAATCAAATAGTGGCCCACTTCAAGCCTTATTAGGTGCTGCAGGGACAGCTTTTTGTTCGAATTTTGGCACCTTCTTTTCATCCTAATTTGAGGATGTGTCCAAAAGAGAAAATGTAGCTACTTTTCATAATTTTCTAAGAAATTTTGAAGTCAAGGGTGATTTTACATGAAATTTATGGCCGACTTCAAAACTGCCACCTCATACACAAAAAAATATTCCTATTTTCTCTCACCCTTCCACACACATACTCACTCTTACACACTCCTCCCTCTCCTTCCCGCTCCCAAACCTGTAACTCCCATGTCTTATTTCACCCTCTTCACCATTGCCACTTCTCTCACACCTCCATTTCTACACCTCTATGCGCTTCCCTTTCTCGCTACATATATGTCCATATTACCATACCCTCTTCAACTTTCTAAAGAACTCCAAAAAATCAGCAAAAATCCAAGGTTAACCTCTGCAAATGAAGGCTTTTATCATGAATTATCCAAGGTTTCAAGAGAATATAGCTTCATCGACATGTGCAACGTCGCCATGCTGATCGCTTCTTCTATCGGTGGTGTAAAGAGGTAAATGTCAACTTCTCCAGAGCTTAACCTCTCTTTACAAGCTTATCCCTTCTCTAACTTTACTCATCATATATCTCACCATTTGGTGAATTATTTTGTAAATATTTTGTATTGATTATTACTAACCACTAACCTTATTGTAAAAATACACCCTCCACTATCTATTAGAGTAGGGACTCCCAAATTATTCACCCAATCCTCTCCCTTTCACCCTCAATAATTCTCTTCCCTTCAGTCCACATCCATGTGACTCAAAGGATAAGAGAGACCCACCCTCATTAAAAAAATACAAATATGCATTATCTTTGATTTCTTCAAATAAACTTGATTAGGTCTAATCCTAATCAGGGCTTCTAAAACCTATAAATAGAGCCCTTCTCTACCTTGTAAATTATCACATGGTCACACTACCCACACCATTCTCCACACATAGCACGCCACTCTTCAAGCGTAGTTGTGTACAGTGTGTGCATTGTGAGTGCTCTATTCCTATAAATAGAGCCCTTCTCTACCTTGTAAATTATCACATGATCACACTACCCACACCATTCTCCACACATAACACACCACTCTTCAAGCATAGTTGTGTACAATGTGTGCATTGTGAGTGCTCTATTCCATCACTACACATAGGTGCATGGAGAAGCTTGAAGTTATGCCATCTAGAGAAGTGGAGTGATACCATACTCTTCATCACACTTGTAGCCTACTCTTGTCCATAAATAAGATTTATAGTTTTGGGTGCAATTGTATCCTGCAACTACGACTCTTCTCTCCAAATTGACTTGATAAGTTGGCTCATGGGTGGTTGAAGGTATATTGTCCTTGAAGTCTATTGTGCCATTTCATGCTTGGTGTTTTGAGGGCTTGTTGACTTGTTTGCCTAAAAAGTCAATTGTAAGAGGGTTCTCGATGAGAGGGCTCCCGTGACCCTAAGACAATTTGTGTATTGGCAACAAGGTCAAGTTTTGTGTTGTCTCTCTGTTTCGCACCATGCTCTGTGTGCATCTAGTCCTTAAGGCTAAGACTAAGTTGCTCAAGTTGATTTGTGCTCTTTACCTCACTCTGGTGTGGTGAATGTTTTGTGTTTGGTGTGTATGGCTATCTTGCATCCCCCTTCTTTGTGTGTTTGAGTACAAGGAGATATCGCATGCGTCCTAGTTCGCATCTACAACTAGGTGGTTTCCCTTTTCTTGTTTGGTTTCTGGCTGTGGGTTGTTGTTGTCTTTGTTTGTGCTTTCCCCAGCCCCAATTGAGCAGCACAAGAGCCTCGAAGGGTGTTTAGAGGCCGTTCTTCTTGTTGCCCACCCCGGACCGCCTCAGTATCTGTCGGATTCTGCAGAAAAAAACAATAAGACTTTCTGTAAGTATAAACATATAATTTCAAAACAATCTATTTTCTTAGTTTTTCATTAAAATACAACAAATGTACAACTATTCAAAACATTAAAAAAACATTATGCTAAAATTTAAAAGTACAAATAGACATAACTACCAAACCTAAAGAGAAATGCAAAAACACTTACAAAATTTACCTCAAATGATGCCCACCCGTCGCTCCCCAAGTTTTGTGAGCTCCCTACCTCTACTCGCGCTTCTGCTGCCTCCTTTTGTTGTTTCCACTTGTCAGGATTCTTGCGTGCTGCTTGCTTCACATTCTTCCAATCTTCTTTGGCTAGCCAATGTGGTCTGTTTCACCCATGTTTTATTGCTTTTTGTTTTCAGAACGCTTGTGCTTGTAGTAATTGTGAATTCAAATTTTCATCAGTTCTAGCGCTCATTTGAACCTTCATCAGGTCTTCATTGAGCCACATAACTTACATGAGTGCTTCTAGGCACAAAACTTCTAAAATTGGATGTTAAATATTTACAGACGTACTTGTTCACAATGCTCGGGTAGTACAAAAGTGTCTCTTAGGTAGATCCATTTTTTAGTTGAATCCACCTCAAGGAAACCAGACTTTCCTCTGCGCATAGTAGCGTTGCGACCCTCCATGTTTATCTTGAACCATTGCACGTCGAACAAGTCCACAAAAAATCCTCTATAATTGATTCTCAAAATCTCTTGTAGCGTGCCAAAGTAAGTGAGTTCCGCCACAACAGGATATGCATCAGAGGACCGTCATCGACTAGACTGTTCAAAATTTTCCACGATTTCACAATCTTGTGTAAAACGCTTTTTGTAGATCCGTTCCACCTTAAAATGTCGACCTTTACACCATGCTGCTATGTATAACTTATACTACAATCAACAAAGATTATGAGTGGCCGTTCAAACATCTAGAAAGCCGCGAGTCATACATTGAAAACTTACCTTGGTCATGCAACCCCAAGAGTACTTCCACTCCTCCTCAATCACTTCTTCACCGCACTGTTGTGCGATTTTCAATTGGTTGTGCAACCATGTAAAGCTCATGAATGTTGGTAGATTCTCCAGACCCACCGCATAATGCATCGGTGGTTGTCTTCCCCATATCCACTCCATTCATGCCCTTTGTCGCTCTTGCTTTGCATCCTCGTATTGTGAAATCCACTTTTGCATCACTGGATTGTGAAGCATGAAAAATAAATTAATTTTAGCCTTTAGATCTTTCGTCATCTTCTTCTCAACAACGAGATTGCACATGACAATCCTAGATATGCGCTCATCATCTATGGTTCACCAAAGCGTGTCTCGGGATTTACCAAATCCATCTAGCCACTCTCCAATGTAAACTAGGGACTGATCTAATACTAGCTAACCTTCTGCCATGCTACCCTCTGGATGTGCCTTTTGATGCACATATCCCTCGAGCGTTTTCATGAAACGTTCTAAAAAGAGCATCCATCTGGAATGTATTGTGCCAACTATTTCACCTGATCAACTATGTGAACAAGAAGATGCACTTGAATTGTTAGCATGGTAGTAGGAAAGTGTTTCTCAAACATGCACCCAACCTCCGCAACGTTTATTTTGGCGAATGGTATGGAGTCTACATGGATCTCCTTTTGTGAGATCCATTGCACCAACTTTGCAAGTTTTCAGATTGTGGTACGGACGTCAGTAGACAAACGTCCCTCAATGGCCATCGGTAAAATAAACTACAAAACATGTCTAGTAATGATATTATAGTCCACACATGAATTTGTTACACAATTCCCACTATGATATATTCCACTTCAGACATACCTGACACATTTTATGCCAGTCGTGTGACTTCAAACCAGTAAGCTTCCCTTCTTTAGTGAAACATGTTTGGCGCGAGTGCATTACACCAGTGGGGGTACGCACACAGATCAAATGGTCTCTTTTACTTTGCATTCTTGGGCTCGTGTCAAAATCCATGTGCTTGGGAGTTTTATCGATCCATCAAGTTTTGTCTACAACCAATATTGCTCCATACGATCCACATTTCTAAGGTCAACTCTGGCTCCCAAAATATCTTTCTTGCCGATCAGATGGTCCCACAGCAGATTACCCACATTCTTGAATATGTGCATTGGATCGAGGAAGTGATTGATCATGAGTCTGGGCCAATATGGTTACTTGTACCATAGAGAGAGTGTCTTTATCCCTGGGGGCAAACCGTCATCACACATCTCTTTCTGCTCTAACCATGCTTGTGCATACATCCTTGGTGGCTCTCTTCCAAAAACATCGTCGCGTAACTCATGAATCTCTGGAAGATACGCATGATGACCTTTGTAGATTTTCTTCTTCAGTGAGGGTGCCCGATGTGCATTAAGTCTAGATCCACATGTGACACATGCTCTATATCCACTTGTTTGAAGCCCTGCATGTATACACATGACAATAAATAAGCTTGAGAAAACCAAGATTTGTAGCGTTTGAGTTTGAGTATAAATCACCTGAGCATTGTGTTAGTCCAGCATAGTCATGCAAGGTCAACATTAGAATGCCTCTGATCAAAGCATTCCATCGATCTGTGTGTCGTCTCACATTAGGAAATTTCGGAGGTCATTTGGAGGGCCTTCTAAGAAAATGTATTTTTTGCACTCTCTCTCTAGAAAAAATGACAAATAAAAGAGCTGGGTCTTTCATAGTAAAACTTCAAAAAGTGTACTTTAAGTAGATTCCTTACCCCTCTGAACATTCGTTCGTAGTGATTGAGGGATAATACTCTTTTTAGTTGTATTGAATGAACAACGTCAATACGGAGGGAATGAGGCTAACATGGAGGGACGAATCCGCAGCCGCTATTCACTTTCCATTAAACCTGCACATTTGGCTAATGGCGCACTCCTCAAATGGCACAAATGTTACCCACAAACGAGCCAAATATCACCTTCACATTGATTTGGACAATGAGTACCAACCATTGATTAAGCGCAGTAAAACAAACACACATATACCTCCCACCTCCATAGACACGCTCAGAGCTCAAGGAGCTAAACACATAGATATCTGGACGAGAGGCTCTCTCTACCCTAAGAATCCAATAACTAATGCGTCTCCACCGTTTGTCAATCCTACAAGCTTATTGACCTTTGCTGGTGATGGAGAAAACGGCCTTCTGGGTTATTGTAAATCACTTACAAGAGAAGCTGGAACTTACAAGAGCATTCTCCAAGCTCAACAATGTGAGATTGTTCGCCTTTCACATTTACATTCTACAGATCAGGTTACCATTTTGCAACATAAAACAGAGGTACAAGAACTGAAAGAAAAGGTGCGAAGTTGTCAAATGAAGGACACCATCTTGGGTGGTCGTATCCGAAAGAAGAAATTGCGCAATCTTGAAACATTGCAGGTTGCATCAGGAGGTCTCAAGAAAAGAATCCGAGCATTAAGGTGATGCTTCTTGGTTGGCTACATTGTCTTAGTTAAGTAATCTCTTTGTTTTTTCTTGCTATGCATTGTTTTCATGTGCCTAAATAGTGTTAGTGAAGCAAATTTTCTATTATTTACTTATGCATTGTCTTCATGTAGAGACTCAATCTATCCTGACAAGGAAAACATTGACCCCAAAGCAAATATAGGAAAGAGATTGAAGCCACTTATAAGTAGAAGCCTGGCAGCAGATATAGTACATGACAAGAAGTTTAAGGTTCTACAAAGAAATGTAGTGGACCGCTTTATTTCAGAGAACTCAGTGCCTGCAAAAGAGATACAAGGCACACTTGATTCACTTGGTGTAAGCAAAAGAGGATATTTGGCTATCCAAAAGTCTGTCTCATCCATCTTTGTTAGGAAGGGTATAAAATCCAAACTTCTACCATCAGCCTCAAGTGTTTGGAAAGAGAGGCTTCAGCTTAACGAGGCACAGGGAGACTATCTTGGACAGCCCTTTCATATTAAAGCAACTTACAGTGGCCATGGAGCCAACATGGCATATGATGAGTTCAACAATATTTTTATGGACCTGCGGATACTACAGAAGAGAATGGTGGAGTTTTACAACATCACATTTGAAGAGTCACGTGGACTATTACATTTTGTGTTAAAACTGGATGAGTGTGAGCTTGTTAAAGAGAAAAAGCTAGAGCGTGTTACTATTACTTTAATGAATAGAGCCCTCTCAAAGTGTCCCAGTGATGATCCTTTATATTTTAGTGTTCAATCAGAATCTAACATATGGTGGCTTGGTGCGTTTGAGGTAAGCGATATTCTCAAGTAAGCTCAAATATTCAGATCTACTTAAGTCTCATTTATTTTGTGTTGCAGGTAAAGAAAGAAGATCATGAGATTCTATATTGGGTGTTCCATCAAACTAATATTCTGGAGCTGATTGATCGACAGACTAACCAGGGAGAGGTACTACGTCTAGATGGAAGGGGAGACTTTCAAGTTCAGTGGCATCTTGCAGGTGACCTTAAAACATTAAAGTGCATGTATAATTGTGGAATGGGTGCAATGGCAAAGTCACCGTGTTTGTTCTGCATGGAGCCTGCAAAGGTCATGAACCCAAAGTGGTGGAGAAAAGCTCCAACACGTCACATTGAGGATCCTGCTTTTCGACCAGTTTTGAAAATACCACTTGTGAATGTTCACATTTGTACAATGCATGCCCTTTGTAGAATTGTAGAGAAATTGGTCTACTTATACATTGGGTTTGCTTGGAAGATTAAGAACTCTGCAGAACAACAAGTAGCCTTGCAGTGCTTAGAAATGGTACTGTCGGATATGGGGCTTCATGGTGGCAATGTGAAAATCCAGCGGGATGAAAAGAGATCAACTGCTGAGAAGGATGTCCCATGCAAACCATCCATCGGTGGGGTGAAGGCACGGAGGTTTTTATCTAAGCCCCAAGGTACAAGAGATCCAAAGCTAACAAAACATGGAAAAATATATAACACATCTTATGTTAGCAAGGTAGAGTATCAGAGCTGGAAAAAGCTACATATTGCAGTCAAAGACCACGAACCAACTACTCGTAACGCGAAGGCTGAGGTTTGGCGATCAATAGACATCCTATTTTTGATGTGCGACAAAGATGACTGGTCACAAGGTGATATGAACAAGTTCAAGGAAAATCTCAACCTTCTGAAAAAATCATTCAAGACAGCATGGACAGACACCCAGATTACTCACTACATGGTATTATCATGTATTTCTTTCTCTCTTATGTGCAAATATGTGAGTGTAAAACATTCTAACTAATCTGTTTTCATATCCAGCACATCATCTTCAATCATTTGCCATATTTTATACAGAAGTATGGGAACCCGGCAATATGGAATACCCAAGGGATGGAAAAGTCTCATTACATGGCGAGAAATGCTTATTTCAGGCACACACGACATGGTGGCTCTCGAATCAAGGCTAACAGTTTGAGAGAACTATTTGAATGGTTCTATCGTAGAATCATTCATCGAATGCAGGCAAAAGAAGTCTTGGCAAATTCAGCAACAGCACAAGCCATCAGACATTTACAACAACAAAAAGCTAAAAGATCAATGGCATACAACAACTCCGGAGCTCGTGAAAGTCAACGAAGGTGGAGAGAGACAATGGTGTATGTGAATCACAAGTGGAGAAAGATACTCTGAGTGGATGGCATTGTAAAAAATTTATGTAATACATGATCTTATACAATTGGTACTTGAAGTGTATCAAGATTTTGCAGGTTCAATTTTGTTTTTTGGCACGTCACCCTTGTAACGAATCATGAGATGTTTGCCATACTCTAAAAGTTCATCTGGGTTTTGTCTACCAAGAGCTAGTGCCATTGCTGTGTAGGTGTAGTAATACGCTGCCCGACCACCTGTATAGCCTGGGCAGTAACCAAAACAATCTCTAGCAAACACTTTGTCAACAAGAATGACTTTATCTGCACTTTTGGGCAGCACCGGTCCACCCAAGAAGCGTGATAGTGTCTTGAATGTGTAAGTTGCTATTGAACCCTCTTGTGACATGGAATTGTGAAAAACTACTATCGGCGACTCGCAGAGCTTTGAAAGGTACTGTGCTAGGGCCGCATCCCTTCCTCGATACTCTCTTGTCCGGCGCCGAAGGAAGTCATCCTTGTCAGCAATCCAAGACTGCACATACAATGTCAGAAATGACACAAACAGAGAGAGAGAGAGAGAGAGAGAGAGAGAGAGAGAGAGAGAGAGAGAGAGAGAGAGAGAGAGAGAGAGAGAGATACCATGAAGCTCTCATCCTGCAGAAAGAGGTTTTCTTGCCACAGGTCTACAGATGTAGTTGACCCCTGACCTGAATGGTTAAACCAATCCTCCACTTCTTTGTTACTTTTCGATGGTCTTAGGCTTTGTCTTATTGCTTGGAAGGTGGCTTCATCAGGTAGTGTCTCCTTGTATTTTTCAGCTTTCTCAAAGCATCTTCGAAGGCATTCCATTGGATTGCTGGATGTTTCCATTGCCTCATCATCACTACTATCCTCTGAAACAAATCCACTCCTCTCCTCTTGGACTCTGGAAATAATAGCCAGGGAGAAATCCTCCCTTAAATAAAACACACTTTGCACATCATGTAAGAAGATATAGGTCCTGTCTCCAATCCTGAACTCAGGCACAGCTGGCAACATCATCTGAGCATGCTTCTCAGTGAAGTTACTGACATCCAATGGAAGTTTGATTTCTGTGGTTTTCACAGAGAGCATCTTACTTCTTTGTACTTCAATTGCCTCAACCTCAAGGTCGACTGTGTCTTCAACCTCCTCGACTTCTTGCATATGAGTTGTCTCCTCGCATTCCTCTTCTGGTGCTGCATCCTGCTCCTCTAACACCTCATCAGGATTCTGCATGAGGAATCCAAACAGGCTGT